>NC_092723.1:76593281-77240801 GCF_047496885.1 Scyliorhinus torazame
TGGGCATTGCCGAGGCGCTGCGGAGCATGTCCCAGTCCAAGCTGGGCATTGCAGAGACGCTGTACAGCGTGTCCCAGTCCAAGCTGGGCATTGCAGAGACGCTGCGGAGCGTGTCCCAGTCCGTGCTGGGCATTGCCGAGATCTGCGGAGCATGGTCCAGTCCAAGCTGGGCATTGCCGAGATCTGCAGAGCGTGTCCCAGTCCAAGCTGGGCATTGCCGAGGTGCTGCGGAGCGTGTCCCAGTCCAAGCTGGGCATTGCCGAGATCTGCAGAGCGTGTCCCAGTCCAAGCTGGGCATTGCCGAGGCGCTGCGGAGCGTGGTCCAGTCCAAGCTGGGCATTGCCGAGATCTGCAGAGCGTGTCCCAGTCCAAGCTGGGCATTGCCGAGGTGCTGCGGAGCGTGGTCCAGTCCAAGCTGGGCATTGCCGAGGTGCTGCGGAGCGTGTCCCAGTCCAAGTTGGGCATTGCAGAGACGCTGCGGATCCTGTCCGAATGCCAAGCTGGGCATTGGAGAGACGCTGCGGAGCGTGTCCCAGTCCAAGGTGGACATTGCGAGGTGCTGCGGAGCGTGTCCCAGTCCACGCTGGGCATTGCCGAGGTGCTGCGGAGCGTGGTCCAGTCCAAGCTGGGCATTGCCGAGATCTGCGGAGCGTGTCCCAGTCCAAGCTGGGCATTGCCGAGGTGCTGCGGAGCGTGTCCCAGTCCAAGCTGGGCATTGCAGAGGTGCTGCGGAGCATGTCCCAGTCCAAGCTGGGCATTGCAGAGGTGCTGCGGAGCGTGTCCCAGTCCAAGCTGGGCATTGCCGAGGCGCTGCGGAGCGTGTCCCAGTCCAAGCTGTGCATTGCCGAGGTGCTGCGGAGCGTGTCCCAGTCCAAGCTGGGTATTGCCAAGGCGCTGCGGAGCGTGCCCCAGTCCAAGCTGGGCATTGCAGAGCTGCTGCGGAGCGTGTCCCAGTCCAAGCTGTGCATTGCCGAGGTGCTGCGGAGCCTGTCCCAGTCCAAACTGGGCATTGCCGAGGCGATGCGGAGCGTGTCCCAGTCCAAGCTGGGCATTGCAGAGCTGCTGCGGAGCGTGTCCCAGTCCAAGCTGTGCATTGCCGAGGTGCTGCGGAGCGTGTCCCAGTCCAAGCTGGGTATTGCCAAGGCGCTGCGGAGCGTGCCCCAGTCCAAGCTGGGCATTGCAGAGCTGCTGCGGAGCGTGTCCCAGTCCAAGCTGTGCATTGCCGAGGTGCTGCGGAGCCTGTCCCAGTCCAAACTGGGCATTGCCGAGGCGATGCGGAGCGTGTCCCAGTCCAAGCTGGGCATTGTAGAGACGCTGTACAGCGTGTCCCAGTCCAAGCTGGGCATTGCAGAGACGCTGCGGAGCGTGTCCCAGTCCGCGCTGGGCATTGCCGAGATCTGCGGAGCATGGTCCAGTCCAAGCTGGGCATTGCCGAGATCTGCAGAGCGTGTCCCAGTCCACGCTGGGCATTGCCGAGGTGCTGCGAAGCGTGGTCCAGTCCAAGCTGGGCATTGCCGAGATCTGCGGAGCGTGTCCCAGTCCAAGCTGGGCATTGCCGAGGTGCTGCGGAGCGTGACCCAGTCCAAGCTGGGCATTGCAGAGACGCTGCGCAGCGTGTCCCAGTCCAACCTGGGCATTGCCGAGACTCAGTGGAGCGTGTCCGAGTCCAAGCTGGGCATTGCCGAGGTGCTGCGGAGCATGTCCCAGTCCAAGCTGGGCATTGCCGAGACGCTGCGGAGCATGTCCCAGTCCAAGCTGGCGATTGCCGAGGTGCTGCGGAGCGTGTCCCAGTCCAAGCTGGGCATTGCCGAGGCGCTGCGGAGCGTGTCCCAGTCCAAGCTGGGCATTGCCGAGACGCTGCGGAGCATGTCCCAGTCCAAGCTGGCGATTGCCGAGGTGCTGCGCAGCATGTCCCAGTCCAAGCTGGCGATTGCCGAGGTGCTGCGGAGCGTGTCCCAGTCCAAGCTGGGCATTGCCGAGGCGCTGCGGAGCGTGTCCCAGTCCAAGCTGGGCATTGCCGAGGTGCTGCGGAGCGTGCCCCAGTCCAAGCTGGCGATTGCCGAGGTGCTGTGGAGCATGTCCCAGTCCAAGCTGGCGATTGCCGAGGCGCTGCGGAGCGTGTCCCAGCCCAAGCTGGGCATTGCCGAGGTGCTGCGGAGCGTGTCCCAGTCCAAGCTGGCGATTGCCGAGGTGCTGCGGAGCGTGTCCCAGTCCAAGCTGGCGATTGCCGAGGTGCTGCGGAGCGTGTCCCAGTCCAAGCTGGGGATTGCCGAGGCGCTGCGGAGCATGTCCCTGTCCAAGCTGGGCATTGCCGAGGTGCTGCGGAGCATGTCCCAGTCCAAGCTGGGCATTGCAGAGACGCTGCGGAGCGTGTCCCAGTCCAAGCTGGACATTGCCGAGGTGCTGCGGAGCATGTCCCTGTCCAAGCTGGGCATTGCCGAGGTGCTGCGGAGCATGTCCCAGTCCAAGCTGGGCATTGCAGAGACGCTGCGGAGCGTGTCCCAGTCCAAGCTGGGCATTGCCGAGGTGCTGCGGAGCATGTCCCAGTCCAAGCTGGGCATTGCAGAGACGCTGCGGAGCGTGTCCCAGTCCAAGCTGGACATTGCCGAGGTGCTGCGGAGCATGTCCCAGTCCAAGCTGGGCATTGCAGAGACGCTGCGGAGCGTGTCCCAGTCCAAGCTGGACATTGCCGAGGTGCTGCAGAGCGTGTCCCAGTCCAAGCTGGGCATTGCCGAGGCACTGCGGAGCGTGTCCCAGTCCAAGCTGGGCATTGCCGAGACGCTGCGGAGCGTGTCCCAGTCCAAGCTGGGCATTGCCTAGACGCTGCGGAGCATGCCCCAGTCTATGCTGGGCATTGCCGACTTGCTGCGGAGCGTGTCGCAGTCTCAGGTGGGCATTGCTGAGGGGCTGCGGAGCATGTCCCAGTCCAAGCTGGGCATTGCAGAGGCGATGCGGAGCATGTCCCAGTCCAAGCTGGGCATTGCCGAGATCTGCGGAGCGTGTCCCAGTCCAAGCTGGGCAGTGCCAAGGCGCTGCGGAGCGTGACCCAGTCCAAGCTGGGCATTGCCGAGGTGCTGCGGAGCATGTCCCAGTCCAAGCTGGCGATTGCTGAGATGCTGCGGAGCATGTCCCAGTCCAAGCTGGGCATTGCCGAGGTGCTGCGGAGCGTGTCCCAGTCCAAGCTGGGCATTGCCGAGACGCTGCGGAGCGTGTCCCAGTCCAAGCTGGGCATTGCCTAGACGCTGCGGAGCATGACCCAGTCCAAGCTGGGCATTGCCGAGGCGGTGCGGAGCATGTCCCAGTCCAAGCTGGGCATTGCCGAGGTGCTGCGGAGTCTGTCCCAGTCCAAGCTGGGCTTTGCCGAGGTGCTGCGGAGCGTGTCCCAGTCCAAGCTGGCGATTTCCGAGGCGGTGCGGAGCGTGTCCCAGTCCAAGCTGGCGATTGCCGAGGTGCTGCGGAGTGTGTCCCAGTCCAAGCTGGGTATTGCCGAGGTGCTGCGGAGCGTGTCCCAGTCCAAGCTGGGCATTGCCGAGGCGCTGCGGAGCCTGTCCCAGTCCAAGCTGGGCATTGCCGAGACGCTGCGGAGCGTGTCCCAGTCCAAGCTGGGCATTGCCGAGGTGCTGCGGAGCCTGTCCCAGTCCAAGCTGGGCATTGCCGAGACGCTGCGGAGCGTGTCCCAGTCCAAGCTGGGCATTGCCGAGACGCTGCGGAGCATGTCCCAGTCCAAGCTGGGCATTGCCGAGATGCTGCGGAGCATGTCCCAGTCCAAGCTGGGCATTGCAGAGACGCTGCGGAGCATGTCCCAGTCCAAGCTGGGCATTGCAGAGACGCTGCGGAGCGTGTCCCAGTCCAAGCTGGCGATTGCTGAGATGCTGCGGAGCATGTCCCAGTCCAAGCTGGGCATTGCCGAGATGCTGCGGAGCATGTCCCAGTCCAAGCTGGGCATTGCAGAGACGCTGCGGAGCGTGTCCCAGTCCAAGCTGGGCATTGCCGAGATGCTGCGGAGCATGTCCCAGTCCAAGCTGGGCATTGCAGAGACGCTGCGGGGCATGTCCCAGTCCAAGCTGGGCATTGCCGAGGTGCTGCGGAGCGTGTCCCAGTCCAAGCTGGGCATTGCAGAGACGCTGCGGGGCGTGTCCCAGTCCAAGCTGGGCATTGCCGAGGTGCTGCGGAGCGTGTCCCAGTCCAAGCTGGGCATTGCAGAGGCGCTCCGGAGCGTGTCCCAGTCCAAGCTGGGCATTGCCGAGACGCTGCGGGGCGTGTCCCAGTCCAAGCTGGCGATTGCTGAGGTGCTGCGGAGCGTGTCCCAGTCCAAGCTGGGCCTTGTCGAGGTGCTGCGGAGCAAGTCCCAGTCCAAGCTGGGCCTTGCCTAGGTGCTGCGGAGCATGTCCCAGTCCAAGCTGGGCCTTGCCGAGGTGCTGCGGAGCATGTCCCAGTCCAAGCTGAGCCTTGCCGAGGTGCTGCGGAGCGTCTCCCAGTCCAAGCTGGGCCTTGCCGAGGTGCTGCGGAGCATGTCCCAGTCCAAGCTGGGCATTGCAGAGACGCTGCGGAGCATGTCCCAGTCCAAGCTGGGCATTGCAGAGGCGCTGCGGAGCGTGTGCCAGTCCAAACTGGGCATTGCCGAGGCGCTGCGGAGCATGTCCCAGTCCAAGCTGGGCATTGCCGAGGCGCTGCGGAGCGTGTCCCAGTCCAAGCTGGGCATTGCCGAGGCGCTGCGGAGCGTGTCCCAGTCCAAGCTGAGCATTGCAGAGAGGCTGCGGAGCGTGTTCCAGTCCAAGCTGGGCATTGCCGAGGTGCTGCGGAGCGTCTCCCAGTCCAAACTGGGCATTGCCGAGGCGCTGCGGAGCGTGTCCCAGTCCAAGCTGGGCATTGCCGAGGTGCTGCGGAGCGTCTCCCAGTCCAAACTGGGCATTGCCGAGATGTTGCGGAGCATGTCCCAGTCCAAGCTGGGCATTGCCGAGATGTTGCGGAGCATGTCCCAGTCCAAGCTGGGCATTGCAGAGACGCTGCGGAGCGTGTCCCAGTCCAAGCTGGGCATTGCCGAGGCGCTGCGGGGCGTGTCCCAGTCCAAGCTGGGCATTGCAGAGACACTGCGGAGCGTGTCCCAGTCCAAGCTGGGCATTGCCGAGGCGCTGCGGAGCGTGTCCCAGTCCAAGCTGAGCATTGCAGAGAGGCTGCGGAGCGTGTTCCAGTCCAAGCTGGGCATTGCCGAGGTGCTGCGGAGCGTGTCCCAGTCCAAGCTGGGCATTGCCGAGGTGCTGCGGAGCGTCTCCCAGTCCAAACTGGGCATTGCCGAGGCGCTGCGGAGCGTGTCCCAGTCCAAGCTGGGCATTGCCGAGGTGCTGCGGAGCGTCTCCCAGTCCAAACTGGGCATTGCCGAGGCGATGCGGAGCGTGTCCCAGTCCAAGCTGGGCATTGCAGAGACGCTGCGGAGCGTGTCCCAGTCCAAGCTGGGCATTGCCGAGGCGCTGCGGGGCGTGTCCCAGTCCAAGCTGGGCATTGCAGAGACGCTGCGGAGCGTGTCCCAGTCCAAACTGGGCATTGCAGAGGTGCTGCGGAGCGTGTCCCAGTCCAAGCTGGGCATTGCAGAGGTGCTGCGGAGCGTGTCCCAGTCCAAGCTGGGCATTGCCGAGGCGCTGCGGAGCGTGTCCCAGTCCAAGCTGGGCATTGCAGAGACGCTGCGGAGCGTGTCCCAGTCCAAACTGGGCATTGCAGAGGTGCTGCGGAGCGTGTCCCAGTCCAAGCTGGGCATTGCAGAGGTGCTGCGGAGCGTGTCCCAGTCCAAGCTGGGCATTGCCGAGGCGCTGCGGAGCGTGTCCCAGTCCAAGCTGTGCATTGCCGAGGTGCTGCAGAGCATGTCCCAGTCCAAGCTGGGTATTGCCAAGGCGCTGCGGAGCGTGCCCCAGTCCAAGCTGGGCATTGCAGAGCTGCTGCGGAGCGTGTCCCAGTCCAAGCTGTGCATTGCCGAGGTGCTGCGGAGCGTGTCCCAGTCCAAGCTGGGCATTGCCGAGGCGCTGCGGAGCCTGTCCCAGTCAAAACTGGGCATTGCCGAGGCGCTGCGGAGCATGTCCCAGTCCAAGCTGGGCATTGCAGAGACGCTGTACAGCGTGTCCCAGTCCAAGCTGGGCATTGCAGAGACGCTGCGGAGCGTGTCCCAGTCCGTGCTGGGCATTGCCGAGATCTGCGGAGCATGGTCCAGTCCAAGCTGGGCATTGCCGAGATCTGCAGAGCGTGTCCCAGTCCAAGCTGGGCATTGCCGAGGTGCTGCGGAGCGTGTCCCAGTCCAAGCTGGGCATTGCCGAGATCTGCAGAGCGTGTCCCAGTCCAAGCTGGGCATTGCCGAGGCGCTGCGGAGCGTGGTCCAGTCCAAGCTGGGCATTGCCGAGATCTGCAGAGCGTGTCCCAGTCCAAGCTGGGCATTGCCGAGGTGCTGCGGAGCGTGGTCCAGTCCAAGCTGGGCATTGCCGAGGTGCTGCGGAGCGTGTCCCAGTCCAAGTTGGGCATTGCAGAGACGCTGCGGATCCTGTCCGAATGCCAAGCTGGGCATTGGAGAGACGCTGCGGAGCGTGTCCCAGTCCAAGGTGGACATTGCGAGGTGCTGCGGAGCGTGTCCCAGTCCACGCTGGGCATTGCCGAGGTGCTGCGGAGCGTGGTCCAGTCCAAGCTGGGCATTGCCGAGATCTGCGGAGCGTGTCCCAGTCCAAGCTGGGCATTGCCGAGGTGCTGCGGAGCGTGTCCCAGTCCAAGCTGGGCATTGCAGAGGTGCTGCGGAGCATGTCCCAGTCCAAGCTGGGCATTGCAGAGGTGCTGCGGAGCGTGTCCCAGTCCAAGCTGGGCATTGCCGAGGCGCTGCGGAGCGTGTCCCAGTCCAAGCTGTGCATTGCCGAGGTGCTGCGGAGCGTGTCCCAGTCCAAGCTGGGTATTGCCAAGGCGCTGCGGAGCGTGCCCCAGTCCAAGCTGGGCATTGCAGAGCTGCTGCGGAGCGTGTCCCAGTCCAAGCTGTGCATTGCCGAGGTGCTGCGGAGCCTGTCCCAGTCCAAACTGGGCATTGCCGAGGCGATGCGGAGCGTGTCCCAGTCCAAGCTGGGCATTGCAGAGCTGCTGCGGAGCGTGTCCCAGTCCAAGCTGTGCATTGCCGAGGTGCTGCGGAGCGTGTCCCAGTCCAAGCTGGGTATTGCCAAGGCGCTGCGGAGCGTGCCCCAGTCCAAGCTGGGCATTGCAGAGCTGCTGCGGAGCGTGTCCCAGTCCAAGCTGTGCATTGCCGAGGTGCTGCGGAGCCTGTCCCAGTCCAAACTGGGCATTGCCGAGGCGATGCGGAGCGTGTCCCAGTCCAAGCTGGGCATTGTAGAGACGCTGTACAGCGTGTCCCAGTCCAAGCTGGGCATTGCAGAGACGCTGCGGAGCGTGTCCCAGTCCGCGCTGGGCATTGCCGAGATCTGCGGAGCATGGTCCAGTCCAAGCTGGGCATTGCCGAGATCTGCAGAGCGTGTCCCAGTCCACGCTGGGCATTGCCGAGGTGCTGCGAAGCGTGGTCCAGTCCAAGCTGGGCATTGCCGAGATCTGCGGAGCGTGTCCCAGTCCAAGCTGGGCATTGCCGAGGTGCTGCGGAGCGTGACCCAGTCCAAGCTGGGCATTGCAGAGACGCTGCGCAGCGTGTCCCAGTCCAACCTGGGCATTGCCGAGACTCAGTGGAGCGTGTCCGAGTCCAAGCTGGGCATTGCCGAGGTGCTGCGGAGCATGTCCCAGTCCAAGCTGGGCATTGCCGAGACGCTGCGGAGCATGTCCCAGTCCAAGCTGGCGATTGCCGAGGTGCTGCGGAGCGTGTCCCAGTCCAAGCTGGGCATTGCCGAGGCGCTGCGGAGCGTGTCCCAGTCCAAGCTGGGCATTGCCGAGACGCTGCGGAGCATGTCCCAGTCCAAGCTGGCGATTGCCGAGGTGCTGCGCAGCATGTCCCAGTCCAAGCTGGCGATTGCCGAGGTGCTGCGGAGCGTGTCCCAGTCCAAGCTGGGCATTGCCGAGGCGCTGCGGAGCGTGTCCCAGTCCAAGCTGGGCATTGCCGAGGTGCTGCGGAGCGTGCCCCAGTCCAAGCTGGCGATTGCCGAGGTGCTGTGGAGCATGTCCCAGTCCAAGCTGGCGATTGCCGAGGCGCTGCGGAGCGTGTCCCAGCCCAAGCTGGGCATTGCCGAGGTGCTGCGGAGCGTGTCCCAGTCCAAGCTGGCGATTGCCGAGGTGCTGCGGAGCGTGTCCCAGTCCAAGCTGGCGATTGCCGAGGTGCTGCGGAGCGTGTCCCAGTCCAAGCTGGGGATTGCCGAGGCGCTGCGGAGCATGTCCCTGTCCAAGCTGGGCATTGCCGAGGTGCTGCGGAGCATGTCCCAGTCCAAGCTGGGCATTGCAGAGACGCTGCGGAGCGTGTCCCAGTCCAAGCTGGACATTGCCGAGGTGCTGCGGAGCATGTCCCTGTCC
Organism: Scyliorhinus torazame; assembly: GCF_047496885.1. Lineage (NCBI taxonomy): Eukaryota > Metazoa > Chordata > Chondrichthyes > Carcharhiniformes > Scyliorhinidae > Scyliorhinus > Scyliorhinus torazame. Next base: position 76,601,745 of record NC_092723.1, read on the forward strand.
AAGCTGGGCATTGCCGAGGTGCTGCGGAGCATGTCCCAGTCCAAGCTGGGCATTGCAGAGACGCTGCGGAGCGTGTCCCAGTCCAAGCTGGGCATTGCCGAGGTGCTGCGGAGCATGTCCCAGTCCAAGCTGGGCATTGCAGAGACGCTGCGGAGCGTGTCCCAGTCCAAGCTGGACATTGCCGAGGTGCTGCGGAGCATGTCCCAGTCCAAGCTGGGCATTGCAGAGACGCTGCGGAGCGTGTCCCAGTCCAAGCTGGACATTGCCGAGGTGCTGCAGAGCGTGTCCCAGTCCAAGCTGGGCATTGCCGAGGCACTGCGGAGCGTGTCCCAGTCCAAGCTGGGCATTGCCGAGACGCTGCGGAGCGTGTCCCAGTCCAAGCTGGGCATTGCCTAGACGCTGCGGAGCATGCCCCAGTCTATGCTGGGCATTGCCGACTTGCTGCGGAGCGTGTCGCAGTCTCAGGTGGGCATTGCTGAGGGGCTGCGGAGCATGTCCCAGTCCAAGCTGGGCATTGCAGAGGCGATGCGGAGCATGTCCCAGTCCAAGCTGGGCATTGCCGAGATCTGCGGAGCGTGTCCCAGTCCAAGCTGGGCAGTGCCAAGGCGCTGCGGAGCGTGATCCAGTCCAAGCTGGGCAGTGCCAAGGCGCTGCGGAGCGTGTCCCAGTCCGTGCTGGGCATTGCCGAGATCTGCGGAGCGTGTCCCAGTCCAAGCTGAGCATTGCCGCGGCGCTGCGGAGCGTGTCCCAGTCCAAGCTGGGCATTGCCGAGGTGCTGCGGAGCGTGTCCCAGTCCAAGCTGGGCATTGCCGCGGCGCTGCGGAGCCTGTCCGAATGCCATGCTGGGTTAACCCCAATTAACCTTTGGACACTTAGGGGCAATTTAGAATGGCCAATCCACCTTACCTAATGGGTGACTTTAATCTGCATATAGATTGGGTAAATCAATTTAGCCACAATACTGTAGAGGAGGAATTCCTGAAGTGTATACGGGATGTTTTTCTGGGCCAAAACATTGAGGGACCAACAAGTGAACTGAGGCGGGATTCTCCGAACCCCACTGGGTGGGAGAATCGCCGGGGGTCGTCGTGAATCCCGCCCCCGCCGTCCTCCCAATTCTCCCGCCCCCCAAAAAACGGAGTTGCTTGCGTCGCACCGCCTCCTTGGAGAATTGCGGGGTCGGCGCGACTCAATGGGCCCCGGTGCTGTCCGGATTCTCCGGCCCGCGATGGGCCGAAGTCCCGCCCGTTCTATGCCAGTCCCGCCGGCGTAAATTGGAGTTGGTCCCTTACCGGCGGGACCTGGCGGCGGGCGGGCTCCGAGGTTCATGGCGGGTCGCAGGGGGATCTGGCCACGGGAGGTACCCCCAGAGTGACCTAGCCCGCGGTCGGGGCCCACCGATCCGCGGGCGGGCCTGTGCCGTGGGGGCACGCTATTCCTTCCGCACCTTTGTGGCGGTGGTCGTGGTCATCCACCATTCCCGGTACGGAAGTGACACCATGCGCGCATGCGCGGGGATGATGCCAGCATGCGCTGGCGCTCCCGCGCATACGCCAACTCGCGCCGGCCGGCGGAGGCCCTTCGGCGCCGGTTGGCGTGGTGCCAGGCCCCTATCCCGCCGGCTGGCGGGGCACCAACCACTCCGGGGCGGGCCTATACCCTGGAGGTGCGGAGGATTCCGCACCTTTGTGGCGGCACGACGCCGGAGTGGTTCACGCCATTCCGTCCCGCCCGGACCCCCTGCCCCACCAGGTAGGGCAGAATCCCGCCCCAGGCTATCCCAGACTGGATACTGTACAATGAGAAAACAATAATTGGTAATCTAGTTGTGCGAGGACCCTTGAGGATGAGCAACCATAATATGATAGAATTCTTCATCAAATGGAGAATGATGAGGCAGCATGGTGGCACAGTGGTTAGCACTGCTGCCTCACGGTGGCGAGGTCCCAGGTTTGATCCCGGCTATAAGTCACTGTCAGTGTGGAATTTGCACATTCTCCCCATGTTTGCATGGGTTTCGCCCCCACAACCTAAAGATGGATTGGCCCTTAATTGGAAAAAATGAATTGGGTCCTCTAAATTTATATTTTAAAAAAGATGGAGAGTGATGAAGTTGATTCTGAGTCTAGGGTCCTGAATCTAAATGAAGAAAACTACGATGGTATGAGGCACGATTTGGCTTTGATGGATTATTAAACTTTACTTAAAGAGATGACGGTGGATAGGCGATGGCAAACATTCAAAGAGAGCATGGGTGAACTGCAACAATTGTTCATTCCTGTCTGGCGCAAAAATAAAACGTGAAAGGCGGCCAATCTATGGCTTACAGGGAAATTAGAGATAGTATTAGATCCAAGGAAGAAGTATGCAAATTGGCCAGAAAAAACAGTAGATCTGAGGATTGAAAACAGTTTAAAATTCAGCAAAGGTGGACAAAGGGATTGCTTATGAAGGGAGAGTAAGCGTGAGGGGAACATAAAAACTGACTGTAAAAGCTTCTGTAGGTATGTGAAGAGAAAAAGATTGGTGAAGACAAATGTAGGTCTCTTAAAGTCAAAACAGGGAAACAAAGAAATGGCTGACCAACTAAATAGATACTTGGTTCTGTCTTCATCAAGGCGACACAAATAACATATTAAAAATGTTGGGGAACACAGGGTTTGGTGAGAAGGAATTGAAGGAAATCAGTATTAGTAGGGAAATGGTGTTGAGGAAATTGATGGGATTGAAGGCTGATAAATCCCCAGGGTCTGATAATCTACATCTCAGAAGACTTAAGGAAGTGGCCCTCGATATAGGGGATGCATTGGTGGTCACCTTCCCAAGTTCAATAGACTCTGGAACAGTTCCTACAGATTGGAGGGTAGCTAATGTAACACCACTTTTTAAAAAGGGAGGTTAATGAAAACAGGGAATTAAAGACCAGTCAGTCTGACATCAGCAATGGGGGAAATGGTAGAGTCCATTATAAAAGATTTAATAGCAGAGCACATGGAAAACAGTGGCAGGATTTGACAGGGTCAGCATGGATTTATGAAAGAGAAATCATGCTTGAGAAATCATGCCTGACAAATCGATTGGAGTTCCTCGAGGATGTAGATTGATGAGGTGGAGCTAGTGGATGTTGTTTATGTGTACTTTCAAAGTACTTTGACAAAGTCCTACGTAAAATATTAGTGTGTAAAATTAAAGGGAATGGGATTGGGTGTAGTGGATTGATATGGATAGAAAACTGGTTGGCAGACAGGAAACAAAGAGGAGAAATAAACAAGTCTTTTTCCAAATGGCAGACAGTGATTAAGGGGGTGCCACCCACAATATATTTTAATGATTTAGACAAGGGAACTAAATGTAACATCACCTAATTTGCAGATGACACAAAACTGGGTGGGAGGGTGAGTTGGATGATCATAATGATGGCAGAGCATCATTGGAGCCTGGCAGAGCAAGTTTCAATGGATCTGGGAGGTGTGAACGGTGGGGGGAGGGGATCAATACTGGGTGAGGTGTTTGCAAGAGGAAGTGGATGGAGGGATTCTGGGAAGAGGGGGCAGGGGTCGGCCGTATCAAAAGGATGGGGTGGGTCCAGCCAGATGGCGGGCCCTGGGTAATGGTGATGGCGGATAGGAGGGGCAGGGTGGAGGGGGTTGGTGAACGTGAGGGGGTCAGGGGGACTGATGAAGAGATCGCACGTTTTTGCACATTTGAAGAGGTTAAAAGCCAATTTTTTTTCCAATTAAGAGGCAATTTAGCGTGGCTAATACACCTATCCTGCACATCTTTGGGTTGTGGGGGTGGGATCCACTCAGACATGGGGAGAATGTGCAAACTCTACACGGACAGTGACCCGGGGCTGGGATCAAACCTGGCTCCTCGGGGCCGTGAGGCAGAAGTGCTAACCACTGCGCCACCATGCCACCCTGCAAGAGACCCATCTGAGTGTGAAGGTTGAGGCGTAGGAAGGGTTGGGTGAGCAAGGTGTTTCGTTCGGGGTTTGATAATAGGGCTTGGGGGCTGGTGGTCTTGGTGGGTAAGCGGATAAGGTTCCAGATGGAGAAGGTGGTGACGGATCAGGAAGGCAGCTTTGTGATTGCAATGGGGTGCATAGGAGGTGAGGTTGGTGGCTTTGGTAAGCGTATATGCTGACAATTGGGATGTCGTGGGGTTAATGAAGAAAAGACTGGCTGCAATCCCGAATCTGGATACCCAAGAGCTGATAGTACGGGGGGACTGGAACATAGAACTGGAGCCAAGGGTGGATAGGTCCCAGCTGCATTCACTGACTCCGTCAGGAGGAGCGAAGGCAATGGCCCGGCTTATGAGGGAGATGAGGAGGTTGACCCATGAAGATACGTACACCCGAGGGGTCAGGAGTACCTGTTTTTCTCCCCGGTGCAAAAGGTGTTCTCAAGGATTGACTTTTTTGTGGTGGGAAAGGCACTGTAGGCTGGCGTTAAGAGGGAAGAGTATTCGGCAAATGTGATCTCCGATAACACTCCGCACTGGATGGACATACTGGTGACCCAGAAGCCAGGGTGGAGGATGGATGCGGGGCTGCTGTCGGACCGGAGTTTCTGTGATAAGATAGGGCAAATGACTGGGGAGTGTGTGGGGTTCAATTGTACAGGGGGAGGTTGTAATGTTCTTGTCGGATGGCCTGATTTATATTACAAGAACACTTGTAGCTAAAGCTATAAACAATTTATTAACATTAACTATACACAAAACAACAGATGAATGACAGTATGACCATGCACAAGCAACCTCTCTCTTCCAGCTCTCCAGATCACCTGACTCTAACAGTCACTTATGTAATAATGAGACCCCTAGTAGTAAGTCGGTGAATTACAATACAACCATGATATCACCACAGAGGTCTCGCCGTCAGTGGTTTGGGAGGCCCTGAAAGCAATGGTAAGGAGGAAGGTAATCTTGTTTAAGGTTAAGGTGGGTAGGCAGGAGAGGGAGGAATGCTAACGGTTTATAGAAGAGATTTTGGAGGTGGATGGGAGGTATGCTGGGGACCCGGATCCCGGGCTCCTGGCAAAGAGGGAGGAATTGCAGGCGAGGTTTGACCTGCTGTCCATGGGGAAAGTGGTGCGTCAGTTGAGGAGGGTGAGGGGGGCTGTCTATGAGTAGAGGGAGAAGGCGGGTCGTATGTTGGCAGGTCAGCTTCGTAGGCAGGCTGCGGAGAGGGAAATAGTTTGGGTTCGGAATAGGATGGGGGAGTTGGTGGTGGCCCGGAGTGGATTAACAACGTGGGGAGTTTTATAGGGACTTGTATAAGTCAAAGCCACTAGAGGATGAGCGGGAGATGAGCGGGTTTTTTGGGAGATGGTTAGAGTGCCTGACATTGGGTGAAGTGGAGAAGGTGGGGCTGGAGGAGCCAGTGTGGGTAGAGGAAAGTGGGAAGTGGGAAGATCCAGGCAGGGAAGGCAGTGGGGCTGGAAGGGTTCACGGTGGAATTTTACAAGGGATCTAAGGACAGAATGGCACCATTGCTGGTGGAAACGTTCGAGGACACAATGGTCAGGGGACTCTTGCCGGAAACGATGGGACAGGCCTCCAACTCATTGTTGCTTAAGAAGGATAAGGACCCGGTGAAGTGTGGGTCGTATAGGCCCATATCTCTGCTGAGTGTGGACGTCAAGATATTGGCAAAGGTGCTTGCGTTAAGGCTGGAAGTGTGCCTTCCGAGGGTGATTGGGAAGAATCGAAAAGGGTGTATTCAGGCAGACAGTTCTCATCGAATGTGAGGAGGCTACTGAACGTGATGCTTTCCCCGGCAGAAGGAAGGGAGTTGGAGGTGGCATTAGATCGGGTGGAGTGGAGTTATCTGACTGCAGTGTTGGAGAAGTTTGGGTTTGGGTGGACGTTTGTGGTTCGGATGCAGTTGCTGTGCAAGGAACTGATGGCTAGCGTGCCCATGAATGATATGAATTAGAGTTTTTCATTGCACCGGGGAACAAAGCAGTGTCCCCCTTTCTGATTGTGTTGGTGATAGAGTCCTTGGCCATTGCGCTGAGGAGCTTAGAGTTGTGGAAGGCGATAGTGAGGGGGGAGGGGGGGGGGGGGGGGGGGGTGGCGGTGGAACATGTGTCTTTGTTTAGTAGTTAGGCATTTCGGAGCTGGGCTCATTGGTGGGGGACAATAAGTTTGCTTCAAAGATTTGGGACATTCTCAGGGTATAAGCTGAATTTGGTGAAAAGTGGGTATCTTGAGGTTTTCCCTCCACTTCCTTGTGGCAGTGTCTCACTTTAGGCATCTGGGGGTGCAGGTGGCCCAGGACTGGGCAGGTCTTGAGAAGTTGAATTTCTCAAGCTTGGTGGGGAGGGTGACGGCTGACTTGATGAGGTGGGATAATCTCCCTCTGTCGCTGGCGGGCCGGGCACAGGCAGTGAAGATGAACATTTTACCACAATTTTTGTTTCTGTTTCAGTGCCTGCCGGTCTTTTCAGCTGGTGGATAGGCTGATCTCCTTGTTTGTATAGGTGGGTTAGGTGGCCAGGATAAGGAAGGTGGTGCCGCAGAGCGAACAGCAGGCAGGGGGGGGTGGGTTTAGAACTCCCGAATATGATGTACTATTATTGGGCAGCGAATGCAGAGAAGGTTCAGGGATGGAAAGGAGACGGGGCTTTGTAGGTAAGGATGGAGGTGGGTTCATGCAGGGGGTCGGGGTTGCGGGCGCTCGTAATGGCACAGCCCCCGATGGCCCCAGGGACGTATTCGGTGTCCGATGGTGGTGGCCACGCTGACGATTTGGAGGCAGTTCGGCAGCATTTTAGGTTGGGAGTGGGGTTGGGGGGGATCAGTGGGAATCACGGATTTGAGCCGGGGAGGATGGATGTGAGGTTCCAGGGATGGGAGGAGAAGGGCAAAAGGAAGATGAAGGAGTTGTTTCTGTGAGGGCTTGGAGGAGTTGAATGAGAAGTTTGGGTTGGCGGGGGGGGAGAGATTCCGGTATATGCAGATGCGGGTCTTTGCAAGGAAGGTCTCCCCGATAGTGCCCGTCTCTTTGCTGTTGGAAGGTGTTCTGTCAGTGAGAAGGTTGGAGAGGGGGGGCAGGCTCGCTGATTTATGGGAGGATTTTGGAGGCGGATAAGGTGTCCATGGAGGGGCTTAAAGCTAAGTGGAGAAAGAGCTGGAGGTGGTGCTGGAGGAGGGATTGTGGTGTAAGGTGCTGCGGAGGGTAAATGCCTCAATTTTGTGCGCGAGGCTAGGGCTGATACAGCTGAAGGTAGTGTACCTGACAAAGTTTAGGGTGCACCTGATAAAGTTTAGGATGAGGCGACTGTTCGAAGTTGTCTGCGAGCGGTGTGGGCAGAGTCCTGCGAACCGTGTGCATAGGTTTGGTCCTGCCCGAAGCTCGAATGGTTTTGGAGGGAGGTTTTTGTGGTGATGTGCATCAATGTACATGCATGTAGGCTAGCTAGACACTAGAGGGAGCACAAGAAACATCACACACACACACTCAACCAATAGATCAGGTAGATAGGACATGACCAATGGACATTCACGATACACAAGGAGGAGACCCTACCACAGGGGGGCATTACACCAACCCATATATAAGGACACCACACACATGATCTTCCTCTTTCCATCCAGTGGAGACAGTCAGTGAGTAGAGACACAGGGTTGACTCAATATTACACCCACCACGTGGATTGCAGCAACTGGTTAGTCAGTCTGGGTAGCTATAGTAGGATTAGCAGTCGTGTCAAACCCGAGTAATAGAAGTGTAAATAGTTTAATAAACGTGTTGAAGTTAACTCCATGTCTGAACATTCCTTTGTCAAGTGCACCACAAGGAAGCCACTTATGTTACACATACAACATAACAAATCATGGTACCAGGACTGAACTGTTTCAATCCATATAGCCATACCTCAGTGTACAGTGACAACCAGCAACGATACCCAGGCAAGATGTTCGAGATCCGGGTAACGCAGCAGCTCCAGTGCCAAAATCGTGGCCTCGTGAATAGAGGAATGTGTGCCAGGGGTGATAGAGGAGGACCAGACCGGGTTTGTGAAGGGGAGACATTTGGCGGCGAATATTAAAAGGTTGTTAAATGTGATAATAATGCCCTCAAGGGATGAGAGGTGGAGGTGGGGGTCCACATAGAAGCAGAAAAGGCCTTTGATCGGATGGAGTGGGAATACTTATGGGAGGTCCTGGGGTGGTTTGGGTTTGGGCAGGGTTTTGTGGACTGGGTCCGGTTGCTGTACCAGCCACCTGTGGTGAGTTTGCAGACGAACCGGGTGAGCTCAGATTATTTTAGGCTGCACCGAGGGACGAAGGTGGGATATGCTCCCGTTGTCACTGGCGGGGAGCGTGCAGATGACGGTTCTCCCGAGGATTTTATTTATATTTCAGTGTCCCCAAAGCTTTCTTTAAGAGGGTGAATGTGGTTGCTTCTGGGTTTGTGTGGGTGGGTTAAACCCTGCGTGTAAAGAAGGTGTTGCTGGAGCGGGTCAAGGGGGAGGGACGGTGTGGGCTGGCCCTACCGAATTTTAGAAACTACTATTGGGTGGCGAACATAGCAATGGTCAGGAAGTGGGTAGTGGGCAGGGGTCTGGAGGAGCGGATGGAGGTGGCCTCATGCAGGGGCACAAATTTAAGGAGCACTGTTAACAGCGTTTCTGCCGAGGTAGGGGATTTAGAGAAGCTCTCTGGGGGTATTTAGAGATGCTCCCCAGGGTAGGGGGTGTTTAAAGATGGCTCCGGGAGTAGAGGGCATTTAGAGACAGTCCCTGGGGGTAGGGGTTATTTAAAGACGGTCCCCAGGGGAATGGGGAATTTAGCAATGCTCACGTGGTACTTAGAGATGCTCCCCGGGGTAAGGTGTGCTTAAAGATGGCCCCTCGGGGTAGAAGGAATTTGGAGGTGCTCCTCAGGGGTAGGGGTATTTAGAGACAATCGCTGGGGCTATGTGGTATTTAGAGACTGTCTCCGGGGGTATTTAGAAATGCTCCCAGGGTAGGGGGTATTTAGAGATGCTCCACGAGGTAGGGGGACTTAGAGAAGCTCTCTGGGGGTATTTAGAGATACTCCCCATGGTAGGGGATGTTTAAAGATGGCCCTGGGAGTAGAGGGCATTTGGAGACGCTCTCCAGGTGTAGGGGTATTTAGAGATGGTCCCTTGGGGTAGGGGGTATTTGAGAGACAGTCCAATCAAGAAACCGATACAGCCACAGACTGATCGGCGCCACTCCCTTTACTCAGAAAGCCCAACTGCTAAGGTCAATGACCGCAAAGGACCCACCCAGCCACCAAGGCACCCGCCCCTTTATTGGCCGAAATCGAAGACAGTGATCAGAGCCCTGTCAAACTATTGGGTCCAAGGTTAAGGACCGCCCCAAAGAGCGCGAAATCGCAGACGGACAAAAGAGGACACAGCCATGTGTTCTGTCTCTTTTGGATCCGGCCTGTGCCAGCCCAATTGCAGCAGGAACAGCCAGCTAAGTTCAAGACCAACGATCGCTGCCTGACGGATGAGCCCAGCAGAGACAGAGCCACTTTCTTCGAACCAGCCAAGTGAAATCCAGATAAAGGCCTTATCCATTTGCATTGTGCCGTAGTTTAACTCGTAGTAGATATTGTGTTTGCAAGTCGAAGTAACCCTTGTGTATGTAAATAAACCATTTTTTGAACTAACTAACTGGTTGTGTGGTTATTTGATCGATATAAGGGAAGGCTTGTGGTTCACCAAGATAAATAGAAATACCCACAGTATTGGCGACGCTGTTGGGATATAACATCATATCATAAAGAGCAACAGGAGCGACTGCTGCTTCCGGATGTGGAAGGGGAGGGAAGAATTGGGGATATTTGCAAGTGACTGGGGGAGCAGGGAGGCGAGCGGGTGATGAAAATCAAGGAAAAATGGGAAGGGGAGTTGGGAGGGGAGCGCAATTGGGGAGCATGTAGTGAGGCACTGTGAAGGGTAAACAGGACCTCCTTCTGTGCAAGGATGAGCCTGACACAGTTTAAGGTGGTGCACAGGGTGCATATGACTCGGGCGAGAATGAGTGGGTTCTTTCAGAGGGTAGCAGATGAGTGTGAGAGATGTGGGCGGGGGCCAGTGAAACATGTGCACATGTTTTGGGGTTGCGAAAAATTGGGAAGATTCTGGGCGGGAGTGTTCACGGTCTTAGCCAGGACAGTGAAGAAGGAGGTGGACCTGGACCCTTTGGTGCCGATATTTGTTGTTTCGAGGGAAGCCGGAGCTCATGGAGAGGAGGAAGGCTGATGTCGTGGCCTTCGCCTCTCTGATTGCACGATGGCAAATATTACTGGAGTGGCAATCGGCATGGCCACCAGGGGTAGCGGCTTGGTTGGGTGGCCTGTACGACTTCCTGCGATTAGAGAAGATAAAGTATGAGTTAAGGGGCTCTGCAGAGGGGTTTGAGAAAAGGTGGGGGATGTTTGTGACCGTGTTTGAGGAGCTGTTCATCGCAGGGTGAGGAGGAGGGAAGTGGGGGGAGGGGAAAAAAGGGGGAAAACTTTGTACAGACTGTATTGTTGATTGCTGGGAAGTATGTTTCCTGGGTGAATATGTATTGTAACCTGTTTTGATACATGTTGGTAATAAAATACATTTTTAAAAAAGAGATGGTCCCGGAATGTAGGAGGCATTTAGAGATGCTCCCCGGGGTAGGGGTATATAGAGACGGTTCCTGAGGTAGGGGTATTTAGAGACAGTCCTTTGGGGGTAAGGGTTATTTAGAAAAGCTCCCCGGGGGAATGGGGCATTTAGAGACGTCCCAGGTGTCGAGGGTATTACAGATGGTCCCCGGCAGTATGGGGTTTTTAGAGAAGCTCCTAGTTGATGGAGGTATTTAGAGTTAGTCCCTAGGAGTAGAGTGTATTTAGAGATTGTTGTGGAGATTGTTACCAGGGCTAGAGGGTAGTTAGAAATGGTCCCTCGGGTAGGAGACATTTAGAGATGCTCCCTGGGTGTATGGGGTATTTAGAGATGCTCCCCATGAGTAGGAGCTATTTAGACATGCTCCCTGCGGGTATAGGGCATTTAGAGATGCTCCCTGGAGGGAGGTGATATTTAGAGACGCTCCAGGAGTATGGGATATTTAGAGACACTCACCAGGGGTTGTGGTAATTAGAGACTCTCCCCGGTGGTATGGTTATTTAGGGGCACTCCCCAGGGGTATGGTGTATTTAAAGATGCTGTCCGGGGATTTGTGGCACTACCGCTCCTCAGAGGCATGGGGCATTTATTGATGCTTCCCAGGGATAGGGATAGTTAGCGATGCTCACCAGAGTCGGAGCTATTTAGAGATGCTCCCGGGGCTTGAGGTATTCAGAAATGCTTTCCGCGGTATGGAGTATTTAGAGACGCTCCCCGGAGATAGCGATATTTAGAGATGCTCACCGGGGTAGGGGCTATTTAGAGACGCTCCCCGGGATTTGAGGTATTTTTTAGAGATGCTCTCCAGGGCTTGAGGCATTCACAGACGCTCCCCGGGGTATGGCGTATTTAGAGACATTCTCTGTGGATATGGGGAACGGGATCCTCCGTTGGCCGATGAAATCGGGAATTGCGAATGGGCGGAGAATAGCTTCCGACGCCAAAATCGCGGCAGGTGCCTGTTTGACGCCAAATCGCGATTCTCCGTCACCCCAGAAATGCCGTAAATGGGGGGGGGGGGGGGGGGGAGACACATGCCAGGGCCAGGAGAGGGGGGAACAGACCAAGTGGCCGTGGTGACTGTCCCATGGGACAGGGACAGTGCCCAGGCACCGACCGTCATTATAGTGGCCAACTTGCTGCGCACCTACTGACCACCCATCTTGGCCCCTGGTCCTGCAGTGACAGCTGCCATTTGGTGCCTCCACCCCCCCCCCCCCCCCCGCCACCACACCATCCCCCCCGCCCCAAGCATCCCACCCAACCGGCTGCCACCCACCGGCAGTCCACCCAGGGCAATACTCACGGCAGCCCCCAGCGAGGCAAGTGCCAGCCAAGGGTACCCCTGGCATCAGGGATGAGCGCCAGGGCTGGAGGTCCCCACGGTGCCGGCCAACGACGGAGCATGGGTGAGGGGGTGGGGGGGCGGAGACATGCAGGGGTGCAGCCCAAATGCCAACCGGGGCCACCGTATAGCCTGTTGAACCTGGTTGGGCACGGGAGTATGCACCATGCTAACATGTTGGCCTTACACCTCCTGCAGACAATGGATTTTGGAGTTCGACCAGCAATGGTTGCCGCCTGTTGGTCGCCGCAGCTCTGCGGGATGCCCTGCAGCCATATGAGTGGGAGCCGCTCGAAGATGAGGGGGAAGCTGCAGCAGGGGGCAGCAGCAGCAGAGTGGCCAGCAGCGGAACGGGCTGCAGAGGGGCAGGTAGGTGGCAGCCGCACTGGGTGGAGGGCTGCCCATCCCACAGGCCGAGGAGGAGGGGTGTCAAGGAGGCGCCTCATGAGGCCTCGTGAGTACCGGCGCCGCCTCTCATTCGGGGACCTGCCGGACCGAACATGCCGTTGAAGACTCCAGATGAACAAGGGTGCAGTGCGACACATCTGCCAGATGTTGGCATACCTGGCTCCTCAGGGGAATAGGGGAGGACACCCGCTCCCGTATGCGTCGGGGTCCTTCCAGTCACCGAGTGGGCACCTGTCCGGGATCTCACAGAGCTCGGTGCAGAGATGCACCCATGCCCTCACGGAGGCCCTATATGCCCAGGCGGGGTCATACATCCTTTTCGATGTGGACCGAGCCCAGCAGTATGCCCGGGCAGGGGGGTTGGTGACCATCGCCGGGATGTCCCGGGTCCAGGGGGTGATTGACGAGATGTGTGTTGCCCTGCGGGCACCTGCGGATAACAGGCCAATCTTCACAAACCGAAAGGGGTACCACTCAATAAACGTCAGCTGCTCTGTGACCATCAGCTGTGCATCGTACACCTCTGCGCCTGATACCCGGGCAGTGTGTACGATGCATTCATCCTGGCACATTCGGCGATTCCTGACATAATCGAGTGACCCCACTCCCCCCACCTCCCCCGCAGCTGAGGGGTTACCCGCTGCGTCCGTGGCTGATGACACCTTTCCGGAGGCCACAGACCGACGAAGAGACCTGCTACAACAACACCCATACAGCGACCAGCAATGTGATCGAGCAGTGCTTCGGCCAACTGAAGATGCGGTTCAGGTGCCTGAGTCTGGGAGGGTGACCTGCATCGTGGCGGTCTGCTGCGTCCTCCACAACATCGCGCAGCAGAGGGGCGTCGTGCTGGAGGAGGAGGATGGCGAGGAAGGGCAGGCCTCATCCAACGAGGAGGATGCGGGGGAGGGCGAGGATGGGCGGGACATGGGGCCCGGGCAGGCACGGGAGGCCGACGTGAATGACGTTGTGCACCAGGGCCAACGTGCACGAGATGCTCTGATCATCTCCAGGTGCACCGACTAGGAGCCCAGCCCCATACCCCCTCACTTCCCACCCCGCCAGCCCCCCGCTTGCATCCCCTTTGTGATACATACCTGCAGCTCTACGAGGTGGAGCCCTGGGTTGGCAGTAACAGCCGGTCTGGTCCATGGGATGGAAGGTGATGACAATCCGCTCTGCGATGAGCTCTGGTGCTCCACATCATATGACAACATTTGATCCCTGCCCACGGTTGCACCGTCCACCTGGGTAATCCCTGCATGCAAGCGGTGGTGGGGACAGTCGGGTGGTGGTGGTGGGGGGGGGAGGATGTGGAGCACGGGCCACCCACAGGGCCTGCCCCATTTCACCTCACCCCCGGCCAGCCCAGCCCATCTCCCCCATCCATCAGACAGAGCACCGAGGCAGGTTGTAACAGTGGTAACAGGGGTTTATTGTGAACGAATATTTACAGATCTGTGCCCTAGCCCTATGACTACACTGTGCCCTGTACCCGTGCCACACTTAACTGGTGTCTAACTTTCTGGCCTTACGGGCCTAAATGCTATGTCTAGGTGTTTCCCCAGATGGTACAGCAGGAGTGAAGGCGGCCTGCTGTGACTCCTGCCCTGCGACAAGGGTCCCCGTTGGTGCATGTCATCTGGGGCGCCCCGGCCTGGATGGGCCCAGCCACTACTCGGGTGTCCCAGGTGGCGTGCTGCCACCCTGTTCTGCCCGCTGCCCACGAGATGTGGCGGGGGGGGGGGGGGAACGGTACGCCTGCCGGTCTTCCTCCTGGGCCAGCTGTAGGGTCATCCAACTCGCCTCCAACGCGTCCAGGAGGGTCTCCAGCTCGGCGTCAGTGAGTCTTGGGGCCACTTTCCTGACAGCCATTTTGTTGGCTGGAATGGTGTGTGTGCGGGGAGAATCGTTTATGTGCGGCTTGTCAGCCTCCTGAGTGTCAATCACGGACCCGGCGCATCGGCACCGCTTTTCATTAGAATTGATTGTGTTCCACGTGGTGCCCGTGCTAGCCCATTAGTGGTATCGGAATTGGTGCAGGTGTGGCGCCGATTTTCCTGTTGTGATTGGATTGGATTGGATTGGATTTGTTTATTGTCACGTGTACCGAGGTACAGTGAAAAGTATTTTTCTGCGAGCAGCTCAACAGATCATTAAGAAAAGGGAATAAAAGAAAATACATAATAGGGCAACACAACATATACAATGTGAAAGTCCATAGATTCTCCTTTGGCATCACTTAGTCTCAGGAATGGAGAATCCAGCCCGGTGTATTTAGAGACACTTCCAGGGGTAAGGGTATTTAGACACGCTCCCTGGGGGTATAGGGTATTTAGCAATGCTTCCCAGGGGTGGAGATATTTTGAGGTGTTCCCCAGGGGTAGGGGTATTTAGAAATGCTCTTTGAGGGAAGGGGTATTTAGGAATGCTCCCCGGGTGAGGGGGTTTAGAAATGCTCCCCGGGAATATGGGATATTTATCATATCATAGAATTTACAGTGCAGAGGGAGGCCATTCGGCCCATCGAGTCTGCACCAGCTCTTGGAAATAGCACCCTACCCAAGGTCAATACCGCCAGCCTATCGGCATAACCCAGTAACCCCACCCAACACTAAGGGGAATTCTGGACACTAAGGGCAATTTATCACGGCCAATCCACCTAACCTGCACATCCTTGGACTGTGGGAGGAAACCGGAGCACCCGGAGGAAACCCACGCACACACGGGGAGGACGTGCAGACTCAGCACAGACAGTGACCCAAGCCGGAACCGAACCTGGGACCCTGGAGCTGTGAAGCAATTGTGCTATCCACAATGCTACCGTGCTGCTCGTACCCGTAGAGACGCTCTTGAGGGTATTGGGTATTCAGGGATGCTCCCGTGGGTCGATGGGGTATTTAGGGATGCTCCCAGGGGTATGTGGTATTTAGAGATGCTCCCGAGGTGTAAGGGTATTTAGAGACGCGCCTTGGGATAGGTGGTAATTAGATATGGGCCCTGGGTTTTTAGAGTCGCTTCTGAAGGTATTTAGAATTGCTCCCGGGGTATTTAGTGACACTCAGCGGAGGTTGGGGTATTGAGAGACGCTCCCAGTAATATGGGTTATTTAGAGATGCTACAGAGTTAGGGGTATTGAGAGATGCTCCCAGGGATTATGGGGGAGTTAGAGATGCTCCCAGGGGTAGGAGCAGTTAGAAACGCTCCCGCGAGATATGGGTTGTTTAGGGACGCTCCATTGAATACTTAGAGACGTTCCCCGGGGGTAGGGGGATTTGGAGACGCACCCCGGGTGTATGGGTTTTGGAGACGCTCCCCGGGGGTAGGGGGGATTTGGAGACGCTCCCCGGGGATAAGGGGGATTTGGAGACGCTCCCCGGGGATAAGGGGGATTTGGAGACGCTCCCCCGGGCTGCGGCCTGGGGGTGGGGACGGAGCCGGCCGCGGGGGCGTGGCCTGGGCGCCGAGTTCCGGCCGGCAGGCGGGGGAAGGTTTCAGTTTCCCCGGATGGCGGCTCCGGGCGGCAGAATGAAGAAGCCGGAGGAGAAAACGGCGGCCATTGTGGACAAACTGTTCGAGGAGGAGGAAGATTCACTGGAAACCGACAGCAGCGCAGGTACGGCCCTGGCAGGGAGCGTCTCCAAATACTGTTCCCCCTCCGCGGGGCAGGGAGCGTCTCCAAACACATTGCCCGTTCCCCGGGGCAGGGAGCGTCTCTAAATACTCTGCCCCCCCCCTCCCCGGGGGAACGTCTCTAAATAATCTCGTTATCCCCCCACCATAGCATCTCTAAATATCCTCGTACCCCATCATGGATTGTCTCTAAATATCCTTGTAGGCCCCCGAGAGCATCTCTAAATGCCCCAAGGCAGCGTCTCCAAATAACCCCATCCTCTGGGGACGTCTGTCAATACACTCGTACCCCCGCTCCCAGAGAGCGCCTCTAAATACCCTCATTAACCCCCCCCCCCCCGGTGCGTCGCCCCAGCATCTGTTCTCCCCCCCGCCCCCAGGGAACTCACCTCAGTATTCTCCGAAGGGCACCCCTCCATTACCGCCACCCCCGAGGAGCACCCCTCCATTACCCCCACCCCCGAGGAGCACCCCTCCATTACCGCCACCCCCGAGGAGCACCCCTCCATTACCCCCACCCCCGAGGAGCACCCCTCCATTACCCCTGCGGAGCACCCCTCCATTACCCCCCCGAGGAGCACCCCTCCATTACCCCTGCGGAGCACCCCTCCATTACCCCCCCGAGGAGCACCCCTCCATTATTTCCCGAGGAGCACACCTCCATTACTCCCCGAGGAGCACCCCTCCATTACCCCCACCCCCGAGGAGGACCCCTCCATTACCCCCACCCCCGAGGAGCACCCCTCCATTACCCTCGCGGAGCACCCCTCCATTACCCCCCCGAGGAGCACCCCTCCATTACCCCCCCGAGGAGCACCCCTCCATTACCCCCGCGGAGCACCCCTCCATTACCCCCCCTGAGGAGCACCCCTCCATTACCCCCACCCCCGAGGAGGACCCCTCCATTACCCCCACCCCCGAGGAGCACCCCTCCATTACCCCTGCGGAGCACCCCTCCATTACCCCCCCGAGGAGCACCCCTCCATTACCCCCCGAGGAGCACCCCTCCATTACCCCCAGCCCCGAGGTGCACCCCTAATTATCCCCATTCTCCCACATTGTGTTGCAAAATACCCCTGGGGTAATAACTCTAAATACCCCTATACCCTGGGATGCCACCTTAAATATCCTCCTATCACTGCCCAAATACCTTCATTACGAACATCTTCAAATTCCCTCATACCCTTGAGAGCATCTCCAAACCTTCCCACTACTCGCCTTGGGGCGAGTCTCCAAACCATCTGCATGGGTTTTGGAAAATTGTGGGTTCTTAACTGCAGATTAGAGCTTTGGTCCATATGCTACCAGATTCTGCTGCCGCTTTAAGCGACCGTGTCATGCAGCAAAATGAAAGAGTATGTGCAGAAAGTCTGCAAATGATATCTTTTTTGCGTTCAACAAGGCCCATTTAAAATGGAACAGTTCCCTTTGCCTTGTAGAGTCTAAGGAACGTGCCTCACAGCTGAGGACTTTTCACTAGGGCTCTTCCCAATTACTGCAGCAATGGTTTCAGCCCTCTGCCGCTGAGACTGCACATGGAAGGATGTGGGAAACCACACAGAACACTGCACCTCTTCCCTTGCCCGAACACCTAACACTTGTAAAGAACTATCCCTTATTTCTCGGGGCCACTGATAGTTCTAGTGTGAGGTTCAGTTCCTCGATAGTATGAGCCGAGTTAAAATCTTGAAGGCACTTTGTGATGGGCAACTGTTCACCTCCCATGAACAAATTTTAAAGAAAGATCTCCAGGATTCCTTTTTGGCGAATCAGTTCGATGATCGAAATCCTGAGCCTGGTTTTGTTTGGTTGCCTGGCAATTATTTTGGGAGATCGCAGTGTGATCATCCAGATTCCGGCTTTCCCCTGTACTCGGGAGAGCCATTCCTTTACTACACTCCCTGTAGTAATGTGGAGCTGGGAATTAACAAGGAGCTCGAGAGGTAGATGGGGAAAGATTCAGTGATAGCTGAACCGTCCCAGAGAGGAATCACTTGAGGTGGTCTCGCCCACTGGGGAAAAAGACTCTCTTGGGTAGCACAACTTGGTGTAAAGATTCTGGAAAAGGGCTTGACCACATTATATTGAGATACTTGGAAACAGAATTTTATTTTTGCTGTGTTAGGATATAATACTCCTGGCTGTACAAGCTGTTTATGCCATTTCTACAGGGTTGTCTCAGAGATTACAGCAGACAGTTGTGCGAAGCTCCATGCTGCTGCCCCTTTCCATATCCTTGGTGCCCCCTTTCCTTCGAGCACCTGTCTATTCTGTTCTTAAATGGGTCGATGTGTTCTCGGGTGCAATCCATAGTGTCATGGCCGTGTAATACAACGGTTTCTAAAACTCTCGGTCAACGTCTTCCATTTAAATCCATATTGATCGAGGCCACTCTGGAAACAGTCTGTATCTGTTGCCTGGCCCATCCTTGCAAAATGAAGAACAAGCTCAAATATTTGCAATGGAGACTCTGAACAGCAGCAGAAAGAGCGGGTCCCCTATCTGCTAAGCCTGTAATCACAAGACTCCAGTCTCCCAAAGGAGTCCACTCCTGATCAAGAGGCCCATCCTCTGCAGGGGCTTAAGTCTCCTGTGTGATAAATTAGGAACAACAATGGGTGGCATCTTGCCATACAATGCAGTATTTCATTATCAAAGAGACTGTTTTAGACTTTCCGTTGGGTAAGAAAGTCACCCTATTGGGGCAGGGTTGCAGTGACTATGAAAAGGTGTCACAGTATTTCTGTGGAACTCCAAATGGTATTGTCTTTTAAAGTTAAAATCTTCTAATTGCAAACGATCAAAGAAATTAATGGTATAATTTTTAATGTTAAAGACTCAATCTCTTTAATAGAATATATCCCGAAGCCCTTGGAGAAATTTTGAGCTGGATTCTCCATTCAGTGACGACAGACAATTGTGAAACGCGATTGGGCGCAGAATCGCGCGTGAGCCAAAAAGACCCGACAGAATGCCATGCTCTGGGGCGGCGTGGTGGCGCCGTGATTAGGACTGCTGCCCCACGGCGCTGAGAATCCGGGTTCGATCCTGGCCCCAGGTCACTGTCCGTGTGGAGTTTGCACATTCTTCCCCTGTCTGCATGGGTCTCACCCCCACAACCCAAAGATGTGCAGGGTAGGTGGATTGGCCACGCTAAATTGCCCTTTAATTGGATAAAAAAGTGAATTGGGTTATTTACATTTTAAAAAAAAGAATGCCATGCTCTGGTGCCTCAACAGCGGTGTCAATACGTTCTACGAACGGCGTTGGCATTTCATTAACGGGCCTGACCCAGTCGTCTCTGGAGCCTCCGTGATGCTCTGCCTCCGCCAGGAGGAATTACCGACGGTGAGTTTCACTTGTGGTTTTAAAAATCGGGAAACAGGCGCCGTGGCTGCTGAGGGAGAGAAGAGGTGAGACATATTCCCATAGGCGCGACCGTGGGCTGCCGATGCTGCCCCTGGCATGGGTGGGAACGAGGCTGCCACCCACCACCGGGCACTGGGCCTGGCCATGGGTGGCAGAGGCCACGGCAATGACGGTCCGTGCTTGGACACCACCCTAGTCCTGAGAGTCACCCCAGCACCTTGGCCCGTCCCCTGGTCACCCCCCCCACTACTCTTCCCCCCCCCCCCCCCTCTCAGCCCTGGGCCGTGGTGTGGGGGTGACCCTCAGGACTAGGGTGGTGTCCCAGCACGGACCGTCATTGCCACGGTCTGCAAGGCAGCCATCTTGCTGTGCACCCCACTGACCACCCAACTGGGCCCCTGGTTGCACAGAGTGATACTGGTTGTGTGAATGCAATGAATAGTTTGTGCTGATTCTTCAGGCACTGCTGGCCTGTCCTGGCAGTGGGGCCCACGGCGCTCATGGCCTCTGCTACCTAGGCACGGTGTACGGCGGTGGGTGGCAACCTCGTTCCAACCCTGGAGAACAGGGTGGCCCGCCTATTATCCACCGCGTCTAACAGGGTCTCCAGCTCTGCATCTGAGAACCAGAGTGCGTTGTTCATGCTGTCATCTTGGGATGAGTGTGTGTGGGGAGTGGAGTACTTATATGTGGCTGCAGTTTGTCAGCCTCTCGAGTGCCAAACCCAACCCCGGCGAATTGGACACAGTTTGCCATTGGAATTGCTCGGGTTCCATGTGGCGCCAGTGCGAGCCCATTAACGGATCCCGGGTTGCTCGTTTCGCTGCCAATTCCATGGTCATAGAACACCATGGATTCAGTCCCGGCGTCAACACTTAGTCTCTGAAACAGAGAATCCCGGCCTTTGTCTTAAACATCTGGACTTTTGTTTTATATTCATTCCTTTCATTCCTGGGGTGTGAGTTTTGCTACCATATTGTTTATTGCCCATCCCTAGTTGCCCTTAAGCAGCTGCAGTCCATGTGGTGTAGGTACACCCACCGTGCTGTCAGGGAGTGAGTTCCAGGAATTTGACCCAACGACAGTGAAGGTACGGCGATATACTTCCAACTCAGGATAGTGAGTGAATTAGGGAGGAACTTGCAGGTAGTTGTGTTCCCAGGTATCTGCTGCCCTTGTCCTTTTAGATGGTAGAGGCCATGGGTCTGGGAAGTGCTGCTGAAGGAACCTTGATGAGTTGTTGCAGTACATTTTGTAGATGGTACACACGGCTGCTACTGTGTGTAAGTGGCGGATGGAGTGAATGTGGAAGGAAGTGATCTAGTGGGCTGTTTTGTCTTGGATGGTGTATAATGAACATGTGAGGAGGGGTAAAAATGATTCCCTTATCCTGCCTCTCCCAAATCTGACCATAACAGGGTTTTTTGTGAATTTAAGGAGGATGTGCTTTGCAGATACTGCATGAGCCCCAATATGTACACTTTCAAAGTATAGTAATCTTTATTAGTGTCACAAATAGGTATACATTAACACTGCAATGAAGTTACTGTGAAAAGCCCTTGGTCGCCATATTACGGCGCCTGTTCGGGTACACAGAGGGAGAATTCAGAATGTCCAAATTACCTAACAGCACATCTTTCCGGACTTGTGGGAGGAAACCGGAGCAGCCAGAGGAAACCCACACAGACATGGGGAGAACGTGTAGACTCCAAACAGAAAGTGACCCAAGCCGTGAATCGAACCTGGGACCCTGGCGCTGTGAAGCAACAGTGCTAACCACTGTGCTACCGTGCCACCAAAAGGAATTAGCCAGACAGATTTCTGGGTTTAACAGAGAATAAGATCCAAGTGTAATACTTATTATGTTATTACTTACGAGAGAAAGAGAAATAGCTTCCTTCCAGCTTTTCAATATAGCATTCTGATCTCTGTGATCTCTCTGGTTGATACAACAGTCTTTAAATTCCTGCTGGCTGTATGTTCCAGAGGAATTTGATTACCATGTCTACTGTAGTCATTTTTTGCAGAACAGGTAATTGCATTCTGGTGTCTCATCTCATAGACCTTTGAAGAGTTTGAAGATAGTGTGAAAGCTGACAGTAGATGGAGTCTTTCACAGTCCTCGGGATTTGGGTGTTGGTTCCCGTTTCTTTCCACATGGGTGGAATGTAAATTGTATATTTTGCTGTCCATGTGGAATGCAAGTTGTATGTTTTGGCTGCCTAGCAACACCCCATTGTCTTAATACGATTATAGTTTTTGGGTTTTTAAAACCATACCAGAAAAAGGAGAATTAGAATTTCTTTTTTTGAAAAACATTTTATCGAGGCATTTTTATATATACATCAAACACAACCATATAAAAAAGCAAGCAAACAGGAATACAAATAATCAAAACAAATAAATGTCTAATACCCCACCGTCCTGCTCCACTACCTCCTTTTTTAACCCCGTCTGACATCTTAACTATTTTCAAAGAAGTCGATGAATGGCTGCCATCTCCAGGCAAACTCCTCCACAGACCCTCTCAAAGCGAACTTTATCTTCTCCAGCCTGAGGAACTCCACCAGGTTGCTCACCCACACCTCTGGTTTCGGGGGCCCCGAGTCTGGCCATTCCAATAAGATCCGTCTCCGGGCTACCAGGGAGGCAAAGGCCAGGACATTGGACTCTCTCGCCCCCCTCCCCCCGGACAAATGGGTCTTCTGACATTCCGAAGATCGCCACTTCTGGACTCGGGACCACCTTCACCCTCAAGACCTCCAACATAACGTCCGCAAACCCAGCCAGAATCCCCCAAGCTTCGGACAGGCCCAAAACATGTGGATATGATTCGTGGGCCCACACGCACCGCCCATACCTATCCTCCACCCCTTCAAAAAACCTGGTCATCCGGGCCACATCAAGTGTGCCCTATGAACCACTTTAAACTGAATATGGCTAAGCCTAGCAAATGACGAGGATGCATTCACCCTCCTCAAAGCCTCCTCCTCCGTCTCCACCTCCCTCCCTAACTCTTCCTCCCACTTACTATTTTGTGATGGACAGGACGTCGTTGGCAGCAGTGGTCTGTTCAGAGTGCTCGGCGATTGTGGTTTCGTACCAAGCACTGAATTGGGTGGACATGCAGGTGAATCGAGGGGGGGGTAGAGTGTGGCAGGCGGTGCCCGCAATGGAGGTTCAATGTGGGACTGTTGGCAAATGAGGTTTGTGAGCCGGTGACGGCTGCCATTCGGAGATATGTGGAGCTGAATGACACGGGTGAGGTCTCAGCCGCCACACTATGGGAGGCACTTAAATCAGTGGTATGGGGGGAATTAATTTCAATACGGGCGCATAGAGACAAGATGGAGCTGGCGAGGTTAATGGATGAGATTCTGCAGGTGGACAGGAGGTATTCGGAGGCCTTGGAGGCGGGATTGTTGACTGAGCGACAGGTGGTGTTTGGACCGATACATGGAAGGCGGTAGGACAGTTGATGAGGGCTAGGGGGCCGGTCTATGAATTATGGGGAAAAGGCGAGTAGGATGTTGGCACATCAATTGAGGAGGCGGCGAGGGAGATCGGGAAGGTGAAGGATAGGGGAGGGAAGGTGGTCTTGGGACTCGGTAGGGGTGAATGGGGTGTTCGGGGACTTTTATAAGAAACTGTATGAGTCGGAACCCCAAGCCGGAGTGGAGGGAATGAGGCGTTTTTTGGATGGGTTGGAGTTCCCCAAGGCGGAGGAGGACCTGGTGGAGGTTCTGGAGGGTATGGGGGCGATGCAAGCGAGGAAGGCCCTGGGCCCAGACGGGTTCCCGGTAGAATTCTATAAAACATTTTCGGGGGACTTGGGGCCCTGCTGATAAGGGCATTCAATGAGGCGAGGGAGTAGAGGGTGCTCCCCCCTACATTATCGCAGGTCTCGATCTCCTTAATTTTAAAGAGGGGTATGGATCCGGAGCAGTGTGGGTCTTACCGGCCAATTTCATTATTAATTACTAAGTTGTTGGCCAAGATCTTGGCCTCGAGGATTGAGGACTGTGCGCCAGGGGTGATAGGGGAGGACCAGATGGGGTTTGTTAAGGGGAGGCATCTGGTGGCCAACATCTGGCATCTGTTAAATGTTATAATGATGCCCTTGGAGGGACAAAGTGATGGTCGCCATGGATGCAGAGAAGGCCTTTGACCGGCTGGAGTGGGACTATTTGTGGGGGATGCTGGGTTTGGGTTTGGACAGGAGTTTGTGGATTGGGTCTGGCTGTTGTACCGGGCGCTGACAACAAATGTGCGAACGAACCGGGTGAGTTCGGAGTATTTCAGGTTGCACCGGGAGACGAGGGAGGGATGTCCACTCTCCTCATTGCTCTTTGCCTTGGCTATAGAACCATTGGCAATGGCGCTGAGAGCATCACTGGTTTGGCAGGGAATAGTGCGGGGAGGGGGTGGAGCATACGGTCTCGTTGTGCGAGAGCGATTTTTTACTGCTCTATATATCAAATCCTTTGGAAGTTATTGGGGGGGATTATGGGCATATTGGAAGAATTTGGCTCGGGATACAAAAATGGGGACGAGCGAGGTTTTTCTGATCCAAGCGAGGGAGCAGGAGTGGAGGTTGGGGCAGTTGTCGTTTAGAGTAATGTGGGCGAGCTTTCGGTATGTGGACATTCAGCTGGTGCGGATTTGGAGCAGCTGCATAAGCTGAATCTAGCTTGGTTGGTGGAACAGATGAAGTGGGATTTTAGGAAGTGGGAGGTGCTCCCACTGTCGTTGGCGGGACGGGTGCAGTCGGTGAAAATGAAGGTTCTCCCGAGGTTCTTATTTGTGTTCCAGAATCTCCCGATCTTCATTCCAAAGGCATTTTTTAAGAGGGTGAATGCACTGATATGGGAATCAGTGGGGGGGCAGAATGCTGGATCCCCCACCCGCTAGCTGGGCGGGCTAGTTCACGGAAGCACAGTGGGGGGTGAGCAAGTGGTTAGAGGGTTGATGGGGGCTGGGATTGTTATTCTGTGGGGGGGGGGGGGGACTGCTGACAGTGGAGGCGATTTTGAAATATGGTATGAGGGGGTTGATGAAAGTTGATGAAGGCGGGCCTGATGGGTGCGGGACGCGGGCTGGCCCAGGTGGGGCTATCGTAGACCGGCCGGGGGAGTCCCCCGACCAGGCTGATCACGTGGAATGTGACTGGGCTGAATGGGCTGGTCAAGAGGTCCCGCGTGTTCGCGCATTTGAGGAGCTTAAGGGCAGATGTGGCATTCTTGTAGGAAACAATTCTGAAGATCGGGGCTCAAACTGGGTTAAGAAAAGGGTGGGTAGGGCAGGTCTTTCATTTAGGATTGGATTTGAAGACGAGGGAGTTGGCGGTCTTGATAAGTAAGCAGGTAGCGTTTGAAGTGGGGAACGTAGTGGCAGAGTCCAGGGGGAGGTTCGTTATGGTGAGTGGGAAATTGGAGGGGGTGCTGGTGGTGTTGGTGAATGTTTATGTTCAAACTGGGACGATATAGAGATTGAGGCGGGTGCTGGGGAAGATCCCGGACCTGGACTCGCACTGGCTGATAATGGTGCGGGGGGGTGATTTCAACACGGTTCTTGAGCCGAAATTGAATCAGTCGAGTCCGAGGTCGGGGACGGTATTCGGCGGTGGCGAGGGAATTGAAAGGGTTTACGGAGCGTATGGGAGGAGTGGACCCGTAGCGGTTTGGGAGGCCGAGGGGCAAAGGAATTTTCATTTTTCTCCCAGCCTTGTGATAGGGTACTAGTTTGGGAGCACTGTTGACGGTGTCTCTGCCGTTTTTGACGGCCAGGTACTCCACAAGTCCGGTCGTTGTGGCGGTCCTGAGGGGGTGGGGGCAGTGGTGACAGCACTTGAGTTGGGCCCTGATCTGTGGGAATCACAGGTTCGCTCCGGGGGAACTGGACGGGGGCGGGGTTTCAGGGTTGGCGGTGGGCGGGGATTGAGCAGTTTGGAGATTTGTTCATGAAGGGCAGCTTCCCGAGTTTGGAAGGACTGGTAGAGGAGTACGAGTTGCCCAGCGGAAACGGGTTCCGATACTTGCAGGCATGGAACTACGTGAGACAGCAGGTGCCGTCCTTTCCTAATCTGCCACCCCCGGGGTTGCAGGACAAGGTATTGCCTCCATTCATTCCCATACCAACCCCTCCCCCACTACCCAGCCCTTCCCCTTGTCCTGGCTCCAACAGCGCCGCCCACACACATCCCAATATCAACGTGTTAACCTTCTTGAAGAGGCCTTAGAGATAAAAATCAGGAGGTTCTGGCATACAAACAAAAACCTCCAGGAGCATAATCATCTCTACAGACTACACCCGCACCGCCAATGACAACGGAAGCATATCCCACCTTATACATTTACCCTTCATTTGCTCCACCAACCGAGCCAGATTCAACTTGTGTAATTGCTCCCACCCCCGTGCCACCTAGATACCTAAAACTCGCCCCCACTCCCTTTGAACAGCAGCTTGCCCAGCCTCCTCTCCTGCCCCCTCGCCTGAATCGGGATGACCTCACTCTTTCCCATGTTTAATTTGTACCCCGAAAACTGGCCAAATTTCACCAAAATGTTCATGATAGCCCCTGTGCTTTCCAGTGGGTCCGATATATACAACAAGAGGTCGTCTGCATATAGGGACACCCTGTGCTCCACCCACCCACTGCACAATCCCCTTCCAGCCCCTAGACCCTCTAAACGCCATCGCCAGTGGCTCTATCGCCAAGGCAAAAAGTAAAAGGGAGAGTGGGCATCCCTGCCTCCTCCCTCAATACACCCTAAAGCACCCCAAACTCACCCGATTCGTTCTTGCGCTTGCCACCGGCACCTGGTACAATAATCCAATCCACAAGCCCCTGCCCAAACCTGAACCTTCCACAAATACTCCCACACTGCCTGATCAAAGGCCTTCTCTGCGTTCATCACCACCACCTCCACATTCCATCCGTCCGGGGCATCATTATGAGATTTAGCAGGCGTCTGATGTTGGCCGGCATGTGCCTCCGTTTTACGAATTCCGACTGGTTTCCCCCCTATCAGCTATAGCACAAAATCCTCAATCCACGAGGCCATAATCGTAGCCAGCAACTTGGCGTCCACATTCAATAGTCATATTGGGCAGTAGGACCCCACTGCTCCGGGTCCTTATCTTTCTTCAGGATCAGCGATATTGAGGTCTGCGACACCGTAGAGGGGAGTTCACCCTTCTCCCTCACCTCACTACTCAGCCGGGGGTTCTGATTCATAAAGCCTCCTCTGGAACTCAAACACCCCATTCGCCCCTACCGGATCCAATACTAATCCACCCTTGCCGTCATTCACCCCGCCAATCTGCCTCGCCACCTCCTGCTCCCTGAGCTGGTGGGCCAGCATCCTGCTAGCCTTCTCCCCTCTGGCCCTCCGCAACTACCCCACTGCCTTCCTTGAGGACACCAACCCAAACTCAATCTGGAGCTTCTGCCTCTCCTTCAACAATCCTGCCTCCAGGACCTCTGCATAATCTCATCCATCCGCATAATCCTATCCACCAACCTTGACATCGCCCGCTCCTCCTCCCTGTGAGCCCGGATTGATATAAACTCCCCCCTGACCACTGCCTTGAGTGCCTCACATAGCGTGGTGGCTGAGACCTTTATTTATGTATCATTTACCTCCACGTACCCCCGGGTGGCAGCCCTCACCCGCTCACATGCCTCTTCCTCTGCTAGCAGCCCCACATCCAACCTCCACTGCGGGCGCTGAGCCCCCCTCTCCCCACCCCTACCCTTGATCCACTCAAATCCACCCAATGCGACGCGTGGTCCAAGACCACGATTGCCGAATATCCCATGTCTACCACCTCCGCCAGCACCGGCTTACCCACCACAAAAAAATCAATCCGCAAGTAGACATGGGAGAAGTATGAAAACGTCTTCGCCCTCAGCCTCCCAAACCTCCACGGGTCCACTCTTTTCCCCCACCCCCCCCAATGTACTCCATAAACATCTTCAGCTCCTGCGTCACCGCCGACATCCTCCCATAACTTGAATGGTCTATCTCCAGGTCAATGACCGTGTTAAAGTCCGTCCCCCCCAACATAATCAGGCGGTGCAACTCCACATCGTCCCAATTTGGGGCATAAACATTAACCAGGACCACTGGCATCCCCTCCAAATTCCCGCTTACCATCACACACCTCCCACCCCCACCCTTGAATCTGCTACAGTATTCCCCACCTCAAACGCCACCCACTTATTGACCAGCACCGCCACCCCACGGGTCTTCATATCCAACCCCGAATGGAAAACTTGCCCTCCCCACCCTTTCCTTAGCCTTGTCTGGTCCCAATCTTCAAATGTTGCAAAAAGGCCACATCCGCCTTCAAACTCCTCAGATGCGTGAAAACACCCGACTGTTTGACTGGCCCATTCAGCCCCCTCCCGTTCCATGTGACCAGCCTGGTCAGAGGGCATCTCTTCTCCTCCCCCCCCCCCCCCCCCCCCCCCCAAATAGTGCAACAATAAACATAAGAACCCCCAACAATAAAAAAGCTGCACTCACCCCCTCATCGCCTCGAAACATCTCGGAGGAGAAGAGTTCCCTAACCACCCACTGAACAAAAATTACCAAAGAACAGGACAAAAGAAACCACATTTCTCACCACCCCCCCCCCCCCCTCCTCCACAGTTCAACGTCTATTTCACCTGCCAGTCCCTCAACTTCCATCGTCTCCTCTGGTGTTCCACAATAGTGCTCTTTATTATTAAAGGTCACCCAGAGGCGAGCTGGATGCAGCATCCCAAACTTCACCCCATTTTTAAAGAGGGCAGCCTTCATCCAATTAAACCGGTCCTCCTCTTCGCCAAATCCGGTCCCATGTCCTGAGACACTCGTAGCTCATTCCCCTCCCAGGTACATCTCCTCATCTGCCTCGCCCAGCTCTAGATCTTTTCCTTATCTAGGATCTGGTGAAGACGCACCACCATTGCCCTCAGCGGCTCGTTCGCCTGTGGTTTCCTTATCAGCACCCTGTGCGCTCGGCCGGCCTCCAGGAGACGTCAAAGGCTCCCTCTCCCATCAGCTTTTCCAGCATTCCAGCCACATACGCGGCAGCGTCTGCTCCCTCGATGCCTTCAGGCATCCCTACAATTCTCAAGTTCTGCCTCCGGGAGCGGTTCTCAAGGTCCACTACCTTCTCCTGCAGCCGCTTCTGGGATCTCGCATTACTCCCATCTCGGCCGCCAGTGGAACCAACTGCACCTTATGCTCCCGCACCGCTTCCTCCATTTCCGGAGGGCCTGACCCTGGGACTCCAGCCTCTGCTCCACTTGGTCAATTCCCAACTTCATCAGGTCTACAGCCTCGGCTAGGTTCACATGGGCCTCTCTCCTCTGCTGGTTGAATTTCTCATTTAAGAAGTCCACCAATTGGTTCATCGACCGTTGGGGAGGAAGCACAGGCCCTGTACTCTCCGCCATCTTAAGCTGTGACGCAGGAAGCTTCCCCTGCTCCAGCTGCTCCCTTCTTCTCGACCCATTTCTGGTCCTTGGATCCATCCACCAGTCCCACCAGTGGAATCAGACTTCCCTCAGGCATGTCCTACACCTTTTTCAGCCACACATCCACCCTCCAATCAGGGAAAATGTTTGAAAAGAAACAACTTTGAGCGGGAGCTGCTAAATGCGCGACTGCTCACATCATGGCTGCCACCGGAAGTCCCCGGCCCAATGCACTCATCCACGACCCTCCCCCGTCCCCAGAAAGAAAAAAACAAACCAACAACACTCCCCGGGGAAAAAGAACCCCAAGAAGAAAGAAAGGGGGGGATTTTTTTTTGGGTGGTGGCGGCGGGTCGTGGGTGAGTGCAGTGGGCTCTGTTTTTTCTCTGGGGGCCATTGACCTTTGTTCATCTGTGGGGGTTACGGGTTTTTTTTCTATCTTTGACCTTCCCAGACAGGGAGAACCAACCTCCCAAACACCTCCAAAGTTCAATGTCCACCTTCTCCTGCCAGTCCATTGTCTCTCTCAAACTCCATTGCTTCCATCGACGTCCCAAAATAATATTCCCGAGTATTCCTGGTCACCCAGAGGCAGGCTGGGTACAGCACCCTGAACTTCACTCCCTTCTTAAAGAGGGCAGCCTTCAGTCTGGTAAAGCCTGCTTTTTTTCTTGGCCAGCTCCGCACTCAGCTTCTGGTACACTCTGAGCTCGCTGCCCTCCCAAGTACATCGTCTCGTCTGCCTGGCACTACCATTGCCCTCGGCGGTTCATTACCCTGCAGCGTCCTCATCAGGGCCCTGTGCGCCCGGTGTCACCTCCAACGGCCGTTTGGAGACCCCCTCTCCCAGCAATGTCTCCAGCATCTTAGTACGGTAGCATTGTGGATAGCACAATTGCTTCACAGCTCCAGGGTCCCAGGTTCGATTCCGGCTTGGGTCACTGTCTGTGCAGAGTCTGCACATCCTCCCCATGTGTGCGTGGGTTTCCTCCGGGTGCTCCGGTTTCCTCCCACAGTCCAAAGATGTGCAGGTTAGGTGGATTGGCCATGATAAATTGCTCTTAGTGTCCAAAATTGCCCTTAGTGTTGGGTGGGGTTATGGGGATAGGGTGGAGGTGTTGATCTTAGGTAGGGTGCTCTTTCCAAGAGCCAGTGCAGACTCGATGGGCCGAATGGCCTCCTTCTGCACTGTAAATTCTATGATAATCTTTGCTACATACGAGCAGCGTCCGTCTGGCAATCGCACAATCCTCCGGTTCTGTTTCCGGGAGCGGTTCTCTAGGTCTTCCATATTCTCCTGAAGCCGATTCTGGGTATCTCGCATCACCCCCATCTCAGCCGCCATCGAAGTGAGCTGCTCCTCATGCTCCTCCCCGCCGTCTCCTCCACCGTCTGGATCGCCTGGCTCTGGCCTCATCTCCATGCGATCGATCCCCGCCTCAATTGGATCCATCGTCCTCGCCAGGTCCTCCAGAGACTCCTTTCTCTGCTGGGTGAACTCGTTCAAGAAGTCCACCAGCTGTTCCATAGACCATTGAGACGGTAGGGCCGATCCCTTGCTCTCTGCCATCTTCCCCTGTGTCGTGGGAAAGGTTTCTCCCTCCACAGCTCCTTTTGCCTAAAACCACTTCTCGTCCACAAATCCATCCACCGGTGGAATAAACTCTTCCTCCACCACTCCTGCATCTTTTTCCATCAAAAAAATCCGTCCACTAACCAGGGGAAATGCCCCAAAACACTGCCACAAGCAGGAGCTGCCACATGTGCGACCACTCACACCAGGGCTGCCACTGGAAGTCAATTCTTTTTTTTTTTTATTAAATATTTTATTGAAAATTTTTGGTCAACCAACACAGTACATTGTGCATCCTTTACACAATATTATAACAACACAAATAACAATGACCTATTTTATAAACAAAAAATGAATAAATAATAAATAACAAAAATGAAAATTAGCCCTAATTGGCAACTGCCTTGTCACAAGTAACACTCTCCAAAAATATAATTTAACAGTCCAATATATAATTATCTGTAGCAACGACCTATACATATTATACAGTATATATTAACAACCCTGAGAGTCCTTCTGGTTCCTCCTCCTCCTCCCCCCCCCCCCCCCCCCCCCGATCCTGGGCTGCTGCTGCTGCCTTCTTTTTCCCATTCCGTCTATCTTTCTGCGAGGTATTCGACGAACGGTTGCCACCGCCTGGTGAACCCTTGAGCCGACCCCCTTAGGACGAACTTAATCCGCTCTAGCTTTATAAACCCCGCCATGTCATTTATCCAGGTCTCCACCCCCGGGGGCTTGGCTTCTTTCCACATTAGCAATATCCTGCGCCGGGCTACTAGGGACGCAAAGGCCAAAACATCGGCCTCTCTCGCCTCCTGCACTCCCGGCTCTTGTGCAACCCCAAATATAGCCAACCCCCAGCTTGGTTCGACCCGGACTCCCACTACTTTTGAAAGCACCTTTGTCACCCCCATCCAAAACCCCTGTAGTGCCGGGCATGACCAAAACATATGGGTATGATTCGCTGGGCTTCTCGAGCACCTCGCACACCTATCCTCCACCCCAAAAAATTTACTGAGCCGTGCTCCAGTCATATGTGCCCTGTGTAATACCTTAAACTGAATCAGGCTTAGCCTGGCACACGAGGACGACGGGTTTACCCTGCTTAGGGCATCTGCCCACAGCCCCTCCTCGATCTCCTCCCCCAGCTCTTCTTCCCATTTCCCTTTTAGTTCATCTACCATAGTCTCCCCTTCGTCCCTCATTTCCCTATATATACCTGACACCTTACCATCCCCCACCCATGTCTTTGAGATCACTCTGTCCTGCACCTCTTGTGTCGGGAGCTGCGGGAATTCCCTCACCTGTTGCCTCGCAAAAGCCCTCAGTTGCATATACCTGAATGCATTCCCTTGGGGCAACCCATATTTCTCGGTCAGCGCTCCCAGACTCGCGAACTTCCCATCCACAAACAGATCTTTCAGTTGCGTTATTCCTGCTCTTTGCCACATTCCATATTCCCCATCCATTCCCCCCCGGGGCAAACCTATGGTTGTTTCTTATCGGGGACCCCCCCCCCAAGGCTCCAGTCTTTCCCCTATGCCGTCTCCACTGTCCCCAAATCTTCAGTGTAGCCACCACCACCGGGCTTGTGGTGTAGTTCCTCGGTGAGAACGGCAATGGGGCTGTCACCATAGCCTGTAGGCTAGTCCCCCTACAGGACGCCCTCTCTAATCTCTTCCACGCCGCTCCCTCCTCCTCTCCCATCCACTTACTCACCATTGAAATATTAGCGGCCCAATAATACTCACTTAGGCTCGGTAATGCCAGCCCCCCCCCAGTATAGAACATTTCAGTATAGAATTTATAGTGCAGAAGGAGGCCATTCGGCCCATCGAGTCTGCACCGGCTCTTGGAAAGAGCACCCTACCCAAGGTCAACACCTCCACCCTATCCCCATAACCCAGTAACCCCACCCAACACGAAGGGCAATTTTGGACACTAAGGGCAATTTAGCATGGCCAATCCACCTAACCTGCACATCTTTGGACTGTGGGAGGACACCGGAGCATCCAGAGGAAACCCACGCACACGCGGGGAGAACGTGCAGACTCCGCACAGACAGTGACCCAAGCCGGGAATCGAACCTGGGACCCTGGAGCTGTGAAGCAATTGTGCTAATCACTATGCTACCGTGCTGCCCCTATCCCTGCTACGCTGTAAGAATCCCTTCCTCACTCTCGGGGTCTTCCCGGCCCACACAAAACCCATGATGCTCTTTTCAATCCTTTTAAAAAAAGCCTTCGTGATCACCACCGGGAGGCACTGAAACACAAAGAAGAATCTCGGGAGGACCACCATCTTAACCGCCTGCACCCTCCCCTGCACCCTCCCTGCCATTGACAGGGATACCATAATCCCATCTCTTGAAATCCTCCTCCATCTGTTCCACCAACCGCGTTAAATTTAACCTATGCAATGTGCCCCAATTCTTAGCTATCTGGATCCCCAGGTAACGAAAGTCCCTTGTTACCTTCCTCAACGGTAGGTCCTCTATTTCTCTACTCTGCTCCCCTGGATGCACCACAAACAACTCACTTTTCCCCATGTTCAATTTATACCCTGAAAAATCCCCAAACTCCCCAAGTATCCGCATTATTTCTGGCATCCCCTCCGCCGGGTCCGCCACGTATAGTAGCAAATCGTCCGCATACAAAGATACCCGGTGCTCTTCTCCTCCCCTAAGTACTCCCCTCCACTTCTTGGAACCCCTCAACGCTATCGCCAGGGGCTCAATCGCCAGTGCAAACAATAATGGGGACAGAGGGCATCCCTGCCTTGTCCCTCTATGGAGCCGAAAATATGCAGATCCCCGTCCATTCGTGACCACGCTCGCCACTGGGGCCCTATACAACAGCTGCACCCATCTAACATACCCCTCTCCAAAACCAAATCTCCTCAACACCTCCCACAAATAATCCCACTCCACTCTATCAAATGCTTTCTCGGCATCTATCGCCACTACTATCTCCGTTTCTCCCTCTGGTGGGGCCATCATCATTACCCCTAACAACCTCCGTATATTCGTGTTCAGCTGTCTCCCCTTCACAAACCCAGTTTGGTCCTCGTGGACCACCCCCGGGACACATTCCTCTATTCTCATTGCCATTACCTTGGCCAGGACCTTGGCATCTACATTTAGGAGGGAAATAGGTCTATAGGACCCGCATTGTAGCGGGTCCTTTTCCTTCTTTAAGAGAAGCGATATCGTTGCTTCAGACATAGTCGGGGGCAGTTGTCCCCTTTCCTTTGCCTCATTAAAGGTCCTCGTCAGTACCGGGGCGAGCAAGTCCACATATTTTCTATAGAATTCGACTGGGAATCCATTCGGTCCCGGGGCCTTTCCCGCCTGCATGCTCCTAATTCCTTTCACCACTTCTTCTACCTCGATCTGTGCTCCCAGTCCCACCCTTTCCTGCTCTTCCACCTTGGGAAATTCCAGCTGATCCAAGAAGCCCATCATTCTCTCCCTCCCATCCGGGGGTTGAGCTTCATATAATTTTTTATAAAATGTCTTGAACACTCCATTCACTCTCTCCGCTCCCCGCTCCATCTCTCCTTCCTCATCCCTCACTCCCCCTATTTCCCTCGCTGCTCCCCTTTTCCTCAATTGGTGTGCCAGCAACCTGCTCGCCTTCTCCCCATATTCGTACTGTACACCCTGTGCCTTCCTCCATTGTGCCTCTGCAGTGCCTGTAGTCAGCAAGTCAAATTCTACATGTAGCCTTTGCCTTTCCCTGTACAGTCCCTCCTCCGGTGCTTCCGCATATTGTCTGTCCACCCTCAAAAGTTCTTGCAGCAACCGCTCCCGTTCCTTACTCTCCTGTTTCCCTTTATGTGCCCTTATTGATATCAGCTCCCCTCTAACCACCGCCTTCAACGCCTCCCAGACCACTCCCACCTGGACCTCCCCATTGTCATTGAGTTCCAAGTACTTTTCAATGCACCCCCTCACCCTTAGACACACCCCCTCATCTGCCATTAGTCCCATGTCCATTCTCCAGGGTGGGCGCCCTCCTGTTTCCTCCCCTATCTCCAAATCCACCCAGTGTGGAGCGTGATCCGAAATGGCTATAGCCGTATACTCCGTTCCCCTCACCTTCGGGATCAATGCCCTACCCAGCACAAAAAAGTCTATTCGCGAGTAGACTTTATGGACATAGGAGAAAAACGAGAACTCCTTACTCCTAGGTCTGCTAAATCTCCACTGGTCTACACCTCCCATCTGCTCCATAAAATCTTTAAGTACCTTGGCTGCTGCCGGCCTCCTTCCAGTCCTGGACTTCGACCTATCCAGCCCTTGTTCCAACACCGTATTAAAATCTCCCCCCATTATCAGCTTTCCCATCTCTAGGTCCGGAATGCGTCCTAGCATCCGCCTCATAAAATTGGCATCATCCCAGTTCGGGGCATATACGTTTACCAAAACCACCGTCTCCCCCTGTAGTTTGCCACTCACCATCACGTATCTGCCCCCGTTATCCGCCACTATAGTCTTTGCCTCGAACATTACCCGCTTCCCCACTAATATAGCCACCCCCCTGTTTTTCGCATCTAGCCCCGAATGGAACACCTGCCCCACCCATCCTTTGCGTAGCCTAACCTGGTCTATCAGTTTCAGGTGCGTTTCCTGTAACATAACCACATCTGCCTTAAGTTTCTTCTGGTGTGCGAGTACCCGTGCCCTCTTTATCGGCCCGTTCAGCCCTCTCACGTTCCACGTGATCAGCCGAGTTGGGGGGCTTCCTACCCCCCCCCCCCTTGTCGATTAGCCATCACCTTTTTCCAGCTCCTCACCCGGTTCCCACGCAGCTGTATCTCCCCCAGGCGGTGCCCCCCCGCCCATCCTCTCCCATACCAGCTCCCCCCTCTACCCAGCAGCAGCAACCCAGTAATTCCCCCCTCCCACCCCCCCCCGCTAGCGTAATTACTCCCCCCATGTTGCTCCAGAAATCAGCAAACTCTGGCTGACCTCGGCTTCCCCCCGTGACCTCGGCTCGCACCGTGCGACGCCCCCTCCTTCCTGCTTCTCTATTCCCGCCATGATTATCATAGCGCGCTTCTCGCTTGGCCCCGCCCCCAATGGCCAATGCCCCATCTCCTCCACCTCCCCTCCTCCCCCCCATCACCACCTGTGGGAGAGAGAAAAGTTACCACATCGCAGGATTAGTACATAAAACCCCTCTTTGCCCCCCACATTCGCCCCACCACTTTGTTCGAACGTTCTTTTTAATAACCCGCTCATTCCAGTTTTTCTTCCACAATAAAAGTCCACGCTTCATCCGCCGTCTCAAAGTAGTGGTGCCTCCCTCGACATGTGACCCACAGTCTTGCCGGTTGCAGCATTCCAAATTTTATCTTTTTATGAAGCACCGCCTTGGCCCGATTAAAGCTCGCCCTCCTTCTCGCCACCTCCGCACTCCAGTCTTGATAAACGCGGATCACCGCGTTCTCCCATTTACTGCTCCGAGTTTTCTTCGCCCATCTAAGGACCATTTCTCTATCCTTAAAACGGAGGAATCTCACCACTATGGCTCTGGGAATTTCTCCTGCTCTCGGTCCTCGCGCCATCACTCGGTATGCTCCCTCCACCTCCAACGGACCCGCCGGGGCCTCCGCTCCAATTAACGAGTGCAGCATCGTGCTCACATATGCCCCGACGTCCGCTCCCTCCACACCTTCAGGAAGACCAAGAATCCTCAGGTTGTTCCTCCTTGCGTTGTTTTCCAGTGCCTCCAACCTTTCCACACATCGTTTCTGATGTGCCTCCTGCGTCTCCGTCTTCACCACCAGGCCCTGTATATCGTCCTCATTCTCGGCTGCCTTTGCCTTCACGACCTGAAGCTCCCGCTCCTGGGTCTTTTGTTCCTCCTTTAGCCCTTCGATCGCCTGTAGTATCGGGGCCAACAGCTCTTTCTTCATTTCCTTTTTGATCTCTTCCACACAGCATTTCAAGAACTCTTGTTGTTCAGGGCCCCATGTTAAACTGCCACCTTCCGACGCCATCTTGGTTTTTTGCTTGCCTTCCTTGCCGCTGTTCTAAAGGATCCACTGCAATCTGGCCACTCTCTCCTCCTTTTTCCATCCGTATCCAGGGGGGGATTCCCTTCTGGTTTACCGCACTGTGTTTTTAGCCGTCAAAATTGCCGTTGGGGCTCCTATCAAGAGCCCAAAAGTCCGTTTCACAGGGAGCTGCCGAAACGTGCGACTCAGCTGGTCATCGCCGCACCCGGAAGTCGTCAATTCTTTTTTAAAACACACCCTCGTAACAGGTGCTGAGCTTCTTCAATGTTGTTGGAGTTGCACTCATCCAAGCATGCGGAGGGAGTTCCACCACACTCTTGACTTGCGCCTTATGGATGGTGGAGAAGCTTTGGGGAGTCAGGAATTGCGATACCTGCTGCAGTATTCCCGGCCCTGACCTGTTCTTATTTACTTTACCTGTCCAGTTGAGTTTCTGTTTGATGGTTAATCCCAGGATATTGATGGTGTGGGATTGAGCAGTGATAATGCCATTAAATGTCATGGGGAGAATCTCCCTCGGCAGGGATTGATTTCCTGACACTTGTATGGCATGAATATTACTTTCAATTTATCAGTCCCAGCCTGAATATTGTCCAGGTCTTGTTGCATTTGGACATGGACTGCTTCAGTACTTGAGGAGTCATGAATGGTGCTGAACATTGTGCAGTCATCAGCGAACATCCCCACTTCTGACCTTATGATGGAAGGGAGGTCATGGATGAAGCAGCTGAAGATGGTTGGGCCAAGGACACGACCCTGAAGAGCTCCTGCAGTGATGCGCTGAAGCTGAGATGATTGACCCTGAACCATCACAACCTTCTTCCTTTGTGCCAGGTATGACTCCAACCAGCGGAGGGTTTCCCCCGATTCTCATTGACTCTAGTTTTGCTCAGGCTCCTTGATGCCACACTTGGTCAAATGCTGTCTTGATGTCAAGGGCAGTCACTCTGGCCTCACCTCTTAGGTTCAGCTCTTTTGTCCTTATATTTGGGTCAAGGCCAAATGGCTCTGGTAGAACCCAAACTGAGCGTCAATGAGAAAGTTATTGCCAAGTGCCGCTTGATAGCCCTGTCGATGATGCCTTCCTTCACTCTACTGGACCATCCTGTCTAGGGATACATCTAGATCTGCAATACAAGAATTCAGTGAGATGTTATGGCCCGTAGGCTGTACGAAACTGACGCCCCCACCCCCCACCCCTCCGGCCAAAAGGATCTTGTCTCTGCTCTTGATATCAATTTGGATATTGTGAAACATCTTTATCAAATCTCTAAGCAGCCCTGCATACAATGACACTGGTTGCTTAGGAATCCTGGGAGTGAGGGTGTGTCTCAGGCGCCCAGTCCTTTGACAGATCTCCTGGCACGAATTGGGAATGGTTGAACAGACCACGCTACAGACTGCAGTAACAATGCCCTCGAGGACGGTATCTTTATACATCTACCTGACCCCAGCCCTTGGCACATAAAGCAATGCCTTGGACAGGATTCTCCGTTGTCCCGGGCCGGTTTGATGCTGGTCAGCCATGCTCCGCCTCCAAGGAATGGGCGTAATTGCGCCGCACGGCATTGGCGCATCACCGAGAGGCCCTCTCGCCATGTTCCTCCTCTGATGGGCCGGGTTCCCGACTGCGTGGTTGGCGTGTGGTCTGAGCGGTCGGGAACCCGATGTGGCGGCTGCGGACTGTGTCCAGCGCCGCCATACTCAGCTGGGAGCCATGCCGCTGTCCAGGGAGGGGGCTTCCGTGAGGGTTGGGGGGACTGGTGGGGGTGTGCCCTGTGGAGTCAAGGATGGCGGGTCTGGTTTGCGCATGGCTGGCGCCATGTTGGACAGTGCGACCACTGCAAGCCGTCGGCATGCGCGGCCACGGACCCGGTCGTTTTCAACACGGGAGCCGGTAGTTTCACCCGGCGCTGCTGCTGGCCCCTCACCGGTCCCGGAATCGTTGAGCGTTCAGCGCCGATTTTGGCGTTCTAAACGTCCGCGAATTCTGCATTTCTGCCAGCACTTAGCCGCTGAAACGGAGTATCCAGCCCCTTAAATTGGACTGTAGGATATTAATCTGACCCTGGCCTTCTATAACCATTCACCCGCCCGCCCGTCCGTCCGGTTACAGATTGTGGTGGAATACAATTCTGCTGCTACTGATGGCTCACCACGCCTAATAGATTTTCAGATTTGAGTTGCTAGATCTGTTCTGAATCTGTCCCATTTAACACGATGGAGGGTATCCTCAATGTGAGAACTGTGCGCTGGTCACTCCTACCAACACTGTCATGAGCAGATGCATCTGCTGCGGCAGGTTGGTGAGGATGAGGCCACGGATGTTTTTCCTATTGTTGGTCCCTCACCTGTCCCAAGCACTGTCTAACTAACAGCTATGTCCATTGGGATTCAGCCACCTTTTAGCAGTACTACAAAGCCACTCTTGGTGATGGACATTGAAGTCCCCCACCCAGAGTATATTCTGCACCCATAGCCTCCAAGTGGTGTTTAACAAGGATGAGCTGATTTATCAGCTGAGGGGTGTAGGTACATGGAAATCATCATGTTTCCTTGCCCATACTTGATCTGATTTCCCCGTCAGGGGTCAGATTCTCCAACCCTCTGCTGGGTCGGAGAATCCCCGGGGGGGGCGGCGTGAATCCCCGCCCCGCCGCTCCAACACCGGCTGCTGTATTCGCCGGTTTTGGGGCGGGGGCGGGGATCACGCCGCGCCGGTTGAGGGTTGCAGTGGCCGCCCCCAGCAATTCACTGGGCCCCAATGGGCCGAGCGGCCGTCGGTTCCTGGCCAGTCCCACCGGTGTGAAATGGACATGGTGGATCACGGCGTGACCTGGCTTGTCGGCCGGCCACGGAAGTCCTCGGGGGGTGGGGGCCCCATGGTGGCCTGGCCCGCGATCAGCAGGCAGGCCTGTGCCGTGGGGGGCATTCCTTCCTTCCGCGCCGGCCTCTGTCGGGCTCCACCATGGCCTACGTGGAGAAGAACCCCCCCCTGCGCATGCGCAGGAAACACGCCGGCCGGTCTGCGCATGCGCGGAACCTCGCTGGCTGTTCTGTGCATGCGCCATCTCACGCCAGCCCTTCGCCACTGGTTGGCGCGGCACCAAGCCCTCTGGCGCCGGAGGATACTGCAACTTCCGGTTGGTCCGACGCTGGAGTGGTTCGCGCGTTCTTGGCGTTGGCGTCGGGCCATCCTGCCAATTGAGGGAGAATCCCGCCCCAGATGTTCATTTTTCTATGTTCCTCTTTTCTCCAATGAGTTACAGAATTGAGCAGAGCTGGATTGTCTTTGTGGTTCATTTCTAACACTTTGTACT
Organism: Scyliorhinus torazame; assembly: GCF_047496885.1. Lineage (NCBI taxonomy): Eukaryota > Metazoa > Chordata > Chondrichthyes > Carcharhiniformes > Scyliorhinidae > Scyliorhinus > Scyliorhinus torazame. Next base: position 76,641,537 of record NC_092723.1, read on the forward strand.
TTGCATTCTAGAGGATGAGGAAATCCTCAACATAGCTCGCTGTCTGCGCAAACTCGGCGATGAGTATAATGAAGTGATTCAGTCACATATGAAGAATCTTAAGCCTACGATTAAAAATCTGGAAACTGATCAGGTAGGTCAGATGCTTTTAGAAATAACATGTTGAGGTTTGATAGATGCAGCACATGTTAATGTGTTCTGCGTGCGTGCACAAATACAAGAGCCATGACCGCACTTTAACCAGAAGCCAGTGGTATGTTATCTACAGGTGACTGGGCGGCGCTGACTGACACCTCGACAACATGAACTGGGTATTATTTCACTTCAGCCCACATCAATCAATCAGACAAACCTTTCCATTCAAACAGACTGCTTCTACTGAATGCAATTGTAAACCTTCCACTGACTGGAAGCAGATTGCAAGCTTCTGTAATCTACTGAAATTATCATCATTTCACTCGTTGGAGAAGAAAGAAACATAAGAAAATGAAAAGTTGAAGGGAAATTGAGGAACAGATTTGGTGCTGAACTGGACGATATGCCTGAAAGAAAATGTACATTGTTTAAACAACACAGTTCCAAGATTTTAATTTTAAAAAATTAATAACTTTTGGCTTTTAAACACACACCCACTCTCACACACTGTACCCAATCAAACTCTCCACCCTCACACACACATCCCGATCCAACTACTCACCCTAACGTGCACACCCGCATCCAACTCCCCACCCTCACGCACACACAGCACCCCATCCAACTCCCTACTCACACACACACACACACACATCCAACACCCACCCTAACGCACGCTCACACACTGGACCCCATCCAACTGCTCTCCCCCCGCCCCCCAACGCACCCCCCCCCCATCCAACTCCCCACCCTAACGCGCACACAGTACCCCATCCAACTCTCCCCCCCCCCCCCCCAACGCACTTCTCCCCCCCCCCCCCCATCCAACTCCCCACCCTAACGCGCGCACAGTACCCCATCCAACTCCCAACCTCACACACACTGTGCCCCATCCAACTGCCCACCCTCACGCACACACTGTACCCCATCCAACTCCCCACCCTCACACACACTGTACCCCATCCAACTGCCCACCCTCACACACACACACTGTACCCCATCCAACTCCCCACCCTCACACACACACTGTACCCCATCCAACTCCCCACCCTCACACACACACTGTACCCCATCCAACTCCCCACCCTCACACACGCACTGTGCCCCATCCAACTCCCCACCCACACACACACACTACCCCATCCAACTCCCCACCCTCACACACGCACTGTACCCCATCCAACCCCCCACCCTCACACACACACACTGCACCCCATCCAACTCCCCACCCTCACGCTCACACACACACTGCACCCCATCCAACTCCCCACCCTCACACACACACACACACTGCACCCCATCCAACTCCCCACCCTCACACACACACACTCACACACACACACACACACACACACACACACACACACACTGTACCCCATCCAACTCCCCACCCTCACACGCACATACGCACACACACACTGTACCCCATCCAACCCCCACCCTCACACACACACTGTACCCCATCCAACTCCCCACCCTCACACAAACACATACACATACTGTACCCCATCCAACTCTCCACCCTCACACACACACACACACACACACACTGTACCCCATCCAACCCCCACCCTCACACACACACTGTACCCCATCCAACTCCCCACCCTCACACACACACTGTACCCCATCCAACTCCCCACCCTCACACACACTGTACCCCATCCAACTGCCCACCCTCACACACACACACACACACACACACACACTGTACCCCATCCAACCCCCACCCTCACACACACACTGTACCCCATCCAACTCCCCACCCTCACACACACTGTACCCCACCCACACACACACTGTACCCCACCCTCACACCCCCCCCCCCCCCATCCACCTCCCCTCCCTCGCGCACACCCAGTACCTCATCCAACTCCCCTCCCTAATGCACACACAGCACCGCATCCAATGCCCCACCCTCACACACACACACACACATCCCGATCCAACTCTCCACCCTCACACACACATCCCGATCCAACTCCCCACCCTAACGTACACACCCCCATCCAACTCCCCACCCTCACACACACATACTGTACCCCATCAAACTCCCCACCCTCACTCACACACACACACACACACACACACACAAACACACACACTGTACCCCATCCAACTCCCCACCCTCACACACACACACTAGACCCCATCCAACTCCCCACCCTCTCACATACACAGACTGTACCCCATCCAACTCCCCACCCTCATACACACACACACATACACTGTACCCCATCCAACTCCCCACCCTCACACACACACACTGTACCCCATCCAAGTGCCCACCCTCAAACACACACACTGTACGCCATCCAACTCCTCACCCTCACACACACACTGTACGCCATCCAACTCCCCACCCTCACACACACACACTGTACCCCATCCAACTCCCCACCCTCACACACACACACTGTACCCCATCCAACTCCCCACCCTCACACACACACTGTACGCCATCCAACTCCCCACCCTCACACACACACTGTACCCCATCCAACTGCCCACCCTCAAACGCACACACTGTACACCATCCAACTCCCCAGCCTCACACACACACTGTACCCCATCCATCTCCCCACCCTCACACACGCACGCACTGTGCCCCATCCAACTCCCCATCCTCACACACAGTACCCCATCCAACTCCCCACCCTCACACACACAGACACTCTGTACCCCATCCAACTCCCCATCCTCAAACACGCACACCACCCCATCCAACTCCCCACCCTCTCACACACACACACACACACTGTACCCCATCCAACTCCCCACCCCCACGCTCACACACACACACACGCACAAACACACACTGTACCCCATTCAACTCCCCACCCTCTCATACACACTGTACCCCATCCAACTTCCCTATCCCTCATACACACACACTGTACCCCATCCAACTCCCCACCCTCACACACACACTGTACCCCATCCAACTGCCCACCCTCTCACACACACTGTACCCCATCCAACTCCCCACCCTCACACACACTGTACCCCATCCAACTCCCCACCCTCACACACACACACTGTACCCATCCAACTGCCCACCCTCAAACACACACACACACACACACTGTACGCCATCCAACTCCCCACCCTCACACACACACTGTACCCCATCCAACTCCCCACCCTCACACACACACACATACACACTGTACCCCATCCAACTCCCCACCCTCACACACACACTGTACCCCATCCAACTCCCCACCCTCACACACACACCACCTCACCCTCTCACACACACTGTACTCCATCCAACTCCCCACCCGCACACACATACCACCCCACCCTACTCCCCACACTCTCTAACACACTGTACCCCATCCAACTCCACACACACACTGTACCCCATCCAACTCCCCATCCTTGCAGAGATTAGTGTTAACTGATATCAGCAGAGCAGGCAGCAATGTGGCCCATCTCTGTCTCCACCTCTCTGTTCACACTAGCACTGTTGTTCATCTTTTCCCATCTCCAGATACTCTCCTTTCCTGCACCATGCACTGACAGCTACTCCTGTTCCTGCTCAGCCCACTTCCAGCTGCTGTTCATTCTCCTCCACTTCCCAGTCGATGATGATATTCTGATTCTCTCCACCCTCCAACCTAAACCACAGTTCCCAAGCTCTGTAAATGCATGGGAAATAACATTGTTGCAGACAAATTATTACAGCAGGCAACAAATGTCTTATTTGGTGTTATTTATTAAGAGTTTTGTCTCCATTGCTCTTGATGAGTTTGTGATCAGAAACGCATTTCACCTTCTTCAGAAGTTAAACGTTACGGATCTGGCTTTACAAACGACTAGGTAGAGCAGGATTTAATCATGTCCGGAGAGGAAATGTTACATAGTGGCGATGAGGAAGAAGTGGCACGTTGTGCTGCAACGGCATACAATAGTCTGTGGAATATTAGCCTGAATATTTCAGTCTTTTAAGCTGATATTCTCCCACACTTGGTGTCACCAGTCACTCCTGTACGGAAACCCCCTGGTCCTCACAAGGTCCAGAGTGCACTTTTGTTGCTCAATATCTGTCAAATTCTAGCATGGAGCAGGGATTGTAAGAGAACTCGTGCCACACACATCTTATCATGTGCATCCTGTTTATAATTGGTGAGGTGAAAAACATCCCAAATGAGACCACTCCAAACCAATAATCCAGTTCTAAACAAATACAGAAAATGCTGGACAATCTCAGCAGGTCTGACAGCATCTGTGGATAGATAGAGAAGGGAGCTAAAGTTTCGAGTCTGGATGACTCTTTGTCAAAGCTGGTCCATTTCACTCAAATTCCTGGATAATCTGAATACTGTTTACTGTAAGATTGAATACTGTTTACTGTAAGATTGAGTAGTTCCTATTACTCCTTGAACCATGAAACAATAACATGGCTGTCACTCTCCGGAAAGTCTCTAGTTAAAAGCCAGCCATATCCAAGCTGTCTGGCTCCATATATTCCTTGGATTAACTCCGCTGTTGTGGTGTCGCCTGAGCCAGTTCTCCGGTCGGTATATTTGGGACAAGGCTGGTTTGGGGAATTGGGTAGAAGATGGTCTCCATCTGTTCCAAATTTGATGCACCCGTAGAACTATGACATGGTTTTTCATTAGTCAATGAAGCTAAAAGGGCTGGAATTTCTCAGAAAGACCAAGAATCTGGTATAAATGATTCCTGCCAGGAACCATTATCATCATCGTATGAGTTGCTTGAGATTATGGATTTTGTTTACTTATTAACATTTCAAATTACCATGGCGATCAAATTGGACTGTTTGCCATAAAGTTGTTTAAAAAAACGTTGCATTTTACATTGCAAGAATATTTTTTAAAATATAAATTTAGAGTACCAAATTCTTTTTTTTCCATTTAAGGGGCAATTTAGCGTGGCCAATCCACCTGACCTGCACATCTTTGGGTTGTGGGGGTGAGACCCACTCAGACACTGGGGAGAATGTGCGAACTCAACATGGACAGTGACCCGTGGCCGGGTTGTACCCGGGTCCTCGGTACTGTGATGCAGCAGTACTAACCACTGCGCCACCATGCCATCCTCATTGCAAGAATATTTAAAGTAAACGGCATTCCGTTCAGGCCCTGTAGGTAAAACTCAAGTAGTGCCGTCTTCTACAGGCCAATGATTATTTGAACACCTGCTGCTCGGGCCTCATTCTAAGGATGTGCATGTCTCTGTCTCTCTGAAACACATCCATTCATTTTGATGTGAAAGCAAGAAAGAGAAATAGTCTGCACAATTGGGGGTGAAAAAAATCAGGCCAAATATGTCAAACATGCGTGGGAATAAGCACCGGAAAAAAACTGGAGCTTAATGTAGGTGAAGGCACGTCTTACCTTTTCAGGAATGGAATTGTTAAAGATCATCGATAAATTACTCTCGGCTTCACACCCGGGATTGATTTTGCTTTGTGGACATCTACTGTTTGTTTTGATAACTCTTTAAAGGTAATTTATAATTGTTTCCTCAAGGGTGTTGAAACATTCTCTGGCATGGTCAGTCAGCTGGAGAGCATTCCTGAACTACAGACACATCTGCAACTGGGTTCCGAGATGAACCTCCTGAGAATTGCTGTTGTTCTGGGAATGCAGATTACTAAGGAAGTACCTGAACTACTGCCTAAAGTCAAGGTCGCCATGGTAAACCTCTTCAATACGAAACTGCTGAGCTGGGTTCAAAAAGGAGGCTGGGTAAGTGCAGTGTACAACCCAATATAGTGTTGGGGTGTCACCTTTTCGACAGAGGCGTTATATTTCCGAGAAGTGTTTCCTCCTTTTGTGCCTGATGATAGAGAATCAGAGTCCCAACAGTGCAGAAGGAGGCCATTCGGCGACCCTCCAAAAGAGCACCCTACCCTGGCCCACTCCCCCGCCCTATCCCAACTAACCTTTGGACACTAAGGGATAATTTAGCATGACCAATCCACCTAACCTGCACCTCTTTGGACTGAGAGAGGAAACCGGAGCACCTGGAGGAAACCCACGCAGACACGGGGAGAAAATACAAACTCCACAGTCACCCAAGTCTGAATCGAACCCGGGTCCCTGGCGCTGTGAGACCGCAATGCTAAACACTGTGCCACCATACCACCCCATGATCCTTTTAGAGTTTATCAGAAATCTCTTTGAGATTCAGCTCTGGCTGAATGGTTCAATCCTCCTGAAGCAAAGAGCAGGAGTAGACCATTCGGCCCATTGAGTTTGCTGCCCCATTCATGGCTGACCTTGGGCTTCAACTTTTTCCAAATATCCCTTAATTCCCCGAGAGACCAAAAGCCTGTAACAGTCGTACAAACAAGTTGGACCCAGTCTGGGCACATTAGGTATAAATATGGACTCAATCTTGGCACGTTAGGTGTACTGAAAAGAGCTAAAAGATGCTTCATTGTCCCAGGTTTAGAGCAAAATGAGGTGCACACTCCTGAGGACGATCCACTCAGCCACTCCTGGAATGTGGGCAGGATCAACCCAGCTGTGAATTTCCACAATGGTTTAATGGCCTGTTTGTCTTCACACATTAAGAACTGTTTCTTGCATGATGCATCTAAAGACAGTCAGCAGCTATGGAGTAGATTCACTGTGAATTTCCACAGTTAAGAATGTGGATTCTGCAAAAATGAGCAGAAACCAGCAAACTAAAGCCTGGTATTGTGGTTGCTGTAGGGTGTATATTTGAAATCACCCACTGAAGGGTTGAAGCAAAGCTGGGGGTGAGGGAGGAGTTGGGCGATGGAAAGGCTGGAGGAGACCTGGAAATGTTACGGGTAAGATTTGGAGAGGGGCTGAAATATTCTGGATTCTGGCGAATTGTTCTGCTCTCTAACTACACCCGAGCTCAGACAAGGTAGTTGGCAATAGTTTCCTATCCTCAACAGACCAGGCCTCAACCGGCAACTACATAGCTGACTGAGAATACAGAACCAAACATTTCATTTTGGCTCTATAATTGGAGGGGAAAGGAGCCAAATCGTGTTGAGACAGATAGGGGACCATCCAAGTTTAAACTGGAAAATTTGGCTGGTATCTTTTGAGCCTTGTGTCTCTGATTAGTTTTTTGTTATTTCTTTATAGGAAAAACTTGTGAGCTGTGCCAATGCATCGCAATGAGTGACGGAAAGTCCGAGACTCATGAAAATAGCAGATTAAAATACATTCCATACACAATTTGACAATCAAGCTGAAGAACATTCTCTACATTCCAACTGCCACCCTCCATTTTCAGCAGTCTCCCTCGAGAGTTAGATGCCTAACCAAGCAATTTCACAACGCCCTCTTCCTCGGAGAAGCCTGTGGCGAGCGGATAGTTAGTCCGATAAGAGATGATGATGATTTTACCCATTTAGAGATGATGCTGCCTTTCCCTTGGGGCTAAGAGTAATGCACCTGCTGTACGTGCATGAGCAGAAAATATGGAAATTGTGAGTCAGCCTAGGAGTGAAAGTCACAGCATCTGCAAAACTGCCGCTACGTTGAAAGACACAACATATGTGGCTGGGAGGAGTGAGAGCAATGACAAATGGAGGAACTGCTCTTTAAGCATCTGTTCACATGGAGCCATTGATTGAATGACTTGGCATGTTTAGTGTTTGAATATGGGTTACTTGAATTTGACAGTGGCAAAGAAGGTGTTTCAGTTGCTCTCAAATCCGTAAAACTAGTTGATGAAATTGTGGTGGGCTTTTTTTAACGAAACTAACTAAATGTGGGTGTTTTGTTTATGGCAAGAATTAGTCATTCGACTTCTGAAAGTCGGAAAATCTCTCAACCAGTCTGGTTTTGGCTTATCTAAAGGCAGTGCCAGAAAGGGTTATTTGAATATCACGGTTGAACAGTTCAGGGCTAGCCACCAAGAGTCAGAGTAGTAATAGAATTAAGATATCAAACTTCAATTTTCATAAACCATCAAAGAAACCCATCTCACTTGCCACATGAAACCTAACAGCATCACCGTCTTGGAGGGAGAGGCTGCAATGTGCAAGTGCTCTCCTGCAGTGGAGGTGTGGGGAATTTAACATTAATATTACAAACCAACTTCGAAACGGACCTCAAGAAAGAGTAAATCTTAGGCTCTTCACATCAAAGACTACATATTGCTATTTGAGTATGCCTGGTTAGGAAATCTGCAGGCTGGTGCTAGTTCAGTTTTCTGTGCGCAGCCTTTTACGGTTCGACAATGCTCCTCTTGCCCTACCTCCCACTCAGTGTTTCTTCATTCAATATATAAATGTGGAGGGTTCGGCTGGTTCTCAGTTGAAGCTATGCAGTGTTAATGGACTTGCTGCACCTCAAAAGCTAGTATAATCATGCTGAAAATTATAAGGAATAATCATGAATGTACCACAAACGATTAAACACTCTACATGCACCATGTCATTTTAACGGATTGAATGTGCAGGCTGAACATTGATGGCAGTAATAAAATGTTGCTAGATTGTTACTTGTGGGTGTGGTGTCAAAATCACTTAAATACCAGAAAACTAGTTCATTTTCTCCATTAACGTATGAATTTTTTTTTTCCTTATTTAAAATTGTGGCACTTGCTACCACAGGAAGTAACTGAGGTAAATATCAGTTGAGGAGGAGCTAGATAAGCACATGGTGAAATGAATAGATGGCTGCATTGGTACACTTAGATAAGGATAGTTGTGTGTAGCATGAACACCAGCAAAGGACCAATTGGGCTGGTGAGCTTTCTGTGTTTCTATGCAAAGTTCCTTCCCTCAATCCAAGGACAGACGTCTTTACATTGCACCTTGTAGGCAATGGATATTGTTGCAAACATTTGAGTTCAGTGGTTCTTCCTACATCTTCCTGCTCTCTCTGCCGACAGGAATATCTTTCGTGGAGGCCTAAGCTTTAAAGTTGAGAAATGCTGATAAATTAAAAGTGCATTACACTTGGGGGATATGTATAGTCCTCCCTCACTGTTAGCAATGACTAAGGGGAAGTGAGGCAAATAACAATGTGGAGGGACAGTGAACAATTGGCTTCACAGTATGAAAGAAGATAAAACTGACAAATTAGGAAAGTGCTGGCATTGGCTATCCAGCCCTAACGTGTCAAAGAACTTTTAAAAATCGCCTGAGCAAAAAATTTAGTTGTTTTAATATTCAACGCCTCCAATATTCTTTCTATCAGGCACAGATTGCTGTTCAAACAACTTGTGGCAGAAGGGCTATTTTATTAGTGAGGTGTAATAGTTCACTTTATCTGTACACATAACTGTGGAAAGTCACCTTATAAATAAAACATTGTCACTCAGTGCTGGAAACATGCTCACTGGACAGTGCTCCCCAGAGCTGAATCAGTAACACAGTGAAAACAATACTTCCACATCAGTGCTGTCGCTGGAATCCGTTAAAAGATTTGAATGTCAATCTTGGCTGGTGTTTGTGGAAAGCATTTTGATTTGCACAATGTTAGGTTGCTACTAATTGCTCGAGATCGGGGGCAAGTTGAGGTGCTGCATTGACTGGGTCTTCAGTGTTCTGGCTCCAATACGCTGGAGGATAATCCCCATCAAAACACAATGTTAAGATTCTTTGAAAGGTTTAGGGTGGCAGAGCCAGGATGAAATGTGGTACATCCACTCTTCACATTTACACAAACAGAGGTCTTTCCTGTTCACGCTGCTCTCTGCATCTCCCTTTCGGGGGGACTGATTTCGAATTCAAACTCAAAAATGTTTTTGAAATGTCTTTTTCATTTAATCTCAGATGCAGAGCTTCAACTGTTTCTGTGCAAATTGTTGCTTGTTTACTAAAAGAATTACATTTAACTCGAAATATTGCACTTCAAGAAAAGGAGACACACACTCCAGCTGGAGGCAAAGGTGAAACCATGCCGAGATGCCTGGGTTTCATCCTCGGCTCTGTTATCAGCTGCTCCTCTCACTCACAGTAACGTCTTCACTTCTCGCGCAGTACACACACACCAGCATCACAGCGCTGAGTTCCCATTGAAGTTACCACATCCCAGCTGTCTATGATGGGGTCATAGCACTCTACGCTGCTAAGTAACGAATTCCCATCGTACCTGTCAATAATAAAGCAGAGACATGTTCGGTTTAGTAAAGGGGTTGGATTACAGTGTTGTTACTGGATTGGATTGGATTGGATTTGTTTATTGTCACGTGCACCGAGGTACAGTGAAAAGTATTTTTCTGGGAGCAGCTCAACAGATCATTAAGTACATGAGAAGAAAAGGGAATAAAAGAAAATACATAATAGGGCAACACAAGGTATACAATGTAACTACATAAGCACTGGCATCGGATGAAGCATACAGGGTGCAGTGTTAATGAGGTCAGTACATAAGTAGGTCATTTAGGAGTCTGGTGACAGTGGGGAAGAAGCTGTTTTTGAGTCTGTTCGTGCGTGTTCTCAGACATGCCGAATTTCCTTAGTTTCCTGAGGATGTATAGGCGCTGTTGTGCTTTCTTGGTGGTAGCGTCGACGTGGGTGGACCAGGACAGATTTTTGGAGATGCGCACCCCTAGGAATTTGAAACTGCTAACCATCTCCACCTCGGCCCCGTTGATGCTGACTGGGGTGTGTACATTACTTTGCTTCCTGAAGTCAATGACCAGCTCTTTAGTTTTGCTGGCATTGAGTGGTAAATGTTCTGCTGACGAGGGAGGGACTTGGGCTAAGGGACAGAGGAGGTTGGGGGCGGAGGCTGCCTGGGGGCGGACTGGTGGAGGTGCGGAGCATAGGCTAGAGGCGGGCCCAATAAAGGGGATGGCTGATCAGCGAAGGGGGGGAATAAACCCCCCAACTAGGCTGATCACCTGGAATGTTCGAGGGTTAAATGGGCCGATCAAGAGGGCACGTGTGTTCGCGCATCTTAGGGGACGGAAGACGGACGTGGTAATGTTGCAGGAGACGCACCTTACGATCCTGATCAATAAGCGGGTAGGTAGAATAGTCTCGGATGTGGGAGGTCGGTACATTATGGTCAGTGGGAAACTGGAGGGGGTGCAGGTGGTATTAGTAAATGTGTACGCACCAAATTGGGATGATGTGGAGTTTATAAACAGGATGCTGGGGAAGATATACCGGACCTGGATTCGCACAGGTTGGTCATGGAAGGGGACTTCAACACTGTTATTGACCCTGGCTTGGACCGGTCAAGCTCGAAAATGGGCAGGGTGCCAGCAATGGCAAAGGAACTAAAAGGGTTCATGGAACGGGGGGGGGGGGGGGGGGGCGGTTGGATCATGGAGATTTGGGCACCAGGGGAGGTGGAGCACAGAATCTCGCTCTATGCCGACGACCTGCTTCTATATGTATCGGACCCAATAGACGGGATGGAAGAAATCATGGGGAATTTGGCCAGTTTTCGGGGTATAAGCTAAATATAGGGAAAAGTGAGATGTTTGCGGTCCAGGCGAGGAGACAGGAGAGGCGATTGGGGGAGCTGCCGTTTAGATTAGTAGGGGGAAGCTTTAGGTACCTAGGAATTCAAGTGGCGCGGGAATGGGACCGGCTGTATAAATTAAATCTGGCCCGACTAGTAGACCAAATGAAGGACAATTTTCGGAGATGGGAGTCAGTAGCTGGGTGGGTGCAGACAGTGAAGATGACTGTCCTCCCGAGATTTGTTTGCATTTCAGTGTCTCCCCATTTTTATTCCGCGGTCCTTTTTTAAACGGGTCAACAAAGTGATCACTGGCTTCGTATGGGCGGGCAAGATCCCACGAGTAAGGAAGGTAATGCTTGAGCGGAGTCGGGGAGAGGGCGGGCTGGTGCTGCCAAATTTTAGTAACTGTTACTGGGCGGTGAACATAGCCATGATCAGGAAGTGGGTGGTGGGGGAGAGGTCGGCATGGGAGCGTATGGAGGCGGCTTCATGCAACGGCACCAATCTGGGGGCGTTGGTAACTGCGCCTCTGCCGTTCCCGCCGGCACGGTACTCCACCAGCCCCGTGGTGGTGGTGGCCCTGAGAGTCTGGGGGCAATGGAGAAAGCACGTGGGAGCAGATGGAGCATCGGTCTGGTCCCCAATCTGTAATAATCACCAGTTTGCCCCGGGAAGTATAGATGGGGGGTTCTGGATATGGCGGAGAGCAGGGATTGAGAGGATGGGGGATATGTTTGTAGAGGGGAGCTTTCAGAGTATGAGGGGGCTGAAGGAGAAGTTTGGGTTGTTGAGGGGAAACAATTTCAGGTACCTGCAGATGCGGGACTTCCTACGTAAACAGGTGTCAACCTTCCCGCTCCTATCGCTAAGGGGGATTCAGGACAGGGTAGTTTCCAGAGGGTGGTTAGGAGAAGGGAGCGTCTCTGACATTTACAAGGAACTTATGGGGTCAGAGGAGATGCAGACTGAGGAGCTGAAGCGCAAGTGGGAGTAGGAGCTGGGAGGAGAGATAGAGGATGGTCTATGGGCAGACGCGTTGAGTAGAGTCAACGCGTCCGCAACATATGCCAGGCTCAGCCTGATACAATTCAAGGTCATTCATCAGGCTCACATGATAGTGGCCCAGATGAACAGATTCTTTGGGGTGGAAGACAGGTGCGCAAAATGTGCGGGAGGACCAGCGAACCATGTCCACATGTTCTGGGCATGTCCGAAGCTTAGGGGATTTTGGCAGGGGTTTGCAGATGTCATGTCCACGGTGTTAAAAACAAGGGTGGCACTGAGTCCAGAGGTGGCGATTTTCGGGGTGTCGGAAGACCCAGGAATCAAGGAGGAGAAAGAGGCAGACGTTCTAGCCTTTGCTTCCCTGATAGCCTGAAAACGGAAACTATTAGCTTGGAGGGAGTCAAACCCCCCAAAGTCGGAGACCTGGCTATCGGACATGGCTAGCTTTCTCTGTTTGGAGAAAATCAAGTTCGCCTTGAGAGTGTCACTGTTAGGGTTCACCCGGAGGTGGCAACCGTTCATCGACTTCTTTGTGGAAAATTAATTGTCAGCAGAAGGGAGGGGGGGGGGGTAGTTTAGCTTAGAGTAGGGGGTCAATAAAGGTGGGACCTGTAAGGGAGGGAGATGGCTTTTGCACTATGTTTATAGCTTCATGTATATTGTGTATTTTGTTGTTGCTATAATACCAAAAATACCTCAATAAAGTGTTTATTAAAAAAAATATATATAGTAAAGCAGAGAACGTGAGAAATCCACTTATAACCAACAAGACTTTCTGTCAAAGGAACCTGCTGTCGGGCCACGTGGAAGACTGCAGGCTGGAAGTGTCGGGTAGCCCAGACTGAGTTGTCAGGATATTTCCCAGACTGAGTTATCAGGGTCTTTCCCAGGTAGCTGACGGAAAGCCAATAGAATCACAGAATGGCTTCACTACAAGAGGCCACTCACCGTGTCATGTCTGCTGCCTCTCTCAAAGAGCAATTTACTTTGTGTCATTCCCCAGCCTTTTCAACCTACCCCCTGTAACACTTTACTTTTCAGATAATGATCCAGTTCACTTATGAAGGTTTCACCTGACCCTGCCCCCACCCGACAATCACCATCCATTCCAGATCCCAACCACTCGCTGTGTGAATCCGCCTCCACCACACACGGACAGTGCATTCCAGATCCCAACCACTCAGTGTGAATCTGCCTCCGCCCCACACTCACCGTGCATTCCAGATCCCAACCACTCGCTGTGTGAATCTGCCTCCACCACTCACAGACAGTGCTTTCCAGATCTCAACCACTCGCTGTGTGAATCTGCCTCCACCACACTCACCGTGCATTCCAGATCCCCACCACTCGCTGTGTGAATCTGCCTCCACCCCACACACACCATGCATTCCAGATCCCAACCACTCGCTGTGTGAATCTGCCTCCGATCCACACTCACCGTGCATTCCAGATCCCCACCACTCGCTGTGTGAATCTGCCTCCACCGCACACTCACCAGGCATTCCAGACCCCAACCACTCGCTGTGCAAAGCTGCTTCCACCCCACACTCACCGTGCATTCCAGATCCCAACCATTTGCTGTGTGAATCTGCCTCCACCACACTCACCGTGCATTCCAGATCCCAACCACTCGCTGTGTGAATCTGCCTCCACCACACTCACCGTGCATTCCAGATCCCAACCATTCGCTGTGTGAATCCGCCTCCACCGCACATTCCAAATCCCAACCACTCAGTGTGAATCTGCCCCCACCCCACACTCACCGTGCATTCCAGATCCCCACCACTCGCTGTGTGAATCTGCCTGCGCCCCACACTCACCATGCATTCCAGATCCCCACCACTCGCTGTGAGTCGCCTGCGCCCCACACTCACTGTTCATTCCAGATCCCAACCACTCGCTGTGTGAATCTGCCCCCACCCCACTCGCCGTGCATTCCAGACCCTAACCACTCGCTGTGTGAATCTGCCTCCACCACACTCACCGTGCATTCCAGATCCCAACCACTCGCTGTGTGAATCTGCCTCCACCGCACACTCACCAGGCATTCCAGACCCCAACCACTCGCTGTGCAAAGCTGCTTCCACCCCACACTCACCGTGCATTCCAGATCCCAACCATTCGCTGTGTGAATCTGCCTCCACCACACTCACCGTGCATTCCAGATCCCAACCACTCGCTGTGTGAATCTGCCTCCACCACACTCACCGTGCATTCCAGATCCCAACCATTTGCTGTGTGAATCCGCCTCCACCGCACATTCCAGATCCCAACCACTCAGTGTGAATCTGCCCCCACCCCACACTCACCGTGCATTCCAGATCCCCACCACTCGCTGTGTGAATCTGCCTGCGCCCCACACTCACCATGCATTCCAGATCCCCACCACTCGCTGTGAGTCGCCTGCGCCCCACTCACTGTTCATTCCAGATCCCAACCACTCGCTGTGTGAATCTGCCCCCACCCCACTCGCCGTGCATTCCAGACCCTAACCACTCGCTGTGTGAATCTGCCTCCACCCCACACTCACCGTGCATTCCAGATCCCAACCACTCGCTGTGTGAATCTGCCCCCACCCCACTCGCCGTGCATTCCAGACCCTAACCACTCGCTGAGTGAATCTGCCTCCACCCAACACTCACCGTGCATTCCAGATCCCCACCACTCACTGTGTGAATCTGCCCCCACCCCACACTCACCGTGCATTCCAGATCCCCACCACTCACTGTGTGAATCTGCCCCCACCCCACACTCACCGTGCTTTCCAGATCCCAACCACTCGCTGTGTGAATCTGCCTCCACCCCACTCGCCGTGCATTCCAGATCCCAACCACTCGCTGTGTGAATCTGCTCCTACCCCACACTCGCCGTGCATTCCAGATCCCCACCACTCGCTGTGTGAATCTGCTCCTACCCCACACTCACCGTGCATTCCAGATCCCAACCACTCGCTGTGTGAATCTGCCTCCACCGCACTCGCCGTGCATTCCAGATCCCAACCACTCGCTGTGTGAATCTGCCCCCACCCCACTCGCCGTGCATTCCAGATCCCAACCACTCGCTGTGTGAATCTGCCTCCACCCCACACTCGCCGTGCATTCCAGATCCCAACCACTCACTGTGTGAATCTGCCTCCACCGCACTCGCCGTGCATTCCAGATCCCAACCACTCGCTGTGTGAATCTGCCCCCACCCCACTCGCCGTGCATTCCAGATCCCAACCACTCGCTGTGTGAATCTGCTCCGACCCCACACTCGCCGTGCATTCCAGATCCCCACCACTCGCTGTGTGAATCTGCTCCTACCCCACACTCGCCGTGCATTCCAGATCCCAACCACTCGCTGTGTGAATCTGCCTCCACCCCACACTCGCCGTGCATTCCAGATCCCAACCACTCGCTGTGTGAATCTGCCTCCACCCCACACTCACCGTGCTTTCCAGATCCCAACCACTCGCTGTGTGAATCTGCCTCCACCACACTCACTGTGCATTACAGATCCCAACCACTCGCTGTGTGAATCTGCCTCCACCCCACTCACCGTGCATTCCAGATCCCAGTGACCCGCTGTGTGAATCTGCCTCCACCCCACACTCACTGTGCATTCCAGATCCCCACCACTCGCAGTGTGAATCTGCCCCCACCCCACACTCACCATGCATTCCAGATCCCCACCACTCGCTGTGAGTCTGCCTGCGCCCCACACTCACCGTTCATTCCAGATCCCACCACTCGCTGTGTCAATCTGCCCCCACCTCACACTCGCCGTACATTCCAGATCCTAACCACTCGCTGTGTGAATCTGCCCCCACCCCACGCGCCGTGCATTCCAGATCCTAACCACTCGCTGTGTGAATTTGCCACTACCCCACACTCACCGTGCATTCCAGATCTCAACCATTCGCTGTGTGAATCTGCCTCCACCCCACACTCACCGTGCATTCCAGATCCCCACCACTCGCTGTGTGAATCTGCCCCCACCCCACACTCACTGTGCATTCCAGATCCCAACCACTCGCTGTGTGAATCTGCCCCCACCCCACTCGCCGTGCATTCCAGACCCTAACCACTCGCTGTGTGAATCTGCCTCTACCCCACACTCACCGTGCATTCCAGATCTCAACCATTCGCTGTGTGAATCTGCCTCTACCCCACACTCACCGTGCATTCCAGATCCCCACCACTCGCTGTGTGAATCTGCCCCCACCCCACACTCACTGTGCATTCCAGATCCCAACCACTCGCTGTGTGAATCTGCCTTCACCCCACACTCACCGTGCATTCCAGATCCCAACCACTCGCTGTGTGAATCTTCTCCTACCCCACACTCACCGTGCATTCCAGATCCCAACCACTCGCTGTGTGAATCTGCTCCTACCCCACACTCACCTTGCATTCCAGATCCCAGCCACTCGCTGTGTGAATCTGCCTCCACCCCACATTCACCGTGCATTCCAGATCCCAACCACTCGCTGTGTGAATCTTCTCCTACCCCACACTCAGCGTGCATTCCAGATCCCCACCACTCGCTGTGTGAATCTGCCTCCACCCCACACTCACCGTGCATTCCAGATCCCCACCACTCGCTGTGTGAATCTGCCTTCTCCCCACACTCAGCATGCATTCCAGATCCCAGTCACTCGCTGTGTGAATCTGCCTTCACCCCACACTCACCGTGCATTCCAGATGCTAACCACTCGCTGTGTGAATCTGCCTCCACCCCACTCACCGTGCATTACAGATCCCAACCACTCGCTGAGTGAATCTGCCCCCACCCCACACTCACCGTGCATTCCAGACCCTAACCACTCGCTGTGTGAATCTGCCCCCACCCCACACTCACCGTGCATTCCAGACCCTAACCACTCGCTGTGTGAATCTGCCTCCACCCCACTCACCGTGCATTCCAGATCCCAACCACTCGCTGTGTGAATCTGCCCCCACCCCACTCACCGTGCATTCCAGATCCCAACCGCTCGCTGTGTGAATCTGCCCCCACCCCACTCACCGTGCATTCCAGATCCCAACCACTCGCTGTGTGAATCTGCCCCCACCCCACTCACCGTGCATTCCAGATCCCAACCACTCGCTGTGTGAATCTGCCCCCACCCCACTCGCCGTGCATTCCAGACCGTAACCACTCCCTGTGTGAATCTGCCTCCACCCCACACTCACCGTGCATTCCAGATCCCAACCACTCGCTGTGTGAATCTGCCTCCACCCCACACTCACCGTGCATTCCAGATCCCAACCACTCGCTGTGTGAATCTGCCCCCACCCCACTCACCGTGCATTCCAGATCCCAACCACTCGCTGTGTGAATCTGCCTCCACCCCACACTCACCGTGCATTCCAGATCCCAACCACTCGCTGTGTGAATCTGCCCCCACCCCACTCACCGTGCATTCCAGATCCCAACCACTCGCTGTGTGAATCTGCCCCCACCCCACACTCACCGTGCATTCCAGATCCCAACCACTCGCTGTGTGAATCTGCCTCCACCGCACACTCACCGTGCATTCCAGATCCCAACCGCTCGCTGTGTGAAAAAGCCTCCGCCCCACACTCACCGTGCATTCCAGACCCTAACCATTCGTTGTGTGAATCTGCCCCCACCCCACACTCACCACGCATTCCAGATCCCAACCACTTGCTGTGTGAATCTGCCTCCGCCCCTACTCACCGTGCATTACAGATCCCAACCACTCGCTGTGTGAATCTGCCTCCACCCCACACTCACCGTGCATTACAGATCCCAACCACTCGCTGTGTGAATCTGCTCCTACCCCACACTCACCGTGCATTCCAGATCCCAACCACTCGCTGTGTGAATCTGCCCCCACCCCACTCACCGTGCATTCCAGATCCCAACCACTCGCTGTGTGAATCTGCCCCCACCCCACTCACCGTGCATTCCGGATCCCAACCACTCGCTGTGTGAATCTGCCTCCGCCCCACTCACCGTGCATTCCAGATCCCAACCACTCGCTGTGTGAATCTGCCTCCGCCCCACTCACCGTGCATTCCAGATCCCAACCACTCGCTGTGTGAATCTGCCTCCACCACACTCACGGTGCATTCCAGATCCCAACCACTCGCTGTGTGAATCTGCCTCCACCCCACACTCACCGTGCATTCCAGATCCCAACCACTCGCTGTGTGAATCTGCCTCCACCCCACACTCACCGTGCATTCCAGATCCCAACCACTCGCTGTGTGAATCTGCCCCCACCCCACTCACCGTGCATTCCAGATCCCAACCACTCGCTGTGTGAATCTGCCCCCACCCCACACTCACCGTGCATTCCAGATCCCAACCACTCGCTGTGTGAATCTGCCTCCACCGCACACTCACCGTGCATTCCAGATCCCAACCGCTCGCTGTGTGAAAAAGCCTCCGCCCCACACTCACCGTGCATTCCAGACCCTAACCATTCGTTGTGTGAATCTGCCCCCACCCCACACTCACCACGCATTCCAGATCCCAACCACTTGCTGTGTGAATCTGCCTCCGCCCCTACTCACCGTGCATTACAGATCCCAACCACTCGCTGTGTGAATCTGCCTCCACCCCACACTCACCGTGCATTACAGATCCCAACCACTCGCTGTGTGAATCTGCTCCTACCCCACACTCACCGTGCATTCCAGATCCCAACCACTCGCTGTGTGAATCTGCCCCCACCCCACTCACCGTGCATTCCAGATCCCAACCACTCGCTGTGTGAATCTGCCCCCACCCCACTCACCGTGCATTCCGGATCCCAACCACTCGCTGTGTGAATCTGCCTCCGCCCCACTCACCGTGCATTCCAGATCCCAACCACTCGCTGTGTGAATCTGCCTCCGCCCCACTCACCGTGCATTCCAGATCCCAACCACTCGCTGTGTGAATCTGCCTCCACCACACTCACGGTGCATTCCAGATCCCAACCACTCGCTGTGTGAATCTGCCTCCACCCCACACTCACCGTGCATTCCAGATCCCAGTGACCCGCTGTGTGAATCTGCCTCCACCCCACACTCACCGTGCATTCCAGACCCTAACCACTCGCTGTGTGAATCTGTCTCCGCCCCTACTCACCGTGCATTCCAGATCCCAGTCACTCGCTGTGTGAATCTGCCTCCACCACACTCACCGTGCATTCCAGATCTCAGTCACTCGCTGTGTGAATCTGCCTCAACCCCGCACTCACCGTGCATTCCAGATCCCCACCACTCGCTGTGTGAATCTGCCCCCACCCCACACTCGCCGTGCATTCCAGATCCCAGTCACTCGCTGTGTGAATCTGCCTCAACCCCACACTCACCGTGCATTCCAGATCCCAACCACTCGCTGTGTGAATCTGCCTCCACCCCACTCACCGTGCATTCCAGATCCCAACCACTCCGTGTGAATCTGCCTCCACCCCACACTCACCGTGCATTCCAGATCCCAACCACTCGCTGTGTGAATCTGCCCGCACCACTCACTCACCGTGCATTCCAGATCCCAACCACTCGCTGTGTGAATCTGCCCGCACCACTCACTCACCTTGCATTCCAGATCTTAACCAATCGTAAGGTTAAGCCAAGAACTACTGCCAGCAGTGACCAATAAACTGTGAGGCTGATGTCTTTGACCATTAACTAGCAGCAGTAGCAACAACTTCTTCAATTTATACAGCACCTTAATAAGGAGCTTCACAGTATAATTAAAACATTGACCAAAAGGAGTGATACTGGAAGGAGTGACCAAAGGTTTGCTCAAAGAGGATGGTTGAATGGGATTTAGTGCAGGATAGGATACAGGCAGCAGCGTTTCGAATGATCTGAAGTTTATGGAGAATAGCAGGCTGGCCAGAAGAGTTCTTTATACTCGATTCTGAGGCTTTCATCAGTAGGTGTACTGAAGTAGGGGCAGGAAAGGCTGATATTATGGAGGTGGTAGTAAGCTTATCTTGGTGGTTGAGATTATATGGAGACAGAAACTCAACTCAAGAGTCAAATAGAAGAATAAGATTTTGACCAGTCTGTTTCAGTCCAAGGCAAGATGAACTGGTGGCTAGGGTGCAGAATATGTGGAATGGGCCAATGGCAATGGAATTCTGTGTGAAGTGGTTGTTCATTGCATCATACCACTAGTTCTGTCCTGGAGATATTTACAGCACAAGGGTGGCACGGTAGCACAGTGATCCAATCAAGTTCAGAACCCCTGGTTCCAACACTGGTCAGACAATAAAAGTGTCTGACTTTAATTTGGTGTCAAATACAACACCAAGATTGTAATTAACCTGGTTCAGCCTTGGGAAAGAGATGGTGGCTAGACCCAGTTACTCATCCACCCTACCTCCTTCCCCCTCACCGACCCTACCATTTTACCCACCCGATCCCCTCACATACTTACCTTCGCTCCATAGCTTTTCAAAGATTTAGATTCTGTACGGGCCAGAGTACAGCAGCCAGTGCTGTAAAAAGTAGGTGTGGCTTTTGCACAGATTGCCCTCGCTGATGTCCCCGAAGTTTCCTGCGCTGGGTCAGTTTGGAAGTATCCCCCACCAGAAGATTGCCCAGAAAATTTAGAGGAAGACAAGTGGGTATTTTATTGTCTGACCAATGTTGGAACGAGGGGTTCTGAACTTGATTGGATGGACACCAGTGATATCTTCATTCCACGAAGCAGCTGTTAATGGAAACCATGAGAGGCAAATCACATCAACCTATCTGGAGACGTCATTGGTTGGTTTTTAACTCTCTAAAAGAGAGAAAATGTAAATCCATCACATGCCTGAAATTGTGGTTTTTGTATACATGATACAGCACAAAATACCAAAGCTTTAAAGTTAAGTACTAAATAGTTCAAACACTGAAGAACCTGACTGGACTCTCCTTTTCCAAACAATCTTCTGCAATCTGTGAAACCACAATCTAACAGAACCACATAGATTCTGAGTAATTCTTACACATTTAAAAAAAAATAATGTTTGCTTCATTATCACTGAAGCAATGAATGCTTTCATTGTTAACACCACAGGCATACTAACTTTGCAGATGTTTCATATGGCACTGAGTCATTCTGTACATCAATACTGCAGTGTCATACAATTCTTTAATTCTATCAGCTTGTTACTGTTGCCTAGCTGGTTAGTTACTGGCTCCCGGAGGCTGAAGCCATTGACATTGGTCCTCACACAAAGTCTATTTTTTGGAAAAGGAGAAAGTCCAATCAGGTTCTGCAATGTTTGAACTATTTGTTATTCAGCGATTAGCTTTAAAGCTTTGTTTTTTGTGTTGTATCATGTATACGAAAACTAAAATTTCAGGCATATGACAGATTTTCATTTTCTCTCTTTGAGAGAGTTAAAAACCAACTAATGACATTTCCATATCAGTTCATGTGATTTGCCTCTCATCGTTTCCATTACCGAGCTGTTTCATAGTGAATCTGCGCAGAAACCACACATACTTTTGACAGCACTGGCTGCCATACTCTGGCAAGTAAAGAATTTAAATGCCCCAAAGCTTCTTTGAAGAGCCACAGAGTGAAGGTCTGTATCGGAGGGGGTAGGGTGAGTAAATGGTAGGGTGGGGGAGGGTGGTAAGGTGGGTGAGATAACTGGGTGAAAGGGTAGGTTGGGTGGGGTGAGGAGATAGGGTGGGCGAGGTGGAATAGTAGATGAGGTAACTGAGTAGGGTGGGTTAGGTAAGTGGGTATGGTGGGTGAGGTAAGTGGGTAGGGTGGGTGAGGTAAGTGGTTGGGTGGGTGAGGGGCTAGGGTAGGTGAGGTAATTGGGTAAGAAGGTAGGGGGTGAGGATTTGGGCGAGTGACATAAGTGGTAGGATGGGTGAGGTAAGTGGGTAGGGTGGAAGCTAGGTAGAGTGGTGATGTTGGGTAAGGTTGGGTGGAGAGGAGAGCTCAGTGTGTGATTCGAGGGTCAGTTGTAAAGTTACCCAGGTGTTAGACTAGGATTTTTCTGTGTAACACATCCTGGGTAGATATTCAGACAAGTACAGTGGAACTGTCCAAAATCTCAGACTCTAACTCAAGAGTCAACGACTTTTTCGGAGGGACCCTGGAAACAGGGGAATTGTCCATCGGAAGTTCAAACCTCCTGGGCAATTCCCAATGAGTCATTGCATTGGGACATCTGAGGGGTCCCATGGCAAATCTTGGGGTACGTCTGGTCTCCGACGATCCCAAGACCGGAAATTCTGAGCCTAGGGAATGCTCGCACAATTCATAATCGTAATACAGGCTACAATATTTTCATCTTAAAATGTTGGAGAACTATCTTTAAGAGCTGAGTCGGTCACAGATTTCCCTGCGTCTTTAACTTTGTTAAACAGAACCACGAATAGCCCGCGGTCGTCCCACAACATTTAGCCTCACTTCCATCTCATTACATTCATCATTCCTGGCTTTGCAAGTGGCTCAGCAGCTTTACTGCAGGCTTAGTCCAATAAGCTCTTCACTTGTGCTCAACTCCAAAGCCCATCAAGATGGTGCCTTGTGTAGGTTACAGCTGAGTGTAAACCGGAACATATAGCTGCTAGTTGGCAAGTACTAGGAAGCAGATAAAGCAGAAACATTCAGTGTATTAAATCAGTTTAATTTGGAATTAAAAAAATGAGAAACGGGATAGCATCCAGTATTTCTATTTGAAGAGCTATTATGTTGTTTGATGTTTTATTATTTGCAGCCTGTCCATTCTGATCATTGCTGATAATGTGCAATTTAGAAGAGGCTTTTAATAGCCTTTTTATTATTTCACGCCAGGCCAGCATTTGTTGCCCATCCCTAATTGCCCTTGAACAGAGTATCTTGCTCAGCATTTTCAGAGGGGCAGTTAAGAGTCAACCATATCGCTGTGGGTCTGGAGTCACATGCAGGCCAGACCAGGTAAGGCTGAGAGATTTCCTTCCCAAAAGGACATTAGTGCACAAATTATTGGACAATTGACAATATTTTCATGGTATTCCAGATACTTACTAAATTCAAATTTTAACATCTGCCGTCGTGGGATTCGAACCCGGTTCCCCAGAGCATTACTCTGGGTTTCTGATTACTAATCCAGCGACAGTACTACTACCCATTGCCTCCCCAGAACTGTTGGGTGCTGCAGAACGGTAAAACAAAGATCTACACCTGATTCCATATGTGAGCTTCTCAACGTTGCTGGGCTCTCACAAATGGCAGTCAGGCTCATCCTTAGAGCAGTGCAATGCTGAGCCAACCCAGGCCACTGCTCAGCACATCCTTGTGAGAAGCAACAGTTTCATTCATATATCACCTTTCACACAGCAAAATGTCTCAAAGGTGCTTCAAAGGTGTGTACTCAGACAAATGTATCTGAGCTAAGGGAGGAGAAGGCGGTAGGAAAGT
Organism: Scyliorhinus torazame; assembly: GCF_047496885.1. Lineage (NCBI taxonomy): Eukaryota > Metazoa > Chordata > Chondrichthyes > Carcharhiniformes > Scyliorhinidae > Scyliorhinus > Scyliorhinus torazame. Next base: position 76,665,425 of record NC_092723.1, read on the forward strand.
CAGGCTTAATAAAGGACTTCCAGAATGTGGGGTCTAGACCGAAGTTGAAGGCACCAACCATCAATTGTGGGAGGGAGTCGCGAGAGGCAGGGCCTCAGAATTTGAGGAATCCAAAGTTTTGAAGAGGACAGTGGAGTTGAGAAGATTACAGAATTAGAGAGGGGGGAGGCCAGAGCAATTTAAACATGCCAGTGCAGTTGCCAATGGGGCAAAGGGACTGGGGTCGGATAAAAGGTCAGAAATGAAGAAACACATTTGTACTCATAAGATGATGCGAAGGCTGATTTTTGTTCACTTTTGCGCTCCCCAGATGTCACAGAATCCTTACAGTGCAGGAGGGCTTTCGGCCCATCGAATATGCACCGACCCTCTGAAAGTGTACCCTACATAGGACATGGAAGTGGGCCTATCTCCATAACCCCGCCTAACCGTTGGACACTAAGGGACAATTAGCATGGCCAATCCACCTAACCTGCACATCTTTGGACTTTGGGATGAAACCAGAACACCCGGAGGAAACCCACGCAGACACCGGAAGACCGTGCAAACTCCACACAGTCACCCAAGGCCAGAAATGAACCCGGGTCCCTGGCACTGTGAGGCAGCAGTGCTAACCACTGTGCTGTCCCATTAAATTGTATTTGTGAGTTGACAAGCAGAGAAGTGAGCAAACGTAATTAATGTCGTAAGAAGTCTTACAACACCAGGTTAAAGTCCAACAGGTTTGTTTCGATATCACTAGCTTTTGGAGCGCTGCTCCTTCCTCAGGTGAATGAAGAGGTATATACCTCCTCATTCGCCTGAGGAAGGAGCAGCGCTCCGAAAGCTAGTGATATCGAAACAAACCTGTTGGACTTTAACCTGGTGTTGTAAGACTTCTTACTGTGCTCACCCCAGTCCAATACTGGCATCTCCACATCGTAATTAATGTCATCATTCTAAGTTATTTAATGCAATTTAGTATGTATGGATGAATGAAATCCTGCAGGATATTGGGCATGAGCTGCTGAATGATAAACAAAGCTAACACTATATAGAAAATGCAACACTTTGTCAGCATTCTGACATACCCAGCGATGGCATATAACCTCCCACGAAGCACTGCTGCTCCCACGTAGCATCTAGGAGTTGTCATGTTAGTTATCGTTACCCAGGAGTCTGTGCGAATGTTATAAGCTTCTACCGAGGCAAGGTGGGCGGTTCCATCGAAGCCGCCAACCACATAAATATGGTCATTCAGCAGAGCCACCCCTGCTCCTATGTAGGAGTAAAGAGAAGATGTAAAATACATTTAAATTCTGTTCAATAGAGAAAGGATCAGAGCAACTTCACTGAACAGTTGAAAATTCAGCTTAGAGTACAAGGGACCAGATATTAAAATAAAAGACCACCAACTCAGAATTATAATTCAGTTAAGCTTCACATTATTATGGAAAAGAACAAAGAGTAAAAGTATTAAAATAGGGAAAGGCTGATTTTAAGAAGCTGAGATGTGACTTGGCAGAAGTGCACTGGTCGTTGCCCTACACTTGTGTGGCGTGAGTGTTACTTCTGATAGCATCCAGTGATAGTTCCTTGAATGCGAGCACTTGAATCAAAAGATTTTGATTTAACGGCGATCCCTCTGTTAGCCGCTGATTTTCACAGTCAAGGCACATATGAGAGAGATTCTACTACCTGTGAAACTAAAGCCACAGGACAAATCGAAGACCTTTGTGACAGAAAGAGAGACAAAACCTTGAAACTTCAGCTGAACATTCTACTAAAGTACCGACATTAACTGGGACAGAGGCACTGTGCAAAAAATGAGGATATCTTTGCAACTCAATACCCTGATCACTTATGGTACTCTAGAGGAGTGGACAGAATGAGACCTTCAAGGGACAAAACAATTTTTTAAACAGTTCCCCATTGTCAAACCAAGTATTCGAGCATAGTCCCCCTGCATATTCTTACCTACCTGAGCGTTTGGTAGCCATTGGTGTGACGTGCGTCCAGTGTCCAGTGTGTGGATCATACCTCTCCACAGAGCTCAGAATATTAATCCCATCATAGCCACCTGGGACAAAATTAAAAGGATTGCAACACCCAACAACAGGCTCAGTATCAAACTACAACCTTAAGTAAGCACAGAATCATTTGAAGACACATTGTTAAAAAGATAGAGGAAAAAGTTCTGGAAATCTAACATTTAAGATGATATAGAAGCTAAATTATTTTATAGAATAAGCAGGTGATCCCAACTATGAACAAATAACCAATAAGGGAAGAGCGTGCTATATATATGGGAGTTAGGGGAGAGATGGAGGATTTTCCCTGACTAACCTTCTTGACTTAGGACAACTTCAGTCATTGGCTCTAATAGGCCCTATAGTGTGTTAAGTTCCAAAAGACCTTTGACCAAAAAGGCTGTGGGGACCAGAGTTAACCCTGGAAATGCACAAGGAAGCGGCTAAAGGTTAGGCAACATATTACAATTATAGGAGTTAATTTGGTGCATTGGGGGGGGAGAGATGGGCTGGGGGGTTGCTGATGGGAAAGGCGGGGGACATAACTCAGCAGGGGGCAACTGGATTGCTGAGGTGCTTGGTATCAGGCTGGGCAGGCGTGGTACCATTCATTTTAATGCCCTGGGTCCAACTAAAACAAGTATTTAAAAATAGCAATCAGGGTTCCCAAAATCCTATATGCGACAGTCAGATGAAGCCCACCAACATTCAGTGTTAAGGCTACCCACGGCTGATGGTCTCAGGGAACAATTTTAATAAATATATTTAACAATGTACACCATAAAGAATCAGCCTGATTAATGCTGGGGAAGCACAGTTAAGGATGTATACCTACCAAGGCAGTAGATGACTCCATTGGCCACAACAAGACCAGCTCCCTCTCGTGCAGTCTGCATGTCACCCAGCATACTCCACTGATCAATATTTGGGTCATACCGCTCCATACTAGTATGTCGTCTGCTCCCATCAAATCCACCTGCCACATAGATCATCTCTGAAAACATGAACATAACAGATAGACAGATGCTTAGCAACAGAAGAAAGATGCACTGACATCCACTACAGAATGAAAATCACAAAACAAAGAACAAAGAAATATACAGCACAGGAACAGGCCCTTCGGCCCTCCAAGCCCGTGCCGACCATGCTGCCCGACTAAACTACAATCTTCTACACTTCCTGGGTCCGTATCCCTCTATTCCCATCCTATTCATGTATTTGTCAGGATGCCCCTTAAATGTCACTATCGTCCCTGCTTCCACCACCTCCTCCAGTAGCGAGTTCCAGGCACCCACTACCCTCTGCGTAAAAAACTTGCCTCGTACATCTACTCTAAACCTTGCCCCTCTCACCTTAAACCTATGCCCCCTAGTAATTGACCCCTCTACCCTGGGGAAAAGCCTCTGACTATCCACTCTGTCTATGCCCCTCATAATTTTGTATACCTCTATCAGGTCTCCCCTCAACCTCCTTCGTTCCAGTGAGAACAAACCGAGTTTATTCAACCGCTCCTCATAGCTAATGCCCTCCATACCAGGCAACATTCTGGTAAATCTCTTCTGCACCCTTTCTAAAGCCTCCACATCCTTCTGGTAGTGTGGCGACCAGAATTGAACACTATACTCCAAGTGTGGCCTAACTAAGGTTCTATACAGCTGCAACATGACTTGCCAATTCTTATACTCAATGCCCCGGCCAATGAAGGCAAGCATGCCGTATGCCTTCTTGACTACCTTCTCCACCTGTGTTGCCCCTTTCAATGACCTGTGGACCTGTACTCCTAGATCTCTTTGACTTTCAATACTCTTGAGCGTTCTACCATTCACTGTATATTCCCTACCTGCATTAGACCTTCCAAAATGCATGACCTCACATTTGTCCGGATTAAACTCCATCTGCCATCGCTCCGCCCAAGTCTCCAAACAATCTAAATCCTGCTGTATCCTCCGACAGTCCTCATCGCTATCCGCAATTCCACCAACCTTTGTGTCGTCTGCAAACATACTAATCAGACCAGTTACATTTTCCTCCAAATCATTTATATATACTACAAAGAGCAAAGGTCCCAGCACTGATCCCTGTGGAACACCACTGGTCACAGCCCTCCAATCAGAAAAGCATCCTTCCTTTGCTACTCTCTGCCTTCTATGGCCTAGACAGTTCTGTATCCACCTTGCCAGCTCACCCCTGATCCCGTGTGACTTCACCTTTTGTACTAGTCTACCATGACGGACCTTGTCAAAGGCCTTACTGAAGTCCATATAGACAACACCCACTGCCCTACCTGCATCAATCATCTTAGTGACCTCCTCGAAAAACTCTATCAAGTTAGTGAGACACGACCTCCCCTTCACAAAACCGTGCTGCCTCTCACTAATGCGTCCATTTGCTTCCAAATGGGAGTAGATCCTGTCTTGAAGAATTCTCTCCAGTAATTTCCCTACCACTGAAGTAAGGCTCACCGGCCTGTAGTTCCCGGGATTATCCTTGCTACCCTTCTTAAACAGAGGAACAACATTGGCTATTCTCCAGTCCTCCGGGACATCCCCTGAAGACAGCGAGGATCCAAAGATTTCTGTCAAGGCCTCAGCAATTTCCTCTCCAGCCTCCTTCAGTATTCTGGGGTAGATCCCATCAGGCCCTGGGGACTTATCTACCTTAATATTTTTTAAGACACCCAACACCTCTTCTTTTTGGATCTCAATGTGACCCAGGCTATCTACACACCCTTCTCCAGGCTCAACATCCACCAATTCCTTCCCTTTGGTGAATACTGATGCAAAGTATTCATTTAGTACCTCGCCCATTTCCTCTGGCTCCACACATAGATTCCCTTGCCTATCCTACAGTGGGCCAACCCTTTCCCTGGCTACCCTTTTGCTTTTTATGTACGTGTAAAAAGCCTTGGGATTTTCCTTAACCCTATTTGCCAATGACTTTTCATGACCCCTTCTAGCCCTCCTGACTCCTTGCTTAAGTTCCTTCCTACTTTCCTTATATTCCACGCAGGCTTCGTCTGTTCCCAGCCTTTTAGCCCTGACAAATGCCTCCTTTTTCTTTTTGACGAGGCCTACAATATCTCTCGTCATCCAAGGTTCCCGAAAATTGCCGTATTTATCCTTCTTCCTCACAGGAACATGCCGGTCCTGAATTCCTTTCAACTGCCACTTGAAAGCCTCCCACATGTCAGATGTTGATTTGCCCTCAAACATCCGCCCCCAATCTATGTTCTTCAGTTCCCGCCTAATATTGTTATAATTAGCCTTCCCCCAATTTAGCACATTCATCCTAGGACCACTCTTATCCTTGTCCACCAGTACTTTAAAACTTACTGAATTGTGGTCACTGTTACCGAAATGCTCCCCTACTGAAACATCTACCACCTGGCCGGGCTCATTCCCCAATACCAGGTCCAGTACCGCCCCTTCCCTAGTTGGACTGTCTACATATTGTTTTAAGAAGCCCTCCTGGATGCTCCTTACAAACTCCGCCCCGTCTAAGCCCCTGGCACTAAGTGAGTCCCAGTCAATATTGGGGAAGTTGAAGTCTCCCATCACCACAACCCTGTTGTTTTTACCAATTTCCAAAATCTGTCTACCTATCTGCTCCTCTATCTCCCGCTGGCTGTTGGGAGGCCTGTAGTAAACCCCCAACATTGTGACTGCACCCTTCTTATTCCTGATCTCTACCCATATAGCCTCATTGCCCTCTGAGGTGTCCTCTCGCAGTGCAGCTGTGATATTCTCCCGAACCAGTAGCGCAACTCCGCCTCCCCTTTTACATCCCCCTCTATCCCGTCTGAAACATCTAAATCCTGGAACGTTTAGCTGCCAATCCTGCCCTTCCCTCAACCAGGTCTCTGTAATGGCAACAACATCATAGTTCCAAGTACTAATCCAAGCTCTAAGTTCATCTGCCTTACCCGTAATACTTCTTGCATTAAAACATACGCACTTCAGGCCACCAGACCCGCTGTGTTCAGCAACTTCTCCCTGTCTGCTCTGCCTCAGAGCCACACTGTCCCTATTCCCTAGTTCTCCCTCAATGCTCTCACCTTCTGACCTATTGCTCCCGTGCCCACCCCCCTGCCAACACTTAATCTTCCAGGTGGGAAAGAGGGAGGGTGGGGGCAAAGACAAAAGGGAAAATGGAGGTGGGAAGAGAGAGAGAGAGCAAGAGAGATCAAGAGCGAGAGGATGTGTGTAAGGGAAAGATGCAAGAGAGATTGGGGGAAGGTAAGAGCAAAGGAGTGCAGCGAGAGAGAGAGATAGCTGGGGGGCAGGGTGAGGATGCTGTCTGAGAAGGGGAATTTAAGAATGGATAGGCTCAAATAGAGGAGACTGATGGGAGAGCTAATTGAGGCGTACCATGTTACGAGGGGCCTAGGTAGAGTGGACAGGATGCACCTATTTACAGCAAACAGAGAAGTCCATAACCAGGGTCATTGATTTAAAGTAATAGGGAGAAAGAGGAGAGGAAAATTGGACTAATTGTCATAAAATGTCAGAGGTCTGGAACTCTGCCTGAAAGGGTGATTGGGGCAGTAGCTCTCAAAGCATTTAAAAAAACACTCAAGGAGATAAATCTAGTGTCCAAGAACTGATAGGCAGGAGAGCTCATTTTCAGCCATATGGATATGGACATAGAATTATCAAATTCCTACAGTGGAGGCCATTCAGCCCATCAAGTCTGCATAGGGAGAGAAAGAAGGAGATAGAGGAGGAGAGAGAGAGAGAAAGAGGAAGTGAGAGAGAGAAGTGAGAGAGAGGAGGGAGCGAAAGCACAAAGGAGGATGAGAGAGAGGGCATGGAAAGCTACTGCCAGCCACCAATGCTTTATAAAGCTGGTCAGGTACATTTGTCACCAATGCTAACATGGCACTTACACTGCAAGTACAGATTTGAGAAATGGATCATGCATCAGTAGGTGGGAGGGCGGGCGGTGCGATGGAATTCAGAAAGTGATTCATGAAAGCACAGAGTCAGATGATGAGATATTTTTATTCTTTCTTGAGATGTGGGCCATAAGACATAGAGTAAGCCTTTTGACCTATCGAGTCTGTCACGCCATTCAATGAGAATGGGCATCACTGTCTGGACCAGCATATGCTGCCCATCCCTAATTGCCCTTGAACTAAGGGGCTGCCAGGCCATTTCATGGGGCAGTTAAGAGTCAACCACATTGCTGTGGGTCTGGAGTCACATGCAGGTCAGACCAGCTAAGGATGACAGATTTCCTTCCCTAAAGGACATTTGTGAACCTGATAGGCTTTGATGACAATTGATGATTTCATGGTCACCATTACTGACACTTGTTTTCAATTCCAGATTTGATTAATTTGTTTCAAATTCCTCTTCCCAGAGCATTAGCCTGGACCTCCAGTGAAGTTACTGCTGCATCTCTATGACACTGCCTCAATAGCAGTCTCTTAACTATTCTTATGGTGCTTTGGGAAGGCATGTAACTCGGTTTTGCCAGGACAGGAGTGAGCATATTCCCTACTCACCAGCCATTTGAAGAGAACAATGGCTCAGTGATCTTTTGTAATAAAGATATGGGAAGAATCTGAGCCAATAGGCCTTGAAATATCTCTTAGATGAATTGGGATAACCTGTTCACAAGATCAGTGCCCTCAGGTTTACTCCTGTCATCCATTATAAGGTGGTATGCAGTCAATATCTACATGAATTAGCACTTGGTGTCAGGCAGCACAGTGGTTAGCACTGTTGCTTCACAGCACCAGGGACCTGGGCTCGATTCCCGGGTTGGGTCACTGTCCGTGCGGAGTCTGCATGTTCTCCCCAAGTCTACGTGGGTTTCCTCCGGGTGCTCTGGTTTCCTCCAAGTCCCGAAAGGCGTGCTTGTTAGGCGAATTGGATATTCTGAATTCTCACTCTGTGTACCCGAACAGGCGCCAGAGTGTGGCGACTAGGGGATTTGCACAGTAACTTCATTGCAGTGTTAATGTAAGCTTACTTGTGACATGAATAAAGATTATTATTATTAGCTCATCAGAGCTGATCTCCAAGATGTGATTTATTTTCCATTTCTCACTCTTTTTTTTATCAAATCTCAGTTCTCCCATTGATTATTCCAAATGGTGAAGCCTAATTTCTATGTAGCGCAAGTGAGGAATTGTTCCCATTACAAACCTCTGACCTTTCAGTGAACCCTATTCCCATCCCTTCCCCACATGGTGCACTCAACATACTGCATAAACCTTCCATCTAGCCACCTTGTACCTACATTCTGTGGTCCTTTTAATCGAGGTTGAAGTTATTCTTAAACACTGTTTCCAGGCCAACATTGAAGCTAATGCTCACCTCCGAGTGTCGTAGCTCCAGCCAGGCCTCGACGCACATTCATCGGGGCCACCGAATACCAGACGCCATCTTCATCGGATGTGTAGTCCAGGCATTCTACTGAGCTGAGTCTGGAGCGGCCATCATATCCTCCAATCACGTAAATCCGATCATTCAGTGACACGGTGGCTACATACCTACGCTTCCGGGTAATGCTCTGTGGAAAAAGGAGCGGACGGGGTAAAGCAGGAGCTGAAAACACTGCAAACAGACAGGTCAGTCTGACATTTCCATCACTTCCTCTTCTTCAGAACAAGTTCAAAAGGCTGAGTGTCTGTTCCTTCCCCAGATGCGGCCTGACTTGCTCCCCAGCACTTCTCAGATTTGTTTCAGATTTCAACATTTCTCTCTTGATTGTGTTGTTGGGGGAGAACAATCATTAAAAAAGATCACCTGTTTAAGCTTTTGTGTGCACATCAAAGGCAGACTGTCAATGCCAGCATTAAGTGAGCCCAAGTTGGGAATAGCATGGCCAGATAAGAAGCAAAGCCGAGCTCTACTCTGTCTCAAGCCCAAAATGCCACGAGTGAGATATTACTTCCTGGGAAATTGCAAAGTCTCACCAAATTAGACAAATAGTTGTGTTGTAGGTGCCCCAAGACTGGATTGTGACTTGAAAGAAAGAAGGGAGGAAGTTGCATTTATACAGTATACGTCACCACCTCAGAACATGCTGTAGTGCTTTGCATCCAATTAAGTACTTTTTGAAATGTGATCATTATTGTAATGTACGGAACTGCAGCAACCAATCTGTGCGAAGTAAAGTCCCAATGTAACGTGACAATGATCACATCATCTGTTTGACTGACACACACATATGAACAGATGAATTAGGAGCAGGATTAGACCCCTTGGCCCTGCTCCGCCATTCAATAGGATCATGGATGATCTGACTGTAACTTCAACACCACATTCCTGCTGACCCCGATAACCTTTCACCCCCTTGTTAATCAAGAATCTATCCAGCTCCGCATTAAAAATATCAAAGACTGACTTCCGGTGGCGGCTATGAAGGAGTAAGTCGGACTTCCGGGTGCGGCTATGCAGAGCTAAGTCGCATGTTCGGCAGCTCTCGCTTGGAACAGACTTTTGGGCTCTTTACAGGGCCCCCAACGGAATTTTTTTAACATTTCCCGGTGTGGGAAGAAGACTGCAACATTCCCCCGACAGTGTCCCCTAGGAATGGTATGTCTCTTGGTTACCTGACCCGGCAGAAACAGTAAAAGATTTGGCTGGAGCTGCAGGAAACACAAAAGCCTCTTCCAGCATGCAGGCGGGGGAAGGGCAAGCTTAAAGGCTTCAAGCTAATTTGAGGGCCTTTATTAAAGGTGAATTCTAGCAGCAGAGGGAACAACTGTGAAAAGATCTACCAAGGCCATTGAAGAAGCGGGGACGAGGCTTCCGGTGGCGGCCATGGAGGTGTAGGTCGCGCAGTCAGCATCTCCCGTCTGGAATGGACTCTCAGACCTTTTTCAGGAGTTTCCACAGGCTTTTTGGGGCAGATTGGTGAAGCGAACACTGCCAGAAGGATTCCCTCTCGAGATTTCCGGTTGCGGCTATGCGGAGCTAGGTCGCACATTCGGCAACTCCCGCAAAAACAGACTTTGGGCTCTTTTCAGGGCCCCCAAGGGAACTTTTTCGACGTTTCCCGGTGTGGGAAGGAGTTAATAGCAGCTCCCCGTCAGTATATGGCTTTAACTAGGAGCGGGGCGACAATAAATGTGGTGGTGGACCCGAAAAAGGGAGGGAAGGAAAAAATGGCGGCGGGCGGAGACCAGGCAGAGTGGAGGCAGTGGGCGGAGGAGCAACAGGAGGGTATCCAGCGCTGCCTCAGAGAGATTAAAACGGACGCTAGAGCTGATGAAGGCTTCTATTGATAAGCTGCTGGAGACACAGACGGCCCAGGGGGTGGCGATCCGAGAGGCTCGACAAAAGATCTCTGACAATGAGGACGAGATCTTAGGCCTGGCGGTAAAGGTGGAGGCGCACGAGGCGCTCCACAAGAAATGGCAGGAGCGGTTCGAGGAGATGGAGAATCGGTCGAGGCGGAAGAATCTGCGGATTCTGGGCCTCCCGGAGGGGCTGGAGGGGCCGGATGTGGGGGCCTATGTGGGCACCATGTTGAACTCGCTAATGGGAGCGGGGTCCTTCCAGGGGCCCCTGGAGCTGGAAGGGGCCCATAGAGTGTTAGCGAGGAGGCCCAAGGCTATCGAGCCTCCGCGGGCGGTGCTGGTGCGGTTCCATCGGTTCGTCGATCGGGAGTGTGTGCTCAGGTGGGCCAAGAAGGAGAGGAGCAGCAGGTGGGAGAACGCAGAGGTTCGAATATACCAGGACTGGAGTGCGGAGGTGGCAAAGAGGAGGGCCGGGTACAATCGAGTGAAGGCGGTGCTGCACAGGAAGGGGGTGAAGTTTGGCATGTTGCAGCCGGCGCGACTGTGGGTTACCTACAAGGACCGGCACCATTATTTTGAGTCTCCGGAGGAGGCATGGGCCTTTGTTCAGGCCGAGAAGCTGGACACAGACTGAGGGTCGGGATGGGCGGACTGCGGTGAATATGTTATGCCTATTTTTTGTTGGGGGGGGCCTTTGCATTGTTTTGGGTTTCTTTTTCTCTGTGTTTTTCTCTTTCAGGTTGGGGAGGGTGGTTGGGGCGGGTTGGGCACTGTTTTGGTTGGTGGCGGGGCCTGGTAGGAGCACGGGCTTTTTTCCCGCGCCGAAGACTGGTGGGGGGGCGGGGCAGGGGCGGGGAAATGAGGATTGTTTCCCGCGCATAGAATGGTGGGGGGAGGGGGAGAGCCTGTGGATGGGGAGCGGGATAGGAGGGTGTGCCTCACAATGGGAGAAGTCGAAGGGGATGCGGGAGTGGCCGGGTCAGCAGGAGTCAGCTGACTTGCGGAAGTGCAATGGGGGGAGTAAACCAGCATTGTGGCAGATAATGGTGGTAGGTACATAATGGTAAGTGGTGAGTTGGGAGAGAGGGTGGTACTGGTCAATGTGTATGCTCTGAACTGGGACGATGCAGGTTTTATGCAGCGTATGTTGGGTCGGATCCCAGACTTGGAAGTGGGGGGCCTGATAATGGGGGGAGACTTTAACACGGTGTTGGATCCGGCACTGGATCGCTCCAGGTCTAGGACGGGTAGGAAGCCGGCGGCGGCTGGAGTGCTGAGGGGATTTATGGACCAAATGGGAGGGGTGGACCCTTGGAGATTTGCAAGGCCGGGGGCAAGAGAATTTTCATTCTTCTCACATGTCCATAAGGCTTATTCTCGAATCGACTTTTTCATTTTGAGTAGGGCGCTGATAGCAAGAGTAGAGGATACCGAGTATTCGGCAATAGCCATTTCGGACCACGCCCCGCATTGGGTGGACTTGGAGATGGGGGAGGAGAGGGACCAGCGCCCGCTGTGGCGCTTGGAGGTGGGGCTGTTGGCGGACGAGGAGGTGAGCGAGCGGGTCCGAGGAAGTATAGAGGTACTTGGAGATTAATGACAACGGGGAGGTCCGAGTGGGGATGGTATGGGAGGCATTGAAGGCGGTGGTGAGGGGAGAGCTGATCTCCATTAGGGCCCACAAGGAGCAGAGGGAGCGGGGTGAGAGGGAGAGGCTGGTGGGGGAGATGGTGAGGGTAGACAGGAGGTATGCGGAAGAGCCTGAGGAAGGACTGTTGAGGAAAAGGCGCAGCCTCCAGGCCGCATTTGACCTGGTGACCACCAGGAAGGCGGAGGTGCAGTGGAGGAAGACCCAGGGGACGGTCTACGAGTATGGGGAAAAGGCAAGCCGGATGATGGCGCATCAGCTTCGGAAGCGGGACGCAGCTAGGGAGATCGGGGGAGTTAAGGACAGGGAGGGGGCGTGATGCTGAGTGGGGTTGGCATCAAAGGGGTCTTCAGGGACTTCTGTGAGGAACTGTACCGATCCGAGCCCCCAAGAGAGGAAGGAGGGATGGGCCGTTTCCTGGACCAATTGAGGTTTCCAAAGGTGGAAGAGGGACTGGTGGCGGGACTGGGGGCCCCGATTGGGCTGGAGGAGCTGATCAAAGGGATAGGAAGCATGCAGGCGGGGAAGGCACCGGGGCCGGACGGTTTCCCGGTCGAGTTCTATAAAAAATATATGGACCTGTTGGGCCCGCTGTTAGTTAGGACCTTTAATGAGGCAAGGGAGGGGGGGGCTTTGCCCCCGACGATGTCCCGGGCACTGATCTCCTTGATCCTGAAACGGGACAAGGATCCCCTGCAACGTGGGTCTCACAGACCGATTTCCTTGCTAAATGTAGATGCCAAGGTGCTGGCGAAGGTCTTAGCCACGAGGATTGAGGATTGTGTGCCGCAGATCATCCATGAAGACCAGACGGGGTTTGTGAAGGGGAGACAGTTGAACGCGAATGTGCGGAGGCTTTTGAACGTTATCATGATGCCGGCGAGGGAGGGGGAGGCGGGGATAGTGGTGGCGATGGACGCTGAGAAAGCCTTCGATAGGGTAGAGTGGGGGTACCTGTGGAAGGTGCTGAAGAGGTTCAGGTTTGGGGAGGGGTTTGTCAGGTGGGTTAGGCTGTTTTATGAGGTCCCGATGGCGAGTGTGGCCACAAATAGGAGGAGGTCCGAGTACTTTTGGTTGCACCGAGGGATGAGACAGGGGTGTCCCCTAACCCCCTGCTCTTCGCACTGGCGATTGAACCCCAGGCTATGGCACTGAGAGAGTCGACGAACTGGAGGGGGTTGGTGCGGGGTGGGGAGGAGCATAGGGTGTCGCTTTATGCGGACGACCTGCTGCTGTATGTGGCGGATCCGGTGGGAGGAATGCCAGAGATAATGAGGATCCTTAGGGAATTCGGGGATTTTTCGGGGTACAAGCTCAATATGGGGAAGAGCGAGCTGTTCGTAGTTCAGCTAGGGGACCAGGAGAGGGAGATTGGTGAGCTCCCACTAAAAAGGGCGGAGAGGAGTTTCAGATATTTGGGGGTCCAGGTGGCCAGGAGCTGTGGGGCCCTGCATAGGCTTAACTTTACAAGGCTGGTGGAGCAAATGGAGGAGGAGTTCAAAAGGTGGGACGCGTTGCCGCTGTCCTTGGCGGGTAGGGTGCAGTCAATCAAAATGACGGTGCTCCCAAGGTTTTTGTTCCTGTTCCAGTGCCTCCCCGTGTTTATCCCGAAGGCTTTTTTCAGGCAGGTTAACAGGAGTATAATGGGGTTTGTGTGGGCGCGAGGGACTCCGAGGGTGAGAAGGGTGTTCCTGGAGCGGAGTAGAGATAGGGGGGGGGGCTGGTGCTGCCCAACCTCTGTGGGTACTACTGGGCCGCCAATGCGACGATGGTGCGCAAGTGGGTGATGGAGGGGGAGGGGGCTGCATGGAAGAGGCTGGAGACGGCGTCCTGTGTGGGTACGAGTCTGGGGGCGCTGGTGGTGGTGGCGGCCCTCAAAATTTGGGAGCAGTGGTGGCGGCATAGGGGGGAAGTTGGGGCCTTGGCGTGGACCCCATTACGGGGGAACCACCGGTTCGCCCTAGGAAGAACAGGTGGAGGGTTTTCGGGGTGGCACAGGGCAGGGATACGAAAGTTGGGGGACCTGTTTGTGGACGGGAAGTTGGCGAGCTTGGGTGAGCTGGAGGAGAAGTACGGGCTCCCCCGGGGAACACCTTCAGGTACTTACAGGTAAGGGCGTTTGCCAGACGGCAGGTGGTGGAATTCCCGCGGCTACTGCCACACATAGTACAGGACAGGGTGCTCTCGGGGGGGGGGGGGGAGTGGGAGTGGGGAAGATCTTGGAAACTTACCAGGTGATGCAGGAGGAGAAGGAGGCCTCGGTGGTGGAGTTCAAAAGGTAAGTGGGAGGAGGGGTTGGGAGAGGAGATCGAAGAGGGGACGTGGGCAGATCCCCGAGGGAGGGTGAACTCTTCCTCTTCGTGCGCGAGGCTCAGCCTCATACAGTTTAAGGTGCTGCACAGGGCACACATGACCGGGACAAGGATGAGCCGGTTCTTTGGGGGTGAGGACAGGTGTGTTAGGTGCTCAGGCATACCCAGCGCTGGAGGAATTTTGGAAGGGCGTAGCGAGGACGGTGTCGAGGGTGGTAGGATCCAGGGTCAGACCGGGCTGGGGGCTCGCAATATTTGGGGTGGCAGAGGAGCTGGGAGTGCAGGAGGCGAAAGAGGCCGGAATTCTGGCGGTTGCGTCTCTGGTAGCCCGGCGAAGGATTCTCCTTCAGTGGAAGGATGCAAGGCCCCCAAGCGTGGAATCCTGGATCAACGATATGGCAGGGTTTATTAAATTGGAGTGGGTGAAATTCGCCTTGAGAGGGTCGGTACAAGGGTTATTTAGGCGGTGGCAACCGTTCTTAGACTTTCTGGCAGAACGCTAGACGTTGGTCTATGGCAGCAGCAGCAGCTAGTGGGGTGGGGGGGGCGGTTACTTTATTTTTGTTTATGTTATTTACACTGGAGGGTCTGAGGAGGTGTATACACCTGTTGTGTTAAGTCGGGGTGTTAATTTTAATTTATTATTTAGGTACAGGGGGAGGTGTTTGGGGGGTTGCTTTTTTAGATTGTGTTTTGTACTTAACCCTGTTGGGTTCTTTTTTCTTTCTCATTTTGTTATTGATATTTTATGAAAACATTTAATAAAATTTTTTTTTTTTAAATGAAGAAGTAAGTCGCACCACTCGGGTCGGACTTTTGGACCTCTCCCCCGATTTATTACCGGACTTGATTTGAAAAATTGATGACAGAGGCAATTGTGAACTGAATTCCCACATCGGTGCATGGAGAGGAGGACTAGGAGTGCTCGCAAAGGCAGAAACAGAAGGACAGAGAAGGTTTGGACTGAAGCTGCGGGAGACAGCATGGCGGAGGACCGGACCTCTGGCTTGTCAACCCAGCGGTCAACGGAGCAGCTGATGCAAGTGATCCAGGGGGGCTTCGCCAAGCAGAAGCAGGACTGCGTGGACCCGATTAAAAAGGCAATTTCGCGGCTGGAACTTAGATTGGATGCCCAAGATCAGGCGATCCAGAAAGTAGAGAAGGCGCTGGCTGACCAGGAGAAACATCAAACAGTGGTGGAGTTGGGAGGTGGGGATGCTGAGAGACCAGCATGAAAGGCTCCTGGAGAAGGTGGAGGACCCAGAGAACAGTTCCAGCCGGCAGAGCTTGAGGATCGTTGGGCTCCGGGAAGGATCCGAAGGAGCGGACGCTGGGGCATACATAGCGGCCATGTTCGAGAAGCTGCTGGGGGATGGGGCATTCCCCCGGCCCTTGGAGGGGGACAGGGCTCACAGAGCGCTTGCGAGGAAGCCGCGAATGGGAGACCCTCCCCCGCGGGCAATGGTGGTGAGATTCCACAGATATCTGGATAAGGAGCGCGTTTTACAGTGGGCCAAGCAAACACGAAGCTGCAAATGGGACAACCGTATCCTGTGGATCTATCAAGACCTGAGTGCGGAGAAGGCCAGGTGAAGAGCGGGATTTAACCAGATCAGTTCAACCCTTTTCAAGAAAAAGAAGAAGTTCGGGCTGTTGTACCCGGCCAGATTATCGATTCAAAGCAGTATACTGTGGATGTGGCTCCCGCTCGAGTCGGACTTTTGGACCTTTTCCCCCGATTTTTTACCGGACTCTGAGTCACATACGAGGAACAACATTTCTATTTTGAGTCGCCTGAGGAAGCGCTGGACTTTGCGAAAAGGAAATGACTGGTGTCGGACTGAGAACTTTGAACTTTGAATTTTGCTGTAGCGGTTATGTGTTTCAAAAAAAAGTTTCTTGTTTCTTGCTTTTTCGGACGTTATTTGGAATGCTTGCTGTATGGACCAGGGGCCAGCTGCAGAGCTGAGTGAGGTAAAGTTTGCATTTGCACTGTTGGAGGATGGAGGTGTGTTGTGTGTTTGTTCAGATGCTGGATCTTTTGCTTGGTCTTTTCTTTTGAGCTCAACTTGGTTTTTTAAAAAATCTCTGTCGGACAATTGTGTGGAATTGTTTTTCATTTGAATATGTATGTATGAGCGTGGGGGGGGGGGGGGGGGGGGGGGGGGGGGAATTAGGTGGGAGATTGTCTGGCGCCAGGGACAAGAGCCACCAAGCTAGCTGGGCGGGCTAGCTTACAGAAGCGTAGTGGGGGGTGGGCAGATGCTAGGCTTATCAAAGGGGTTGATTTATTTTGTGCTGTTACTGGGGATGGGGGGGGGGGGGTTGGAATGTTCTGCTGACGAAGGAGGGACTTTTGCTGAAGGACAGAGAGGAGGTCGGGGGCATAGGCTGTCTGGGGGCAGGTGGTGGAGGCGTGGGGCGCGGGCTGGCAACTGGCCCAAGAGAGGGGATGGCTGATCGGCGAAGGGGGGGGGGGGGGGGGGGGCGATGAGCCCCCCAACTAGAATGATCACCTGGAATGTAAGAGGGCTCAATGGGTTGGTCAAGAGGGCACGCGTGTTTGCGCATTTGAGAAGACTGAAGGCGGACGTAGTAATGCTGCAGGAGACGCACCTTAGAGTAGCTGACCAGATTAGGTTAAGGAAAGATTGGGTCGGACAGGTTTTTCACTCGGGACTGGACTCAAAGACCAGAAGGGTCACGATCCTGATCAACAAGCGAGTGGTGTTTGAGGCGGGAAGAATAGTTTCAGATGGGGGAGGCCGGTACATTATGGTCAGTGGGAAATTGGAGGGGGTGCAGGTGGTACTAGTAAACGTATACGCGCCAAACTGGGACGATGTGGAGTTTATAAAGAGGATGCTGGGGAAGATACCGGACCTGGTTTGCATAAGCTGGTCATGGGAGGGGACTTCAATACAGTTATTAACCCTGGTTTAGATCGGTGAAGCTCGAAAACGGGCAGGGTGCTAAAAGGGTTCATGGAGCAGATGGGGGGAATGGACGCATGGAGATTTGGGCAGCCAAGAGTAAAGGAGTTCTCCTTCTACTCACACATGTATAAAGTGTACTCCCGGATTGACTTCTTTATTCTGAGCAGGGCTCTACTGACGGGGGTGGTGGACACGAGGTACTCGGCGATCACAATCTCAGACCATGCCCCACATTGGGTTGACCTACAGGTTAGTAAAGACAGTAACCAGCGCCCGCACCGGAGGTTAGACGTGGGGCTTTTAGCGGACGAGGAGGTGTGCGGGCGGTTGAGGAAATGTATTCAGAATTACCTGGAGGTCAGTGACACGGGGGATATTTCTGCAGCAGTGGTCTGGGAGGCATTGAAGGCGGTGGTTAGAGGGGAGCTGATCTCGATACGGGCCCACAGAGAGAAGGTAGACAGGACAGAGACGGACCGACTGGTAAAGGCGACACTACAGGTCAACAGGAGGTATGCGGAGATTCCAGAGGCAGGGCTTCTAAGGGAACGGCGGAGGCTACAGGCGGAGTTCGGCTTGTTAACCACAGGGAGGGCGGTGGAGCAGCTGAGAAAGGCGAGGGGGGTGCTTTATGAGCATGGCGAGAAGGCCAGCAGAATGCTTGCACAGCAGCTTAGAAAGAGGGAGGCAGCCAGGGAGATAGGGAAAGTAAAGGATGGAGACGGGTACCTGGTGGGAGACTCAGCAGGGGTGAATAAGGCGTTTAAGGATTTTAATAGTAGGCTGTATGGGTCGGTGCCCCCACCGGGGCCAGAAGGGATGAGGCACTTCCTAGGGGGGCTGAATTTCCCAAAGGTGGACGGGGAGCTGGTAGAAGGGCTGGGGGCCCCGATCGGGATCGAAGAGATAGCGGAGGGTCTGAAGACAATGCAGTCGGATAAAGCCCCGGGGCTGGACGGGTACCCAGCGGAGTTCTATAAAAGGTTTGCTGGGATATTGGGGCCGCTGTTGATGAGGACATTCAATGAGGCAAGGGAGCGTGGGGTGCTTCCCCCGACGATGTCACAGGCCACGATTTCGCTGATTCTGAAGTGGGATAAGGATCCGGAGCTGTGTGGGTCCTACAGGCCGATATCCCGATTGAATGTGAACGCCAAACTGCTGGCCAAAATTTTGTCCTCTAGGATTGAAGACGGTGTTCCGGACGTGATTGGGGAGGACCAGACGGGGTTCGTTAAGGGAAGGCAGTTGTTGTCCAATGTAAGAAGGTTGCTAAATACGATCATGATGCCCCCAGAAGGAAGGGAGGTGAAGGTAGTGGTCGCAATGGACGCAGAGAAGGCTTTTCATTGAGTAGAATGGGAATATCTGTGGGAGGCACTGGGACGGTTCGGATTTGGACGCGGTTTTATTGACTGGGTCAGGCATTGGAGGAAGCATGTGGGAGCGGAGGGAGCATCAGTCTCGTCCCCAATCTGCAATAACCACCGGTTTGCCCTGGGAAGGATGGACGGGGGGTTTCGGAGATGGTAGAGGACAGGAATTGAGAGGATGAGGATATGTTTAGAGTAGGGAGCTTTTCTAGCTTGAGGGAGCTGGAGGAGAAATTTGGATTGGCGAGGGGAAACACATTCAGGTACTTGCAGGTGCGGGACTTCCTACGTAGACAGGTCTCAGCCTTCCCGCTCCTACCATCAAGGGGGATTCAGGATAGGGTAGTTTCCAGAGTGGGGGTGGGAGAAGGGAAGGTCTCCGACATCTATAAGGAGCTCATGGGGTCAGAGGACACGCAGACTGAGGAGCTGAAGCGCAAGTGGGAAGAGGAGTTTGGAGGAGAGATAGAGGATGGTCACTGGGCGGATGCGTTGAGTAGAGTCAATGCATCCACAACATGCGCCAGGCTCAGCCTGATACAGTTCAAGGTCGTTCACCGGGCTCACATGACAGTGGCCCGGATGAGCAGGTTCTTTGGCGTAGAAGACAGGTGTGCAAGATGTGCGGGGAGGCGATCCATGTCCACATGTTTTGGACATTCCCAAAGTTCAGGGGATTCTGGCAGGGGTTTGCAGACGTCATGTCCACGGAGTTAAAATCAAGGGTGGCACCGAGTCCTCAGGTGGCGATTTTCAGGGTGTCGGAACATCCGGGAATCCAGGAGGGGAAAGAGGCAAAAGTTCTGGCCATTGCTTCCCTGGTAGCCCGGAGAGGGATATCATTAGCTTGGAGGGACTCAAAGCCCCCGAAGTTGGAGACCTGGCTATCGGACATGGCTAGCTTTCTCTGTCCGGAGAAAATCAAGTTCGCCTTGAGAGGGTCACTGTTAGGGTTCGCCTGAAGGTGGCAACCGTTCGCCGACTTCTTTCCAGAAAATCAATCGTCAGCAGAAGGGTTAGTTTAGTTTAGAGTAGGGGGTTAATAAAGGTGGGACCTGCAAGAGAGGAAGCAGGCTTTTTGCACTATGTTTATAGACTTATGTATATTGTTTATTTTGTCGTTGTTGTAAAACTAAAAATACCTCAATAAAATGTTTATTAAAAAAAAAATCAAAGACTCTGGGGTGAATTGTCCGCTGGCAAGATTCCCCGTTCCGCCGGCACGCACGCCGGCCCGTGGGTTTCCTGATGGCGTGGCGTGACTACAATGAGAAATCT
This sequence comes from Scyliorhinus torazame, assembly GCF_047496885.1. NCBI lineage: Eukaryota > Metazoa > Chordata > Chondrichthyes > Carcharhiniformes > Scyliorhinidae > Scyliorhinus > Scyliorhinus torazame. The sequence continues at coordinate 76,685,235 of NC_092723.1, forward strand.
CATTGGCCAGCGGCTGAACGGAGAATCCCGCTGCCACGTCTTTATGCCGCTTGAGAAAGACGCGACTAGGGAGGTGAAGAATGCACCCCTCTACTTCCACTGTCCTTTGAGGAACAGAGTTCCAGAGACTCACGACCCTCTGAGAGAAAAATATTCTCCTCATCTCCATTTTAAATGAGCGACCTCTTATTTTTAAACGGTGACCCCCTAGTTCTAGATTCTCCCATATGAGGAAACATCCTTTCCACATTCACCCTGTCACGGCTCCTTCTTATTCTTCTAAACATATGCCTAGGCTGTCCAATCTTTCCTCATAAAACAATCCGCCCATTCCTGGAATTACTCTAGTAAACCTCTGAATTGCTTCTAACACATTTACATCTTTCCTTAAATAAGGAGACCAGTACTGTACACAATACTCCAGATGTGGTCTCACCAATGTCCTGTACAACTGAAGCATAACCTTCCTCCTTTTGTGATCAATTCCCTTCACAATAACATTCTATCAGCTTTCCTAATTACTTGCTGTACCTGTATACCAGCCTTTTGTGATTCATGCACTCGGACACCCAGATCCCTCTGTACCTCAGAGCTCTGCAAACTTTCATTGTTTATATAATAAGCTTTTTATTCTTCCTGCCAAAATGCTCACATTTTCCCACATTATACTCCAATTACCTAGGGCGTCATTCTCCGACCCCCCGCCGGGTCGGAGAATGGCCGTTGGCCGCCGTGAATCCCGCCCCCGCCCCCGCCGAAGTCTCCGCTCCCGGAGATTGGGCGGGGGCGGGAATCCGGCCGCGCCGGTTGGCGGGACCCCCCGCTGGATTCTCCGGCCCGGATGGGCCGAAGTCCCGCCCAGGAATTGCCTGTCCCGCCGACGTAAATTAAACCTGGTATTTACCGGCGGGACCAGGCGGCGTGGGCGGGCTCCAGGGTACGGGGGGGGCGCGGGGCGATCTGACCCCGGGGGGTGCCCCCACGGTGGCCTGGCCCGCGATCGGGGCCCACCGATCCGCGGGCGGGCCTGTGCCGTGGGGGCACTCTTTCCCTTCCGCCTCCGCCACGGCCTCCACCATGGCGGAGGCGGAAGAGACTCTCCCCACTGCGCATGCGCGGGAAACTGACAGCGGCCGCTGACGCTCCCGCGCATGCGCTGGGAAACTGACAGCGGCCGCGGACGCTCCCGCGTATGCGCCGCATTTCCGAGCCAGCTGGCGGGGAAACAAACGCCATTTCCGCCAGCTGGCGGGGCGGAACTCCCTCCGGCGTCGGCCTAGCCCCTCAATGTTGGGGCTAGGCCGCCAAAGATGCGGAGCCTTCCGCACCTTTGGGCCGGCGCGATGCCCGTCTGATTGGCGCCGGCTTTGGCGCCAGTCGGCGGGCATCCCGCCGTTGGGGGAGAATTTCGTCCCAGGTCTTTGCCCACTCATGTGACTTATGTCCCTTTGTAGCCTCCTTATGGGCAGCACAAGTGGAGAGCACTGGGCTTCACAACGCCAGGGTCCCAGGTTCGATTCCCCACTGGGTCACTGAATGTGCGGAGTTTGCACGTTCTCCCCGTGTCTGCGTGGGATTCCCCCGGGTGCTCCGGTTTCCTCCCACAGTCCAAAGACGTGAAGGTTAGGTGGATTGGCCATGATAAATTGCTCTTAGTGACCAAAAAGGTTAGGAGGAGTTATTGGGTTGCTGGGGTAGGGTGGAGGTGAGGGCTTGAGTGGGTCGGTGCAGACTTGATGTGCCGGGTGGCCTCCTTCTGCACTGTATGTTCTATGTCCTCTTCATAACTTACTCTCCTACCTGTCTTTGTGCTGTTAGAAAATTTAGCAACCAAATTTAGCAACCAAACCTTCAGTCCCTTTATCCAAGTCATTTGTATAAATTGTAAAAAGTTGAAGTCCCAGCACTGATCCCTCTGGCACCACTCGTCACATTCTGCCAACCAGAAAAAGACCCGTTATACCAACTGTTTCCTGTTAGCTAGCCAGTCTTCATCCATGCCAATATATTACTCCCTGCTCCATGAGTTTTTAATTTCCACATTAATTTTTGATGTGGCACTTTATCAAATGCCTTCTGGAAAGTACAGCACATCTACTGGTTCCTCTTTATGCACAACACATTTGACTCCTTCAATGAACTCCAATAAATTGATTAAACATGTTTTTCCTTTCACAAAATCATGTATGTTGACTGCCTGATTGCCTTGGAATTTTCTAAGTGCCCTGCTGTGATACATTTAATAATGGGTTGACATTTTTTCTATGACATTTTTTCTTATATTAACCTAACTGCCAGTAGTTTCCTGATTCCTCCCTCCCTTCCTTTTTGAATAAACAGTTATATTTGGTACTTTTCAATCTAATGGCTCTTCCCAAAATCAAAGGAAATTTGAAAAATTAAAACAACTCCATCAACTATCTCACGAGCCATTTCTTTCATTATCCTAGGATAAATTCCATCCAGAACTGGGGATTTGTCAGCCTGCACACCCAATAATTTGCTCAATGCCATTTTCCTGGCAATTCTAATTTTCGGAGTTCCTCCCTCCCTTCTGTTTCCTGATTTTCAGCTGATTCTGAGATAGACATAGAACATACAGTGCAGAAGGGGGCCATTCGGCCCATCGGGTCTGCACCAATCCACTTAAGTCCTCACTTCCACCCTATCCCCGTAACCCAATAACCCCTCTTAACCTTTATGGACACTAAGGGCAATTTAGCATGGCCAATCCACCTAACCTGCACGTCTTTGGACTGTGGGAGGAAACCAGAGCACCCGGAGGAAACCCACGCAGACACGAGGAGAACGTGCAGACTCCACACAGACAGTGACCCAGCGGGGAATCAAACCTGAGACCCTGGCATTATGAAGACACTGTGCTACGGTGCTGCCCTTGTACCCTCTATAATAAAGCCCGATGCAAAATACCTCTTCAATTCATCAGCTATCTCCTTACTTTCCATTGTTAATTCCCAGACTCATTTTCTACAGGACCAATGCTCACGTTGTTAACTCTTTTCTTATTTAAATATCTATAGCAGGGGTTCTCAAACAGTGGTCCTCTCTAAGGGCTTCCAGGGGCGCCGCGGAGCTGGCAGCTGCCATGTGACAGATTCGAAGGAACATCCGACCAATTTCAAGAATAATTTCAGCAATGAAATAGGCCTATTAGAACAAGGCCTCCTCTTGGGAGTCTTGAATGTTGACAAACTGACTAAGTCTATTTGCCTCCACTGATCTGAGGGGCTCTGTTAATTTTTGCTCATTTGATTTATTCCATCTTGCTGTTGCTGAGCCCAGGGCCAACAGCAAGGATTGATCCTTAGGTGGGAGCCAGCGGCAAAAGAAGTGGCAGAAAGGACAACAGCGTGTCCTACTGGAGATGGCGGACCTGGGGGACTTCAGCAGTGAAGTATGTGAGGGGGAGAGGGGTGAGTGTGTGTAAGGGAGGGGGTATGTGTGTGTGTTCGAGGGGGATGATGAGTGTGTGTGTGAGGGAGAGGGGCTGAGTGTATTTGTGTGTGAGGGAGAGGGGCTGAGTGTATTTGTGTGAGGAAGAGGGGGTGAGTGTATGTGTGTGAACGAGAAGGAGGTGAGTGTGAGGGAGAGAGAGGGGAGTGTGTGTGAGAGAGGGGAGATGAGTGTGTGTGTGGGAGGGAGAGGTGAGTGTGTGCGACGGAGAGAGAGGCGAGTGTGTATAAGGGAGATAGAGGTGAGTGTGTCCATGAGAGAGAGGGGTGAGTGTGTGAGGGAGAAAGAGGGGAGTGTGTCTGGTGAGAATCAACTTATCAGCACCTTTCCTCCCATTAAAGTTACAAAAGATAAGACGTAAGGTTTTTTAAGAAGATAACTTTTTCATTATTACCAGGTTACCCATCCCTAAAGTGGTACTACTTCCAGTGGTTAATGTTAGGGGGTCATGGGAGGGTGGTTTGGCCAGGGTTTAATGTAAGGGGCCATGTCGCTGGTGAATAGATTTCTTACCGTGTGCCTCTTCCCAATTACTAAAATACACATAGATATAGCTGGAAAATAATTCTTTACATTTGATTTCTGTGTTTGCACCTATTCCACGGCAAAAAGGGGAGTTGACATTATGAGAATGTTTGGGTTCCCTCCGATGCTCTTGGGAGGTCACTAGAGGTTCTGTGGGTAACTCTGTCCTATAGAAACTCTTACAATCTACAGTGGTTAGTACTGCTGCATCACGGCGTTGAAGACCCGGGTTTGATACCGGCTCTGGGTCACTGTCCATGTGGAGTTTGCACATTCTCCCCGTGTTTGCGTGGGTTTCACCCCCACAAAGATGTGGAGGATAGGTGGATTGGCCACGCTAAATTGCTCTTGAATTGGAAAAAAAATAATTGGGTACTCTAAATTTTTTTTTTTTTTTTTTTTTTAAAAGTCCAATCTTCTGACCTGTCTTTGCAGTTATGTGTTTTTTCTTTCAAGTTTCAACTTTTTCAGTTGACCACACATGATGGGTTCGACCCTTAGTATTTTTCTTTCTCACTGGGATGTATATATTCCATATTTAAGGGGATATTCCGGAGGAAACCCACACAGACATGGGGAGATAGTGCAAACTCCACACAGACAGTCACCTAAGGACGGAATTGAACCCAGGTCCCTGGAGCTGTGAGGCAGCACTGCTAACCACTGTGCCACCGTGCCGCTCCAAGGGTCAGCCCAAGGCTGGACAAGATCTTACTGCATTTGGACATGACCTGCTTCATTATCTGAGGAGTCGCGAATGGTGCTGAACATTGCGCAATCATCGGCAAATATTCCATTTTTGACCTTATAACGGAAGGGGGATCATTGATGAAGCAGCTGAAGATGGTTGGGCCTTGGGCACCACCCTGAGGAACTACTGCAGTGATGTCCTGGAGCTTGAATGATTGACTTCCAACCACCACAACCATTTTCCTTTATGCCAGGTATGACACCAACCAGTGGAGAATTTTCCCCGATTCCCATTGACTCGTTTTGCTAGGCTCCTTGATGCCATACTCGGTCAAATGCTGCCTTGATGTCAAGGGCAGTCACTCTCGCCTCACCTCATCTGTGCCATTCAGCTCTTTTATTCATATTTGTGGCTGTAATGAGATCAGGAGCTGAGTGACCCTGGTGGAACCCAACTGAGAGTCCGTGAGCAGGTTATTGCTGAGCAAGTGCCGCTTGATAGCACTGTTGATGACTCCTTCCATCACTGATGATGGAGAGGATAGGGCAGTAATTGGCTGGGTTGATTTTATCCTTTTTCTTGTGTACAGTTCACACCCAGGAAATTTGCCAAATAGCCGGGTCGATGCCAGTGAGCGGGTTTTTCTGCCTCACAACGCCAGAAACGTGAAATGTGATTGGGTAGAGAATTGGGCGTCTGGTCAAAAACATGGTCCACCTGCTCAAAATGGCAGCTCGATAGCGGAACTCCCTCGCATAAATTTGCATGGCGAAGGATAGTGATTGCTTCCCAATCTGCACTCCTGGCAGTAGTGCAAATCCGTTGCAATTCACCTTGGTGGGAGAACATAGTCTCCCAAATAGAGAATTTCTCCCAGTGTTGTAGCTGTACTGGAACAGCTTGGTTAGGCATGCAGCAATTTCTGGAGCTCAAGTCTTCAGTACTATTAAAAGCAAATTACTGCGGATGCTGGAATCTGAAACGAAAGAGAAAATGCAGGGAAATCTCAGTAGATCTGGCAGCATCTGTAGGGAGAGAAAATAGCTAACGTTTCGAGTCCAATGACTCTTTGTCAAAGCTTCGACAAAGAGTAATTGGACTCAAAACATTAGCTCTTTTCTCTCCCTACAGATGCTGCCAGACTGACTGAGATTTTCCAGAATTTTCTCTTTAGTACTATTGCCGGAATATTGTCAGGGCTCATAGCCTTTGTACAGGATCGTACCTTCAGCCATTTCTTGACATTATGTGGACTCGTATTGGCTGAAGACTGACATCTGCGATGCTGAGGACTTCCAGAAGAGACCACTGGATGGATCATCCACTCAGCACTTCAAACTGAAGATTGTTGCGAATGCTTGAGCCTTGTCTTTTGCACATACGTGCTCGGATCCTCCATCATTGATGATGGGGATATTTGTGGAGCCTCCTCCTCCACTGAGTTGTGTAATTGTCGACCATTCACGGCTGGATGTGGCAGGACTGCAGAACTTAGATCTGATGCGTTTGTTGCGGAATTGCTTAACCCTGTCTATTACGTGCTGCTCATGGTGTTTGGCACACAGGTAATCCTATGTTGCAGTTTCACCAGATTGACACCTCATTTGCTCCTTTTTAAGTTTAAAATATTACACCTGGACCCACTCTTCTCCCCCCTCAAACGGAATGTAAAATTCAATCAAATAATGATCGCTGCTACCTTCACTGTGAGGTTATCAATTAATCCTATCTTGTTGCACAATAATCGGTCTAGTATAGCCTGCTCTCTGGTTGATTCCAGAACGTGCTGTTCTCAGAAACTATCTGAAAAACATTCTCTGAACTCCTCATCTAAGCTACCTTTGTCCATCTTATTTTGCCAGTCTATATGTGGATTAAAATTCCCCATGATTATCGCTGTATCTTTCTGACAAGCTCCCATTATCTTTTCCTCTATACCTCATCCTTCCATGTAGTTACAATTAAGGGGGGGGATACATCACTCCCACAAGTGATTGTTTGCCTTTTTCATTTCCCATGTTAACCCAAATAATTTCCGTAAGCTACTACCCTCTGTAATGTGCTAATATCATCATTAATTAACAGAGCCACCCCTCCACCATTTCCTAACTTCCTGGACTTCCAAAATGTCACACATCCTTCAATATTCAGGTCTCAATCAATGTCATTCTGCAGTCATGTTTCTGGAACGGCTATCAGATCATACTTACTCCTTTCTATTTGCGCTATCTGTTCATCTCTTTTGTTTGTAATGTTATGTACGTTTAAGTACAGAGCCTTTAGTTCTTTCCTTTTGTTATTTTTGTAGCGCTATCTTTACCTCATGATTTACTCGTAGATTCGTATTCCATGTTTCTTCCCATCATGGTCTGTTTAGAATTTTGCATATTAGTACCTTTCTCTCTCGCCTTGTCGCTACTGTTTGGTTTACGACATGTCTCCAAATTTGACCCTTGTGCCCAATATTCAGTTTAAAACCATCTCGGCCTCCCTAGTTATTGCTAGAATACCAACACAGTTCAGGTGTAGACCATCCCAACGTTAGAGCCCCCACTTTCCCCAAGTACTGGTGCCAGTGTCCCATAAACCAAAACCCACTTCTCCAACACCAGTTTTTGAGTTACATATTCATTTCTCTAATTTTATTTGTCCTATGCCAATTTGCACATGGCTCAGGTAATTATCCAGAGATTATTACTGTTGAGATTTTGATTCTTAATTTGATGCCCAACTCCTCAGATTGACTATGCAGAACCTCATTGCTCATCATGCCTATGTCACTGGTGCCTATGTTGCTGGTATCTATATGGACCACAAGACCAGGATCCTCCCCCTCCCACTTTAAGCCTCTCTCCAGCCCTGAGCAAATGTCCTGAATCCTGGCACCGGGCAGGCAACATATCCATATGGAGTCTTACTCTTTGCCACAGATCCCCCTTATTATACTGTCCTCTACTGCCACTATGCCCCTTTTCACTCCCCCCACTTGAATGGTTTCCTGTACCACAATGCCAGCATCAGTCAGCTTATCCACCCTGCACCCCAACTCTCATCCTAACAAGCTGAAAGAACCTCAAACCTGTTGAACAATTGGAGAGGCTGACACTCCAGCCCTCTGGGTCCCCTTCCCTGCCTCAGCTCCAGTCACAAATCCTTCTGTCCTTGACCATCTTCCAAATCAGAAGCCCTATCTTAAGGGGTGTGACTAGTAGAAACTGTCTGTGTAACTCTCACCTTCCTTGAAATGCCGCAGTGCCCACATCTCATCGTACGGTTCAATTACTCTGAGCTGAAGCTCCTCAAGCCACAGACACATACTGTACACATAGAACATACAGTGCAGGAGGCCATTCGGCCCATCCAGTCTGCACCCACCCACTTAAGCCCTCACTTCCACCCTATCCCCGTAACCCAATAACCCCTCCTAACCTTTTTGGTCACTGTAGTGATCTCTATATGTGCATGTACACAAGGGATTAATGTGTAATCAGTAGCACCGCATGATCACAAGAGGGCCGGACTAACAGGGGTATAAAAGGCAGCCACATTGGGTCTCTCACTCTCTCTTGGGTGCACTGTGATCAGGGCAATAGCAGACTAGTTCAGATGGCTAGTGGAGTTACATATAGTTACCGTAGTTAGATCTTGTTAACCTTATCTCTAGTATCAAAGTTAAAGTAAGGAACTCATGCAATTATTGTTATAGATACTCAGTAAACCTTTTGTTACTACTGGACGAGTTCGAGTCTTCTTCATCAAGATTCAGAAGACCTCATCACTAACCAAGGTTTGAATAGCACATGTTACCTACCACACAGGAACAAAACAGTCACTAAGGGCAATTTATCATGGCCAATCCCCCTAACCTGCAGATCTTTGGACTGTGGGAGGAAACAGGAGCACCCGGAGGAAACCCACGCAGACACGGGGAGAATGTGCAGACTCCACACAGACAGCGACCCAGCGGGGAATCAAACCTGGGACCCTGGCGCTGTGAAGCCACAGTGCTATCCACATGTGCTACCGTGCTGCCCCATGTTGGTTACAACTGCGTACTTGTCCAGGATGTACAGCAGTCCTTTTGAAGAAACCCCTATGCTTCTTCAAAATAGTCAGCCTCATTACAGCATAGAAAGAGCTGTCCCCATTCATTCCATCAAGTCCTTGCTGGAAAATTCTAGCATTTCTGGTACTTAAAATCACACCTCAACAGAGACCAGGGCCTTTCATTCAGTGCTTTAAACCAGTCAGCAACCCTACCAGATAAGTACCACAGGGTCTTTTACAGACACCTGAGAAAGCAGGTGTGGCCTCAGTTTAATGCCTCATTCGAGAAGACAGCGCCTTCAGCAGTTCAAGCACTTCCAACAGTATTGCACTTCCTCAGTCCTACAATTAGTGTCAACCGAGAATTTTTACTCAAGATTTGATTGCGGCCACTTGAACCCAAAACCTTACGACTTACAGTCTTCTGACTCAGAGGCAGGAGTGTTACCCGCAGAGTCGCAACTTTCCCTTAAACCACCTTCTGCTGATATTTTTGTCAATGTATTATTCATTCTCATGTTGAGGGCATTGTGGATAAGGCAAGCATTCATTGTCCATTCCTGTTTATTCTGAGAAGACGATGGAGAGCTCTCTTGAATGGTTTGATATGGAGCTACTTAACTATCAGTCACTTCAAAAGGGAGCTAAGAGTTAGCCATGTTGGTGTGGGATGAGAGTTATCTATAGTCAAGGACAAAAAGCTTCTTTCCTTCAAGGACGTTAATGAATCAGTTGGGTTATCAATCATTATCTGCAGCAGTTATTAAAATATATTATTTAGAAATTGCTCCTATAGATTTTCTAGCAGGCTTACATCAGCAATGGAATTCTTCCGTAGTCTGTCTTATGATAATCACTTATTGTCACAAGAAGGCTTCAAATGAAGTTACTGTTAAAAGCCCCTAGTCACCACATTCCGGCGCCTGTTCGGGGAGGCTGGTACAGGAATTGAACCGTGCTGCTAGCCTGCCTTGGTCTGCTTTCAAAGCCAGCGATTTAGCCCAGTGTGCTTAACCAGCCCCTGCTGCTGGTGTAAATGGAATCCTCATCATACAAGGGAAAAGTAATTTGTAGCTGATGTTGAATGGAACGAGGTTGAAACAACTACTTACAGGCAGGAAGCTCCATTCCTGAGACTTGGGATTGTACTTCTCCACAATGTCGATCGGAGACTGCTGGCTCCCGAACCCTCCGATCACTAACAACACCTCATTGGCTCCTGCAGAAATAAGTACGGTCAGAATCTGCACACCCGGCACTTCCCTCACAAGAAACAACAAGGATTTCTGCAGCATCTTTCACGGCCTCAGAATGCCCCAAGGTGCTTTTCAGCCAATGAGGTACTTTTGAAGTTGTATAGAATAGTATCCCTACAGTGCAGAAGGAAGCCATTCAGCCCATCGAGTTGGCACTAGCCCTCGAAAAGAGCACCCTATTTAAACCCACCCTATCCCCGTTACCTCAGCTAACCTTTTGGACACTAAGGCGCAACTTAGCATGGCCAATTTACCTAACCTGCACATCTTTGGACTGTGGAAGGAAACCGGAGCACCCGGAGGAAACCCATGCAGACACGGGGAGGAAGTGCAAACTCCACACAGTCATCTGAGGCCGGAATTGAACCCGGGTCCCTGGAGCTGAGAGGCAGCAGTGCTAACCACTGTGCCACCGTCCAGTAATGTTGTAATGTAGGAAACTAATTCAAAATTATCACAAATATTTCTTAGCGGGGGAAGGAGATAAGGAGATTCCAAATTGAAGGACAAAGTTAGTAGAACAAAAGAGACCCAACCTCTATCTCTTCCTGAAGAATTGTACTATACCATGCATATGTAATTCATTGTCTAACATAGCCATAATATTGTCATTTTAAAAGATACTACATTTTTTTGGAACAAACATTTGCTTCCCCTTTCTAATAGGCCTAATCTAGAAATCTTTAACACCAAGTTGTTTCAGAAAATGAGCTGATCTCCTGTGCTAAAAGCAAATTATCGCGGATGCTGGAATCTGAAATAAAACAGGAAATACTGGACAATCCAGCAGGTCTGACAGCATCTGTGGAGAGAGAAGCTCTGACAAAGAGTCATCTGATCTCCTGTGCCTTTGCGCGTGGTTCATCTGGGCTGAGGAGTGTGACTGCTGTGGTTGCATGAGAGTGAAGCTACTTTTCACTCACTCTAAGGCTCATATATTCCCCGAGAAACACTTTAACACACATCCAGAGGCCAATTAAAGGCTAATTGCAGCGGGATGTTTCTGCAGATCGGCAGATATGTTAAACACACAGCTTTTGCACTTTCGGAGGAGGCCAGGTTACTGACTTCAGAAAACCTTGCAGGAAATGACTATATTTCATACTTCAAGCAAAGATGCACCACATACAGCATTTTTGCTTTGTTTCAGAACAAAGGGATGTTATTAGCAGTGTGATGTCGAAACCATGACACTTACAGAAAATGTACATCAAGAGTTGACAGATCAAGAGATGGGAGGGAAGAAGGGCAGGATTGATGGTTGTCAGAAAACAAGGCCAGTTTGGAAAAGGTAAAAGCAGATTTAAAAACTCCTCTACAGCTCCAGGTTCTTTGCTCATAATTTTTAAATACACTCCAAGCAGTCAGAAAAATAGGCAGAATGATTAGCACTGCTGCCTCATGGCAGCTAGGACCTGGGTTTGACCCCGGATCACTGCCCGCGTGGAGTTTGCCTATTCTCCCAGTATCTACGTGGGTCTCACCCCCACAACCCAAAATGCAGGTTAGGTGGATTGGCCACACTAATTGAAAATTAATTGGAAAAAAATAATTGGGTAGTCCAAATTAAAAAAAAAAGAAAAATAGGCAGAAAGATATCTATTTATAACTATATCACATTCAGAAATATTAGGAAACCCCCAGGTATATTTTTATGAAATATTAAACCATTTACATGTGGCTTGTTTGAAAATAAGGCGCCTTCAACTTTGTTGCAAAGCCAACTTAAAGGCACCAAAATGGCAAAACAAATGAACATTATAAACTTCAGAAACCTATCAAACCATTTACATGATTGTTTTTGCTTGAAAATATGTTCCTGGGCAGCACTGTAGCACAGTGGTTAGCATTGTTGCTTCACAGCTCCAGGATCGATTCCCGGCTTGGGCGACTGTCTGTGCGGAGTCTGCACGTTTTCCTCATGTCTGCGTGGGTTTCCTCCGGGTGCTCCGGTTTCCTCCCACAAGCCCCGAAAGATGTGCTGTTAGGTAATTTGGACATTCTGAATTCTCTCTCGTTTACCTGAACAGGCGCTGAAATGTGGCGACTAGAGGCTTTTCACAGTCGCTTCATTGCAGTGTTAATGTAAGCCTACTTGTGACAATAAAGATTATTATTATAAACTCTGCTGCATTGTGAAAACAGGCTCTTGGGCAGATGAAGTTAAAACAGCAGTATTCAGAAAGAAAGACAGTGCCACCTGCTGCAAGAGGGTTGAAAGACACTGGGCGCAATTTAATAGACACATGTCTAAGTGTCATTTTGAGCGCGATTGAAATGAAATCAAATGAAATGAAAATCGCTTATGGTCACAAGTAGGCTTCAAATGAAGTTACTGTGAAAAGCCCCTAGTCGCCACATTCTACCGCCTGTTCGGGGAGGCTGGTACGGGAATTGAACCGTGCTGCTGGCCTGCCTTGGTCAGCTTTCAAAGCCAGCTATTTAGCCCTGTGCTAAACCAGCCCTTTGGCGGGCTGTTTCTTGACGGTCGGGTTGGTGAGATTGTGACCCATATTTAACAGGACTTAGCCATGAGCTTCTCGCCGTTATTGCCTGTCTCACCGTCTGATTCGCCAGAGTCACACCTCAGCAGCTCGCCGCGAACAAGGAGCAGCTTTTAAACACTCACCAGTCACTCCAGTCAACACACAAGCATGGCAACACACAAACCTGCTTCTCGCTATGGTGATGCCACCTAGCCAGACTTCTGGATGCTGTGGAGACGAGATGGGACATCCTGTTCCCCCCGAGCGGGTCAGAGGGCCAGCAGCAGGGCCATCAATGCTGCCTGGGGGTCAGTGGCAGCAGCTGTCAGTGCGGCAGCATGACCAGGAAGACCACCGTCCAATGTCAGAAGAAGACAAACGACCTCCACTGAGCTGCATGGGTAGGTTACCACCTCTTTACTGGAAACAGTTCCACCTGCCACTCCTTGAATTCTCAACCGCTACCACACATACACACAATCATCGGCTGACACCTCGTACCCTCCCCAACTCCGATCTTTGTGCTTGTTCCTCCGCACCCCTGGCACTCACCAGCAAAACTCCTTCATGTCCAGGTATGGTGCCCACACATGCTACCTGCTATAGACTCCCCCTCCCCCCCCCCCCCCCCCCCCCCCCCCGCCAATCGATCAACTCACAATGCCCTCTCTTTGTCCCTGCAGGAGACGATAGCCCATTATAAGCGTGAAAGGGCCAAGGTGGGGGGGTGGGGTACCTGAGATCCGGGTCCTTTAAGGAACGGGCCCTGGAGACCGCAGGGTTAACCGAGGAGAGAGCAGTCACCAACAGCAAGGTTGGCCTGCGCCACATAGATGAGGATCCGCTGCCCATTCACCCAGATGACCTGTCTCAAGTGAGTTGTTCATGTCAGACAAAATGATCCATCCACATGTCCATTCTCTCACAGGATCTCCATCTGTTGGGGTTGGGCAATTCGGAGTTCCCCTCCCCCATTCCCCGCCACCCAAGAGAACACCTCAAAGGCGTCACAGCTATCACCCCACCTTCCACCAGCGCAGAAACACACAACCCGGTGGGCAACACTGGTGGACAGGCCTCTGGGGCACCACTCGGTTGCTGATGCACATGAGGTGGAGTCAGGAACATCCAAGGGAGTCAGCAGTCGGGGGTCTGCTGGATCCCAGGACTCAGCTGAGTCCCGGTCAGATGCCGAGCCTCTGGACAAGGTTATCACAGAGCTGATACAGATGCTGAGACTTGACTGTGAGATTCAGGAGGGGATATCAGCGACCTACCCCCCCGTTGCCTTCCACTCCCCCCCAAACCCCACCTCCAGGGCACAGTGGTCCAAGATCAGACTCCCATGATGCAGACTGCGTTCAGAGGATGGGTGTGAGCGCACTGTCAGCAGAAGGGCACCAGTCAGGCTTGGCATAATCTGAGGAGCAGCAGAGCTTAACTCACAGCAAGTTCTCATCATCTTCCTGCCTTGTGTATTGACCTGCTAACAGTGTTGACACAAGCCCATCACCCTGGGGTGATGTTACACAGACCCTGGGAGGGTGAAACAGGGTAATCGAGGGAGTGTGGGAGGGTCGGGGAATGTGGGGGCGGGGGGGGGGGGGGGGGAATGGAGGGTGGAAAGGAGGCAGTGAGCTAACAAGGCCTCGTCCTATGAGAATCGGGCGATGACGAGGGCCTCCCTGGTCTTCCGGGCATGCTGGACCCTTGCCACCACCTGTCCTCCCTCCTGCGGGTCTTCCCGGGCTCAACCCCCATTCCCTCCTGGTCCGCCTACTCCTCCTCTCCTCAGACCAGCTCGCATGTCCCTCCTCCTCCAGCATGTCGCCCCACTGCTGTGCCAGGTTGTGGAGGGCACAGCAGACCACCGCAAAGGAGGAGACCCTCTGGAGGATGTACTGCAGGGCACCACTAGAGAGATCCAGCAATCAAAACCGCATTTTTAGCGATCCGAAGCACAGCTCAATGACAGCACGTGTGGCAACATGGACCTCGTTATATCAGGTCTCCGACCTGCACACTGGGGCTTCATCATCCAGGACTTCAGCAGGTACTCCTTATGCCCCAAGAATCAACTCGTAAACCTGACGTGGTCCTCGAAGACAATAGGAATCTCCGACAGCCCCAGGGTGTAGCTGCCATGCATGCTCCCTAGGAAGTGTGCACACACGTGCATGATCCAGAGGTGGCGATCGCACAATAGTTGAAAATTCAAGGAGTGGAACACCTTCTTGTTAACGAAGGACTCTCCCTGATGCGCTGGTGCGCGCAAGGCGACATGCATACCTTTAATTACCCCTTGGACCTGGAACATCCTGGCAATGGCGGGGAATCCTGCAGCCTGGGCATCTTGGTGGGCTTGGTTATGCTTAAAGTTGATATAGACAGCTGTCCGGGCGTACAGGGCATCTGTGACCTCACGGATGCACGTGTGGGCTGTAGCTTGTGAAATGCCGCACAAGTCTCCGCTCGAGCCCTGGAATGAGCCTGTTGCACAGAAGCTCAGCGCTGTGATGACCTTCACAGCCACCAGGAGCAGTTGCCCTCCTCCTCCACGGGGTGCCAAGTCAGCGAGCACATGGTACAGGTGCCGCACTGTCGCTTTGTTGAGATGGAGTCTCCTGCATCACCTGCTGTCCGCCATCTCTTCAAAAGACCAACAATGTCTGTACACCTTGGGCCGTCGCCAGTATACCCCTCTGGATTCCTCCTTGGCCTGATGGGCGGTCAGGTCTTCAGGGTGTACGGCGGCCTCTGCACATGGGGTGCCACCTTCAGCCTGCGTCTCTGGCGTCTGGCTGCCTGGGCTGCCACCAGCACCATGAGAGCATCCTCTGCGGAATCAACATCACCATTCATTTTGGTATCTGTAAGAAATTGGAGGCGAGACTGACAATCATTTCGGGCTTCCACCCCAGGACCCTCAAATCCCCTCTATACACTTACCCTTGGCCACATCAGAAGCCCCGAGACCAAGACCCCCTGCCGGGAACATTAGGGCGAACGTGCCCAGATGCCCTCCCATGATCCATACACTTACCTTTTAGTCACAAGGATATCCCCAGTGCTTGAAATCTAGCTTGAGTGTTTGGTTGTTGGTTGCTATCTCTGTGCTGCTGACCTTTCTAGAGGTCAGGAAAACAGTTCAGGCTTCAAAGTTTGTCTGAAATGCGATACAATGACACTTGTCTGAGACATGGCATGTGTACTCACGAGAATGCACTTGAGAATATTTTGTTTATTGAATGGTCAACAGTAACAAAGGTGTGGTGGTATGTATTAGGGGTATTACGGTATCCTGTGATGCCGAGAGGCTATTGGTGGATAGACGCTGGGTCCCGATTGGATCAGCCACCTACTGGCTCCACCCAGTAAGGCGGAGTATAAGAGCCTGGGTTCTCCCAACAGCCGCATTCTGTAACTGTGCTGCTGGGGAACAAGTCTGCGTAATAAAGCCATTGTTTGACTCCTTCTCATCTCGCCTCGTGAGTGACTGATTGTGCTAGAATTTATTACGCAGACTTTAAAGGACATGGAGCTCTGAATCATTCCGGAGTATCTGCGAATCAGCCCCCACGCGGCAAACTCAGTGGCCACTTTTAAACACTGGTTAGCGTGTTTTCATGGATACTTCCGAACGGCCCCCGGCGTACCTACAGAAGACCAGAAAATACAGGACCTGCATTCCAGGGTGAGCCCGGAAATCTACACTCTCATAGAGGACACGGACGATTTCCAGGCGGCGCTCGCCATGCTGATAGGAATCTACGTTCGGCCCGTCAACCAGGTCTATGCACGCCACCAGCTAGCGACGAGACGGCAAATCCCCAGGGAATCGCTGGACGAATTCTGCAATGCGCTGTTAATATTGGGGAGAAACTGCAACTGCCCATCGGTTTCGGCTAACGAACACACGGAGCTACTGGTTCGAGGTGCTTTCGTGGCAGGTATGCTTTCGTCCCAAATTCGCCAGCGACTGCTGGAAAGAGACTCACTAGGCCTCAAGGAGGCACGGGCCCTCGCAGCCTCGTTCGATGTGGCATCGCAGAACGCCTGTGCCTACGCCCCCGACCGCGCTGCAGCCCCTTGGGCACCGTGGACCCCTGCCACGACTGAACCCCCGGCACCCCCCACAGGCCTGTGCTGCCAGAGCGCCAAGTCAACCGGGTGGGCCCCACTGTTACTTTTGTGGGCAAGCGAAACACCCCCGACTGCGCTGCTTGGCCCGCTCAGCCCTCTGTAAAGGGTGCGGCAAAAAGGGGCACTTTGTAGCAGTGAGCCAGGCCCGGGGGTTGGCCGCCATCTCCGGGGTAGAATCAGGACCCCAACCTCAACCCCCCCGACGATCCATGTGCGGCCACCGGGCGCCGCCATCTTGGGTCCCGGACTCCATGCGGGAGGGATGGGAGCCGCCATTGTGCACTCCTCCGGCCACGTGCGATCAATGGGCGGCGCCATCTTGTCCACCCCCGACCGTGTGCGACCCGTGGACACCGCTATCTTGGCTGACGGCTAAGGACCCCGGGATGGACGGCCCCACGGGGCCTGAGGAAAACGCCCCGATGCAGCAACTGCGACTGGCTTCGGTGACCCTGGACCAGTCGCGGCCCCGAATGCTCCAAACGGCAACAACGACGTTATTCATAAACGGGCACGAGACGCCCTGCCTGATCAACTCTGGGAGCACGGAGAGTTTTAAACATCCCGATACGGTAAAACGCTGTTCCCTTCCGATCCACCTGAGTAATCAAAAATATTTTCTGGCGGCAGGGTCACATTCTGTAGAGATCAAAGGGTTCTGCATTGCGAACCTCACGGTACAGGAGAGGGAGTTCAAGAACTACCAGCTTTACGTCCTCCCCTACCTCTGTGCTGCCACACTCCTGGGCTTGGACTTTCAGTGCAACCTCCAGAGTTTAACGTTTAGATTCGGCGGCCCTATACCCCTACTCACTATCTGCAGCCTCGCGACCCTCAAGGTCGACCCGCCTTCCCTGTTTGTGAACCTCACCCCGGATTGCAAACCAGTCGCCACAAGGAGCAGACGGTACAGTACCCAGGACCGAACCTTTATCCGTTCAGAAGTCCAGCGGCTGCTGAGGGAAGGCATAATCCAGGCCAGCAATAGTCCCTGGAGAGCTCAGTAAAGACCGGGGAGAAGCAGAGGATGGTCATAGACTATCGTCAAACCATCAATAGGTACACGCAGCTGGATGCGTACCCTCTCCCCTGCATGTCCGACATGGTCAATCGGATTGCACATTACGAGGTCTTTTCCACGGTGGACCTTAAGTCCGCCTATCACCAGCTCCCCATCCGCCCGAGCGACTGCAAATACACTGCTTTTGAAGCAGATGGGCGGCTCTACCACTTTTTAAGGGTTCCATTCGGTGTCACTAACGTGGTCTCGGTCTTCTAACGGGAGATGGACCGAATGGTTGACCGGTACGGTTTCCGGGTCACGTTTCCGTACCTCGATAACGTCACCATCTGTGGCCACGACCAGCGGGACCACGACGCCAACCTCCGCAAATTCCTCCAGACCGCAAACGCCCTGAATCTCACATACAACAGGGAGAAATGCGTGTTTAGCACCGACCGTCTAGCCATCTTCGGCTACGTAGTGCGAAATGGAGTTTTAGGCCCAGACCCTGAACGCATGCGCCTCCTCATGGAGTTCCCCCTCCCTCACTGCTCCAAGGCCCTGAAACGCTGCCTGGGTTTTTTCTGTTATTACGCCCAGTGGGTCCCCAACTACACGGACAAAGCCCGACTGCTAATTCAGTCCACGGTCTTTCCCCTGTTGACAGAGGCCCGCCAGGCCTTCAGCCGCATCAAAGTGGATATCGCAAAGGCCACGATGCATGCGATAGACGAGTCCCTCCCCTTCCAAGTCGAGAGCGACGCGTCCGACGTAGCTCTGGCGGCCACCCTCAACCAAGCAGGCAGACCCGTGGCCTTTTATTCATGCACCCTCCACGCTTCAGAAATCCGCCACTCCTCAGTGGAAAAGGAGGCCCAGGCCATAGTGGAAGCTGTGCGACATTGGAGGCATTACCTGGCCGGTAGGAGATTCACTCTCCTCACTGACCAACGGTCGGTTGCCTTCATGTTCGATAATGCACAGCGGGGAAAGATCAAGAACGACAAGATCTTGCGATTGAGGATCGAACTCTCCACCTATAACTATGAGATCTTGTATCGTCCCGGAAAGCTGAACAAGCCTTCCGATGCCCTATCCCGCGGCACATGTGCCAACGCACAAGTGGACCGTCTCCGTACCCTCCACGAGGACCTCTGCCACCCGGGGGGTCACGTGGTTCTATCACTTCGTAAAGACCTCCCAGTTTCACGGTGGCAGGAAGTCCTCCCGGACACCCTCCATTCCATCCGGTCGCTGCTCTGTGCAACAACGAATCAAACACTTCACGAACGCCTCCTTGTCTTCCCTAGGAAGTCCTCCTCCGGAACGTCACTTCTGACCTGGCTGGCAGCCCCGGGACCCATCCTGCTCCGAAAGCATGTGCGGACGCACAAATTGGACCTGTTGGTCGAGAGGGTTCATCTCCTCCACGCAAACCCTCAAGGCGCCTACGTGGCGTACCCCAACGACCGACAGGACACCGTCTCCCTGCGAGACCTGGTGCCCGCCGGAGCTCCACACACAACCCCAACACCAATCACCCCCTCCCTCCCACCGGCGCACCCCACAGCCGCCCCCTTCCCGGGTGGATCAGTCCTTCCCCCGGCCTCACCTAGGGGTAGTGGAGCAGGAAGAGGCAACGCTACGCTCCCAGAGACGACGGTGCCCGAACCAGCACCTGCATCACCACCGGGGCTGAGACGATCGGCGAGGACGACCGGGGCACCCATTCGACTCATCAAATCCGTATAACAAAGCAAGAAATGCCTCTGTAAATAATTCAGTTGCCCAGTAAAAGTGGCATTGTAAATAGTACTGGTAGTTGATATCGGAGCAGAGCCGCCGTGTTAGCGGCATCCTAAGTACCGACTCTGTTAACCCCTACCACCATACGGCCCACAACCCCCGCCGGTTCTTTTTTAACAAGGGGTGAATGTGGTGGTATGTATTAGGGGTATTACGATACCCTGTGATGCCGAGAGGCTATTGGTGGATAGACGCTGGGTCCCGATTGGATCAGCCGCCTACTGGCTCTACCCAGTAAGGCGGACTATAAGAGCCCGGGTTCTCCCAGCTGCCGCATCCTGAACTGTGCTGCTGGGGAACAAGTCTGCGTAATAAAGCCATCATTTGACTCCTTCTCATCTCGTCTCGTGAGTGATTGATTGTGCTACAAAAGGTTCGGTCAGCATAGTGGTGCCGTGGTTAGCACTACTGCCTCACGGCACTGAGGACCCCGGTTCGATCCGGGCCTCAGGTCACTGTCTGTGTGGAACTTTTACATTCACTCCATGTCTGTGTGGATCTCACCCCCACAACCCAAGGTGATGTGCAGGGCATGTGATTTGACCACACTAAATGCCCCTTAATTGGGAAAAAAAACCACCCATTCTCTCCCCAGCGAACTCCTGGCGAAAATCCAAGCGATTGAGAACAAGCTGGATGACCTCAACGCTAGACTTCCCTCCCAGAGAGAAGTGAGGGACTGCTGCGTGCTTTGCTTCACCGAGACATGCCTGACTCCAACCACACCAGACAGAGCCATCCAACCCAAAGGCTTCTCGATCGACGGGATGGACCGCACGATGGCCTCAGGCAAGTAAAGGGAGGGGGTGTTTGCCTCCTCATCAACATCTCCTGGTGCTCGGATGTGGTGTCCCTAACGTGCCACTGCTCCCAGACCTAGAATAACCAACGGTGAAATGTCGTCCTTTCTACCTCCCAACATGAATTCACCTCTGTGCTCATCACAGCAGCCTCCATTCCACCCCAGGTGAAAGTGAAGAAAGCAGTTGACAAACTACACTCCACCATCAACAACCAGGAAACAAATCACCCTGAAGCCCTGACAATCGTGGCTGGAGACTTCAACCAGGCCAACCTCAGGAGGGTTCTACCCAAACTCCATCAACATATCTCCTGCCCCACCAGAGGTGCAAACACCCTGAACAACTGCTACAGGAGCATCAAAGGCGCCTACCACAACCACATTTTGGCAAACCCGATCACAAGTCGGTACTCCTACTTCCAGCTTACTAACAGCAACTCAAGCATGCTGAGCCAGTCAAGAAACCCATGCGGTGCTGGTCCAAGACATCAGAGGATATCCTCCTCGACTGCTTGGAGTTTGTGGGCTGGTCCATATTCAAGGCTGCGGCAGCTAATCGGAACGAGTACACAACCACCTTCACAGATTTCATCAGTAAGTGTGTCGAGGACTGTGTACCAAAGAAAACAATATGGGTGTTCCCCAATCGGAAACCCTGGGTTAACCGAATGGTTCACTCCCTGCTGAAGTCCCGGACAGAGACTTTCAAATCTGACGGCCCTGACCTATATAAGAAATCCAGGTCCGACGTACGTAAAGCCATCAGGGACGCATTCTATGCCCACTTTGAACAGTCAGCCAATACATCAGTGCCACCCGCCCCAACAGCCCTGGGCACACCCATATCCACTATTACAACCTCAGAGGTAAGAGCTGTCTTCTTGAAAGTGAACCCGCAGAAAGCGATGGGTCCCGACGGATCCCTGGGCGAGCACTCAGATCCTGCGCAGACCAGCTGGCAAATGTATTCCCAGGCATTTTCAACACCTCAGTTCTCCGCTCCGAGGCCCTCACCTCCTTCAAGAAGGCCACCATAATACCAGTACCAAAGAAGAATTAGGTAGCGTGCCTCAACAACTACCGACTGGTGCCCTGACATCTGTTATCATGAAATGCTTTGACAGGCTAGTCATTCGTCATGAGACGGATCAACGGCAGCCTCACAGGCGGTCTCGATCCATTGCAGTTCGCCTATCGCCACAACTGGTCCACAGCAGATGCTATCTTTCTGGCCCTACAATCAACACTCGAACACCTCGATAACAAGGACACCTACTTAAAGCTATCGACTATCTCCACTTCGGAGCCATTGATGCAGACGGGGGGAGGGGCGGGGGGGGGGGGGGGGTCGTGCTACACTTCTTGAAATCAGGCTGCTGTTCATAGTCTACAGCTCGGCCTTCAACACCATTATCCCGACAAGACTAATAACCAAACTCTGCAACCTTGGACTTGGCCCCTCCCTGTGCAGCTGGTTCCTTGACTTCCTCACCAACAGACCGCAATCTGTCGGGATAGGTAACAGCACCTCCTCCATCAACACCAGGGCCCCGCAAGGATGTGTGCTCAGTCCTCTACTGTACTCCCTATACACACAGGACTTGAGGCAAGATCTAACTCCAATTCGATCGATAACTTTACGGATGATACGACTGTGGTGGGTCGTATCTCAAACAACGACGAATCAGACTACAGAAGGGAGATAGATCACTTGGTTGCATGGTGTACCGAAAGCAACCTCTCTCTAAATGTCGGCAAAACCAAAAAGTGTAGCACAACATTCCGCCCCCCCCCCCCCCCCCCCACGCCTCCTCCGTCCATCTGCATCAATGGCTCCGAAGTGGAGATGGTTCTGGGGGGTCACCATCATCAGTCTGTCCTGGTCCACTCACGTTGATGCAATCGTCAAGAAAGCCCAACAACGTAGATTTAGGACTGAGCTTAGGAGGAACTTCTTCACCAGAAGGGTGAATCTGGAATTCCTTGCACAGTGAAGCAGTTGAGGTTCCTTCATTAAATGTTTTCAAGATAAGGATAGATAGTTTTTTGAAGAATAAAGGAATAAAGGGTTATGGTGTTTGGGTGGGAAAGGGGAAAGTCCACAAAAGTTCAGCCATGATCTCATTGAATGGCAGAGCAGGCTCGAAGAGCCAGATGGCCTACTCCTGCTCCTAGTTCTTATGTTCTTACTTCCTATGGCAGCTAAAGAAATTTGGCATGTCTGCATTGACTCTCACAAACTTTTACAGATGTGCCATAGAGAGCATCCTATCCAGCTGTATCACAGCTTGGTATGGCAACTGCTCGGTCCATGATCGCAAGAAACTGCAGAGTGCGGTGAACTCAGCCCAACACATCACACAAGCTTGCCATCCTCCCACTGATTCTGTCTACACATCCCGCTGCATCAAGAAGTCAGACAGCATTGTCAGAGACCCCTCACACGCGGGCTTTGCCCTCTTCCAGATCCTTCCATCAGGCAGAAGATACAGAAGTCTGAAGACCCTCACATCCAGATATAGGAACTGCTTCTTCCCCACAGCTACTAGACTCCTCAACGACTCTCCCTTGGACTGATCCGTTCCCTGCAAGACACTATTCACGACGCCCTATGCTGCTCTTGCTCATGTATTTTCTTTGTTTGGCCCTGGTTCCGCAGTGTAACCAATTACTATTTGTCGATGTACTATTTGTCGATGTACTTTGTTGATTACTGTAGAAGCCAGGTATTTCTAATTCAACTAACAGGTAAAAGATAGCTGTTTAAGCGTAAATATTAAGCCCCAGTTTTAAATTAAGGATTGAAGAGACACATATTCTGCAAATTCATTTTACATAGTTTTAAAGTAACACCGAAGCCTGATAAAACAAACACTTTTAACTACATTTCTTCAAGGACAAGGGTTGAATTCCATTTTATATTTGTCACTCAAATGGACTGGGGCTTAATATTTATGCTTAAACAGCTATCTTTTACCTTTATTAGTTGTATTAGAAATACCTGGCTTCTACAATTATACTTTTTGTCTACTGTGTACGTTCCCTTGGTCGCAGAGAAATACATTTCATGTACTTCGGTACATGTGACAATAAATCAATCAATCAATCAAAAGAATTGGGTACTCTATTAAAAAAAAACAGTAACAAAGGTTTGAAAATCAACTACGCATCATTTCACACTAACCATGAAACAATAAGGAAAAGTCATTGTTCCATATTGTTACCAATACAAAGCTATAGCAGATCATTTTCACAAAAAAACAAACACACGGTATCACCACTCGCAGGTTCCTCAACCGAAACGGAGGATAAGCCTGACAATGTGTTATCATGTCCATAACTTTGTCATAGAAATGATCTGTCCATCAATGTGTTACTTGTTCCCCGTATCAGTGCCATTCTCCGTCCAGGAGCCGCAGCTGTGCAGGCCCTCCCACTTGGCCCAATTTCACGAGAACCAAATCCTGGCATCAGCATATTTCACTGGCGGTGAAGGTGCAGTTGAATATCCTTGACTTCCAACGTCAAGTTACAGGCAGCACTCATTACACTAGCAACAAAAGCAGCAGCAAACTGCGACAGCATTTCTTCAACGGCGTCATCGGGTGGCCCATTTGGAACAATGTCACGCACAATATCCCGCAGAGACTTCTTGCTTCAAACCGGATTGCCTTCTTGCCCCCCTGATTCCGGCGTTCCGGCACCCAAGTATCTTAGAAAAAATTGTCCTTCTTTCCGGCTACAGAAAAGGAAGGAAACAGCAACAGCAGACTCTGTGCATCTGCAGCCCGGCGCAAATCTCGATTTTCGCCTTTCCCGCTATTTAACCAGCACACCCAGTCTGTGCTGGGCACAACGCGGTGGTTAAATCGCGCCCAATGTATCTGAAAAGAGGCTTGATAGCATAATAACCCATAAGTAATGTAAAGTCACATTACTTTTAGGCATTAACAAAGAGCAAAGTTTGGATATAAATGCTGACAAGAGCAGGGCAGGGGGAGAGGCACCAGCATATGGTGGTAGAAAAGAGGGATGAGGTGCATAAAGGAGGGAAAATGTTGGACTGCATTAGAAAAGGAGCACCACCATATTGGATAGGAGATTAAAAAGGACTGCAAGAAATACAAAAGCAGGTTTTGAATGCAAGTATGTGAATGCACAAAGTGTGGTGAAGAAGGACAGTGAGCCACAAGTGCCTTGTGGAAATATGATGCAGCAGCAATAATGGGAACGTGGCTTAAAAATGATGAGGACTGGACAGCTAATATTCAAGGATACAAAGATTTCAGAAAAGATAGGAAAAGAGAAAAGGAGGTGAAGTGCTCGTGAAGGTTGATGAAGGGAATGTGAAGCATTTGGTCTTTCAGGATTTTAAGAAAGCATGTGACGAAGTACGACATAAAAGACTGATTAACAAAATTAAAGCCCATAAATCTTGGATTAAAAAAAGCAGCAAACAGCATAGTTGAATGGATTTTTTTTCCAGTCTGGATTATGGTCCACACTGGGTTCCCCAAGGATCAGTGCTCTGACCATTGTTTTTTTTGTTGCATATATATAAATGACTTTGATATTTCAAAATATGGCGATGATACCAAACTTGGAGGAGTGACAATACCAGTTGGATGCAGTGGGACTGTAAATGTAAAATGTAAATAATGCTTATTGTCACAAGTAGGTTTACATTAACACCGCAATGAAGTTACTGCGAAAAGCCCCTAGTCGCTACATTCTGCCACCTGTTCGGGTACAGAGGGAGCATTCAGAATCCTCAGCTGGTACGGGAATTGAACCTGCGCTGCTGGCCTTGTTTGGCATCACAAATCAGCTGTCTAGCCCACTGAGCTAAACAGGCTAGCAGAACAGGCAGGCAAGTCGCAGTTGTAATTTGATACAGAGAAGTGTGAGGTGATGCATTTTGACAGAAGGAATAGGGACAGGCAATACAGACGTAACAGCACAGTTCTAAAGAGTGTATAGGACCATAGGAACCTGGGGAGTTCACGTGCATAGATCTTCAGGGAATACTGAGGGGGGAATTAGCAGAGCTTATGGGATTTTGGGCTTCATAAATAAAGGTACTGAATACAAAAAGAGAAAAGCTGTGCTGAATCTTTATAAAGTTCTGCTTAGTCCACAATTAGTGTATTGCGCCCAGATCTGGTATCCAGACTTTAAGAAGGACGGTCCTCGAGAGGGTGCGGAGATTTACCAGAATGGTTCGGGTTGGGGGAATTTAGTTCCAAAGTTTGGCTGGAGAAGCTGGAGTTGTTCTGCTTGGTGCAAAGGAGATGGAGTGGAGATCTGATAGAGGTGCACCGCAATAGATAAGGTGGATGAAGAAAAGCTGATTCCATTAGCTAATGGAGCAAGGACTAAAGAACACAGGTTTAAGGTTTTGGGCAAGAGATGCAGGAACATTGTGAGGAAGAACTTTTTTTGACACATTGAGTGGTTACAACCTGCTCGTAAGGGTGGTGAAATGGAAACAATGAATGATTTCAAAGGAAAATTGAATGGGCACTTGAGGGGAATAAACTTGCTGGGCTACAGGATTCGAGCAGGGAAATGAGACTGATTAGATTGCTCCACAGAGAGCCAGTATGGACTTCATGGGCCGAATAGCCTCCCTCAATGTCATAATAACTCCATGACTATGAAGCAGAGCATACGAAAACCGTCGAACCAGCAGAACATTTATCACTTAAAGAACTCTTCAAAGAAATGGAATCCAAATATTACAATACTATTATAAATGTATTATACAGGAGAAGAAGCCCAAGTGTGCCTGGAGCTATTCTGTTAAATTAATACCATGACACTGGCCTACTGAAAGATCGCTTTTCTAAGGAATGATATGCTGACATTGGAGGCAGTCCAGAGAAGGTTCACTAGGTTGATCCCAGGTATGGAGGGATTTTCTTATGAGGAGAGGTTGACTAATTTAGGCCTGTACTCATTGGAGTTTAGAAGAATGAGAGGCAACCTTATTGAGACATATAGGATTCTCAGGGGGCTTGACAGGGTAGATGTTTCTTCTTGTGGGAGAGTCTAGAGGGCATCTCAGAGTAATGGGTCACCTATTTAATAGAATTTCATAGAATTTACAGTGCAGAAGGAGGCCATTCGGCCTCGAGTCTGCACCGGCTCTTGGAAAGAGCACCCTACCCAAGGTCCACACCTCTACCCTATCCCCATAACCCAGTAACCCCACCCAACACTAAGGGCAATTTTGGACACTAAGGGCAATTTATCATGGCCAATCCACCTAATCTGCACATCTTTGGATTGTGGGAGGAAACCGGAACACCGGGAGAAAACCCACGCACACACGGGGAGGATGTGCAGACTCCGCACAGACAGTGACCCAAGCCGGAATCGAACCTGGGACCTTGGAGCTGTGAAGCAATTGTGCTATCCACAATGCTACCGTGCTGCCCATTTAAGACAGAGATGAGGAGGAATTTCTTCTCTCAGGTGGTAGTGAATCTGTGGAATTCTTTACCGCAGAGAGCTGTAGAGGCTGGATGGTTAAGAATGTTCAAGGCCGAGATAGACAGAGTTTTAGTCAGTAAAGGAATCAAAGGTATGGCGATAAGGGGGAAAGTGGAGTTGAGGATTATCATTTCAGATTAGTCATGATCTAATTGAATGGCAGAGCAGACATTCTCCCAATATTTGCTAGAAATGGCATCTTCCAAGTGAGAACCTGTGCTCCCCATGATCAGAATCCAATCACCTCAGGGAAATGCAGCAAGCCAGTGTTGGAGAAATGGGTTGTTGAAGGATAAGGAGATTTTAAGATTTGAGAATGTTGTGAAGATTGAGCGAACCGTGGAAAAGTATTTAAAGGTGATGAAGAGTTTTAAATCTGAGACACTGGGGGAAGCTAATCTTGTAATCAGCTGAATCTCAATTCAAAAATATCATCCACTCAGGGTCGTGACGTTCTGCTATGGATCTTCCCGTGACTGAACAGGTCGATGCCTGGCCTAAGGGCAGGACATCCAATGAGGTTGTGGGATCCAGAGTACAGGTTTTGCTTCCTTTTCTTTCCTTCTCGGCTGTTGCTTTGCCTCATCATTAGAAGATGCTGGACTCCGAAAGGGACAAGATGTTGCCATTTTGAACTACTGGTAGCAAGCTCCTCCCAGTCATTAATGTCAATGCCACTGCACTTCAAGGAGGGTTTCAGAGTGTGTTTGAAGTGCTTTCTTTGTTCTCCCCAAGAATGTTGGCCATCTGAATGTTGAGAAAAGAGGAACTGGTGAGGGAGACGCATTTTGGCTATCCAGACACATTCCGTCGAAGTTGATTTTGCAGATGTTTTACCTGAATGCTTATGGAGCTGGCTTCAGCACTTGTTTGACGGTCCTTCCATTGAATGCAGAGGATGTGACGGAGGCATTGCTGATGGAATCACTCTAGTGCCACTGATACAGTGCAGATCCCATTCCAATATAAGAGTGTGGTGACTACAAATACTCTGAACACTGGGACTTTTGTTGACTTGTATAGGTCTTAGCTGTCAAACATTCGCTTCTGTAGTTTCTATAAGTCTGAGCTCGCACAGCTGATCCAGTGTTCGATATCCTCATCAATGGTGGTCTTTTCAAAGAAGTGGCTGCCAATATATTGGAAGCATTCAACATATTCCAGAGGCTCTCCTTCAACATGTATGGGAGGTGGAATATTTGGCTTTGTTCTGGCAACATTCAAGGAAACGGTGGCAAAGAGGCTGGCACTGCTGCCTCACAGTGCCAGGGACCCGGGTTCAATTCTTACCTCGGGTAACTGTCTGTCGGGAGTTTGCACATTATCCCCGTGTCTGCATGGGTTTCCCTGGGTGCTCCGGTTTCCTCCCACAGTTAAAAGATGGGCCAGTTAGGTGGATTGGCCATGCTAAATTGCCCCTTAGTGTCCAAAATTAGGTGGGATACTGGGTTACGGGGATAGGGTCGGGCGTGGGCCTAAGTAGGGTATTCTTTCCAAGGGTCAATGGGGCGAATGGCTTCTTTCTGCACTGTAGAGATTCTATGATTCTATGACAGTCCAAATTTCTTGTCTGCAGAATTGAAAAGATCAAGAGTGGATTGCAAATCTGGTGCAGAGTGGGAAATGACACTGAAGTCATCTGCAAACTGCAGATTATGTATATCTGTGGTGGTCAGTTTAGTTCTGGCACCAAAGTGACTGAGGTTACAGAGTTTCCTATCCAAATAACATTTAATACTCACACCAGAGGGCAATTAATTGATCTTTTAAGAGGTGAGTAGGCACTGTCAGGTCAAAGGTAAATAGTATGGGGCTAACATGCAGTCCTTCTTGACCCCCCTCCAAATTTTGACGGTGTCTGCTTGAGATCTCACACTCAAGCCACTTGCAGTCGTATGATCACGGAGCAATTTCCGGATTGTGATGACGTTTCTTAGACATCCAGCTCTTTGGAGCAAAATCTCAGCTTAACTAGGGTGCTCTTTCCAAGAGCCGGTGCAGACTCAATGGGCCAAATGGCCTCCTTCTGCACTGTAGGGATTCTATGAATCCAGAGACTCATGATTTATTGAGTCAAATCATTAAATGAATAAACTATTTATTTTTAAGCCATAAAATGAAAAGAGGAAGGATTTCATTATATAAGCAAAATACGATACAAGTGGCGCGCAACTGGGGCCGGTTACACAAGTTGAACTTGTACCGGTTGGTTGAGCAGATGAGGGGCGAGTTTTGGAGATGGGATGCGCTACCGCTGTCGCTGGCTGGGAGGGTGCAGATGGTTAAGATGACGGTCCTACCGAGATTTTTATTTGTATTCCAATGCCTCCCAATTTTCAACCCGCGGTCCTTTTTCAAGAGGGTTAACAAAATCATTCTGGGCTTTGTCTGGGCGGGTAAGTCCCCGTGAGTGAAGAAGGTGATGCTCGAGAGGAATCGGGGGGAGCAGGGGCTTACCCTGCCATATTTCAGTAATTATTACTTGGCGGTCACATTGCTATGATAAGGAAGTGGGTGGTGGGGGCAGGGTCGGTTTGGGAGCTGATGGAGGCAGCTTCATGTAGGGGCACCAGCTTGAGGGCGTTGATAACGGCACCTCTGCCATTCCCGCCAGCGAGATACTCCACCAGCCCTGTGGTGGTGGCGGCCTTGAGGATCTGGGGTCAGTGGAGGAGGTACATTGGAGCATTGGGAACATCGGTTTGGTCCCCAATATGTGACACCCACCGGTTTGCCCCAGGGAGCTTGGATGGGGGGTTTCGAGTATGGCGAAGGGCAGGAATTGAGAGGATGGGGTCCTGTTCCTGGAAGGGTGCTTCCCTAGCTTGAGGGCGCTGGAGGAGAAGTTTGGGTTGGCAAGGGGGAACAAATTTAGGTATTTACAGGTGTGGGACTTCCTGCGCAGGCAGGTATCATCCTTCCCACTCCTGCCACTAAGGGGGATCCAGGATAGGGTAGTGTCTAGGGGATGGGTGGGAGAGGGGAGCGTCTCGAACATCTACAAAGAACTTATGGGGATGGGGGAGACGCAGACCGAGGAGCTGAAGCGTAAGTGGGAGGAGGAGCTTGGGGGTGAGATGGAGGAGGCTGATGGGTGGATGCGTTGAGCAGAGTCAATGCGACCGCAACATGCGCCAGGCTCAGCTTGATCCAATTCAAGGTTGTCCACCGGGCCCACATGACAGTGGCCTGGATGAACAGATTCTTTGGGGTAGAGGACAGGTGTGCAGAATGTGCGGGCGGACCAGCGAACCATGGCCACATGTTCTGGGTGTGTCCAAAACTTAGGGGATATTGGCAGGGGTTTGCGGACGTCATGTCCAAAGTATTGAAAAACGAGGGTGGCAATGAGTCCAGAGGTGGTGATTTTTGGGGTGTCGGAAGACCCAGGAATCCAGGAGGAGAAAGAGGCAGATGTTCTGGCCTTTGCTTCCCTGGTAGCCCGGAGACGGATATTATTGGCTTGGAGGGACTCAAAGCCCCCGAAGTCGGAGACCTGGTTAACCGACATGGCGAGCTTTCTCGGCCTAGAGAAGATTAAGTTTAAGGTCAGTGTTAGGGTTCGCCCGGAGGTGGCAACCATTCATCGACTTCTTCGTGGAGAATTAATCGTCGGGGGGGGGGGGGGGGGGGGGGGGGGGGGCTAGGGTAGCGTAGAATAGGGGGTTAAATAGGTGGGTCTTGGAGAGATGGGAGTCGGTGATTGCACTATGTTTATTGTTCTTTGTACATTGTTTTTATACTGTTGCTGTTTGTAATGCCGAAAATACCTCATTAAAATTGTTTGTTAAAAAAATATATAAGCAAAATACTGCAGAAGCGGGAGAACTGAAACAACAGAAAGCAGTGGAAAAACTCAGCACGTTAGGCAGCATCTGTGTAGAGAGAAACTGAGTTAATGTTCTGAGTCCAAAGAAAAGTCACATTGGACTCAAAGGATTTTTTTTGTAGCTAAAAACAATCTGGTAAAACCAAGTGATTTGACTGGCCTGTTTGTGATGCATACTCCCCGTCATTTGGTCGTTTTTCCTCTACGAAATATTTGTAATTGACTCAAATATCCTACTGTCTAAACATGAACCAATCTGCACAGTGGGTTTTGTCCTGCAAACCTGGCGCCTTGAGAATCGTGAGCATGCAATAAATGATATCTGCGTTCCTCTAATTCTGGCCTCTCGAGCATCCCTAATATTAATCATTCCAGCACAGGCAGCCATGTCTTCAGTTCTGGAACAGCAGCCTACATCCTCTCCAACGAATCCTTCCTTCTTTAAGACACATGTTAAAACCTGCCTCTTTTGAACAAGCTTTTGGTGATCTGTCCTAACATTTCCTTATCTAGCAAAGTGTCATATTTTGTTTTATAATGCTCTTGTGAAGTGTTTGGGACATTTTATTATGTTAAAGGTGCTGTATAAATCCAAGTTGTTGTTGAAAGATATTCTACAGATGAGCAAATGGACCATGCAGCCAAGTCATTTCACCTGAACAGTATTAACACTCAACTATTTTTTTAAAAACATCATTTATGGGATGTAGGCTTTGCTGGCTGGACCACCATTTATTGCCCATCCCTAATTGTGCTTGTGAAGGTGGTGGTGAGTCAGCTTCTTGAACCGCTGCAGTTCATGCGGTGTAGGTACACCCACCATGCGGTTAGGAAGGGGTTCCAGGATTTTGGCCCTGCGACAGTGAAGGAATGGCGATATATTTCCAAGTCAGGTTGATGAGTAACTTGGAAGGGACCCTCCAGGTGGCGGTATTCCCCTTGTCCTTCTAAATGGTAGTGGTCATGTATTTGGGAGGTGCTGTCTAAGGAGCCTTGGTAAATTGCTGCAGTGCATCTTAGAGATGGTAGACACAGCTGCTACTGTGCGTAGGTAGTGGAGTGAGTGAATGTATGTGGTATAATATGGTTATTTGCGTTCAGCGGTGATAAGAAAAGAATCATGAATATCTTTCCATATTTTACACACACGATCAAGTACAGGTTAGGTAAAGCATGAATTAAGTGCATTATGAAGTTTCACGTATTTTGTGCCAACCTCCAAAACAAGCACCTATATGATATTTCAATGGGCGTAATTTTTCTACCCTGTTGTGCCAGATGCATCACGGGAGAGGCCCAAAATGGGTTTCATACTGGGCGCTCAACCGTGTGCGAGTCACCTGACCCGCGGTGCTCACAGGCCCTCGTCGGGCAGGATCTAAATAATCACATTAGGCTCATCTAAATATGCGCACCAGTTTGAAGTCACATTCTCCCAGCTCCTGGGAGTCACCAGCCTCACCTGGGAGCCGATGAGTACTGGTGCCCAAAAGCGGAGACCAGGGTGCCAGGTTCACTTTGCCAAAGGGTGGGGTCTGAGGAGCCTACGCCCATGAAAAGGGGGTTTGTAGGGTGGTGGGCTGCATGGTAGCACAGTGGTTAGCAATGTTGCTTCACCGCGCCAGGGTACCAGGCTCGATTCCTGGCTTGGATCACTGTCTGTGTGGAGTCTGCATGTTCTCCTCGTGTTTGCATGGGTTACCTCCCGGTGCTCCGGTTTCCTCCCACAAGTCCCAAAAGACGTGCTTGTTAGGTGAATTGGACATTCTGAATTCTCCCTCAGTGAGGTGCCAGAGTGTGCCGATTAGGGGATTTTCACCGTAACATCATTGCAGTGTTAATGTAAGCCTATTTGTGACACTAATAAAGATTTAAAGTATGAAGGGGCATCATGAATTTTGGGGGCTGAAGGGGGATCCTGAAAGGGGGGGGCCCCTCAACGACCCCATAGCAAGGTATGCTCCCTTGGAGGGAGGAAGGGAGGTCGGGCCCGATGCCGACAAGGATCAATAGGTGTGGGGTGGTGTCACTCTCATGTTTGGGCTCATGCTAACTTTATTAATGGGGAGACAGGGAGGGAGGTTGCCCATCTGGGGTTGAGGGCTGGGAATGTTGCCCATGACTGGAGTGGGGGTTGCACTGTCTGTGGATGGGGGGTGTGGGGACCCTCAAGCTCACTTTGAGATCGGGGCACCCTTTCAAAATGACGGCCCGATCTCGGAGGAACCGGTCTTGCTGGTGAGTTTAGTTCCCCACTGCAGAAAAAAATTTGAAGTGACTGTTGAGAAACTCCTCAAGCTCCCAAAAAATGGCTAAGTGTGGGTAAATACCAGTTTTGAACTCACCCAAAAAGCCGATGGGAAACACTCCACCTAACCCGCCCAAAATGCCACTTTGGTCATTTTTTGGGTGAATTGCGCCCTACATTCCACAACTAGTGCCCTTGAGATCTTTCTGAATAACTTCTCAATTTAGGATCCATTACTGACCTTTCGGCAGTTTTGAGTGCCTTGGGTTTGTATCTAGGAACTGGGTTCAGAATATAAAGGTATTAATATTTAGGACATTTACAATCAAAAGAGAGGAGGCGGTCATCTGATTAGACTGAAACATAACCAAGATTGGGGTGAAAAGACAGTATGGATGACCCAGTCCATCTCTGACAAGGGTGAACTCAAGCTAGTTGAAACCACGCACACAGAAACATCTGAGACAGATTCAATGCAGAGGTCAATCATACTGTCTCTTGCTTCCAGGAATGATCTGTGTGCAAGGAATAGATTCCAACATGAATGTGAGCAGTGTCTATCCTTTCACTCACCTAATCTCGGCCTGGTCCTGGGGCTCTGCATCTGTGTTCGGATTTCTGGTCTCAGGTGAAATTTCTTGGCTTCATCCACCAGATCTCGGCATTGAAGACTATACCGAATCAGGGGCTGGAGAAAAAGAGAAAGCTTTCAACCAAAGCTAATGGCTGTTCAGGAAACAATACATTTCCATTTTCACATGCCGAGTTATATCAGGCTTCCACTCCACTTCCCCGCAGTGCAAACCTGGGATCAGCACAAACCAAATTAAAGTGAAAAATCCAAATCCTGAACCGATTAGTACCACTGCTGGCAGATTAATAATTTCTACATACAATACTGATTCTTCAGCTAAGATACCACAGGAAGCAGAATTAGAATTAACCCATATATCAGGGGAAACAACTCATTTGATTAAAAACCCCCAAGAGGCTTGCTAATCTCCTGCATCTCATTTTAAAAGGAGATAGCCAATTCTTTTCTTAAGATTCAGTGTGGTGCCAGTTGATATTGCGGACGTAGTGTGAAGGCTCTCAACCGTCTCTCTTTTTCACATTGTAAAATGACTTTGCCTGTCCACATGCTCCCAGCTATTGGCACTGAGTAACGTCCCATTCATTTAGCGGAATAAACTTCAGAGCAGGAAAACATCTTGCGGCCCATCAAGTCCTCTCAACTCCAAATGCATATCATGGACAACACCTACTCACTCACAAAGTTCCCTTTCTAGTCAATCATTTTCAACTTTAGGGAACAGTATTTTTGTCTCAATATGAATCTCAATTCTTCCTTCCTCATGAATATCATTCAGGTGTCTTTTTAAAGGGGCTCCAAAACCATAAACCTGTGAAATTAAGATAGATTTTACTATTCTTTAATTCTGTACAAACCTTAAGGCTTTTAGATTTAATCCCACGTTACTGTCCAATTAACATTTGTGGTCCTTCTTATTACCCCTCACTCCTCATAAGATCTCCAGAGAACGAGAACACTATTTTATTAGTGAAAGTAATTTCTTTCTATTTTACAATGTATTCAGCAAATGTGAATTCTCAAGACATAGATTTTTTAATCTGGTTGGTTTCGACATACACACGTTGAAGAATTTCCACACCATGTACCAGGCTGGCCAAAATAAGACTCCTGATGGAATATGATGCATCTTCAACATTCACCAGCAACCCGATGCTACATGTCCACATTCACATACTCAGACTGTACACAATTTGTCGGTGCCCAAGATTCCGTTGGCCTCAACTATTTCAGAATGAGGCAGTAACTGGTACCTGTCTGACCAAAAACTTTTCCCCCTGATGGATTCTTAACAGAAGAAACCTTGGTTTCAGTCTCTAAATTCGCTTTGACCTGTTTAACCTAATCTGCCATGAAGTTAACCCTGGAAAATTCCCATTTGTTGAATACACTGTAAAACCGTGTCATGAACTCGTGAAGTGGATTATAATCCTAACCCGCTTTTTGGGGGCTATCCCAGATCAGGAGTACTCTCTTAATAATCACCTTCTCTTGAGTTTAAAATAATGATTGGGCAGTTAGATGGCACAGAGAGCATAAAATGAGGAAGAGTGAAATTATCCATTTTAAAATAGCCACTTCCTGCAGACACTTGTTGTGGGCCTGAGTAAGCAAACTGCCTCTTCCTTCAAGGAAGATAATCATAAAGAGATTTTACCTTCTTCCAGGAAGGCTTTTTGAATAATTATCAGCTAAGTTCTAATTACCCGGATATTATAAGATATTGACTCCCTACTGAAGGACAGATCTGAGGCGTTCAAGGCAGACAACCCTGACCTATACAAGAAATCCAGGTACGACCTCCGCAAAGCCATCCGAGATGCCAAGAGAGAATATCAAACCAAGCTAGAGTCACAGACAGACTCTCGGCGGTTGTGGCAAGATCTAAATAACATAACGGGCTACAAAGCGAAGCCGAACAGTATCTCTGGCAGCAGCGCACCCCTCCCCGATGAACTCAATGCATTCTATGCTCGGTTCGAGCAGGGAACCAACAATCCGCTGGCGAGTGCCCCAACAGCCCATAATTCACCCATATCCACCATCACAGCTTCCGAAGTCAGATTGGCCTTCCTGAAAGTGAACCCTTGGAAGGCGACGGGCCCGGACGGGATCCCTGGTCGTGCACTCAGAGCCTGCGCGGACCAGCTGGCAGAGGTATTCACGGACATCTTTAACCTGTCCCTACTCCACTCCGAGGTCCCCACCTGCTTCAAGAAGACCACCATCATACCGGTACCAAAGAAGAACCAGGCAACGTGCCTCAATGACTACCGACCAGTGGCCCTGACTTCAGTCATAATGAAGTGCTTCGAGAGGTTGATCATGAAGCGCATCACCTCCATACTCCCAGAACGCCTTGATCCACTGCAATTCGCATACCGCTGCAACCGGTCCACATCAAACACCATTTCCCTGGACCTACACTCATCCCTAGAGCATCTCGAAAACAAGGACTCCTACATTAGACTCCTATTTATTGACTACAGCTCCGCCTTCAACACCATAATCCCAGCCAAGCTCATATCAAAGCTCCAAAACCTGGGACTTGGCTCCCCACTCTGCAACTGGATCCTCAATTTTCTGACCAACAGACCACAATCAGTAAGAATGAACAACAACACCTCCTCCACAATAGTCCTTAACACCGGCGCCCCGCAAGGCTGCGTACTTAGCCCCCTACTCTACTCCCTGTACACACATGACTGCGTGGCAAAACCTGGTTCCAACTCCATCTACAAGTTTGCTGACGATACGACCATAGTGGGCCGGATCTCAAATAACGATGAGTCCGAATACAGGAGGGAGATAGAGAACCCAGTGGAGTGGTGTAGTGACAACAATCTCTCCCTCAATGCCAGCAAAACTAAAGAGCTGGCAATTGACTTCAGGAAGCAAAGTACTGTACACACCCCTGTCAGCATCAATGGGGCCATGGTGGAGATGGTTAGCAGTTTCAAATTCCTAGGGGAGCACATCTCCAAAAATCTGTCCTGGTCCACCCACGTCGACGCTACCACCAAGAAAGCACAACAGTGCCTATACTTCCTCAGGAAACTAAGGAAATTCGGCATGTCCACATTGACCCTTACCAACTTTTACAGATGCACCATAGAAAGCATCCTATCGGGCTGCATCACAGCCTGGTATGGCAACTGCTCGGCCCGGGACCGCAAGAAACTTCAGAGAGTCGTGATCACCGCCCAGTCCATCACACGAACCTGCCTCCCATCCATTGACTCCATCTACACCTCCCGCTGCCTGGGGAAAGCGGGCAGCATAATCAAAGATCCCTTCCACCCGGCTTACTCACTCTTCCAACTTCTTCCATCGGGCAGGAGATACAGAACGAACAGACTCAAAAATACGCACGAACAGACTCAATAACAGCTTCTTCCCCACTGTCACCAGACTCCTAAATGACCCTCTTATGGACTGACCTCATTGAAACTACACCCTTGTATGCTTCATCCGATGCCGGTGCTTATGTAGTTACATTGTATACCTTGTGTTGCCCTATTATGTATTTTCTTTTATTCCCTTTTCTTCTCATGTACTTAATGATCTGTTGAGCTGCTCCCAGAAAAATACTTTTCACTGTACCTCGGTACACGTGACAATAAACAAATCCAAACCAATCCAATAAGGGTCCAAGGGTCTTGTATTTTGGAGAGGAGCTTCTTAAAGTTGTTTACAGAATTATATGTGGGACGTTATACTTTACTAATTTACTTACACATTTATTAAAGAACTGTAACATGCAATACACTTTAAGTGGATAATTACATCACAATGTTAAAGATTATAGAAAGATGGAAAATATAATATTGACTCTAAAATTGAATCCAGTATTAAAAACACTCTACTATGCTACACACTAGGATGTCTTAGAATATCCACTAAATAATTAAAGCAAAATGTTACCTTCAATCCCAGAGTGTCTTAGTTGCCTATCGAGCTGGGCACTATGGGCCTACAGATGGAGCTCACTAAAAATGTCTCGCGCTTCAGCAGCTTGAGAAGAATTGACCTAAGATTTTTTTTCAATACCACTGAGTTTCTGTGGCAAAAACTCCTATCTTTATGCAGCTTCTAATTGATTAGATTGACTTTAGCAAATGTTGATGTTGCTTCTCTATGTGAGGTCCTCCCTTTCTATAAGATTATATCATACCTTATTATTGGAAAATTACTTGATTGTTGAGAATTGCCTCATTATGTGAACATTGTGCACGTTTATCCGGTCAATAAATGTTGGTAATATCTTCCAGTGCTAATGTCTATAGTGACCTTTTCTTGTTCCTTATTTTAATTTGTGTTTTATAAAAAGGGTTTAAACTTTACAGAATGGTCAGCTTAATGCTTCTTTGTGCATGGTTAGGTCATCAAAAGGTCAATGCCTCTTTTTTTCATTCAACAAAGGATAAATCTCGTCAAGAGAGATATGCAATATTCCACTTTAAGTTGATTACTGATTTTAAACTAATTGATAATGATTTCGGAGGTGTCCTGTGCCAGCTAGAACCAAAATGCAGTGAATCCTTTTTAAAATAAAAACACATGAGAGTGCCCTTTTGCAAATAAAGTTGACCTGGTTTATTATGATATTCTTTTAACATTTCGATCGGAATTCTCAGTTTGGGAGACTCTGGATTCAGCGGCCTCGTCGCACCTAACTTGGTGTCGGGGCGAGGCCACTGAATCTTGTGAAGGGCCTACATTGAGATTTGCGATGCTCGAAACATCTTGTGAGATTCAACGGAACCTTACGGCGCATTGCGATCTGGATCACATATTTAAATGAGCTATGGCTAGGCACTGGACTTTGGGGCCAGAAGTGTGAGCTCACCTTGTATGACAGCTTACCCAGTGAGTGAGCCCTAACCGTTCACCATCTCCCGAACCATTTACCATCTCCCAAACCCCACCCCTCCAAGGATATATGGGCCTATGAGATGGATTGGCCATCACACGTGCAGGGATCACCCAGGTGGACAGTGGAATGTGATGCTAAAGGCAGGAGTCAGATTTTGTCAGACAATGAGGAGCATCAGAGCACATCTCACAGCGAGTCCTCACATCCTGTGTCCTGTGGACAAGGCCCACTTATAATGCCAATCCAGGGCCAACACGCTGTGGTGATGCTGGTAGGACCCTTGGAGGGGGAGCTGTGGTAGTGGAAAGGGGTGAAGGGATGAGGGACGGAGGTGGAGTGAAGGACGAGGGACTGGGCAGTTGGGAGTGAAGGACGACGGACAGGGAAGTTAGAGTGATAGACAAGAATCAGGGAAGATGGAGTGAAGGGAGGAGGAAAGGGGTAAGCGGTTATAGGGGAGGGGATTTCATTTGGAAGTGTGGGGGGAATGGCAGGATGGGAGAGCTGCCGGTGGCCAGGCCTCTTAGTTAGCAAATCAGGTGGTGGATGAGGTTGTCCCTTGTGTTGCGGTCCTGGAGCACACGTTGGGCAGCATGCCCTGCCAGCCCGGATACCATGCCTGGTGTTCTTACTCCTCCTCCAGCACGTAACCCCACCGCTGCGCAATGTTGTGCAGGATTCTGCAGACCAGCACAATGTACGAGATCCTCCTGTGACTATACTGGAGAGCTCCACCAAAGCAGTCCAGGCATCGGAAGTGCATTTCTTGAGGATGCTGATGCATCCAGCTCAATGATGCTCCTAGTTGCTGCACCAGCATCATTATAACAGTCTGAGGCCTCTGGACAGGCGTAATTAGCCATGATCTCAGCGGGTAACCCTTGTCGCCCAAGAGCCAACCCCTCACCTGAGGGAGCACATCAAAGGTGCCGGGAACCTCAGAGTGCACCAGGGTATCAGGCGCAGGTGTGCATGATGTGCAGCTGGTGGTCGCACACCAACTGCACATTCAGGGAGGGGGAACCCCTTCTTATTGATGAAGGGCAGCCCCTGATGAACCGGTGCTAGTAGGGTTTCATGCAAGCCATCAATCACCCCTTGGATCTGGGGCATCCCAGCGATGGTGGCGCATCCCGCTGCCATATCCGTCACATCACGTGTACAGACATCTATGAAATGACACACAGGTCCCCGCTCGACACCTGGAAAGACCCAGAGGCATAAACGTTCAAGACAGCCTTGACGGCCACCAGGAGTGGGTGTCCTCCTCCAAACCCCCACGGTGTCAGGTACCCCACCATTTGGCACAGGTAGCGCATGATCTTAGTAGTTAGCCAAAGTCTTCGGTGGCACGCGTGGTCTGGCAGGTCCTTGGAGGACAGGTGCCAACACGTGGCCTGATGCAGTGCCCCCTCCACACCTCCTCCTCGGCCTGTTGAACGGTCGGCACTCGAGCCTCACCGGCTAGCCCCTGCTCTTCTGGGACAGGCTCCTCTTGTGCGGGGTCCTCCAGCCTCCTTGTGTCCACAATGGCAGTTGCAGCCAGGTAGATAGCAAGCATAGCTGGCTGCATGCCAAAATTCATTCTCTGCAGGAGGGGAGGGGAAGAGAAGACTTGTTAGCAAGATGAGGATTCCCTTGGCAATCCAAATCCAACAAGCTACAAGGTGACCTTGAGTTGTACTGTTGTGCCAGTCTCAACATATCCCTCCCCCCCTCAACCCCACCCCACTCCTTGCACAAACTCCTCGATGTGTTGTCAACCGCACTGCGTGGCAATGTGCTCAATGAGTTGCACTAGGCGTGTAATGCTGGAAACCTTTATCCTCACCACATATCCCTGACAACCGGGGGATACCGGTAGCTGCCACAACCCATGTCAGCAATAGACTCTGTGGCCCCTGTCCCTTTTCCCACTGGGGTCTACTGTGTGTATCCTCACTGGGTGGGCTGTGTATTACCCCATCAGCAGGGTAGCATCGGTCGTGCAGTGGAGATGATCATCGAGTATCATCAATCACCTCCATGCGCAGAGCCTTGTGTTGGGCTGGTCCTACAGATGTGGGTGAGCGAGGAAAGTGTGCATCTGCTGGGAACTTAGCTGCAGTGTGTTGTGGGACCTGGGAGTGACACACAAGTTGTGACAACCTGACCGGGGGCAGGATAGATGGGGCCAGGAGTGCATTGGGCAGGCAAGGCTTGGAGTCAGCTCATGGTCCTGAGGTGTGGGCTAGCAGATAGTGTCACTGGTGAGGCCTCTACCCTGAGAGGGACAATGTGCCAGGGAGGCTGCCAAATGCCACGGTGCATGTGCCCTTTGTTTGGGGTGAGCTCTGCTATTTCCCTGCAGTGGGACAGCGCTTTTGATGAGTGCACTGAAGTGTGCCAGCACCTGGTGTGCCACTGATTGAGTTTGACCACACCCATCCCATTGATTCGTCAGCTGGATATGAGGGTTTCCAGTGGGAAGCCTGGGTGGGGAAGATCATCAGAGGCTCTGTGAACATTCACAGGACATAATGAGCAGTCAGCAGAGTGAACAGCACGGGCCTGCAGTAGCACCAAAGGGATGAGTTTAAACACATACTGCAGCAATGGTGGTCTGAGCCAGGCCACCCGATCCTGAGGGGGACACCCCGAGTCCACGGACTTGCACCAAGTCATCCCCACTACTCCACCGCCCAAGCAGCTATCTCCCAGCGAACCTGACAATTTTGGAGAGTTTTTAAAGAGTTTGCTTATCTTTGCGCTCCCCCTCAACAGCCATGGCACCCAGGTCCTGCAGGTAAATACTTGCACCAATTCATGCCCGTGCGTCTTTCACCTAAGAGGGGTGGAGCATTGTGGATGGCAGGAACATGAAGTGTCCAACACGCTAATGA
Organism: Scyliorhinus torazame; assembly: GCF_047496885.1. NCBI lineage: Eukaryota > Metazoa > Chordata > Chondrichthyes > Carcharhiniformes > Scyliorhinidae > Scyliorhinus > Scyliorhinus torazame. The sequence goes on from NC_092723.1 coordinate 76,726,390, forward strand.
TATTGAAATCCATGCAAATTATGGTGTTGCATGGATCCGCTGGCACAGGGCGCAAACTTCCATTTCACCACCAGCGAGGGACCGAAGCTTGGCGTCAGAATTGGTGCCGAGTGCAAACCTTATTTTTTTCAATTTTGCGCGATTCTCCGTCTGATCGCGATTCGTGCTTCTGCCATTGCGAGGTGGAGAATCCAGCCCTTCATTTCTTAACGAATAAGTAATTCAGAATGTTCTGTTGTCTTGGGATACTCCTGTGCTTTGGTACCTGTGACGTTAGTGGGGCAGAATGTCCCAGCTGTTCACGTGGCGGGATATTTCGGTCACACCGACGGCGCACCCCTGCCTAGAGAGGTGCACTCAAATGGAAATTCCGTTAACAATGACAAGACCAGAAAATCCTGCTGGCGGGCCGCCTCCACCACTGAAATACATGCGGCGAGTTGCTCGGTAAATCCCGCCTGTGACCTTTTATAACAGTCCATACAAGAGCATTTATATTAATTTATTTTTAAAGCGATTCCAATGAATTCCCCCATTTCAAATGTTCCATCTGGTATATGCGAGATTCAGAAATGGCCCTGTGTGTGCACACAAAAGCTTCTGGGTAAGGTATTTTTGCCTGTTTAGCTAAGATAACCATTTATTCAATTCTAAAGTATAATGTCCTAATTACATATTAATTCTACCTATTATTTGTATTTCTTCTAAACTATATTTCCTTCACATTATTGGGGAGGGGGGGCGGAATCATAATCATAATGGCATGGTGGCACAGTGGTTAACACTGCTGACTCACAGTGCCAGGGACCCGGGTTCAATTCCGGCCTTGGATGACTGTCTGTGTGGAGTTTGCACGTTCTCCCTTTGTCTGTGTGGGTTTCTTTTGGGTGCTCTGGTTTCCTTCCACAGTCCAAAGATGTGCAGGTTAGGTGGATTGGCCATGCTAAACTGTCCCTTAGTGTCCAAAGATGTGCAAGCTAGGTGGAGTTACAAGGATAGGGTGGGGGAGTGGGGCTAGGTAGGGTGCTCTTTTGGAGGATTGGTGCAGACTCAATAGGCCAAATGGCCTCCTTTTGCACTGTAGGAATTCTATGCATGACATGGGGTTGATCATTTAGAGTTATTTCTTCACTCACAGGGTTGTGAATCTTTGGACCTGTCTGTCCCAGAGGGCTATGAATGCTCAGTCCACATGTATATTTATGATTGAGATCGATGCACTTTTGGGCACTTAGGAAAGGGATATGAGAATTGGGCAAGAAAGTGGAGTTGGGAGAAGGTCAGTGATATTCTTATTGAAGGGTGAAGCCGGCTTGACGGGGCATATTGCCTACTCTTGTTTCTCCCTATTTATATTTTGCGTGTTTAAGGTGGCTTTCATTTGATCAACAATGCTCTATTAATACTTTCTATATGAGCTCAAAACTCCCAAGTTGTGATAAATCCAGTGTTCTACTGCCACTTCATGACAGCCTAACGTCTTACAAGGCAAAGAAGGGTTATGTGGGGAAGTCATAAAAGTGAAATTAAAGCCACAATCAGGTCAGTCATGATTTTACTGAATGATGGAGCAGGTTCGATGGGCTGAATGGCCCACTCCTAATTCTTATGATCTTGTGATCCAAGCTCTTCCTAATCTTCAATTCCAATGATTTAAAATTGAGCCTCTCCTCACAATCTCTTAAATCTGTAGAACAGCTGTGGAAAAAGTGAAGGAATTTTTTCGAAGATTTAGCATGATATTGCCTTATTTTCTCTATACATTGCAGACATGTGTTTAAAAACTAGTCTCATTCACTAAAACTAATTGTTCAGTTCATCCATGTTATATGTTAGTGAAATCATTATTCCAGTCTGCAGGGGGGGGGGGTGCGCTGGAAACCTTTCAATTCAGATGCAGTCTTGCTTTGTAATTTATTCAAAAGCATGTTTAACATCAAAACATGTATTTAAGTTCTTGAGGCCCCACTAACTGAGGATATTTATCAGTCAAATTTATTCTGACTGGTACAGCTGGACTTTCAAAGAGAAAAAAAGTGTACAAGGAGTCTTTGAAGATTTTTTTAGAAAAGTCTTTAGCTCTTTGAAAGCTCCAGACAGACTCTCCGATATGAAAAGCAATGGGATGACACGTGTGATCAAACTATTATTGTACAAACTAGCAAACTGCCAGAGTATTAAATAACCCAGGTAAACTCTGGAGTTGGTGAGATAAAAGAGAGGCATTGGATGCGATCTACCGGCCATGTCGCACCCAATGGGAGCCTGATGTGGTTGGTAGATCCCAGGTGAAGTCTCCCTGGGCTTCCCGAAAGCCACAACACCTCTCGGGATCTACCCAAAGTCCCGCGAGGCGTCAGGATCTGGAACTCACCCACAATGGGCGAGACCAAGCCACACTCACGTAGATAGGCCTTAAACCTACTTACCTGGTATCTACCAGCTTCACGGGATCTACCGGCCTTCCCAGGGAAGCCGCAGCTGGGCAGCGTTCAATACTGGCCCACACAAACATGGACCAGGCGGAATGGCACCCCAAGGGTCTCCCAGGCTATTGGAGGCCACTGGATGCCAAGGAAAATGCAGGGTGGCCCCCTGGCCCTCCCCCTGGAAGGTGAGCACCTTGGCACTACCAGGCTGGCACTGTCAAGGTACCAAATGGCACTGCCAAACTGATAAGAGCATTGCCAGGGTGCCAGTGCAAGGCTGTCCGGGTCATACTGCCATGCCCATGAAAGGGGGTGTATGAAATGTGTGTTGGGGGGGGGGGTCTCTGGGAGGCTTGGGACGGTGACAGGTGGGGGTCCTGGAAAGGAGGGGGCCTGTAAGGGGATCTGGGGGGGGCAGAAGAGAGGGACTACATAGCAGGGTGCTGACTGTGCCCCAAACGGAATCTAAAACAGTAATCAGTTTAAAGCAGTAATTTTCAAAGTCAGGGTGGCGACCCGCGGGTGGGTCGTGGGCGGATGTCGGGAGGGTTGCGGAACGCCGTTGCCGATCGCGGGAATTAACGCGCAATGGCCTCAGTAGACGGCTTTTAAAAATGCCGGCTGCAGCTGGTTTTAAAAATGAGGGCTGCAACCAGCTTTCAGAGTGCAGATGCGCTGCGCATAAGTGCCCGCTCATCAGTGCACATGCCCAGAGCCCAGCGTGAAACACTGCCTCCTCCTAACGAGACCTTATCTATGAATGAGAGATGAGGGGAGTCTTACAATCTACCAACATACAGAAAATCCTACAATTGCTTTGTGACCCTGGATCGAATTGGAATAAAATGGAGACACGGTTTTGCAGCACATCCTCCTCCCTGCACACCATAATTACTGCATCGCTGCCCGTCTCCCTTGTGGTTCTTTCGAGTCCTGTGGTGATCTTCTCCCTCGGGATATGGGAACAGTTCCGGCTGCACTTCAACCTCCTCTCATTGTCCTCGTTTGCTCTGATTCACGACAACCACTTCTTCGTGCCTTCGAGCTTGGACCCATCATTCAGGTCTTGGAGAACAGGAGGCCTTGTGCATTTCGGGGCCTTATTTCTAAAAGAAGGTTTTGCCAGCCTTGAGAGACTCACTGACAGATGTAGTCTGACCAGCCCCAACCTTTTTTGTTTCTTTCAAATTCAAGATTTCACACAAAGTTTTTTTCTTCCTTCCCCCTGACCCCACCTTCTTCCTTGTTGGAGGATGGCCTGTCCTTGGCACAGCAGAACATAGCGTCCCTCAAACCTGTGCAACCTTATCCTTTCTTCGGATCCTGCCCCTTTGGATAGAGTATATGAGAAATGGGTTGGGGAGCTAGACCCCGTACTTACTGAGGAGGCTTGGAGGGAAAGCCCACCCCAGGGTAAATTCCATTTATCTTGTGCCAGGCTGAGATTGATTCAATTCAAAGTACTACATAGAACACATTGAACAAAGGCAAACATGAATGGATTCTTTCTTGATGTAGAGAACTGGTGTAACCGCTGCTCTTTTGCACTGGCTGACCACACGCATGCTAGTCCTAAGTTTTTGTTGGAAATGGATTTTGTTTTTTGATACAATATCTAAGATTTTGAGGGTAGCCCTAGAACCTTGCCCACTAGCAATATTTGAAGTCTAACACTCCCTGGCATTCCATTCAGGAGCGCGGACGTACGTTCTCGCCTTTGCCTCTTTAGTAGTCAGGAGGCTGATATTGCTTAATTGGAGGTCTCCCACGCCACCCAAAGCATTCGCATGGATGGAAGACCTGATGTCATTCCTACATCTAGAAAAGATTAAGCACATCTTTAGAGGCTCGGTGGGGAGGTTCTACCAGAGATGGCGGACATTCATTCCATTCTTTAAATAACTGGACACGGTCGTGAGTCAAGGGGGTTGAGTTTAAGAGTTTAGTTTAAAGATCAGAGTTGCTTAAACTATTGTATTTGTTATTCACTTCTTTGATTCTGTAGCTATATAATATGTTTACTTCTTTCTTAACATTGTTGTTACTGTTTATATTTGATAATTCAATAAATATATTTATGATAAAAAGACTTAAAAAACAGGCAGAAATATTACCACCGGCAGTGGCAGAAGTAATAAAATGAAGTTAGGTTAGAACAAATTTTTTAGTATACCTTATAATCACAAGAGGAAAAGAAAACCCACAGAATACAACACAAGTGCATCACAACAAAGGCACCACCAATGAGCACTGCAGCACAGGAATGTAGGCAGCAGTGAATGAATACATTTATCGAGCAGCAGACATCAGCAAATTAAGACAGCAAGTGGGCAATCATTATCTAAATAGCAGCAGGTACCAATGAAATAAATGGAGAAATGGGCAACAGGGAATGAATGAATTCATTGAGCAGCATGCACATCAACACATCAATATACTAATGGAGTAGGGATTCAGGAACAAAGGATAAACATGGAGCACGGATAGTTTTGAATTACTAGAATTATGTTTTTAACCAAAATAAAGGATACAGTTGCCTCACAGGACATTTAAGTTACACATGGTGGCTTCTCTTTAGAAAGAGTACACACCTCAGTATCAATTACATCTGTAATGTATCTTGGAGTGAGCAATGGCATCCGGACGTATTGCAGTAGATCTGGTAGGAATTTTTCTCGTTCCTTCTTAGAGTGTTTTACCCAGTTTAATACTGCTTCAAACACTGGTTCCTCTGAATCCACCTAAAACAGTAGCAGGTCATCAGAAAACAGACAGCAACCCACTGTACTATAGGGTACAGGTCTTATCACTTCACACATATGAACTCCCACCTCAGATAACAAGCTCAGTTCCCATGCCAGCTAGGTGACAACTGCTGGTGAAGTATAGGGTGAAGTTACTTTTCTTTCAGTGACCAAGAAGACATTATTCAAACATCCTGATGGCTGCAATGCATTCAATTGTGTATTAAATTGAAATCTGTTTCTGTCAATACAGTACCCACTAATAATTTTGAGCATTCACCCAATTTTATTGGTGCATCTCCTACAGTTATGCCCACAGAAAGTCAAACAAGGTTAATTTATTTTGCAATGCTGCAGATGTAGGGAATGGAGACTTGCAGCTTTTGAAGTGGCATCCGGTGGCCTGCAGATGCAGGCATAGCGTAAGGTCATGCTGAACTACAATGTATATTTGATACATTATAGATTTGTATTTCCTGCCATGAACCTAGTCAGTAATCACTGCCCTCACGAACTGTTGAAAGGATTTCAAGGTGGCAGCCAGTTCCCGGTGGAAAAATATTTCCATTTAGATTAATATGTGGCTACTAAACAAATTGGTATCTGTGACACATCGCGATTGCAGTGACATGCCCAATTAACCAGAAAGGACTGTGCTGCTTCAGGTTAAGGTTAACTCACTCACCATCAGAGAAATCAAAATGGATGGTTGGTATTTTGAAATCCCAGCTACAAGAAATTTGTTCTTTTATAAATTGAGAGTATCCAATTCTTTTTTTCCCAATTAAGGGGCAATTTAGCATGGTCAATTATCCTACCCTGCACATCTTTTTGGGTTGTGGGGGTGAGACCCACGCAGATATGGGGAGAATGTGCAAACTCCACATGGACATCCTTGGCGCCGTGAGGCAGCAGTGCTAACCATTATGTCACCATGCTGCCCAGCTACAAGAAATTCTAATTATCTTTGAACACTTCGTTTTTTAGTGACAGTTATTGAAATGAAACAGGTATAGCAACCCAGTTTATCCAAGTGAGATTTACTCAGTTCTCTCTGTTATTGGCCTCAGTAAATTCTATTGGCCAAGTTCCACACTCGGAGCTTGTTCTGAGTTCACCAGTCTCAGGGCTGGGTGGAAGCAGAGGTGATACAGTTTCATGCAAAGGTTCCTGGAGATAGAACCACTCACCAGTTAAGTTCTAGGATCCTATTCCAAAGGAGTTGCGTGGTTCATTAAACAAAATTCTACTCATCACATCCCACTCTCTTTGAGCTCCAACATCAAGCTTGGCACTAGTTTCACATTAACTCTTTTATTCTCTCCACCCTCACTGGCATAGTGCATTATCAGGTACGACCCGTGACCTAGGTTTCTCAATGATATGAAATATGCATCCCATGAACAGCCAAATGAATCCGGGGAAGTTATTTTCAACACCTTGTGCATAATTATTGCATCACATCAGTACTCATTATCCCCCAAGCATTTTACAAGAGACAGAATCTCCTAAAATAGGTAATGTCTTCAATTTTAAGTTTAACTTTCCTCTCATCCAACACAAGTTGTTTGAGGTAACAAACGGCTTTTGTATATCCTCCATGGCCGAAGCCTCACCTGAATCTCATCACACCGAATGAGCTTCTCCACTTCTCCTTTGTTCAGCAGCATGAATTCCTCGTGTTGGACAACTTCTGGAAAATTCTTCTGACTGAAAATTTCGGCCGCTTGCATCAGGTCCACACAGCTGTGGGTCTCCGCAAATTCCTGGATTCCCAAACAGTTGGATGGGTCTAACTGACTCTCCAAGAATTCACAGCAAGCCTGCTTCACACCTAGAGAAAAAAATACACTGAAATGGTCATTTATTTAATGCTGCAAGTACGTCATCAGCAGCAGGTAAATGATAGCTTCTGAAGTGAAATAAAGACCAAGGTTTTAGCCACGGTTCAGTAGGAGCACTCTCGACTCAAGAATCAGGAGGTTGTGGGTACAAACACCTTTCCAGAGACATGAGGCCATCGCCCAATGCAGTACTGAGGGAGTGCTGCGCAGTCAGTGATGCTATTTATCAGAACAAAAATGAACTGAGGTCTTGTCCATCTTTATTATTTAAAAAAAAAAAAATTTAGAGTACCCAAGGGGGAGGGGCTGCCATTCGGTAGGGCAGGGACTCACTTTAGATACCTGGGATGCAGGTTGCTCAGGATTTTTTTTGGGGGGGGGGTGCTCCATAGGTACAACATTTCAAGTTTGGTGGGGAGGGTGAAAACTGATCTGGCAAGGTGGGATGGTCTCCCTCTGTCATTGGCGGTCGGGTACAGGCGGTTAAAATGACAAGTTGCCACGATTTCTGTTTATTTTCCAATGCCTCCCGATTTTCCTGCCAAAAGCATTTTTTAGAGAGATTGAAGGAATGATTACCTCGTTCATTAGGGGAGGGAAGATAGCCAGAGTTAGAAAGGTGCTGCTACAGAGGGGAAGGCAGGCAGTGGGTTTGGGTCTTCCGAACCTGATATATTATTACTGGGCGGCGAATGTGGAGAACGTGGGGAGCTGGGTCAGAGGGGTTGATTCCCAGTGGGTCAGAATAGAGGAGAGTTTGTGTAGAGGTCGGGATTGAAGGCGCTAACAACAGCGCCGCTCCCGATGGCCCCGGGGAAATACTCAGGGAGTCCGGTAATAATAGCTTCATTGAGAATTTGGAGGCAGTTTCGCCAACACTTCGCGTTGGGGGCACGGTCAAGGGCAATGCCGATTCGGGGGAACCACAGATTTGAGCCAGGGAAGGGAGACGGAAATTTTCGGAGATGGGAGGAGAAGGGGATGAAGACACAAAAAGATTTGTTTCTTGGGGGTTGGTTTGCAGGATTGAAGTAGCTGGGAGCGATTTATGGGTTAGAGCAGGGGGAAATACATGTTTAGATACATGCAGATTTGAGATTTTGCCAGGAAGGAGGTACACAACTTCCCGGTGGAGCCGGCCTCCACATTGCTGGAGGAGGTGCTGACGACAGGGGGACTGGAGAAGGGGGTAGTGTCGGCGGTTTACAGGGCTTTGTTTTGGAAGAGAAGGCACCGCTGAAAGGGATCAAGGCAAAGTGGGAGGAAGAGGTGGGAGAGTGTATGAAGGAGGGGTTCTGGTGTGAGGTGCTCCGGAGAGTGAACGCCTGCACCTCGTGTGCGAGGTTGGGGCTGATACAGCTGAAGGTGGCCTTTGCCTCATTGATCGCCCGAAGATGGGTCCTGTTTGGATGGAGAGCAACCTCTCCACCCTGTGCCCTGGCATGGCGGGGGAACCTGTTGAAATTCTTAGCTCTTGAGAACGATAAGTTTGAACTGAGGGGAAGGATGAAGGGGTTCTACAATTCATGGGCGTTATTCATTATGCACTTTCAAGGATTGGATAACATCGAGCATTGGGGGGGGGTTGGGAGGGTTGGGACTGTATGTGTTAATGGTGACTATGGACTATGGGTGATTCCTGATTCCTTTTTGTTATTTGTTTATGTTAACATGTGGGCTGCTGTTTGGGGGTTTGGCGGGAGGATGGGATTGTTGTTGTTGATATGGGAATTGACATTATATTCATTACTGCTTATTGTTCATTGAAGGTGGGTGTAAATTTGGGAGAAAATGTGAAAAAGGAGAATAAAAATATTTATTTTTAAAAACTGGTGATTACATACTCATTGCTATTTATAGAACCTTGCTGCAGGCAAATTGGTCATCATGTCTCATAACCTTGTGATTACAGTAGCTAGACTTCAAAAGAATTTCATTGGCTGCACTTTGGGATGTCCTGGGCAAAATGTAAATGCACGTTCTTTCTGTATTTAAGAGAAAAGCTACCTCTTGCACTCCACAAGTAGTAGTGCAGGAGCAGCAATATAAATGACTGCCATCTCCAGAACTTCACAGGTCTGAATGAACTAATTATTTAACTTGTGCAGCACAGCAATACAGTTTTAAATGAGGTGCTTTTCACAACACTTAGCCTAGGCTGTTCATACAGCAGTAAAACTGAGGCGAGAACGCACCTTTCAGCTGGAGGAGGCAGGCTGCAGGAAGCAATTCCTGAACATTTTCCACAGTGACATGGACCGTTTCTGTATATACAAAATCCAATAGGATCTCCATGGTGGAAGAAGTCAGACCCTGGATATCAATGTCAGGTTTCCCTTTCTCCGAAAGCTGCAAGCAAAAACACAAGTGGCTCAATCATTATCCAGGAACAAATTCAAACCGTTTCTACTCTCACAGGCATCAGACTGTATTTATAAAGTCACCACCACCCAGCCCCCATCCCCCAGCAACACACTCCCACACAGACCCTCATCTCCCAGCTAGACCCCACCACCCAGACCCCATTCTGCAGCAAAACTCCCCCCACACAGACACACAACCCACAGCAACACACTCACACAGACCCCCATCCCCCAGCAACACATTCCCACAGACCCCCAGCAACACTCCCACACAGACCCATTCCCCAGCAGCACACTCCCACACAGACCCCCATCCCCAGCAACACACTCCCACACAGACCTCCAGCTCCCAGCTAGACTCCCACCCAGACCCCCATCCTGCAGCTACACCCCCACCCAGACCCCATTCTGCAGCTACACCCCCACCCAGACCCCCATCTCCCAGCTACACCCCCCCACCCAGACCCCATCCTGCAGCGACACCCCTCCCACCCAGACTCCCATCCTGCAGCTACACCCCCACCCAGACCCCATCCTGCAGCTACACCCCTGACCCAGACCCCCATCTCCCAGCTACACCCCCCCACCCAGACCCCCATCCTGCAGCTACACCCCCGATCCAGATCCCCATCCTGCAGCTACACCCCCGACCCAGACCCCCATCCTGCAGCGACACCCCCCACCCAGACCCCCATCCTGCAGCTACACCCCCGACCCAGACCCCCATCCTGCAGCGACACCCCCCACCCAGACCCCCATCCTGCAGCTACACCCCCCACCCAGACCCCCATCCTGCAGCTACACCCCCGACCCAGACCCCATCCTGCAGCGACACCCCCCCCCCACCCAGACCCCCATCCTGCAGCTACACCCCCCACCCAGACCCCCATCCTGCAGCTACACCCCCCCACCACCCCCCAGCTATACTTCCTCCACCCAGACTCCCATCCTGCAGCGACACACTCCCACACAGACCCCCATCCCGCAGCTACATACCCCCACCCAGACCCCATCCTGCAGCGACACCCCTTCCACCCAGACCCCCATCTTGCAGCCACACACTCCCACCTAGACCCAGGGGTACCGCCCTGTCATTCCCAGTACAAGCATGAAGATATTACAAACTTCAAAGCTATATGTTTAAAATGGAAACCAAAAGCTGTAGCATATCATATGACTTCATAGATTATCATAGAATTTACAGTGCAGACTTGGTGGTATTCAGCTCCAGAATGTCCTGAATTTCAAACAAATACGTAATTCAAATCCAAACAATCACAGCTACTTGTGAAACTCACAAATCGCCTTTTTTTTAAAGGATGGATCATCAAGAGAAAGGGGCTTGGACAACTGAGACATTGAAACTCAATGAGTCCGTGAGAAACATGAAATGGATCTCATCGACCTTTCAGCGATGGCTCCTCATCTCAAACACAAAGACTCTGGCTGTCTGAAACTTTCAGGATGTTTTAGTAGTCACAGAGGAGTCTGGAAAGGAGTTAAAACAAATGGTTTATTACTAAAGTAAAGTATATAAAGTAACAGTCCCAGTTGGGACTACTCTACAGCTCACCTTCTACTGAGCCAGCTTTTAATGTCGAGAGCTTTTTTAAAAATAGATATTTTATTCCAAACATATTTAACATAATAACACAACCTTAACATTCAACAGAGTATACAGTTCGTACATTTTTCCCCAATTACTCCCCCCCACCTCCCCCCCCCCCCGACAAACAGCTCTTCAGAAAAGTCATGAACGGCCTCCACCATAGCTCAAAGCTCACCTCCGACCCCCTCAGGGCAAATTTGATTTTCTTCAACCTGAGTCCATGTCTCCTAACCCCCAGCGGCGTAGCTGACCTCCAATTCCAAAAGTATTCTTCGCTGGGCAATCAGAGAGGTGAAGGCTATGACATCGACCCCCTTCCCCTCCAGCACCCCAAAGATTGCCATCATAGGGTCCGGTTTCATCTCAACTCCGACAATCCTCAATGAGTTACCGAACACAACCTCCCAAAACTTCTCCAACTGCTCACGCCCCGAGAACATATAGGCGTGGCTCGTCGGCCCCCTCCCACACCTTTTGCACCATCCGCTACCTCCAGAAAGAAAATACTCATCCGGGCCCGAGTCATGTGGACCCTGTGCACCACCTTAAATTGTAAAAGACTCATTCTTGCACAGGACGAGGTTGAGTTCACTCGGCACATTACTTTCCACCAAGTTCTCCCTCTCCAACTCTTCCTCCCACTTCTGCTTGTTCCTTTTCACTAAGGCTGTGCCCTGCTTACATTCTCCCCGTGTCTGTGTGGGTGTCACCCTCACAACCCAAAGATGTGCAGGGTAGGTGGATTGGTCACGCTAAATTGCCCCCTAATTGGAAAAAAAAGATTGGATACTTTTTTAAAAATAAGGCCGTGCCCTGCTCTGCCAACCACCCATATATATCCCCAATTCTACCATCTTCCCCCCCCCTCCCCATCTGGGAGCAACATTTTCTCCAAATGTGTGCACTCTGGCACCTGAGGGAACATAGGCAGCTTGTTGCGTGCAAAGTCCTGCACCCGCCAATATGTAAACTCACTCCCTCTTAGTAGCTCGAATCTTTCCTGCAGCTCCTCTAGCCCAGCAAACTTGCCCCCTGCAAACATATCCCTGACCCGCTCTAATCCCTCCTCCCTCCATCTCCTATACATCCCATCCTTCCCCCCCGCGTAAACCTGTGATTCCCACAGTGGAGTCATCACCGACATGTGACCCAGTTTAAAGTGCCTCCTCAGCTGGTTCCAAATGTTTATAGATGACTCCACCACCTAACTCCTCGTACACTTCCTCGGAGCGAACTACAGTGGGGCCGTCACCAGGCTCGCACCCTTGTAAGACTCCTCCTCTAACCTGACCCAATACACCTCTCGCTGCCTGGGGAAAGTGGGCAGCATAATCAAAGACCCCTCCCACCCGACTTACTCACTCTTCCAACTTCTTCCATTGGGCAGCAGATACAAAAGACTGAGAACACACACAAACAGATTCAAAAACAGCTTCTTCCCCGCTGTTACCAGATTCCTAAACGATCCTCTTATGGACTGACCTGATTAATACAACACTCGTGTAAGCTTCACCTGATGCCGGTGTCTATGCATTTACATTGTGTACCTTGTGTTGCCCTATTATGTATTTTCTTTTTATTTTATTTTATTTTCATGTACTAAATGATCTGCTCGCAGAAAAATAATGTTCACTGTACCTCGGTTCATGTGACAATGAACAAATACAACAAATCAAATCCAATCCCTCCCAACACCATCTCTCCTTCTCCACATTCACTGCCCAATAATAATGCAACAAATCCGGGATCGCCAGCCCTCTTCTCACCTCTGCCTTTGCAACAGAGCCCCCTTCACCCTCGGCACCTTCACTGCCCGCACAAATTCCCAGATTAACGCATCAACCCTCAGAAAAAAGGCCCTGGGCAGAAAAATCGGGAGGGGCTGAAACACAAACAGGAATCTTGGCAGTATGTTCATCTTCACCACCTGAACCTTCCCTGCCAATGTCAGGTGCAGCGCATCCCACCTTTTAAGGTCTCCCTTAACCTCCTCCACCAACCCTGGCAAGTTCCACCTATGCATCTTGGCCCACTCATGCGTTACCTGAATCCCCAGGTACCAGAACTGCTCCCTTGCTACCTTAAATGGCAGCACCCCCAGGTTCGCCCCTCCACCCCACTGCATTCACCGGGAACCTCTCTAGTAAGCCGATGATTCTGGAACAGCAACAGGTCATCGGCATACAACAACACCCGGTGCTCCCTAGTCTCCTCTCTTTTTAAAAAAAATAAATTTAGAGTACCCAATTCATCTGTTCCAATTAAGGGGCAATTTAGCGTGTCCAATCCACCTACCTTGCACATCTTTTTGGGTTGTGGGGGCGAAACCCACGCAAACACGGGGAAAATGTGCAAACTCCACACGGACAGTGACCCAGAGCCGGGATCAAACCTGGGACCTCGGCGCCGTGAGACTGCAGTGCTAACCCACTGCGCCACCGTGCTGCCCTGGTCCCCTCTCAATCTCCCATCACTCAGCCGAGGCCTGAAGTGCCATCGGCAAGAGCTCAATCGGCAACTCGAACAATAATGTTCTCCTGCCTCGTACCCCTGTTCAGCCCCAAATCCCCGGGTTTGTCTCATTCGTTTGCACACGTGCCATGGGGGCGCATACAGCAACCAAACTCCCTCAGGATTTCAAACAAATACCTCCACTCCATCTGGTCAAAGGCCATCTCTGCGACCCTTCACACAATCACCTCTGGCACTCACACCTCCGACGGGGTGATAATTAAGTTTAACAACCTAATATTACCAGAGAGCTGCCTCCCATTCTGATCCTCCGAAGTCACCTTTGACACATTCCCCTCCAACCTTCTCGCCAATACCTTTGCCAGGACTTTCGCATCGTATTCAGAAGCGAGGTGGGCCTATAGAACCCGCATTCCAATGGATTGTTCTCCTTTTTCGGCATCAACAAAAACGATAACCCCCCCCCCTTTTCCACTGCTTCGTTAAACAGGCCCAAAAGGTGGGGGGCCAACTCCGTTGTGAACTGTTTATAAAATTCCACCGGGAAGCCATCTGGCCCCGGCATCCCTCGTTGCTGCCTGTCGCCGCAGCTGGTAGGTCAGCATGTGGCTCACCTTCTCACCATACTCACTGCACCCTCCGCAGCTGACCACCGCTCTTCTCGTCATCAACCGATCAAACTGCCCCTGCAACTTTCCTTCTATCAACAACTCCTTTGTGGGGCCACAGAGTACCTCCTATTCACCTCAACTGTCTCGGAGTACTCCCTCTCTCCTGGGTGCCCAAACCTCCACGGATGCACCATCCCCAACCTCCCCATAAACCCTCCCAGTTCTCATGCCATTCTCGACCTCCCCACTGACTTAGGGCTCAGCCTATCTACCCTTGGCTCCAATACATAATTAAAATCCACACCCCCATAATCAGCTGCTGAGAGTCCAAATCCAGGATCGCCCCTAATAGCTTCTTCATGAATCCAGTATCGTCCCAATTAGGTGCACACACATTCACCAATACCACCAGAGTCCCCACTAGCAACCCATTAACTGTCACAAATTCCCCCATCCACCTCCTCACCCCCGCTCATCCCGGGTCCTGCATAAACTCTGTTTCTTGTATGGCTCAACTTCCGAGTCAAACACCGAATGGAACATTTGCCCCACCCGCCCCTTCCTCACCTTGCCTGATCTTTCACCCAGTGGTGCGTCTCCTGCAGGAAAATCACCTCTGCTCTCAAACCTTTTATGTGCGCAAACACCCGGGACCGCTTAACCAGCCTATTAAGCCCACAGACATTCCATGTCACGATTCTCACGGGAGGCTTCCACCTGCCCTCCCCCCTGGAGTCCGCCATCATCACCCTTAGGCTCCACCCCCCACTCTGAATTGGGCCAACCCAAGACGCCGCGCCCATGACCAAACTCACCCTCCATAACCGCTACATCACCCTAAAATGGCCCCATACAGAGCAGTCTCCTGCCACCCCAACCCACAACACCTCATGCACTGCACAGAGCATAACCAACAAAGTGCAATACAATTAAATACTATACCAACACTCTCCCTCTGAATAAAGCAGCAATTTAACTTCAACACAAAATATACAACAAAATACAAAAAATAGGGGTGTGCAACCACCCCCATAAACCTTTCCCAATCGGCAAACAGAAACAGATATTAAAATTCAATAGAGACAGAATATTCATTAAGAAAGTCATTCACCTCCATCAGGTCCCAAAGTAATATTCTCGGTCCTCGAAGGTGACCCAAAGTCTGGCCGGGTACAGCATCCCAAACCAAATCTGGCATTGCCTTGGTCTTGTTGAACCCCACCCGTCTCTTGACCAGCTCCACACCAATGTCCTGATAAATCCGAATCCGGTTTCCTTCCCAGTTGCAATCCCTCTGCACCTTGGTCATTTCAGAATCTTTTTCTTGTCTTGGAAACTGTGCATATGCACAATCACCGCACGTGACGACTCTCCCGCTCTTGGCCTTTGCGCCTCAGGGACCTATGGGCCCGATCCACCTCCGGGGCCTTGTACAGCACCTTCTCCTCCACCAACTCGCCAGCATCCTCATGACATGGCCAGTTACACTTTGCCCTCCACTCCCTCTGGTAGGCCCTCAATCCTCAGATTTTGTTGCCTGGACCTGTTTTCCTGGACCTCCACCTTTGCTCGCAGCATCTTACACACATCCCCCAGGGTCACCATCTCCACATCTAGCGTCACAATCCAATCACTCTGGTCAGGCATCACCTTCTCAACCTCGTGGATCGTCACTCCCCTGTACCTCCAGGCTCTTCTCCGCCCGTTCCAAAAGTCCCACAAAGTGGTGCCACTGCCCCCCCAATTGCCTTTGATCAGTCACTCTGCATTTCTTTATGCTGCTGCTGAAATTCGTCCTGAATGAAGCTCGTCAACTGCTCCATTGGGGGCTTTCCAGTCGACGACGACCCTCCCCCCCTCAATCATTATTGCAATTGATACTGCACCACGAGTCTCCTCCAACACCTTCGCCAGGGCTCTCACTGTCATCTGTTGAGTTTGGTAACCCGTATACATGCCCATCCGGGGAGAACTAATCCCCCTCCGCTCTCCGCACAACGTTTGCACAGAAATTCCCCAAAGTTCGGGCAGAAGGGACCAAAACCAATGCCTTAAAGCAAAAGTCCCCTTAAATGTCCAGAGTTAACTGTACCGTTGATGGGCCTCCACCTCTCAGTACGGGAACTCGTACCACACAAGACTCATGGGGAGATTAATCGGATCATTCCCCTAGGTCTTGTGGGGGTTATAACAGTGTGAAAAGCCATAGTACAGGATATTTGCCTATCCAACACACCACCTTACATAGAAATGGACTTTGACTTGTCACATGGCCAAGCAGCCATGTTTGTTACCTGCATTTCAAATATAAGTGGGAGCTGTTTTGAATCAGATACCAATCAGAAACACCATCTAAGCCTTCAAAACAGCTGCAAGACAACTTTGCAGCCAAGGTAATATACATCTAGGCCTTGCAATTGGGAGAAGGACACTCCCCTAACATGTTCCAATTTCAATTTCACTTAAGAGCTCATCTGACAGGTGAACTCCAAGAAGCTTTACTGAGAATCCTTGGCTTTTATAAGAGCTCCACTCCAGCTAAAAAATCAATTAATCTAAGAAACTACAGGCCTGCTATTCTAAGAAGCTGCAGGTCTGCTACAAGAGAGATGCTAATTCCAGGTAGTAATCATATTATTTATTCTTCCATCTGTATCCAATCTTTGTGTGTGTGAGATAGCATGTGTGAGACATTGCGTTTAAACCTCCGGGGCAAGTGTGTCATAAAAGAATGGGGGAGGAATAATGATAGGGGATTCTATTGTAAGGGGAGCAGATAAACATTTCTGTGGTTGCAGCTGTGACATCAAGGTGGTATATTGCCTCCCTGGTGCCAGGGTCAAGGATGCCACTGAGCGGTTGTGGGATAGAACAGCCAGAGGTTGTGCTCCATATTTAACACAGGTAAAAAGGATGAGATCCTGCAAGCAGAATATAGGGAGCGTGTAACTAAATTAAAAAGCAGGACTTCAAAGCAGAAATCTCAGGATTACTCCCAGTGCCACGTGCTAGCGAGAGAAAGAATAGAATAGCCCAGATGAATGCACGGCTGGAGAGATAGTGTAGGAGGGAGGGATATAGATTCCTCAAGTATTGGGATCGATTGTGGGTAAGATGGGACCTGTACAAGCTGGACTGATTGCATCCCAGCTGCACCAGAACCAATATCCTCACAGAGGTATTCACTAGCACATTGGGGGAGGGTTTAAACTAGAGTGGCAGGAAGATGAAAACGCAAGAGAGGGAAATGAAAGATAGAAAAGTAAAAAGCAAACAAGTGATAGACAGAGGAAACAAGGGCTAGCAGCAAAAAGGGCCACGGTACAAAATGGATGTATAAAAATGTTTAAAAAACCAGTCTAAGGGCGATGTATCTGAATGCATGGAGCATTTGCAATAAGGTAGACAAATTAACAGAACAAATAAATGTAAATGGGTACAATATGATTGAGATTACGGAGACATGGCTGCAAGGTGACGACAGCTGGGAACTGAATGTTCAAGGATATTCAATACTTCGGAAGGACAGGCAAAAAGAAAAAGGATAGTAAAGGATGAAATCAGTGCAATAGCGAAAAATAATATTGGCTCAGAAAATCAAGATGCAGAATCAATCTGGGTGGAGCTAAGAAGTAACAATGAGAGGAAACATTAGAGGGAGTTGTCTATAGGCCTCCAAACAGTAGTGGTAATTCCTGGAGTGCATACAAGATATTTTTTAGACCAGTATGTTGAGGACACAGCTAGGGAACAGGTTATCCTAGATTTGGTATTGTACAATGAGAAAGGGTTAATTAATAATCTTGTTCTGTGGGGTCCTTTCGGGAAGAGTAACAATAACATGATAGAATTTTTCATTAGGATAGAAAGTGAAGTAGTCCAATCTGAAACTAGGGTCCTAAATCTAAATAAAGGAAACTACAAAGGTACGAGGGGGTGAGTTACCTATGATAGATGGGGAATTTCATTAAAATAAATGATGGTGGATAGATAATAGCTAATATTTAAAGAACAAATGTATACAGTGCAACAGTTATATATTCCTTTCTGGTGCAAAAACATTAAAGGAAAAGCAGCCCAACCATGGCTAACAAAATAAATTAAGGATAATATTAAATCCAAAGAGAAATCATATAAAGTTGTTAGAAAAAGTAACAAGCCTGAGGATTGGGAGCAATTCAGAAATCAGCAGAGGAGGACCAAGAGATTGATTAAGAGTGCAGAAACAGTATGAGAGTAAATTGCAAGTAACATAAAAGCAGAGTATAAAATCTTCTAAAAGTATATAAAAAGAAAACAATTAGTGAAGGCAAATGTAGGTCCTTTACATTCGGAAGTGGGAGAATTGATAATGGAGAACAAGGAAATGGCAGAGCAATTAAACAGCTACTTTGGTTGTGTCTTCACAGAAGAAGACACAAATAACTTTCCAGGAAGATTAAGGAAGCAAGGGTCTAGTGAGAAGGAGGACTTGAAGGAAATTTGTATTAGTAAAACAATTGTTCTGGAGAAATGAATGGGACTGAAAGCTGACCAATCCCCATGGCCTGATAATGTACATCCTAGGGTACTAAAGGACGTGGCCATGGAAATAGTGGATGCGTTGGTTGTCATCTTCCAAAGTTCTAAAACAGCCACAGCAGATTGGAGGGTGCCAAATGTAACTTTAAAAAAAGCTGTTTTAAGGTGTACTAAAATGTCAGCGGGGGAGGGGAGGGGGATTCTTCTTTTTTTCTTTCTTCTCTTTACGGGGGGGGGTGGGGTGGTGCTGAGGGCTCAGCAGGAAAAGTGAGGGAAGTAGGTAGGTCTGGGTAAAATGGGTGTTGGATATGCTATTATATTAGAATCATAGAAAAGTCATAGCACAGAAAGAGGCCATTCAGCCCATCTTGTCCATGCCAGCCTGAGGACACCCAGGTCCCCTTTCTAATCCCACCTTCCTGCACCCGGTCCATAGCCCTGAAGCATAGAATCATTGGAAATACTGTTGATGGTTGGTTGTGGTTCTTTGTGTTTTTTGTTCTGTGGACACTTAAATATACCTCCAATAAAATATTTTATAAAATAACTGGGGGGAGGGAAAAAACAGAATTACAGACCAATTAGCCTAACATCAGGAGTAGGGAAAATCCTAGAGTCTATTATAAAAGATGTGATAACAGGATACTTAGAAAATATCAATGGGATGAGACAAAGTCAACATGGATTTTTGAAAAGGAAATCATGTTTGACAAACCTGTGTTTGAAGACGTAACTAGTAGAATAGATTAGGGAGAACCGGTGAATGTGATGCATTTGTATTTTCAGAAAGCTTTTGATAAAGTCTCACATAAGAAGTTAGTGTGCAGCATTAAAGTGGGGATTGGGGGTAATATCTTGGCATAGATTGAGAATTGGTTAGCACGCAGGAAACAGAGTAGGAATAAATGAGTTTTTTTCAGAGTGGAAGACGGTGTCTAATGGGTTACCACAGGGAAATGTGCTTAGACCCCGACTATTCACAATATACATCATCGATTTGGATGAGGGAATCAAATGTAATATTTCTAACTATTGTGGGAATGTGAGTGGTGAGGAGGATGTTAAGAAGTTTCAAGCGATTGAGACAAGTTGAGTGAGTGGGCAAATACATGGCAGATCTGTATAACGTGGGTAAACGTGAAGTTATCCACTTTGGACAAAGAAACATAATGGCAGAGTATTATTTAAATGGTAATAGATTAGGAAATATTGACGCACTAAGGGACCTGAATGTCCTAGTATACCAGTCTCTAAAAGCAAGCATGCAAGTACAGCAAACAGTTAGAGAGCAAATAGTATGTTGGCCTTCATTGCGAGAGAAACTGAGTACAGGAGCAAGGATGTCTTACTGCAGCTGCATAGGGCCTTGGTGAGACCACACCTGGAGTTTTGTGTGCAGTTTTTAACTCCTTATCTAAGAAAGAATATACTTGCCATAGAGCGAGTGCAGCAAAGGTTCACCAGACTGATTCCTGGGATGGCAGGATTGTCGTATGAGGTGTCGACTAGGCCTAAATTCACTGAAATCTAGAAGAATAAGATATAACATTCTGACTGGCTGGACAGACTGGATATAGGGATGTTGTTTCCTCCGGCTGGAGGGTCTGGAACAAGGGGTCGCAGTCTTAGGATACGGGTCTGCCATTTAGGACTCAGATGAGGAGAAATTCCTTCACTCAGAGGGTGGTGAACCTGTGGCAATCTCTACCACAGAAGGCTGTGGAGGCCAAGACGCTAAATATATTTAAGAAGGAAATAGATTTCTAGACAGTAAAGCAGGGTTTTTCAAATGGGCGGATGTTGGGAGGGTGGCAGTGATCTCTATTGGCATTCCCACAGCGTTTCCGATGGCGGGAGAAGGGCCCAACAGCTACAACCGGCATTTGTATTGAGAATGGTAGCCATTCCCAGCTTTTAAATGAGAACAAAAGGAGACCGTGTGCAGTTTTCGAGTCATAAGAAACAACAGTGTGCAGGTCACGCCCCCTGCACGTACACTTGATATCAAGTGCCCTGTGTGTACGTGCTTTTGACACAAAATCACGGATGTGAGCTTCTTCCATTTATTAGCTGTTGGCAAGCAAGGCAAGAGGATTGTGAAGATGGATCATTTTGTTACATGTAAGAGACGGCCAGAGATACATGTAGACAGTGTAACTAATGGCCAGGATCTCACATCTGCTGAATCTGCTGGACAGAGCTGCTCAGAAGTGTCCAGGGCAGGACAGAGCAGTGCTCGTATTAGCTCTGTACAGAGCTCCAATGTCTCCAGCGAACAGCCTGCAAAGAAGAAATTTAACTCAGGAACAAAGCAGTATAATGATGATTTCTTGAGGTATGGTTTCGTTAATTGTGCCAATGCAAATAAAGATGCAAAGCCCATGTGTGTTATAGGCAGGGAAGTATTGGCGAATGAGAGAAGTTTCAGATTTTGAAAGAGAACTGGTGGGTGAAAAATTCCTTTTGAGGTTACGACCCCAGAATCAGTTAACTTACAGCTGACTCCAAATGAAAAGGCTAAACTGTTGTACCTGACGTGTGAAAGCATATTTAAATCATGCCAATAGTCCATGAGGCTGTCAACATTCTGGAGTAGCATCTCCCAGGAGTATCCAGTGCTGAGTAAAATTAACATTTTGTTGCTATTGCCCTTCATGATAACCGACATGTGGACTTCCGGTTGCGGCTATGCAGAGCTAAGTCGCACGTTCGGCAGCTCCCGCTAGAAATGGATTTTTGGGCTCTTTTTAGAGCCTGTAACGGCGTTTGCTCAACGTTTCCCGGTGTGGAAAGGAGATAGCAACATTCCCCAATAGTGTATGGCTTGGACCAGGAGTGGGGCGATCAAAAAAGTGGCAGTGAAGCAAACGAAGGTGCGAGGGAGGAAGACCAAGATGGCGGCGGGTGGAGACCAGGCAGCGTGGATGCAGTGGGCGCAGGAGCAGCAGGAGTTTCTTCAGCGCTGCTTTAGGGAGCTGAAAGCGGATCTGCTGGAGCCGATGAAGGCGTCAATCGATAAGCTGCTGGAGACCCAGACAGCCCAAGGGGCGGCGATCCGGGAGGTCCGGCAAAAGGTCTCTGAGAACGAAGATGAGATCCTAGGCCTAGCGGTGAAGGTGGAGGCGCACGAGGCGCTCCATAAAAAATGGCAGGAGAGGTTCGAGGAGATGGAGAACCGGTCGAGGCGGAGGAATCTGCGGATCCTGGGCCTCCCGGAGGGATTGGAGGGGTCGGACGTGGGGGCCTACGTGGTCACCATGCTGAATTCGCTGATGGGAGCGGGGTCCTTCCAGGGGCCCCTGGAGCTGGAGGGGGCCCACAGAGTGCTGGCGAGGAGACCCAAGCCCAACGAGCCGCCGCGGGCGGTGCTGGTGCGGTTCCACCGGTTTGCTGATCAGGAGTGCGTGCTAAGGTGGGCCAAGAAGGAGCGGAGCAGCAGGTGGGAGAACGCGGAGGTCCGGATCTACCAAGTTTGGAGCGCGGAGGTGGCGAAGAAGAGGGCCGGGTACAATCGGGCGAAGGCGGTGCTGCACAGGAGGGGGGTGAAGTTCGGCATGCTGCAGCCGGCGCGTCTGTGGGTCACCTATAAGGACCAACATCATTATTTTGAGTCCCCGGAGGCGTGGGCCTTTGTCCAGGCCGAAAAATTGGACTCGGACTGAGGGTCAGGGGCGGGGGTCCACGGTGAAGGGATGGTTGGGGATTGTTGTGTTGTATTTTGAGGGGGGGTTCTTTGTTCATGGTTGGTTCTTTGTTTTTTGGGGGTTGGTTGGGCACTGTTTTGGTTGAGTTCACCGGGTGGGCCCGTGGAGGGGGGCTTGGGGAGTTGATGGCCAGCAGGGGGGATGGGGCCCCGCGGGGGGGGGGGGGGGGCCTGAGTTGGGGGCAAGGGGACCGGGCCTGAAAAGGGAGCTGCGCCAGAGGAGGCGGGCCGGGCGAGTGGAAAGCGCGGGCTTTTTCCCGCGCTAAGGGCTGAAAGGGGCAGGGCCGGAGCTGGGAAGCGCGGGCTTTTTACCAAGCTGGGAGTGGAAGGGGGAGGGGGAGGACCTGACCCCTGATCCGGCAGATAACCTGGAAAGTATGGGGACTGAACGGGCTGGCCAAACGAGCCCGGGTGTTCGCGCACCTGAAGGGTCTGAAGGCAGATGTGGCCATGCTTCAGGAGACGCACCTGAGGGTGGCAGATCAGGTAAGGTTGAGAAAGGGGTGGGTAGGTCAGGTGTTTCATTCGGGGTTGGATGCAAAAAATCGGGGGGTGGCGATCTTGGTGGGGAAGAGAGTGTCTTTCGAGGCGTCGAGCATCGTGGCAGAAAATGGCAGTAGGTATGTGATGGTAAGTGGCAAGCTGCAGTGGGAGCGGGTGGTATTGGTCAATGTATACGCTCCGAATTGGGACGATGCGGTCTTCATGCGGCGTATGTTTTTTTTATGCTCCTTCTTTTAACGTTTTTAAGAAAAAGAAAAATACCTTTCTAAAGAATAAAGGGATTCGGGGATATGGTGTACGGGCCGGAGAGTGGAGCTGAGTCCACAAAGATCAGCCATGATCTAATTTAATGGCGGAGCAGGCTCGAGGGGCCAGATGGCCTACTCCTGTTCCTAGTTCTTATGTTGGGCCGGATTCCGGACCAGGAAACAGGGGGCCTGATAATGGGGGGGGATTTCAATACAGTGCAGGACCCGGCACTAGATCGCTCCAGGTCTCGGACGGGTAAGAGGCCGGCGGCGGCCAAGGTGCTGAGGGGGTTCATGAACCAGATGGGAGGGGTGGACCCATGGAGGTTTGCGAGGCCAGGAGCCAAGGAATTCTCATTCTTCTCCCATGTCCACAAGGCCTACTCACAGATTGACTTCTTTGTTATGAGTAGGGCGCTGATTCCGAGAGTGGAAGATACTGAGTACTCGGCGATAGCCATTTCCGATCACGCTCCACATTGGGTACACCTCGGGCTGGGGGCGGAGAGGGACCAGCGCCCGCTGTGGCGCTTAGAGGTGGGGTTGCTGGTGGACGAGGAGGTGAGCGGGCGGGTCCGAGGGTGCATAGAGAGGTACCTGGAGGCTAATGACAATGGGGAGGTTCAAGTGGGGGTGGTCTGGGAGGCGCTGAAGGCGGTGGTCAGGGGAGAGCTGATCTCCATTAGGGCCCATAAGGAGAGGAGGGAGAAGAGAGAGAGGGAGACGCTGGTGGGGGAGATGGTGAGGGTAGACAGGAGGTACACTGAGGTCCCGGAGGATGGATCGCTTGGGGAGCGGCGCAGCCTCCAGGCTGAATTCGATCTGTTGACCACCAGGAAGGCAGAGGTGCAGTGGAGGAAGGCGCAGGGGGCGGTATATGAATGTGGAGAAAAGACGAGCCGGATGCTGGCGCACCAGCTTCGGAAGCGAGAGACAGCTCGGGAGATCGGGGGAGTTAAGGATGGAGGAGGGAGCATGGTGCGAAGTGGGGCGGGTATCAATGGGGTCTTCAGGGACTTCTACGAGGAACTGTATCGGTCCGAGCCCCCACTGGAGGAGGGAGGGATGGGTCGCTTTCTGGACCGGTTGAGATTCCCGAGGGTGGAGGAGGGGCAGGTGACGGGGCTGGGGGCGTTGGTTGGGTTGGAGCAGTTGGTCCAAGGGATAGGAAGCATGCAGGCGGGGAAGGCACCAGGGCCAGATGAGTTCCCGGTCGAATTTTATAAGTAGTATGCGGACCTGCTGGGCCCTCTGTTGGTAAGGACCTTTAACGAGGCAAGGGAAGGAGGGGCTTTGACCCCGAGGATGTCTCGTGCGCTGATCTCCTTGATCCTGGAGCGGGACAAGGATCCCGTACAATGTGGGTCATACAGGCCGATCTCACTCCTAAATGTAGATGCGAAGTTGTTGGCGAAGATTTTAGCCGCGCGGATAGAGGATTGTGTGCCGCAGGTCATTCACAAGGATCAGACGGGGTTCGTGAAAGGGAGACAGATGAATATGAATGTGCGGAGGCTCTTGAATGTTATAATGATGCCGGCGGTGGAAGGGGAGGCGGAGATAGTGCCGGCGATGGATGCGGAGAAGGCCTTTGATAGGGTAGAGTGGGGGTACCTGTGGGAGGTGCTGAAAAGGTTCGGGTTTGGGGAGGGATTTGTCAGGTGGGTTAAGTTGCTGTATGAGGCCCTGGTGGCGAGTGTGGCCACGAACAGAAAGAGGTCAGAGTATTTTCGGAAACACCGGGGAACGAGGCAGTGGTGTCCCCTGTCCCCCCTGCTCTTTGCGCTGGCGATTGAGCCCCTGGCCATGGCACTGAGGGAGTCGAGGAATTGGAGGGGGCTGGTGCGGGGTGGGGAGGAACATCGGCTGTCGCTCTATGCGGACGATTTGCTGTTATATGTGGCAGACCTGGTGGGGGGAATGCCGGAGGTGATGAGGATTCTCAGGGAGTTTGGGGATTTCTCCGGGTATAAGCTCAATATGGGGAAGAGCGAGTTGTTCGTTGTTCACCCAGGGGACCAGGAGAGGGGGATTGGTGAGCTCCCACTAAAAAGGGCAGAGAGGAGTTTCAGCTACCTGGGGTCCAGGTAGCTAGGAGTTGGGGGACCCTGCATAAGTTTAACTTCACGAGACTGGTGGAGCAAATGGAGGAGGAGTTTAAGAGGTGGGACGTGCTGCCACTCTCCCTGGCAGGTAGGGTGCAGTCAGTTAAAATGACGGTGCTCCCGAGATTTTTGTTCCTGTTCCAGTGCCTCCCCATCCTGATCCCCAAGGCCTTCTTCAGGCGAGTTAATAGGAGCATTATGGGGTTTGTGTGGGCGCAGAAGACCCCGAGGGTGAGAAGGGTGTTCCTGGAGCGGTGCAGGGATAGGGGGGAGTTGGTGCTGCCTAACCTCTGTGGGTATTATTGGGCCGCCAACGTGGCGATAGTGCGTAAGTGGGTGATGGGGTGGAAGGGGCGGCATGGAAGAGGCTGGATATGGCGTCCTGTGTGGGCACGGGCCTGGAGGGCACTTCCTCCAACAAGGTATACCACGAGCCCGGTGGCTACCCTCAAAATTTGGGGCAATGGAGACGTCACAGGGGGGAGGTGGGGGCCTCGGTGTGGTCCCCGATACGGGGGAACCACCGGTTTGTCCCGGGGAGGATGGACGGAGGGTTCCTGAACTGGCACAGGGCAGGTATTAGAAGAATGGGGGACCTGTTTGTGGACGGGAAGTTCGCGAGTCTTGGTGAGCTGGAGGAGAGGTTCAGGCTCCCCCCGGGGAACACCTTCAGATATATGCAGGTAAGGCAGTTTGTTCGGCGGCAGTTAGTGGAATTACCACTGTTGCCGCCACGCAGGGTCCAGGACAGGTAACTGTCGGGGGTGTAGGTTGGAGAGGGTAGGATCTCTGCAACGTATCAGGTGATGCAGGAGGAGGAGGAGGCCTCGGTGGAGGAGCCAAAGGGTAAGTGGGAGGAGGAGTTGGGTGAGGAGATTGACGAGTGGACGTGGGCGGATGCACTGGGGAGAGTGAACTCTTCCTCCTCTTGCGCGAGGCTCAGCCTCATACAATTTAAGGTGCTGCATAGGGCTCACATGACCGGGGCAAGGATAAGCCGGTTCTTTGGGTGCGAGGACAGGTGTGTTAGGTGCTCAGGGAGCCCAGCAAACCTCACCCACATATTCTGGGCATGCCCAGCGCTGGAGGACTTTTGGAAGGGTGTAGCGAGGACGGTGTCGAGAGTGGTAGGTTC
Source organism: Scyliorhinus torazame (assembly GCF_047496885.1). NCBI lineage: Eukaryota > Metazoa > Chordata > Chondrichthyes > Carcharhiniformes > Scyliorhinidae > Scyliorhinus > Scyliorhinus torazame. The sequence goes on from NC_092723.1 coordinate 76,752,678, forward strand.
CAGGGTCAAGCCGGGCTGGGGACTCGCAATATTTGGGGTGGCAGAGGAGCCGGGAGTGCAGGAGGCGAAAGGGGGGCCGGTATTCTGGCCTTTGCGTCCCTGGTAGCCCGGCGAAGGATTCTTCTTCAGTGGAAGGATGAGAGGCCCCCAACCGTGGAATCCTGGATCAACGATATGGCAGGGTTTATTAAATTGGAGAGGGTGAAATTTGCCTTAAGGGGATCGATGCAAGGATTGTTCAGGCAGTGGCAGCCGTTCCTAGACTTCCTGGCAGAGCGTTAGAAGATGGTCAGCAGCAGCAGCAACCCGGGGTGGGGGGGGGGGGGGGGGATTGGTTCGTTTTTCTTGGGTGGGCGTGTATATTTGCTTTTGTGGTGATGATGGCTGTTAATTTATTATTTATGTATACCGGGGGGGGGGGTTGTTCTTTTTTCTGTATTTTGTTGTTGATATTTTGTGAAAATTTAAATTAAAATTATTTTTTTTTTTAAATGATAACCGATATGTGCAAGATTGGATCGACCATTCTCACAAAGGTGAAGACGGCACAAACTAATTGGCTGAACTCTGCACCTGATATGAATATTGCCCTCTCCTGTGAACCTGATTGGAGTGAGATCGTTAGGATCAAGTAGGCTCCCCTTTTGCATTAAAGGTAAGGGAACATGGCATGGGGCACGAAGGTCGGCTGGTTGGCAAAAGTGGGTCCCAGGTGTTAAGGACCAGGGTTCAGAGAACCCCAAAGTGTATCATGGAGTTCACCTGACCCACAACTTTTAATAGATTGTGGTATGGGGAGCACTCGGCCCACTCTACGGTGTGGTACAGCAGAAATGGAAAAGTATTTTTTAAAGCAAAACAATGTTTATTCTATGGACTCAAGTTAACCTTTTTAAAACATACAGTGAACATCTTAGCAACCATCAATTCAAATACAACCCCCAAAGAATACAACACAAAGTAAACCTTTAAGCTTTCCTTTTTAACATCTATACGACTTAAAAACAAAACCTTTATCAGAAGCACATCAGGTTAAAGTCACTACTGAAAACATTTATAATTCTGAATTCACCAAATGATCAAGAGATAGTCTTTTGATGGCAGAGAGAACAGCAGTACACCTGCGTGGTCTGGCTTCAGCTCCAACACTGAAAACAAAACTAAAGCACACCCTGCAGCCTGCTCAAAAACTAAAGTAAAAAGCTGACAGACAGCCCAGCTCCACCCACTCTCTGACATCACTGCAGTTGTAAACACCCATTTCTTAAAGGTACTCTCACATGACGCAGGAAAAAAGTTTGAAAAACACTGCACTAAAGGCATCCAGGGGTATGAGGAGAGAACGGGAGTATGACTGTTTGAGGTAGAGCATCAGCCATGATCATATTGAATGGCGGAGCAGGTTCAAGGGGGCAAATTAGCTACTCCTGCTCCTAGTTTCTACGTTTATTTTTAAATTCACAAATGTTTGCTGCTGGATTTATTTTAATTGGGACAAACCATCTGAGGGTAGGATAACTCACTAACATCACACAATAAAACACTTTGATAATGGATAACAATAAAACACACATTTTGTCTGTGACACACCTCACACCCTCACCCTACCCTGTGCGAACACACTCCCCACATCCTCACTCCAGCCTATGTGACCAGGTCTCCCCTCACACTAATCTGGCACATCTGCACATAAATGGCCATGAATGTCAATGCAGTAAAGCACGAATGTAATGAGACCAAATCTAGTTTGATGACACTAATAGTAGGATGGTACTAAACATTCTCAAAGCTTTATTTCTGGTCATTTAACATTTGTTAAGAGTCACACGTGCTAAAGGAGGACCCAGTCCCCTCTATAGCTATGTGAGGATAATGGGGGGCAGCACGGTGCCACAGTGGTTAGCACTGCTGCCTCATGGCACCGAGGTCCCGGGTTCGATCCCAGCACTGGGTCACTGTCTGTGTGGAGTTTGCACATTCTCCCCGTGTTTGCGTGGGTTTTTGCCCCCACAACCCAAAGATGTGCAGGGTAGGCGGGTTGGCAATGCTAAATTGCCCCTTAATTGTAAAAAATGAATTGGGTACTCTAAATTTATTTAAGAAAAAGAAAAAAAACCTATGTGAGGATAATGAGGAAGCAGTAGTTCTCAAAACAGGGTGGAGTAGAGCTCAGGAAAACAAAGTCAAATCAGCAGCTGAGGAACCCCGATGTGTTTTCCTAGTGAAACTAAATGACTGGATTAGGAGTAGAAATGCACTGGACTCTGCAGCTACCTCACTGCTTGAGGAGATATATATTGCAATTCCACAAAGATAGAATTAGCACGTCACCAAGGGAAAGGGTTAAGTACATGTTATTACCAATAACGGGTTTTTAAACCAGATAATAACAGGGTTATTACCGGAAACAGTGCAACCATCAATCAAGTCATTTTGAGAGACATCCACATATTTAAAATGTTTTTGTTTTGAAAGGAATCAAGCTTTTTTTCTCAACCAGGAGAAAGAGTTCTTAGTGTAAACATCTGCAGAGGGCTGACCATCAGTATTCACTGTGTCAATGCGATCCTCCACTACCTGGAAAACTAGTTTGGAGCTGAGATTGTCTCTTCCGCTCAGTTGATAAATCAGCATTCCAGGGTGATGATCACCACTTGTAAGAACCACCACCACCTGGAGGATCCCCTCCAAGTCACTCACCATCCTGACTTGGAAATATAGCGCCGTTCCTTCACTGTCGCTGGATCAAAATCCTGGAATTCCTTTCCCGGCAGCACTCTGGGTATACCTACACCCAGAGGAATAGCAGCCGTTCATGAAGGCAACTCACCACCACCTTCTGAAGGGCAATTAGGGGCAAAACATAAATACTGGCCTTGCCAGGAAACATTCCATGAATGCATACCACAATGTCCAGCACCAGGAGTGGTTCAGTAGCACCACTCCTGATTAAACCGGTCAAGTCCTAAAGGATACAGCTGCCAGACTGGGCCTGCAAAAGGGATTAAGGGAAGCAACTTCTTCCTCACCAATCTAAACTCTTGCAGATGCACCTACCTTTGACAGCATTGGTAAGAGTGTTCGCCACACAGTTCATTTGGAGACTAAGTCCCATCTTCACACTGAGCGTACGCTCCATCTCAGGTGTGGCACTATCACCAAGCTAAATGGGATAGGTTCAGAATAGATCTAGCAGCTCAAAACTGGGCATCCATGAGGCTCTGTGGGCTATCAGCAGCAGCAGAATTATATTCGATCGCATCTGTAATCTCATTGTCCAGCATATTCCTCACTGTATATTACCATGAATTCAGGGGGTCAACTCTGGTTTAATAAGGAGTGTATAAGAGCATGTCAAAGCAGCACCATGCATACCTGAAACTGAGGCCAGTGTGGTGAAGCTATAACACAGGACTACATGAATTCTAAATGGTGGAAGCAGCATGCCACAGACAGAGAGCTAAGTAAACCCATAACCAACTGGTCAGATCAGAGCTCTCCAGCTACACCCAATCATGAATTGTGGCGGGCAATTAAACAACTACAAGGAAAAAGAGGCCCTGTGAAAATTTGGTCAATTCAAACCAAAAGGCAGCATCTAATAATGACAATTTAAAAGTCACATTGCAGCAAGTAGGTGTTTGGATGGTGAATGTCACTCTTATTTCTCAAATTTAGGGCAATAGATTAAACTAAGCTTTTAAGTTTGATAAGTTTCAAATTTGATTAAATTTTAAGAAGGCTTAAGTTTTATCTTTGGTGAGCTTAGTTAGTGGTTTAGTGCGGTGGATGCTGGGACATTGAGTAAATTTAAGGAGGAAATATAGACAGAGTTTTAATTGGCAATGAGTTGAAGGGTTATGGAGAATGGGCAGGTAAGTGGAGTTGAGACCAAGAGGAGATCAGCCATGATTGTATTGAATGGGGGAGTAGCTCGAGAGGCTGAATTGCCTACTCCTGCTCTATGTTCTTATGTGCTGAAACATGTCTTGGAGGAGGACAGGAATGGCAGCTCAACATTCCAGGTTACAGGGTTTTCAGACAGGGATAGAGAAGGGGGAAAAAATAAAAGGAGAGGAGAATTCTAATATTGGTTAATGAAACAATTGCAGCTGTGAATCCTATGAATTCAACTGCAGGCACAAAACAGGGACAATTTTACTAGACTGAGGTGTGATGCGGTAAAAGTGGACTGGAAGCAGCTTCTTAGAAGGAAATCAGTATCAGAGCAGTGGGAGATATTTAAGTCAGTGGAGGGTGTGATAGACATAGCATGAGAAGAAATATTAATTCCTGAAAGAAGAATTTGGGATTTTGGGCAGAAGTAGGCCATTCAGCCCTTCAAACTGTTAGACGTTTAGTTGCTGTTGTATAAAGAGTCAAAAGTTCTGCTCCTTTTCACCAACACCTTTATTTCACTTCAACAGACTCTGCACAAAACTATCACATCACCTCACCTGACACAAAGGCCACCTGAAGTCCCTTTACATATCAGTGTCAATTATTGGATGCTTAACATAAATGAGACAACTAATTGGAATGTCTCTTAACCCATTACATAACACAAACCAGGCCCATCATTCGACAGACTAGACAAGGAGGAACTGTTCCGGCTCTTAAAAGGATCAAGAATAAGAGGGCACAGATTTAAAGTGATTTTCAAAAGAAGTAAATGTGATGCGAGAAAAAACCTGTTCACACAAGACATGGTTCAGGTCTGGAACGCACTGCCTGGAGATGTGGTGGAGGCAGGTTCAATCAAGGCAGGTTCAAGTGGGCATCAGATGACTATTGAATAGAAACAATGGGCAAGAGACGAGAGGGGGAATAGCACTAAATCACAATGCTCGTTTGGAGGGCCAAAGCAGATACAGTCGGCCAAATGGCCTCCTTCTGTGCCGTAACAATTCTGTGATTCTTTGAAGATCACAGCTGATCTGGCTATGGTCTCAATTTCACCTTTTTGACTGCCCCCCATAAACCTTGACTCCCTTGCCTAGCAAAAATCCATCAAACGCAACCTTGAATAACTTCCATGAGCCAGCTCTACTGATTTCTGGGGAAAGCCATGCCACAGACTAACAGACCTCTGGGAGAAAAATATTTGTAAACCATGTCCCCTAATTCTAGTCTCATCCACAAGAGGCAGCACGGTAACACAGTGGTTAGCACTGTGGCTTCACAGTGCCATGGTCCCAGGTTCGATTCCCCACTGGGTCACTGTCTGTGCGGTGTCTGTACATTCTCCCTGTGTCTGTGTGAGTTTTCTTCGGTTTCCTCCCACAGTCCAAAAATGTGCAGGTTAGGTGGATTGGGCATGCTAAATTGCCCTTTGTCCAGAAAGGTGAGGAAGGGTTATTGGGTTACAGGGATAGGGTGAAAGTGAGGGCTTAAGTGGGTCGGTGCAAATTCGATGGGCCGAATGGCCTCCTTCTGCACTGTATGTTCTATGAAACATCCTCACGCTATCTACCCTGTCAAGTCTTCTTAGGGTCTGTTTTGTTCCAATAAGATCACCTCTCATTCTTGTAAATTCTCATGCGTAGAGCCCAACCTGGTCACCCCTTTTTCATAAGAAGAGCCCTTTATCCTAGAAATGAATCGAATGAACTCAACTGGATAAGTTACCAGGTGCAGATTAAATGTATTCCAGATGATGGGAGAAGCAAGGGGTGAAATAATGGAAGTTCTGACCATCAATTCCCAATCATCTCTTGATCCAGGCGTGGTGCCAGAGCGCTGGATGACTGCTAGCATTGTACTGTTGTTTGAAAAGAGTTGGGCAAATAATTACAGAGCATTCAGCCAAGGCTCGGTAGTGGGTAGATGATGGTTAAGGAGTTGTCAAGGGGACGCCATGTTTGACTAACCTGAATTAATTTTCTGAGGCAGTGACAAGGAAAGGCAATGAGGATAGTGTGTTTGATGTCCATGTAGATTTTAGATTGGTCAGAAAATTAAAAGCTCATGGGACCCAAGAGAAAGTAGCAAGGTGGATCCAAAATTTGCTCAGTGGTAGGAAGTAACAGTGGATGGCCATTTTTGGCTTAGATTACTCTCTGTGCGGAGTCTGCACATTCTCCCTGTGTCTGTGTGGGTTTCCTCCGGGCAATCCAGTTTCCTCCCACAAGTCCCGAAAGTCGTGCTTGTTAAGTGAATTGGACATTCTGAATTCTCCCTCTCTGTACCCGAACAGACATCAGAGTGTGGTGACTCGGGGATTTTCACAGCAACTTCAATGCAGTGTTAATGTAAGCCTACTTGTGACAATAATAAAGATTATTATTGTGACTGGAATGATATTTCTTGTGGGTTCCACAGTGCCCTGAAGGATCCCTTATTGTTCATATTATTAATGATTTAGACTTGAATGTAGGAGGCATGATTAAGAAGTTTGACGGTGATACAAAAATTGGCCATGCGTTGATAGTGAGCAAGAAACCTGCAGACTACAGGAAAATATCAAAAGACGGTCAGGTGGGTCGAAAAGTGGCAAATGCAATTCAATCTAGAGAAATGTGAGGTAATACACGGAGGAGGACAAACAAGAGAACAGAAATCTAACTGAATTATGATCTCCACCACAAAAATGCTCTCCCACTGATACTCCTTTCAACTGTCCGAAACACTGGGCGCGATCCAATGGCCACGCTGCGCCCAAAAAGCAGTTCGCCATGGCACAGCATGGCCGATAAAAGCCGGGTCACACCACTTCTGGGATCTACCTGGCTCGCAACGCCTCGCAGGATCCAACGCGATCTTGCGAGACGTTGCGATGCCAATCCCGCCCATTGTGGGTGGGATCATGTTTTGGCAAATCTGCCTATTAGAGCGAGACAGTTAGTCTCACTCTAATTTGCAGATTCCCGAGGTACCGGAGGCTTTGGGATTTATCCCCTTCGCCCCGGAGACCTCGTGCGAGCGCCGTTCAGGGAGAAGATGGAATGGCAATCGTGGGGATCTCCCAGAGGATTGGAGGTCCCCAGCTGCATGCCCTTTGATCAGGGCGGTGCCCTGACAATGCTGGTGCCACCTGGGCACCATGGTAGTGCCAGCCTGTTCTGACAATGCTGCCTGGGTGCCAGCCTGGCACTGCCAAGGTGCCCAGGTGGCACTGCCAGGTTGGCATTGCCAAGTTGCCATTTGTTGCGCATGCGCGATCGGGCCAAGGGTGCCCTGATTGGGTGTGGGGGGGGGGGGGGCAGCGGTTAGCCAGGGACCCTCCCAAAGTCCATTCGGGCTGGGAGAGGTGGTGGTCCTAATGGCGTCCCAATCTCTCACTACCCTGGGGAGTTCCAGCAAGCAGACCTCCCCAGTGTACAAAATGGGGCTATGTGCGGCCTCGGCTGTGCGTTCCCAGCTGAGGCCCCTTATACAAAGCAGTTGTGTTGCATAGCCATGTGTTTCTCGGCACTGTGAGCGCCAAGAAACACACAGCTAAACGGGCTTGCATCCCATTTAGTTGAATCAAGCCCATTATTTCCTAAAACAAATGGCTGCCTTCTGTGCCTTCCTGCTGGGACGCAGGTTTGATTCCGACCTTGGGTAACTGTCTGTGAGGGTTATACATTCTCCCCGTGTCTGCATGCAGCAGTAAAGAAAGCAAATGGTATGTTGGCTTTCATAGTGAGAGGATTCAAGTATTGGAATGTTTTACTGAAATTGTATAGGGCCTTGGTGAGGCCACACCTGGAGTATTGTGCGTAGTTTTGGTGTACTTATTTGAGGAAGGATGTTCTTGCTATGGAGGGAGTGCAGCGAAGGTTTACCAGGCTGATTCTTGGGATTGTGGGACTGTCTTATGAGGAGAGACTAAGTTGGTTCGGATTATATTCATTAGAGTTTAGAAGAGTGAGAGGGGATATCAGAGAAACTTATAAAATTCTAACAAGATTAGACAGCGTTCCCAATGGTGGGGGAGTCCAGAACTAGGGGTCAGAGTTTGAGGATAAGTGGTAAACCTTTTAGGACTGAGGTGAGGAGAAATTTCTTCAGCCAGAGAGTGGTGAATCTGTGGAATTCACTACCACAGGAGGTTTATAAGACGAAAATTTCAAGAAGGAATTAGATACAGCTCTTGGGGTTAAAGTGATCAAGGTATATGGGGGTAGGAGTGATCAGGATATTGAACTTGATGATCAGCCATGATCATATTGAATGGGAGAGCAGTCTCGAAGGGCCGAATGGCCTTCTCCTGCTTCTATTTTCTATGTATGTTTCTATGTAGGTGTTCAAAATCATAAGGTTTCTGGATAGAAAGAAACTATTCTTATTGACAGAAGGATCCAGAACTGGAGGACATCAATTTAAATTGAAGAAGCAATAGTGAAATAAGGAAAATCGTTTTTACACAGCGAGTAGTTAGGGTCTGGAATGCATTGCCTGAGAATATCGTGGAGACAGATTCACTCAAGGCTTTTAAAAGAAAACTGGATAATTATCTGAAGGTGAAATGTTTGAAGGGCTACAAGGGAAAGACTGGGTAATTGGACTCGGTGAGTTGCTCTTGCAGCAGAGCAGCACAGACATAATGGGCCTAATGGCCTTCCTCTGCGCTGTAACCATTCTATGATTCTAAAATCCATCACAATCTTGAACATTTTCAGTTCACTTACTCTCAAATAGATTTTTCCAGGGAAAGAATTCCAGTTTTCCAATTTAGGTTTAAGTTTGCCATTCAAGAGTGAAATCTAAAGCATTTTGTTTGCCAAATAGTAGAAATTAATCGTGGAGAATGAGAAATCCAGAAATGTCATTCGAGAGTTACCTGCTGACGATGCACCCCAGCGCCATGGGTTTTCCAGCGGCGAGGGATGCATACAACAGGAAATTCCAACCATAAGATCCCGCCGCTGGCCAATGGCGGACCACCTCCTTGTGGCGGGTTGTGCGGTAAATCCCGCCCAGAGACTATCATGTTAAGGGAAACTTAGAAAAACGTTTCAACGGGCAGAACACAACAGTAGAATTAGTTTTGGATTGTTCTAATACAGATATGATAGGCCAAATGGTCTCCTTCCGAATTCCAGTGGTTCCGTGCTACAAGCCAGTCACCAGCAGCAATACAAATTGACTGTCGATCGAGCCTTCTCTTAGTTGGGGAAGTCAACTTTATGGATAAGCTGTTATACACAACAGTGACTCTCTTGCTTGGGTCTAATTATTAATTAAACAGCCCTAAGTTCAGGAGCTATAGTCAGTAAACTGGCAAACATTAGTACTGCTGTGAAGAGGAAGTGAATGTGTCTGCTGACCGATCTTTAGAGAAAGAATTGCAATGGCAGCTTGCCTGCTTACCTCACTGGTGAACATGGCACAGAAGTAATCGCTGCAGGCAGCCAACACAATACGATGAGCTGGAAAATCCTTGCTGTCAACTCGCAATGTGACATCGCACAGGGTGTTACTCTTCCTCAGAGAGTTCATCGTGTTGAGAATTGACTTGGCATGTGAGTTGGTCATTATATCCCGAGGAGCCATGTTGAGCCTTCCCACTTTTAAAGCCAGTGAAGAGAAATCTAGTCACCTAGAGCTGGATCAAAATCAGATCAATAATACATTATTAAGAGACTAGGAATGTGTATCCTCTAATAATTAATACTTTCTTTGCAAAGCGTAGGAGGCCTTAAGATTAATATAGATTTTAAAGCATTTTTGATTAAAAACAATATTTGACAAGTTTGCATCTGACACTGTTGACATGTGTCCAGAATGCCCACCTCTCTGCTCAATTCTCTGTTGTGATTGAGCCTGTTTGCTAACCTAGTTTGTAATTTCCTTCATTGTATTTTGACCCCGAGGCCTCTTTCCATTCGCTAGATTTTGCATCACACCAACCATTTATGAATCTCCTTATTGGCTACCCCAAGCAGCCCCCTTCACCGTCACTCAATTCCAATTATTGGCTATCCACACTGCTGCTCATCCATCCAGGTTACCCCTCTCAGCACCAATCTCCCTTCTTAAAAGCTGCTGCATTGCAAGTCAGATGCTCATTTCTCAAGATGTCATTTCAATCTTGGCATGAGTGCATTTTGGTTCCAAGAGTTAAGATGGTTCTTTTTGTTGATGAAATCCAATCAACACAATTCCAAACAAGCTGGCAGTTCAGTCCCTTGAACACAGCAAAATCATCTTTATATCTTTGTCCATTGTCACCATAACTCTAACCCAACATAAGATCACTCAGTCACTCACCTATCTCCCTATCCAAGATTCTTACAGTGCCGCTCCTGACTCAATATATGTTCACTTCCGAGGCGGAAGGTTGTGGTATTCAGGAAGTTCTGTACTACAGGAGGTGCCATCTTTCAGGTAATTTGTTACCCTCTCAAATGGACTTACTTGATAGGTCCCAAGCACTATTTGAAAAGGAGTCTGATCCCAGTGTTAACCAACTAAAACATTCAGGCCCTGTATGGAGAACATGGATTTAACATGCTTTGGAAAATATCCCCAGGAAGAGGCACGTGCAACACTTCTGCATAAATATTTCCACAAACACAAAGTACGAACTGCCATGGTTTTGGCTATAGGCAATTGACACCATCCTGTCTAGGTTTAACAGAATGCCTTGGTGAGGCTTTTGTTGCAAACACTTTCCTGTCACAAACATGTTTTCATTGCCAATTCTTGATTATATTCCACTCAAATTTATGCAGGAACAACAGATTAAACTCTCAGCATTCAGTCCCAATAGTTTTATGACGCTTGTACTCTAATTTCAAGATCATTGCTGATGTCTGAGAAATGGAGATCAGAATTAGTGCATGAAACTGAATGGCATGAACTTCGACTCTGCAGTCTGTGGTGCTGCAGTATTAAACAATGCAGTGAGAGGTTTGGAGGGAATCCTTGCAATGCTGAACAGCATCAAATCAGCCTGCAATCTGATTATTGCAACACTGAAAACAATCTAAATTTGGTTTGACAGTATGCTTTGCAAAATGTTATCAGAAATTTTGAAATAACTCATATTTGTTCTTACGTCACAGAAAGGGTTTATTCTTCATTGGCTTGCTAAACCAGAGTTGATATTCGATAAGCCATCGGAAGAGTAGCAGTCTGCCACCTGCCAGCACCATACATGTTACTCCCAAGCCTTTCCACTCTCCCAGAGCAAGGCTCCTCTCATTTCAGTTGCCGTCAGCCATATCCAGTCATACCACCTGGAATATTAATGAAAGGATCAGTACTATAAATCGATTAATTTCTCAACAACTGAATTTTTGCTACATCCCAAGTCTCATAAAATATAACGCACTGTTTTAGTTACAGGCCTAGTGAACTGAGGCGATCTGATATGTCTGCTATTGGCTTCCACTCCCCGTGAGAAGAGACATATTTTCACCAGCAGCCTGCACCAGTAATTCAGCCATGCACTGTACAAACATTCATCTTAAATAGGGCATAGGAAAATAATAATCTTTAATAATAATCTTTATTGCCACAAGTAGGCTTACATTAACAAAACAATGAAGTTACTGTTGTCACATTCCGGTGCCTGTTCGGGTACACGGAGGGACAATTCAGAATGCCCAAATTACCTAACAGCGCGTCTTTTGGGGCTTGCGGGATGAAACCGGAATGCCCAGAGGAAACCCACGCACACATGGGAGAACGTGCAGACTCCACACAGTGACCCAAGCCGGGATTCGAACCTAGGACCCTGGAGCTGTGAAGCAACCCACTGTGCTACCGTGCTGCCCAAAAGAGGTGTACATTATTCTTGTCTAGACTTGGCAATTGAGTGGTCATGCAGCCTGTGCAGACACAACTGGTGGAGCTGAGTTTTTCTTTGGTTAACTGTTCTTCCTCTCATCAATACTTTCATATGAAGGATGTATATGCTGACTTTGTCTGGCATGTTAACACACCCTGTGCTGCCCTAGCATCAATGTTTGAGCAGCTCGGCCAGCATAAAGGCTTTGTGCCTTAATGCGGGGAGCATTCACAATGAAGTGGATGAACTAATCGCACAAATAGATGTGAACGGGTATGACATAGTCAGGATTACGGAGATATGGCTGCAGGGTGACCAGGGATGGGAACTGAATGTCCAGGGGTATTCAGTATTTAGAAAAGACAGACAAAAAGTAAAAGGCTTGGTCAAGAAGGAAATTAACACAATAGTGAAGGAGAAGGAACAACTGTAATTATGGGTCATTTTAATCTGCGTATGGATAGGGAAAATAAAATTAGCCACAATATCATAGAGAAGGAATTTCCTAGAGTGTATGCGGGATGGTTTTCTGGATCAATATGTTGAGAACCCAACTAGAACAGGCCATCCTAGACTGGGTACTGTGCATGAAAACGGAATCATTGACAATCTGGTTGTGCGACATCCTTTGGGGATGAATGACCATAATATGATAGAATTTTTCATCAAGGTAAGAGAGTGAAGTTGTTGATTCTGAGACTAGGGTTCTGAATCTTAACAAAGGAAGCTACAATAAAATGAGGCGTGAGTTGGCTATGATCGATTGGGTAATGTTACTTAAAGGGATGACAGTGGATAGGCAATGGGAAACATTCAAAGAACACATGGAGGAATTGCAACAATTGTTTATTCCTGTCTGGCAAAAGTAAAACGGGAAAGGTGGCCAATCCATGGTTTACAAGGGAAATTAGGGATGGTATTCGATCCAAGGAAGTAGAATACAAATTGGCCAATGAAAACAACAGGTCTGAGGATTGGGAGCTGTTTATAATTCAGCAAAGAAGGACCAAGGGATTGATTAAGAAGGGGAAAATAGAGTATGAAAGCTTGCAGGAACATAAAAACTGACTGTAAAAGTTTCTATAGGTGCGTGAAGAGAAAAAGACTGGTGAAGCCAATGTAGATCCTCTTAGTCAGAATCATGCGAGAATAGGGGACAAAGAAATGGCTGAGCAACTAAATACATATTTTGTTTGTCTTCACAAATGAGGCCACAATAAGATACCAGATGACCCTCTGTCAAAGCTGTCATCTGGACTCGAAACGTTAGCTCTTTTCTCTCCTTACTGATGCTGCCAGACCTGAGATTTTCCAGCATTTTCTCTTTTGATTTCAGATTCCAGCACCAGCAGTAATTTGCTTTTATCCAAGATGCCAGAAATGTTGGGCAATGCAGGGTTCAGTGAGAGGGAGGATCTGAAGGTGATTAATATCAGTAGAGAAATGGTGTTGGGGAAATTGATGGGATTGAAGGTTGATAAATCCCCAGGGCCTGATAATCTACATCCCACTATAGAAATAGTGGATGCATCAGTGGTCATCTTCCAGGATTCTATAGACTGCGGAACAGTTCCTGCAGATTAGAGGGTGGCTAATGTAACTCAACTATTTAAAAAGGGAGATAGAGAGAAAGCAGGGAATTATAGACCAGTAAGCCTGACGTCAGCAGCGGGGAAAATTCTAGAATCCATTATCAAAGATTTTATAGCAGAACACTTAGAAAACTATGGCAGGATCGGACAGTCATCATGGATTTATGAAGAGGAAATCATGCTTGACAAATCTACTGGAATTCTTCGAGAACGTAACTAGTAGAATTGATGAAGAGGAACCAGTGGATATGGTGTATTTGGACTTTCAGAAGGCTTTTGACAAAGTCCTGTATAGAAGATTAGCGTGTACAATTAAAGCGCATGGGTTTGGGGGTAGTGTATTGAGATGGATAGAATACTGGTTGGCTAGCAGCCCACTATCATAGCCTTCAGCAAGGTCAGGCCCATCCTTTGGAACTTCCCCTCTGAACCTCTCCACCATATTCCCTCTGACGGTGTTCAGTTCATGTCCACCAGCCCAGCGTCCATTTCCATTCTGTGGATCACCTTGGAGGTTTCCACCATGAAAGGTACCTGAGAGAAACATAGAATTTACAGTGCAGAAGGAGGCCACACAGAGACTGTGAGCCACAGCAGTTGCAGGACTCTGCCCTTTTCTGCACCAACCAACCAGTCACCAATAGCAAAGGCAACAGCTGCTTGAACCCACTCTGGGAATTTGAATCTTTCCCAGAGACAGACATTTCCACTCCAGCTTGCTCATGCTTCCCCATTGTTAAGTGGCTGCTCCATTTACTGGAGCCCCCACCACCCCAACCGTGATCATTCTCCACCCACCACCGCCGCCGGGTTCATTCATCTCCACCTCCAGGTTCATCACATGCTCCCCCACCCAATTCTCTCCACCCCACCCCTCTCTGGGTTCACTCATTCCCCCGTCCCACCCCTGGTCCATTCATTCTCCACCCCTACCCTCACCAGATCCATTCCCCATGCCCCCCAGGTTCAGCTCCACCCCCCAGTTCATTCCACCTTCCACCCCCCCCCCCCGAGTTCATTCTGTCCTGCCCACACCCCGGTTCATTCCCCCAGTTATCAAGTTCTTTCCTCCTCCCCCTCGGGTCCATCCACCCCCCCCGCCCCCCGACTCGGGTTCATTCGCTCCTCCACACATCCTGGGTTCATTCATTCCCAGCGTCCCACCCGGTTCATAGCACCCCTCCCCCACTCCGGATTCAACCCCCCTCCCCCTGGGCCCCCCCCCGATCCCCCCCAGGTTCATCACTACCCCTCGGTTCATTCACCAATTCCACCACCCAGGTAAATTCACTCCCCACTAACCTAGGTTCATTCATTCCCCAACGTCCCCCCAGTTCGCTCCCCCCCTTACTGATTTCATCCCACCCCCACCCCTGATTTCATGCACCCCCTGGGATCATTGCCCCTCCATAACAAGGCCCAGTTTGATCCACCTGCCCCCCCCCCCCCCGGGTTAATTCAACCACCCTGCCCTACCCCAGTACATTCCCTCACCCCAGATTCATGCACCCCGCCGGGTTCATTCCCCCATACCACCTAGCCATGATTGTTTCCCCCGCCCTCTGCATGGATTCAGGCCCTACCCCCGGTTCATTCTCCCACCCCCGCCCTGGGTTCGAACACTTACCCACACCCCCTGAATTCAGCATCCCCCTCCCCCTGCCGGTACATTCCGCACAACACTAACTCCTTGCCCGGATTCAATCCCCCACCTCCTCCCCAGGTTAAATCCCATTCCCCAACCCTCCACCTCCCGGTTTCAGCACCACCCCCTCAGTTCCCCCCACCCCCGCCTGGATTCACTGTGCCCTGCATTCCACCCATTTATACAGCAGCCCACCCCTCCCCGCCCAGGCTCACCCCCCCCCCCCCCCCCCGCCCCCCCCCTGGTTCAACCCCAAGTTCATTCACCACTCACCACCCCGCCCCCTCCCCTTCCAGGTACATTCACCACCATGCCCCCCCTCGGGTCCATTCACCTCCCCGCCAGGTTCATTCATGACCCCGCTCCCCCCCCCGGGTTCATTCACCACCCCGCCCGCACACCCCGGGTCCATTCACCACTCTGCCCCCCCCACCCCGGGTTTATTCACCACCCTGCCCCCCCGGGTTTATTCACCACCCTGTCCCCTCTCCAGGTTCATTGACCACCCCCCTCCCCAGGTTCATTGACCACCCCCCCCCCCCTCCCCTCCCCCTGGGTCCGTTTCCCACCCCCGCCCCTGGTTCATCACTACCCTCGGTTCATTCACCAATTCCACCACCCAGGTAAATACATTCCCCAATCACCTAGGTTCATTCATTCCCCGACATCCCCCCAGTTCGCTCCCCCCCTTATTGAGTTCATCCCACCCCCACCCCCGAGTTCATGCACCCCCTGGGATCATTGACCCTCCACAACGCCCGGTTTGAACCACCTGCACCCCCCCCCCCCCCCACGAGTTCATTCAGCAACCCGCCCCACAGGGTTACCACCCCCCACGGGTTCATTCACCACCTCCCACTGGTTCATTCAACAACCCCCACAGGTTCATTCACCACCCTCCACAGGTTCATTCAACACCCCCCACAGGTATATTCACCACCCCCCACGGGTTCATTTAACACCCCTCATGGGTTCGTTCACCAACCCGCCCCACAGGTTTATTCACCACCCCCCACATGTTCATTTGCCACCCCTCACAGGTTCATTCACCACCCCCCCTCCCGGATTTATTCACCAACCCCGAGTTCATTCACCACTCACCACCCCGCCCCCTCCCCTTCCAGGTTCATTCACCACCATGCCCCTCTCCGGGTCCATTCATCTCCCCCCCCGGGTTTATTCACCACCCTGCCCCCCTCCCCCCGGGTTTATTCACCACCCTGCCACCCCCTGGGTTTATTCACCACCCTGCCCCCTCCCCAGGTTAATTGACCACCCCCCCTCCCCAGGTTCATTGACCACTGCCCCCCCCCCCCAGGTTCATTGACCACCCAACCACCCCGTAAGTTCATTGACTACCCCAACCCACCCGCCCTCCCAAGGTTCATTGACCACCCCACCCCACCAGGTTCATTGACCGCCCCCCCCTCCCCAGGTTCATTGACCTCCACCCCCCCACCCCACCCCCAGGTTTATTCACCACCCTGCCCCCCTTCCCCTGGGTTTATACACCACACCCCTCCCTCCCCAGGTTCATTGACCACCTCCACCCCACCCAGGTTCATTGACCACCCCCACTACCCCCCCAGGTTCATTGACCACCCAACCACACCGCAGGTTCATTGACCACCCCAACCCCCCCCAGGTACATTGACCTCCACCCCCCCACCCCCAGGTTTATTCACCACCCTGCCCCCCTTCCCCCGGGTTTATTCACCACACCCCCCCCTCCCCAGGTTCATTGACCACCTCCCCCCCCCCCCCACCCTCCCAGGTTCATTGACCACCCCCACCCCCCCCCTCCCAGGTTCATTGACCACCCAACCACCCTGCAAGTTCATTAACTACCCCAACCCACCCCCCCTCCCAAGGTTCATTGACCACCCCCCTCCCCAGGTTAATTGACCACCGCCCCCTCCCCAGGTTCATTGACCTCCACCCGCCCCCCCCCCCAGGTTCATTGACCTCCACCCGCCCCCCCCCCCCCAGGTTCATTGACCTCCACCCGCCCGCCCCCCCCCCCCAGGTTCATTGACCTCCACCCGCCCCCCCCCCCCCCAGGTTCATTGACCTCCACCCCCCCCCCCCCAGGTTCATTGACCTCCACCCGCCCCCCCCCCCCCAGGTTCATTGACCTCCACCCGCCCCCCCCCCCCCCAGGCTCATTGACCTCCACCCGCCCCCGCCCCCAGGCTTATTCACCACCCTGATCCCCTCACCCGGGTTTATTCACCACCACCACCCCCCGGGTTTATTCACCGCCCCCCCCCCCCCCCAGGTTCATTGACCACCCAACCACCCCGCAGGTTCATTGACCTCCACCCCACCCCACCCCCAGGTTTATTCACCACTCTGCCCCCCTACCCCCGGGTTTATTCACCACCCTACCCTCCTTCCCCCGGGTTTATTCACCACCCTACCCCACTTCCCCCGGGTTTATTCACCCCCCCCCCCACAGGTTCATTGACCTCCACCCCCCCCCCCAGGTTCATTGACCTCCACCCCCCCCCAGATTCATTGACCTCCACCCCCCCCCCAGATTCATTGACCTCCACCCCCCCCCCCAGATTCATTGACCTCCACCCCCCTCCCCAGATTCATTGACCTCCACCCCCCCCCCCAGATTCATTGACCTCCACCCCCCCCCCCCAGATTCATTGACCTCCACCCCCCTCCCCAGATTCATTGACCTCCACCCCCCCCCCAGATTCATTGACCTCCACCCACCCCCCAGGCTTATTCACCACCCTGAACCCCTCACCCGGTTTTATTCACCACCGCCCCCCCCCCAGGTTCATTGACCACCCCAACCCCCCCGAGGTTCATTGACCACCCCAAGCCCCCCCCAGGTTCATTGACCACCCCAACCCCCCCCAGGTACATTGGCCACCCCAACCCCCCCCCCCAGGTTCATTGACCTCCACCCCACCCCACCCCACCCCCAGGTTTATTCACCACCCTACCCTCCTTCCCCCGGGTTTATTCACCACCCTGCCCCCCTTCCCCCGGGTTTATTCACCACCCTGCCCCCCTTCCCCCGGGTTTATTCACCACACCCCTCCCTCCCTCCCTCCCTAGGTTCATTGACCACCACACTCCCCTTCTTCCCTCCTCCTTCTCCTCCTCGCCGTTTATTCCCTGGTCCGGGGCCCGCTTTGCCACTTTCCCACTCTGGGGCCTGTGATGCCCTCAGCCTCTCCTAGGCTCCCGCACAGGGAATTTTCCACCGGCCGCTGCCTCACTATTGCCGGACGAGGTGTGATAGGAGGCGGGGGGTTTGCCGAGGCCCCGATTCCCGCCCGGTGCCGCCGCTTACCGTCCGTCCGCCCGCCGCTCACTGGACTACAACCCCCACAATGCACCGCCTGACGTATGCTTCCGTCACGGCAGGAGTCATGTGACAGGTTCAGCTCGAGGCAAAATGTCTCTGGCAGGGGCGGGGGGTTACAGAGGGCAGGGGCAGGGGCGGGGGGGTTACAGAGGGCAGGGGCAGGGGCAGGGGCGGGGGGGTTACAGAGGGCAGGGGCGGGGGGGTTACAGAGGGCAGGGGCAGGGGCGGGGGGGTTACAGAGGGCAGGGGCGGGGGGGTTACAGAGGGCAGGGGCGGGGGGTTACAGAGGGCAGGGGCGGGGGGTTACAGAGGGTGGGGGTACAGAGGGCAGGGGTGGTGAGGGTGGGGGGTACTGAGGGCAGGGGCAGTGAGGGGGCCAGGGGTGGTGGGGGCTGCAGAGGGCAGGAGCGGTGGGGGGGTGCAGAGGGCAGGAGCGGTGGGGGGGTGCAGAGGGCAGGAGCGGTGGGGGGGTGCAGAGGGCAGGAGCGGTGGGGGGTGCAGAGGGCAGGAGCGGTGGGGGGGTGTGCAGAGGGCAGGGGCGGTGGGGGGGTGTGCAGAGGGCAGGGGCGGTGGGGGGGTGTGCAGAGGGCAGGGGCGGTGGGGGTGTGTGCAGAGGGCAGGGGCGGTGGGGGTGCAGAGGGCAGGGGCGGTGGGGGGGGTGCAGAGGGCAGGGGCGGTGGGGGGGGTGCAGAGGGCAGGGGCGGTGGGGGGGTGCAGAGGGCAGGGGCGGGGTGCAGAGGGCAGGGGCGGTGGGGGGGGTGCAGAGGGCAGGGGCGGTGGGGGGGTGCAGAGGGTGGGGGGGGTGCAGAGGGTGGGGGGGGTGCAGAGGGCAGGGGCGGGGTGCAGAGGGCAGGGGCGGTGGGGGGGTGCAGAGGGCAGGGGCGGTGGGGGGGGTGGGGGGGGTGTAGAGGGCGGTGGGGGGGGTGCAGAGGGCAGGGGCGGTGGGGGGGGGTGCAGAGGGCAGGGGCGGTGGGGGGGTACAGAGGGCAGTGGGGGGGTACAGAGGGCACGGGCTGGGGGGGGTACAGAGGGCACGGGCTGGGGGGGGTACAGAGGGCACGGGCCGGGGGGTACATAGGGCAGGGGCGAGGATGTGTACAGAGGGCAAGGGTGGTGAGGGGGTACAGAGAGCAGGGGCGGTGGGGAGGTACATGGGGCAGGGGTGGTGGGGGGGTTAAGAGGGGAGGGGCGGTGAGGGGGTACAGAGGGCACGGGCGGTGAGGGGGTACAGAGGGCATGGATGGTGAGGGGGTGCAGAGGGCATGGATGGTGAGGGGGTGCAGAGGGCAGGGGCGGTGGGGGGGTACAGAGGGCAGTGGGGGGGTACAGAGGGCACGGGCTGGGGGGGGTACAGAGGGCACGGGCTGGGGGGGGTACAGAGGGCACGGGCCGGGGGGTACATAGGGCAGGGGCGAGGATGGGTACAGAGGGCAAGGGTGGTGAGGGGGTACAGAGAGCAGGGGCGGTGGGGAGGTACATGGGGCAGGGGTGGTGGGGGGGTTAAGAGGGGAGGGGCGGTGAGGGGGTACAGAGGGCACGGGCGGTGAGGGGGTACAGAGGGCATGGATGGTGAGGGGGTGCAGAGGGCATGGATGGTGAGGGGGTACAGAGGGCAGGGGCGTTGAGGGGGTACAGAGGGCAGGGGCAATGGGGGAGGTAGAGAGGGCAGAGTCAGGGGATCGAGAGTGTGGGGCGGTGGGGGTTAGAGAGGGTGGGGTGGTGGGGGGTAGAGAGGGTGGGGTGGTGGGGGGTAGAGAGGGTGGGGTGGTGGGGGGTAGAGAGGGTGGGGTGGTGGGGGGTAGAGAGGGTGGGATGGTGGGGGGTAGAGAGGGTGGGGTGGTAGGGGTAGAGAGGGTGGGGTGGTAGGGGTAGAGAGGGTGGGGTGGTGGGGAGTAGAGAGGTTGGGGCCAGTGAGGGGTATAGAGGATGGGGGCAGCTGGGGGTATAGAGGATGGGACCAGTGGGGTGTATAGGGGGTGGGGCCAGTGGGGAGTATAGGGGGTGGGGCCAGTGGGGAGTATAGGGGGTGGGGCCAGTGGGGAGTATAGGGGGTGGGGCCAGTGGGGGGTATAGAGGATGGAGGCAGTGGGGGTACAGAGGATGGGAGTAGTGGGTGGTATAGAAGATGGGGGCAATGGGGGGTATAGAAGATAGGGCAGTGGAGGGTATAGAGTATGGGGGCAGTGGGAGGTTATAGAGGAAGGGGCTAGCGGGGGTGTCGAGGATGATGGTGGCAGGTCTGCCGAGGATGATGGTGGCAGGTCTGTCGAGGAATGGGGTAGCGGGGGCTGTTGAGGACGGGGTTGGCGATGATGTCGAGGAGGCTGGTGTTGGATGGGGGTGGCTGGAGAAGTAGTAACAGGAAACATAGACATGGCAGAGGAACTGAACAGTTACTTTGGATCTGTCTTCAAGGTAGCAGACACCAGAACATCAGAAGGGGCAGAGGTGAGTGTAGTGGCCAAAACTAAGGAGAAGGTTCTGGGGAAACTGAAAGGTGTGAAGGTGGATAAATCACCTGGACCGGATGGACTGCACCCCAGGGGTCTAAAAGAGATAGCTGGGGAGATTGTGGAGGCATTGGTGATGATCTTCAGGAATCACTGGGGGCAGGGAGGAGGGGCAGGGAGGATCCCAAAGGACTGGAAAACGGCTAATACAACACCTCTGTTTAAGCAGGGAGGGAGGCAGAAGGCAGGAAATTATGGGCCAGCTAGCCTGACTTCAGTCATTGGTAAGATTTTAGAGTCCATAATTAAAGATGGGATTGCGGAGTACTTGGAGGTGCATGATAAATTAGGACTGAGTCAGCACGGCTTCATCAAGGGGAGGTCATGTCTGACAAATTTGTTAAGTGTTCGTTCTGTGAAAAGGTAAGAAGGAAGTTAGACAAAGGAGAACCAGTGGATGTGATCTATTTAGATTTCCAGAAGGCCTTTTACAAAGTGCTGTGTAGGAGGCTATTAAATAAGTTAAGAGCCCATTGTGTTAAGGGTAAGATTTGGATTTGTTTTATTGTCATGTGTACCGAGATGCAGTGAAAAGTATTGTCCTGCATACAGTCCAGACAAATCCATACATTAAAAAAATATTGGGCATACATAAATACACAATGTAAATACATAGACACAGGCATCGGGTGAAGCATACGGAGTGCATTACTACTCAGTAGAGAAGATGCGTGAAGAGATCAGTTCAGTCCATAAGAGGGTCATTCAGGAGTTTGATAACAGCGGGGAAGAAGCTGTTTTGGAATCTGTTAGTGTGTGATCTCAGACTTTTGAATCTTCTGCCCGATGGAAGAAGTTTAAAGAGTGAATAACCCGGGTGGAAGAGGTCTTTGATTATACTGCCCACTTTCCCAAAGCAGTGGGAGGTGTAGATAGATTCAATGGATAGGAGATGGGTTCGCTTGATGGACTGGGATGTGTTTCCGACTCTCTGTAGCTTCTTACGGCCTTGGGCCGAGCAGTTGCTGTACCAGGCTGTGATGCAGCCAGATAGGATGCTTTCTGTGGTGCAAAAGTTGGTAAGAATCAATGTGGACATGTCGAATTCCCTTAGTTTCCTGAGGAAGTATAGGTGCTGTTGTGCTTTCTAGGATGTAGCGTCAACGTGGGTGAACCAAGACAGATTGTTGGTGATGTACACCCCTAGGAATTTGAAGCTGTCAACCATTTCCACCTTGGTACCAGATTGATGCTGACAGGGGTGTGTACGATACTTTGCTTCCTGAAGTCAATGACCAGCTCCTTGGTTTTGCGGACATTGAAGGAGAGATTGGTGACGTTACACCACTCCACTAAGTTCTCTATTTCCCTCCTGTACTCTGACTCATCGTTGTTCGCGATCCGACCCATTACTGTCGTGTCATCAGCAAACTTGTAGATGGAGTTGGAGTCTAATTTTGCCACACTGTCATGTGTGTATAGGGAATATAGTAGGGGGCTAAGTACGCAGCCTTGCAGGGCCTCGATATTGAGGACTATCGTGGAGGAGGTGTTGTTTATCCTTACTGATTGTGGTCTATGGGTCAGGAAGTCGAGGATCCAGTTGCAGAGGGAGGAGTCAAGTACTAGGTTTTGGAGCTTTGATATGAGCTTGGCTAGGATTATGGTGTTGAAGGCAGAGCTGTAGTCAATGAATAGGGGTTTGATGTAGGAGTCCTTTTGTCGAGAAGCTCCAGGGATGAGTGTAGGCCAAACCGGTTGGTCCGTGCAGGATACTGGCATGGATAGAGGATTGGCTGACTGGCAAAAGGCAGAGTGGGGATAAAGGGGTCTTGTTCAGGATGGCACCCGGTGACTAGTGTGCCTCAGGGGTCGGTGTTGGGACCACAAACTTTCACAATATCCATTAACAATCTGGAAGAAGGAACTGAGGGCACTGTTGCTAAGTTTGCAGATGATATAAAGATATGCAGAGGGACAGGTAATGTTGAGGAAGCAGAGGAGCTGCAGAAGGACTTGGACAGGCTAGGAGAATGGGTAAAGAAGTGACAGATGGAATATAATGTGGAAAAGTGTCAGGTTATGCTCTTTGGTAGGAAGAATGGAGGCATTGGATTGGATTTTGTTTATTGTCATGTGTACAGAGGTACAGTGAAAAGTATTTTTCTGCAAGCAGCTCAACAGATCATATTAGGGCAACACAAGGTATACAATGTAACTACATAACACCGGTATCGGGTGAAGCATACAGGGTGTAGTGTTAATCAGGTCAGTCCATAAGAGGATCGTTTAGAAGTCTGGTAACAGCGGGGAAGAAGCTGTTTTTGAGTCTGTTCGTGCGTGTTCTCAGACTTCTGTATCTCCTGCCCGATGGAAGAAGTTGGAAGAGTGGAAGGGTGGGAGGGGTCTTTGATTATGCTGCCCGCTTTCCCCAGGCAGCAAGAGGTGTAGATGGAATCAATGGATGGGAGGTAGGTTCGTGTGATGGACTGGCCTATGTTCACGATTCTCTGAAGTTTCTTGCGGTCCTGGGCCGAGCAGTTGCCATGCCAGGCTGTGATGCAGCCCGATAGGATGCTTTCTCTGGTGCATCTGTAAAAGTTGGGAAGAGTTAATGTGGACATGCCGAATTTCCTTAGTTTCCTGAGGAAGTATAGGCGCTGTTGTACTTTCTTGATGGTAGCGTCGACGTGAGTGGACCAGGACAGATATTTGGAGATGTGCACCCCAAGGAATTTGAAGCTGCTAACATCTCCACCTCGGCCCCGTTGATGCTGACAGGGGTGTGTATAGTATTTTGCTTCCCAAAGTCAATGACCAGCTCTTTAGTTTTGTAGGCATTGAGGGATAGATTGTTGTTGCTGCACCACTCCACTAGGTTCTCTAAGGCTAGCACACTTCCCAAATCCAAACTTGCACCAGGCCTCCCAATTCCTCCTCCCATTTTTGCCACCATTGAAACTTCCTCCTTCCTGGCCAAGTTGGCATACACATTGGCGATTTTGCCCTCCCCAATATCATTCTCCAAGAGCCTGTCCTGTAGACCCAAGGCGGCCACATTGGGAACGAACCCACCTCTTTACTCAAAAAGGCCCTTATTTGGAGGTACCTGCACTCATTACCACTGGGCAATTTGTAAGCCTCCGTCAGCTCAGTTAGGTTCGCAAACATCCCGCCCAGAAACAGGTCATCAAAGCATTTGATCCCCACTCTTTAAATCTGGCATAGAATCTCGCTGGGGCAAATTCATGGTTACCACAGATCGGGGCCTTTCTATACATGACGTCAAAGCCAAAATGTAGCCGGCACTGATTCCACATCCTCAAAGTGGAAACTACCACTGAATTTGATGAGTAACGACTCAGTGAGAATGGTAGAGGAGCTGAAGCCAATGCCCTTAAGGAGGTCTCCCTACACGAGGCCTCTTCCACCCTACACCACACCGACCGTTGATCTAACACATTTACGGACCATGACAATATTGGCAGCCCAGTAATAACTCTGAAAATTAGGGAGAGCCAAACCACCATCTTGTCTACCCTCTCCAGATAAACTCTTTTAATATGGAGAATCCAGGGCACCACAGTGGCACAGTGGTTAGCATTGTTGCTACGGTGCTGAGGACCCGGGTTCGAATCCCGGTCCTGGGTCACTGTCCGTGTGGAGTTTGCACATTCTCCCAGTGTCTGCGTGGGTTTCGCCCCCACAACCCAAAAGATGTGCAGGATAGGTGGATTGGCCACGCTAAATTGCCCCTTGGAAAAAATAATTGGATAATCTAAAATTTTTTTTTAAATATGGAGAATCCTCCCTGCCCACACAAAGCCCAGAATAAGCCGATTGACCTTTCTGGAAAAAGATATGGGCAGAAAGATTGGGAGATTCTGGAAGACAAAAATGAACATCGGCAGGATCACCATCTTTATTGTCTGGACTCTCTCAGACAGAGAGAGTGGCAGTCTGTCTCATCTTTTAAATTCCTCTTTCATCCACTCCACTAAACTTGCCAGATTTAACTTTTTAAACTGAGCCCAGATGGCAAAAGCTCTTTCTTGCCAAACAAAACAGGAACCCATTCAAACGCCCCTCCTGTCCTCCGGAGCCTATCAGAAACATCTCACGCTTTGCCATATTTGAGCTTGTATCCGGAGAAGGAGTCAAACTCACTCAAAATCCCCAGAATCTTGTCAAATGTCTCCATGGGATTAAAATGTACAACAGGAGGTCAGCCACATACAAAGAGAGCCAGTGCTCCACTCCCCAGACCCCTGAAGATCCATTGCCAATGGTTCAATCGCAAGGGCAAAGACCAGGGGAGAGAGTGGGGACTGCTGCCTCGCCCCACGTTGCAAAGTGAAATACTTAAAGTTAACCCCGTTAGTGGAGATGCTTGCTTTCCGGGTTTTGTACAACAGTCTAACCCAGTTCATGAATCCCTGTCCAAACCCAAACCGCTCCAAAATGTCAAATAAGTACAGCCATTCCACTCGGTCAAATGCCTTCTCGGCATCCATTGACACCACAACCTCCATCTCGCTTCCTCCTGCGGGCATCAGGATTACGTCTAATAGCCTCCGTATATTGGTCGCTAACACTCTGCCTTTCACAAACCCGGTTTGGTCCTCTCCAACCAAATCCGCCGCACATCCCTCGATACGGGTAGCGAAGATCTTAGCATCGACATTTAGGAATGAAATTGGACGATAAGATTCACGTTGCTCAGGATCTTTTTCCTTTTTTTGGATGAGGGAAATGAAGGCCTATGACAGCGTCAGGGGAAGCACACCCTTCTGTAGTGTTTCATTGTACATCCTGACCATTAACGGATCCAGCAACACGCTGAAGCGTTTATAAAATTTGGCTGGGAATCTTTCCGGACTCGGGGCCTTCTCTAATTGCATCAAACTCACACATCCCAATACCTCCCGCGGACCTACTGCGGTCCCCAACCCCTGCGCCCTCGCCATCCTCGGAAACTCCAACCCATCCAAGAATCTTCATCTCAGTTCATCTCCTGAAATGAAAATGAAATGAAAATCGCTTATTGTCACAAGTAGGCTTCAAATGGAGTTACTGTGAAAAGCCCCTAGTCACCACATTCCGGCGCCTGTTCGGGGAGGCTGGTAAGGGAATTGAACCGTGCTGCTGGCCTGACTTGGTCTGCTTTAAAAGCCAGCAATTTAGGCCAGTGTGCTAAACCAGGTCCTGGCGGTGGTTCTGATTGGTAGTCTCTGATAGGACTCAAACATTTTATTGATCCCTGCCAGGTCCGTTACCATCTCGTCCCTAAGCTTACGTATTTCCCTGGCAGCTGTCTATCGCCTCATTTGGTGGGCAAACATCCTGCCAGCCTTCTCCCCAGTTGGTGCGCAAGCATCCTGCCAGCCTTCTCCCCGTATTCGTACACAAACCACCTAGCTCTGTGCAGTTGTCTCACTGCCTTATCCGAGGTGACCAGATTAAACTCCAGCTGGAGCCTTAGGCGCTCCTTCAATAGCGTCTCGTCATGTGATTCCAGGTAACCGATCGACTGCTAAGATCGCCTCCACCAATCTTATTTGCTCCTCTCGCTTCACCCTTAGTCTGTGCGCCTGACTCAAGATGAGCTCTCCCCTAATCACAACCTTCTGTGCCTCCCATCGCACCCCAGCAGAGACTGCACCCGTGTCATTATGATCCGTATAGTTACAGATGGTCCCTTCCAATCTCTCACACATTCCCTTATCTGCAAGGAGACCAATGACTGGGTTGTCTGTCTACTAAATCCTGGGTAAAACAATGCTGGAAGGTGAGTTTGGAATGTAGCATTCACCTTGGATGGCTGTAACACAAGAGTACCTGATACATCACAATTTGCCCTGCAAAGTACGCTCTTACTGAATGAAAATGAATGTTTCTATGCTGAATGTTTGTTACATACCTTAGCTGCATCTCATGTTTGGAATTGCAACTAATGGGAAATAGCATGCAGAGGTTGGGTATGAATCCAAGGACTATGACTGGGTCCAGAATTGATGTTCCACGTCCAATTGGCGGTTCCACCAAATAAATACAGATGGGCTTTCATGCTATGGATGATTTGAAGCTGGCAACGCAAATGCCACATCACCCTTCCTGGTGCCAACTGCCCATCTAGTGAGACCATACCCACCAGCTGGTAGTTATGCAACACCAGTTACAATTCTCTTTCACTTCCAGATGGTTAACCTGGTGATGACAAATAGTGGCAGACTCACTGATCAAATAGCCAAGCGCGCAGGAGAGAATGGTCATTGAACAGCCAACTGGGCTCATTAGAAGGACCTGAATGAGTAAATCTGTCACTGTTAGCCAAGATTCATGAAATCCTGCTCCAGTTAAGCCCCGCTAGTTAGATGAACAGGAAATTTACAAGAGCATAGAACATTACAGCGCAGTACAGGCGCTTCGGCCCTCGATGTTGCGCCGACCTGTGAAACCACTCTAAAGCCCATTTACACTATTCCCTTATCGTCCATATGTCTATCCAATGACCATTTGAATACCCTTAGTGTTGGCGTGTCCACTATTGTTGCAGGCAGGGCATTCCACACCCTTACTACTCTCTGAGTAAAGAACCTACCTCTGACATCTGTCTTATATCTATCTCCCCTCAATTTAAAACTATGTCCCCTCGTGCTAGACATCACCATCCAAGGAAAAAGGCTCTCACTGTCCACCCTATCCAAGTCTCTGATCATCTTGTATGTCTCAATTAAGTCACCTCTTAACCTTCTCTCTAACGAAAACAGCCTCAAGTCCCTCAGCCTTTCCTCATAAGATCTTCCCTCCATACCAAGCAACATCCTGGTAAATCTCCTCTGCACCCTTTCCAATGCTTCCACATCCTTCCTATAATGCGGTGACCAGAATTGCACGCAATACTCCAAATGCGGCCGCACCAGAGTTTTGTACAGCTGCAACATGATCTCATGGCTCCGAAACTCAATCCCTCTACCAATAAAAGCTAACACACCGTACGCCTTCTTAACAACCCTCTCAACCTGAGTGGCAACTTTCAGGGATCTATGTACATGGACACCGAGATCTCTCTGCTCATCCACACTGCCAAGAATCTTACCATTAGCCCAGTACTCTGTCTTCCTGTTATTCCTTCCAAAATGAATCACCTCACACTTTTCTGCATTAACTCCATTTGCCACCTCTCAGCCCAGCGCTGCAGCTTATCTATGTCCCTCTGTAACTTGTAACATCCTTCCGCACTGTCCACAACTCCACCGACTTTAGTGTCATCTGCAAATTTACTCACCCATCCTTCTACGCCCTCCTCCAGGTAATTTATAAAAATGACAAACAGCAGTGGCCCCAAAACAGATCCTTGTGGTACACCACTACTAACTGGACTCCAGTCTGAACACTTCCCATCAACCACCACCCTTTGTCTTCTTCCAGCTAGCCAATTTCTGATCCAAACTGCTAAATTTCCCTGAATCCTATGCTTCCGTATTTTCTGCAGTAGCCTACTGTGGGGAACCTTATCAAACGCTTTACTGAAATCCATATACACCACATCAACTGCTTTACCCTCATCCACCTGTTTGGTCACCTTCTCAAAGAACTCAATAAGGTTTGTGAGGCACGACCTATCCTTCATGAAACCGTGTTGACTATGTCTAATCAAATTATTCCTTTCCAGATGATTATACACCCTATCTCTTATAAACCTTTCAAAGATTTTGCCCACAACAGAAGTAAGGCTCACTGGTCTATAGTAACCGGGGTTGTCTCTACTCCCCTTCTTGAACAAGGGGACAACATTTGCTATCCTCCAGTCTTCTGGCACGATTTCTGTTGACAAAGATGACTTAAAGATCAAAGCCAAAGGCTCAGCAATCTCCTCCCTAGCTTCCCAAAGAATCCTAGGATAAATCCCATCCGGCCCAGTGGACTTATCTATTTTCACCCTTTCCAGAATTGTTAATACCTCCTCCTTATGAACCTCAAGCCCTTCTAGTCTAGTAGCCTGAATCTCAGCATTCTCCTCGACAACATTGTCTTTTTCCTGTGTGAATACTGACGAAAAATATTCATTTAGCACCTCTCCTATCTCCTCGGACTCCAAGCACAACTTCCCACTACTGTCCTTGACTGGCCCTACTCTTACCCTAGTCATTCTTTTATTCCTGACATATCTATAGAAAGCTTTAGGGTTATCCTTGATCCTACCTGCCAAAGACTTCTCATGTCCCCTCCTGGCTCTTCTTAGCTCTCTCTTTAGGTCCTTCCTAGCTAACTTGTAACTCTCGAGCGCCCTTACTGAACCTTCATGTCTCATCTTTACATAAGCCTCCTTCTTCCTCTTGACAAGTGTTTCGACTGCCTTAGTAAACCACGGTTCCCTTGCTCGACCACTTCCTCCCTGCCTGACAGGCACATACTTATCAAGGACACGCAGCAGTTGTTCCTTGAACAAGCTCCACATTTCCATTGTGCCCATCCCCTGCAGTTTTCCTCTCCATCCGATGCATCCTAAGTCTTGCCTTATCGCATCATAATTGCCTTTCCCCCAGATATAACTCTTGCCCTGCGGTATATACCTATCCCTTTCCATCACTAAAGTAAACATAATCGAATTGTGGTCACTATCACCAAAGTGCTCACCTACCTCCAAATCTAACACCTGTCCTGGTTCATTACCCAGTACTCAGAGCAGTCTCTGAGTAAGCTGTAACTCCAGCTCTAAACCTTGTGCATGTTGTAATGAAGCGCGCCAATGTTATTTGCGAGGGTGTCCCAACTTGGAACACCGGTTCGTGGGGGGTGTTGTAGCCACTTAAAATGGCCAACTCCCGATTCAAAATGGCGAACGGCAAAGGCTGATGGGAAAGTCAGCCAACAAGACAAAAATGAACAGCTGCAGGTTGGCTGTGTATTTACCTCTAGAAAGGCCAGACACTATCGATACCAGTGTGGTAGTATGTATTAGGGGTCATGTGGGACTGGAAGCCCTAATGTCATTGGCTGACAGATCCCGGGTCCTGGTTGGCCGTTGACCTCTAGCTCCGCCCTGAAGGCGGAGTATAAGAAGCCGGAGTCCTCCCCCGCAGGCCATTCTACTATCGAGCTGCGGGGGAACAGACACGCTTAATAAAGCTTCATCGACTTCACTCTATTCGTCTCACGGAGTCTTTGTGCGCTACAATTTATTAAGCGTGCCTAAAAAGGACTATGGAGCTCAGGATCATCCCGGAATGCCTGAGGATCAGCCCTCACGCAGTGAACGCGGCAGCAGCCTTCAAGCACTGGCAGACTTGTTTCGAGGCCTACCTCTGAACGGCCACCGGCCGGGTCACAGAAGACCAAAAACTACAGGTCCTGCACTCGAGGGTAAGCACGGAGATTTTCTCCCTCATCGAAGACGCGGAGGATTTACAGACGGCGTTCGCAGCACTGAAAAGTCTCTATGTCCGCCCAGTTAACCAAATCTACGCTCGCTACCAGCTCGCGACGAGACGGCAAGGTCCCGGAGAATCGATGGACGAATTCTACACCGCGCTGCTGATTTTGGGACGAGCCTGCAGCTGCCCTTCGGTGAACGCAAATGAACACACGGACATGTTAATGCGCGATGCTTTTGTGGCAGGTATGAATTCCTCCCAAATTCGCCAAAGACTTCTAGAAAGAGAGTCGCTAGGACTCTCAGAGGCCCGGGCCCTAGCAGCCTCCCTAGACGTGGCCGCGCGTAATACCCGCGCCTACGGCCCCGACCGGGCGGCAGCCAATTGGGCTCCGTACGTACCCGTCGCGACAAACCCACCCCACCGGACACCCCACAGGCTTGCGCGGTCCAAACGCCAAGTCGCACCGGGGGCGCCCGCTGCTATTTCTGCGGCCAGGCGAAACACCCCCGGCAGCGCTGCCCGGCCCGCGCAGCAATCTGCAAGAGCTGCGGGAAAAAGGGCCATTTCGCGGTCGTGTGCCGGTCCCGCGAGGTCGCCGCTGTCCCGGGAGAACAGGGAGCCCTGCAAGCCGTTTACGCTCCCCAACCCCCCCAGCGCCCCATGTACGACCCGCAGGCGCAGCCGCTCTGGGTCCCGACCACCGTGGTCCCGGGAGAACAGGGAGCCCTGCACGCCGCTTACGCTCCCCAACCCCCCCCCCCCCGCGCCCCATGTATGACCCGCCGGCGCTACCACTTTGGGTCCCGACCACCGCTCTCCCCGGAGAAGAGGGAGTTCTGCGCGTCTCTAACGCCCCCCAAACCCCCGCGCCCCACGTCTGACCCGCCGGCGCTACCAACTTGGGTCCCGACCACCGCTGTCCCCAGAGATGAGGCAGCCCCGCGCGGTCCTAACGCTCCCCAACCCCCCCAGCGCCCTATGTGCGACCCGCAGACGCCGCCATTTTGGGTCCCGGCCACCACGAGGGGAGGAAGGGCGCCGCCATCTTGGACCACCCCAGACCTGTACGACACGTGGGGGTGGCCATTTTGTCCACCCCCGCCGCCATCTTGTGACCCCCCAGACATGTGCGATGTATGGGGGCAGCCATTTTGTTCATCCCCGACGCCATCTTGGACGGCAACAACGGACCCCACTCCACTACTACAACCACGTCTCGCTTCAATTACGCTCGATCAAGCTCGGCCCCGGACACTCCAGACGACGACGACAACGGCGCTAATAAACGGCCACAAGACACCATGCCTAGTTGACTCCGGGAGCACGGAGAGCTTTATCCACCCCGACACGGTAAGACGCTGTTCCTTGACCACCTATCCCAGCGCACAAAAGATTTCCCTAGCTGCAGGATCCCACTCCGTACAGATCCAAGGTTTCTGCATAGTTACCCTAACGGTGCAGGGGAGGGAGTTCAAAAACTACAAACTACACGTCCTTCCCCAACTCTGTGCCCCCACTTTACTGGGATTAGATTTCCAGTGCAATCTACAGAGCCTTACGTTCAAATTCGGCGGCCCAATACCCCCACTCACTATCTGCGGCCTTGCAACCCTCAAGGTGCAACCCCCGTCCTTGTTTGCGAACCTCACCCCGGATTGCAAACCCGTCGCCACTAGGAGCAGACGGTACAGCGCCCAGGACCGGACCTTCATTCGCTCCGAAGTCCAGCGGCTACTAAAGGAAGGCATAATCCAGGCCAGCAATAGTCCCTGGAGAGCACAGGTGGTAGTAGTGAAGACGGGAGAAACAAAGGATGGTCATAGACTATAGCCAGACCATCAACAGGTACACACAACTAGACGCGTACCCTCTCCCCCGCATGTCCGACATGGTCAATCGGATTGCCCAATATAAAGTCTTCTCCACCGTGGACCTCAAGTCCGCCTACCATCAGCTCCCCATCCGCCCAAGTGACCGCAAGTACACAGCCTTCGAGGCAGACGGGCGATTATACCATTTCCTAAGGGTCCCATTTGGCGTCACAAACGGGGGCTCGGTCTTCCAACGGGAGATGGACCGAATGGTTGATCAACATGGGTTGCGGGCCACGTTCCCGTATCTCGACAATGTAACCATCTGCGGCCACGACCAGCAGGACCACGACGCCAACCTCCAAAAATTCCTCCAGACTGCCAAAGCCTTGAACCTCACGTACAACGAGGACAAGTGCGTTTTTAGCACCAACCGGCTAGCCATTCTGGGCAACGTAGTGCGCAATGGGATAATAGGCACCGATCCCGAACGTATGCGCGCCCTCATGGAATTTCCCCTCCCGCACTGCTCAAAAGCCCTGAAACGCTGCCTGGGGTTTTTTTCATACTACGCCCAGTGGGTCCCCCAGTACGCAGACAAGGCCCGCCCCCTAATACAGACCACGACCTTCCCTCTGTCGACAGAGGCTTGCCAGGCCTTCAGCCGCATCAAAGCGGATATCGCAAAGGCCACGATGCGTGCCATCGACGAGTCCCTCCCCTTCCAGGTCGAGAGCGACGCCTCCGACGTAGCCCTAGCGGCCACCCTTAACCAAGCGGGCAGACCCGTGGCCTTTTTCTCTCGAACCCTCCACGCTTCAGAAATCCGCCACTCCTCAGTGGAAAAGGAAGCCCAAGCCACAGTGGAAGCTGTGCGACATTGGAGGCATTACCTGGCCGGCAGGAGATTCACTCTCCTCACCGACCAACGGTCGGTAGCCTTCATGTTCGATAATGCACTGCGGGGCAAAATCAAAAACGACAAGATCTTAAGGTGGAGGATCGAGCTCTCTACCTTCAACTACGAGATTTTGTATCGTCCCGGAAAGCTGAACGAGCCGTCCGATGCCCTATCCCACGGCACATGTGCCAACGCACAAATTAACCGCCTCCAAACCCTCCACGAGGACCTCTGCCACCCGGGGGTCACTCGGTTTTTCCACTTTATCAAGTCCCGCAATCTCCCATACTCTTTAGAGGAGGTCCGTACAGTCACAAGGGACTGCCACATCTGCGCGGAATGCAAACCGCATTTTTTCAGGCCGGATGGTGCGCACCTGATTAAGGCTTCCCGCCCCTTTGAACGCCTTAGTCTGGATTTCAAAGGGCCCCTCCCCTCCACTGACCGCAACACATACTTTCTTAATGTGGTGGACGAATACTCCCGCTTCCCATTCGCCATTCCCTGCTCTGACATGACCGCGGCCACAGTCATTAAAGCCCTGAACACCATCTTCACACTGTTCGGTTGCCCCGCATACATCCACAGCGACAGGGGGTCCTCTTTCATGAGTGACGAGCTGCGCCAGTTCCTGCTCAGCAAGGGCATAGCCTCAAGCAGGACGACCAGCTACAACCCCCGGGGGAACGGGCAAGTAGAGAGGGAGAACGGCACGGTCTGGAAGACCGTCCTACTGGCCCTACGGTCCAGGGACCTCCCAGTTTCACGGTGGCAGGAGGTCCTCCCGGACGCTCTCCACTCCATCCGGTCGCT
Organism: Scyliorhinus torazame; assembly: GCF_047496885.1. Classification (NCBI taxonomy): domain Eukaryota; kingdom Metazoa; phylum Chordata; class Chondrichthyes; order Carcharhiniformes; family Scyliorhinidae; genus Scyliorhinus; species Scyliorhinus torazame. The sequence continues at coordinate 76,786,323 of NC_092723.1, forward strand.
ATTATGTACGAGCACTAATCAAACGCCTCATGAGCGTCTCCTTGTCTTCACTAGGAGGTCCTCCTCTGGAACGTCGCTGCCAACCTGGCTGGCGGCCCCAGGACCCACCTTGCTCCGAAAGCATGTGCGGGCACACAAGGCGGACCCGTTGGTCGAAAGGGTTCACCTCCTCCACGCGAACCCGCAGTACGCTTACGTGGAGTACCCCGACGGCCGACAGGACACGGTCTCCCTGCGGGATCTGGCGCCCGCCGGCAACACACACACCCCCCCGACACCATTCACCCAACCCCCCCTTCCTGCCACCGCCGCACCCCGCGACCGCCCCCTTCCCAGGAGGATCCGTTCCCCTCCCCTCAGGCCCGACCAAGAATAAAGCCCAAGCTGAAACCGTAAGGCTCCCGGAGACGACAACACCGGTACAAGCACCACCAACACCACCGGGGCCGAGGCGATCGACACGGACGACCAGACCGCCCGACCGACTCGTGGCGTCGATCTAAATCAATATATGGACTTTTCACAAGAACATTTTGCTTTTCTCCCGATACCTTCTGTAAATAGTTGAAACAGGACAAAATTGTACATACTGTATTGCCATATGAATGTTTTCCTCCCAGGACCAGCCCTGTAAACCCTTACCACCATGCGAAGCATCACCCCGCCGGGTTCATTTTTGACAAGGGGTGAATGTGGTAGTATGTATTAGGGGTCATGTGGGACTGGAAGCCCTAATGTCATTGGCTGACAGATCCCGGGTCCTGGTTGGCCGTTGACCTCTAGCTCCGCCCTGAAGGCGGAGTATAAGAAGCCGGAGTCCTCCCCCGCAGGCCATTCTACGATTGAGCTGCGGGGGAACAGACACGCTTAATAAAGCTTCATCGACTTCACTCTATTCGTCTCACGGAGTCTTTGTGCGCTACAACCAGCAACCATCAGCCTAACAAAACACCAGCCATCTGCATACTAATGAGCAATCCCCGGGAACAATAAGCAACATTTAGACACACAAAGCAAAACCAGACTCTTCGGCGCCAGCAGGAGCCTACACAAAAGGAGGTGAACGAGCACCTCAAGACCGCCCATCGATCAGCAAACCGCTCCAGCATTGGAGAAAATCGAACCAAGTGATTGGGACAAAGTCCAATCACTTGGGACCGTGTACAGGGTCCGCCCCGAAAGGCGGAAAGCCCCTGGGGACTATAAGAATTGAGCCCCAAGTTCAAATTGCTCTCTTCTCTTCCTCTCCCCCTCTTCGAGCTCTTCGTCCTGCCCGGGTCACCCAGCAACAACCAACCAACATTGACCGGAGCAGTGAAGATCGAATCGTAAGTTTAATTCAACGCTCGCTACGAGATAGGCGCTCCTAGCTACCAATCTGTACCAACTTCGAATCCCGCAGGCTCAGAACCCGAACGAAAGGCCATTTGTTTCCCTGACCTGGTGGGCGAGTTCCAAGTTAAGTATAGGCCTGTTGTAGAAGTAGCTTAGACGTAGAATTTATGCATGAGTAGCGATTACTGTGTATAATAAATGTACTTTGATTTAAACCTTACTAATCGGTGTATTGGATTATTGATCATTACTCGGACTTGAACCACGTGGCGGTATCATAAAGATACCTGGCGACTCAAGAGCAAAGGTAATAAAAACAGAGCAATTGAACTAAGGCAAAGTTAGCAACATTATTTGGCGACATCCTGACGGGACCTGATCTAGAAGTGGAAAACCACTCCGGGAGAACCCAAGAATTTGAATTAGAGATCCAATTGGAAACAGAAAACCACAAGTGTTCAAGCAGTTCTGATCAATACTCATAATTCGGAAGTGTGTGTATGCATGCGTAACTAACAGGGCGATAAGGTAAAACTGAGATTTTTTGTTGCGACAAAACTGTCGGAAGTTTGTATTTCGGAAAGTAGCGAAAGCCGTACCTGTATTTACAGCACCGCCTTAATACCCCTGTCCCAAATTTGAAGAGCAGCATTCGGATTAAAACCCCTGTCGCAAATTTGAAGAGCAGCATTCGGATGGGAAAGATGGCAATGCAGAGCTTAATGAACCCAGAGGAATTTGCGGTCGCAGCAACCAGCAGCAGTAGAGTGGGCAATGTCCCATTTGGGAGGAAGAGATCAAGAAATATCTCAAAGGGAAAGGATGGCCCCTTTGGAATGAATTCTGTGACAACGAGGAATCAGGTCCCGGGAGTATAGGACATACTTGGTGGGAGAACCTGAGTGAGATCCAAAAAAAGAACTTATGGAAAGCTCGCAAGCCAATGGCAATCGTGTCCTGCTTGGCACAATTGCGAGGCACAGAGGAGGTGGTTAGGACGCTCCGGAAAGAAGTTGAGGGCATACATCGAATGAGTAAGGTCGATGTAAGCGAGGTAGAAATGGAGAATTTGGAATTGAGAAGGACGTTAGCAGCAAAAGATGGAGAGGTGGAGGATGCCAAAAGGGCACACCAGTCTTGTCTGGCGCATGTAAGCAGCTTCCAGTCTCAATACGAAAAGGCCTATTGTAGCCACCTAAAATGGCTGATTCCCTATTAATTTGGCCAAAACCCGATTTAAAATGGCTAACCGAAAAGGCTGATGGGAAAAGCAGCCAACAGGACACAAACGGACAGCTGCAGACAGAATAGCGTATTCGGATCTGGGGGAGTCGGCCCAGATCGATACCTAAGACTATTAGCAGCACATCAACACAGACATCTGCCGTTTAATCGGCTATCCCCGGGAACAATTGCAACATATTAGCAATTGAATGCCGGGCCAGACCTTTCGGCGCCTGCAGTGGCCGAAACAAAGACAGGTGAACGACCACCCCCCGATCGAGGAATCGCCCCATTATTGGAGCATATCGAACCCAGTGATTGGGAACAAGTCCAATCACTTGGGACTCAGGGTCAAGGGCCGCCCCGAGAGGCGGGAAGTCCCTGGGCCCTATAAATTGAGGGGCCAAGTTCAGATCGGTCTCTCTCCCTTCTTCTCCTGCTCGCAACCTTCGCAAGAACATCGACCAGAAACTGTAAGTTTGACTCCAGCGATCGCTACCCGATAAAGACTCCTAGCCATCGACCCGTATCAGCCTTTTGAATCCCGCAGGCCAGACCCAATTCGATAAACCATTTGTTTCCCTGACCTGGTGGGCCATCTCCTAAAGTTAAGTATTGGCCAGTAGTGGTAGGTTTTGATATAGATAGTAGGATTATTGTGTAAGTATTGATTGCTGTACATAATAAATGACCGTTGATTTCAATCTTACTAAGCGGTGTGCTGACTTATTAATCATAACTCGAGCTTGAACCACGTGGCGGTATCAGAGAGATACCTGGCGACTCATGAGCAAAGGTGACATAATCAGAGCTAATAAAACTAAGGCTAAAAAGAGCAACACTATCAGGACACGCAACATGCAGTCCTGGTACGTGAGGAAACGGAAAAACAGGTAGAGGCTTTACAGAGACAGTGTAGTGACCTCAAGGCAGCATTAAGAGCACTCCATGCTGCCACCACAGAACAAAGACAAAGCACGCTAGATCACGCAAAGTGCCGGAAGCAGATTGCAGAGCTGCAATCGCTGCTTTCTGTTCAGAAAGGTTTCCAGGAAACCTTTGGAGAAAAATTAGATCAGGAAGACGGCCCTGATTGGGAAGAATTAAACGAAACAGCGCAGAGATATGTTCAGGGAACATGTGCGCAGGGAAAGCCACAAAAGAGAAAAGCGCCCCAACCCCCCACAGAGCAGATAGTTCACGCTCCAATGAACCCAGTAACCACCCACCGCACAGCCACATCGGACGATGAGGAATTTCTATACTCCAGCCCCTTAACAGTGACCCAATTACGGGACGCGTGCGATAAGATCACACCGTTCCTCCCCACCTCAGACCCTCACCATTTCTTTGCCACAGTTAAGCATCAGGCGACCATGTACGGCCTGGATGAGCGAGAGCATGTAAAGCTCACAGTTTTAAGTTTAGACCCTTCGGTAGCAGCAGCCCTTCCTGACCCACAGAATGTAGGAGGAGGCACCCTTGCAGAAATGCATACCGCGATCCTGGATGCGATCGGGTATAACCGGGGTGACCCCGTAGATGGCCTCAACAAATGTAGGCAAAAGAAATCCGAGCACCCCACAGCGTTTTCTGGACGCCTGTGGATCCACTTTGCAGCAGTCTTTGGAGACTTAGACCGCGCCCATTTGTCCCCAGACAACATGGCCAAATGGACCCGCACCCTTATCTCCCATGCCACAGAAACAGGACAGAAAGCTTGCGCGAGTTATGATCCCTCAGAGGAGGCCCATAACGAGAAGTGGGTAGTGAAAAGATTGTCCCGCGCTTGGGAGCAATCTATACAAAGTAAACCCGCAGTCCAGAATCCCGAGGAAAAGCAGGCCGGAGCAGATATGCAGGCAGTAAAAACACACCAGAACCCCGCCTGGGTGAATGAGGGAAAGAACAGCCCCCCACCCAAGTCACAGGAGTGTTACAACTGCGGACAGTTGGGACACTTCGCAAGAGAGTGCAATGCCCCAAAAAAGCCACAGAGAGCCCAGCAATCGGGCACTTGAGTAAGAAAAAGACAGAGCCCATTCATAGTGTTAGCGCCCGTTCAGATCAGACGGACTTGACCGGAACGGACTGAGGGTGTACGGGCTCCCCCAGTTGGGTCTGCGACACCCTTTGGGATAGATCCGGACGACCAGTAGTTGCAGCGAAAATTCGGGGACAGCCCATCAAATTTCACCACAATAAATTCCTCCACCCTGTTTCGAAAAGACACGTGGCCCACTACAGCCACTATCACCCTCAGCGGCTTTACAGGCCACTCACAGCAGGAACACATCACAGCCCCTGTACCCATTCAAATCGGTACCATCACCACCAGGCATCCTGTGGTATTAGTTGACCTGCCCCACACAGCAGAACACATTCTGGGAATCGATTCCATGAATTCCCACAATCTTTCATTTGATCCAGTCAACCAGTGTGTCTGGAAGATGGCAAAATCCGCAAGAGCCCCCGCAACACTCAACATAGGAGAGTACGTGAACAAAATTAGCGCAGTAGGCGAATTTTGGTTCCACCCGACCACGCTTAGTACGGACAAGCAGGTTAGGGCAGTTCTGCAAAAGAACAGGGCAGCATTCGCGACCCACATGCATGACTGTGGACGGATGACTGGCTCCGTACAAATAACAGGACCTGACCCTAGACCCCAAAAACAGTATGGATTTCCCCAAGAGGCAGAGGGAGAAATCTCCAAGGTAATAGAGAGCTTATTAGAGCAGGGCGTACTTAGATCAGTAGCTTCCACTAATAATGCCCCGATTTGGCCAGTGAGAAAGCCCGATGGATCATGGCGACTGACCATCGATTACCGGGAACTCAACAAAATCACCCCCGCAGCAGCGCCCACAGTAGCAACAAGTCCCGAGACCATGCTCAAGCAGGGACTCAATTCCCGATTCTTTATGGTTTTGGACGTCAGTAATGGATTCTGGTCCATTCCATTGGCAAAGGCGTGCCAGTACAAATTTGCCTTCACCTTTAAAGCACAGCAGTACACGTGGACATGCCTGCCACAAGGATTCCACAACACCCCCTCCATTTTCCACCGACAGCTGGCAAATGGTTTAGCCAAATTCTCTCACCCCGAATGTCTGGTACAGTATGTAGACGACCTACTACTGTAGACAGACACCAAGGAAGAGCACATTGAGCTGCTGTCCGAACTCCTGAAACTATTACACTAAATCGGTTGTAAAGTCAACCCCAAAAAGGCCCAGATTTTGGAAGAAAAGGTGATATATTTGGGAACAATTATCACACATGGTAAACGCAAGATCGAGCATAAAAGGATTGACTCGATTGCTAAATTGCCCCTTCCCCAGAACGTTTCAGCCCTCCAGTCATTTTTAGGACTGGTTGGCTACTGCCGAAACCACATTGACGGTTTCGCCAGCAAGGCAGGACCCCTCTCAGACCTTGTAAAGAAAGGTGCCCCCTGGGAATGGCTTCCGCAGCATACGGATGCTGTGGACTCTTTAAAACAGGCACTCATAGCAGTTACAAGTTCCAGACCCGCTTTCCCCTTACGCCATAGAGGTAGCGACCACAGACCGCACCCTTTCAGCAGTGCTCCTCCAGGAACGGCACAACCAATTAAGGTCCGTAGCTTACGCCTCCAGAATTTTAGATGCTGTGGAGCAGGGATTTTCAGCCTGTGAGAGGCACCTGCTCGCAGTATTTTGGGCAGTGCAGTATTTTTCCTTTATTACCGGACTGAACCCCATCACAATTCTCACCGAACACACCTCCACCCAACCTTTACTAGACGGACGACTCAAGGACGGTACAGTAAGCCAGATTAGAGCAGCGAGATGGCCCCTTCTCTTGCAGGGACGGGACATCACTGTTAAAAGGACAAAGACGCACACCTTTTTAGCCGACAACTTACAGTACCCCGGAACCCCCCATGAATGTGAGATTATCTCTTCACACCACAACACAGGCCCCTTTATCGCTAAAACCCCCCCCAGACAGATAGGTAGTTCAACCCAGAGTCCCCAGCACACGGACACGTGTGAGCCCATAAAGATCTATGTGGATGGATCTTCCACAGTCTTAGATGGGAAGCGCATAACAGGTTGCGGTATCTATGTTGAGGACGCGCCCTTGAGGAAATATCGTTAAAACTTCCAGGCCACTTAGGCGCGCAGGCAGCAAACTTGCGGCCATCGCATATATAGTGGAACACCCAGATTCCCTCCCCAGCCCAGCAGACATATACTCGGACAGCCTCTATGTCTGCAACAGCCTCACGGAACTCCTGCCCCTGTGGAAAGCAAGAGGATTTGTTTCCGCAGACGGAAACCCCCTCCCCTCAGCCCCATTGCTCCGTCATATTTTAGAGAGAGCCCAGAACAGGACTTTTGGGATAATCAAAGGCCGCAGTCACCATCATTCCTCCCCCCCTGGAAATGTAAAAGCCGACGTACTGGCTAAAGCAGGTTCCAGACACGGATATTTTTGGACACCCCCCGAAAGCGCACCAGTGAGTGCAGTTCAGGTCTCACAAAGATCGAGGATCTAGCGGAGGCCCAGAAGCAGGACAGCAATCTCAAGGAGATTGTAAAAGGGAAATATCCAGCTTTCTATGAGAGGTTCAAAAATGCACTGACCACACATGACGGTGTGGTGTTAAAAGACACCCCTTATGTGGTTCCTGAACAGGACAGGAATCAACTGATTTGTTTGTTCCATGACGGTCATGGAAATCAGGGAATCGATCCCACTACAGCCCATCTCAAGCAGCTTTGTTGGTGGCCGAATTTAAAGGATGATGTAAACCATTACATCGAGAATGGTCTTATCTGTGCCCAGAATAATCCGGACAGATATGCCAAAAAGGCTCAACTTAGCCACACCCAACAGTCGATTGGTATCGTGGAGCGCATGAATCAGACCCTAAAATCCACCCTCAGAAAAATGGTCCAGCAGAACAACACCACTTGGGACTCAATCCTCCCTTTTGCGTTGATGTTTTTGCGTAATGCAATTTCTACTTCCACAGGTTACACCCCACACACCCTCATGACCGGATGCCCCATGAAAGGCACAGAATATTTATTAGGTTTAGACTTGACCAGCCCCGAAGTGACGGCCCTCACACAGGAGAAAGCAGTACAGCAATTAGTTGAAAATGTTAAAACGGCTCAGCTAGCAGCCGCAGTAAAATTGGGCACCAGAAAGAAACAGAACAAGGCTTGTTTCGACAAGACAGTGCATGCGACTGAGTACAGTATAGGACAGCAAGTTATGCTCTCCGTATATAACCCCAGCACATTCCTGTCACCAAAATACTCGGGTCCATACTCCATTGCGGACAAAGTAAGCCCTTCCGTGTATAAAATAAAGTACCCCAACGGTAAGACTGCGTGGTTCCATATCAACCAGCTGAAGGCATATGGAACACAGTCTAACCACGCACACCACGTCATGCTAGACGCAGCACACCACGCCCCGCCCATAGCCAACGTAACCCTACCATCACCCAAGATGTCCAGCCCAACCACGGACTCAACCTAGACTCCACCCCCGAAATATACACTCCGCTCCGGAACGCCCACAGACTGCAGCAGCAGAGACAGCGACTATGACACGGACGATAGCCACAGCACACCTCCCTACTATCCCCATGCAACAGGACCCACAGACAGCGATTCAGACTACGAACCCTTCATGATCACTTTCCTAAATAAACCACCGAACTACACGGACGACCCCGGTTTTGTTGCCACACAGCTAGACACCAACTATTGGCACCGAGATAACTCGTTTCGACTCGGCCGCAACAACGAGAGCGACCCAACCTCGCACCATGCAGCCCTTTCAGCCCTGATACACTCAAGAGTCTGGCACCAGGGAGAAGATGACGACCTTGGGTCTGACTCCCAAACCGAGAACCCCTTTGCGACCTTGTTCGCAACCGAGAACTGAGGTGTCCAGATGATGTTTTAAAAGAACCGCTTGGGTCAACTGTCCTTTCTGATGGAACCTGCAGCATGTTTTATGTTGTTTGTAGTGTTTTATTAAATGTTGTATGTCAGACAGGAAAAAAAAAATTTTCACGGCCCGCCTTTTCGGCCGAAACCTCTGAGGACTTGCCCTCAGAGACTCACTATTGGCCAGACACTAGTTCAGCGGAACTAGCTTGTCTGCAGAGACTTGTTCATGTACCAGACGCCCGTTCGTAACTGCTCTTCTGGTTCAAGGAAAGAACCACCAAGGCAGCACCACCACAATGACTACATTTCTTGCCCGTTCTTGTCGGTTGCTCAGGCAGTGGAGAAACGGCTTGGGACCCGCCCTGCCTGGGAACCCCCCCTCTGGTCAACTACGCTCGGGTAGGAGAGATACGGCATTGGTAGCCGTCCTACCCGGGGACTCCATCCAACTCTTACCCGTCGCGGCCCATACGCACCACATTTTGGCACTTTTCAGTTCAAAAAGGTTTGTTTTGTTTCAGGTAACCCTTAGGTTGCCAACCACATGCTATTTACATCCTGCAACATTTGGATGGTAAATTGCGCAGTCTGCGAGACGGCTCGCACTGGTTCATTATTGGGAAGTGTGTCTTGTCCTAAGATTCGGTTTTTGGAAAAAAAATGAGGGAGTCACACATAGTGACCAATTATAAAGGGAATAATTGGCACCAAAGGACAGACAATCATACGAGATATTAAACAAAGATAGTTACAGACACTATGCTTGTTTCCACAGAACTCCAGAAGCTCCAGGACCGGAGAAGAAAAGAAAAGGAAAGAGAAGAGTCATGTGGACTTCCTTCACATGGATCATCATCTTTATGGACATTTGGTTGCGCGTGAACGCGAACCCCATGACTTCAAGCCCCCCCGCCGTTAATGTTTCACTTCCCCGCAGTACCCAGAGCCCAGTCACCAGCGACACCGCACCATCTTGGTGTGCCAGGTTTATAACCTGGTACACCCTGCCCCATGTAATAGAAACCTTACTGGTATTAGCGATACTCTGCTGCATCGTGCAGACTATGCGTCTAAGGAAATGGAGGAGAGCCTACCGCGCTCGAACCCCGGTATATAGGATCAGATCCCCTATTTTCGGATACGACCAGACCCCCGACCAACGCGATCTCTAATAAAGAGCATTCACTTGCATTTGTATTGTAAATAAAGAAATGTTCAAAATGTTCATGAGCAAATTGTACGATCCTGAGCTTCACTGCCAAGCCAGGAAGACTGTGTATAAACTGCTATGATTTTGTTGTATGGTTGAGGAAGTTAGAATAATGAAATGAAACTAGTAAGTGAGTGTATTGTACTAAGAATAGTTAGAGGTTCCCAGTTTATTGTTTTGTAATGCATGTCCCTGCTTGACATAGTGCCCTTAGAATTGTCAGTTAAAGATTTTTGCATAGCTATGGTCAGTGCAGAGGCCATGAAGGAAGTGCCCCCCCCCCCCCAGGGCAGGGAATGGAAAGCAACATAGTTATGTGATCCTTCACGCTTTGCGTTAGGATCACAAGGAGGGAATGTAGCCACTTAAAATGGCCAACTCCCAATTCAAAATGGCGAACAGCAAAGGCTGATGGGAAAGTCAGCCAACAAGACAAAAACGAGCAGCTGCAGGTTGGCTGTGTATTTACCTCTGGAAAGGCCAGACACTATCGATACCAGCAACCATCAGCATAACAAAACACCAGCCATCTGCATACTAATGAGCAATCCCCGGGAACAATGAGCAACATTTAGACACAAAGCAAAACCAGACTCTTCGGCGCCAGCAGGAGCCTACACAAAAGGAGGTGAACGAGCACCTCAAGACCGCCCATCGATCAGGGAACAGCTCCAGCATTGGAGAAAATCGAACCAAGTGATTGGGACAAAATCCAATCACTTGGGGCCAGGTACAGGGGCCGCCCCGAAAGGCAGGAAGCCCCTGGGGACTATAAGAATTGAGCACCAAGTTCAAATCGCTCTCTTCCTCCCCACCTCTTCGAGCTCTTCGTCCTGCCCGGGTCACCCAGCAACAACCAACCAACACTGACCGTGACCGGAGCAGTGAAGATCGAATCATAAGTTTAATTCAACGCTCGCTACGAGATAGGCACTCCTAGCTACCAATCTGTACCAACTTCGAATCCCGCAGGCTCCGAACCCAAACTAAAGGCCATTTGTTTCCCGGATCTGGTGGGCCAGTTCCAAGTTAAGTATAGGCTTGTTAGTTGGAGAAGTAGCTTAGACGTAGAATTTATGCACGAGTAGCGATTACTGTGTATAATAAATGTACTTTGATTTAAATCTTACTAATCGGTGCATTAGATTATTGATCATTACTCGGACTTGAACCACGTGGCAGTATCATAAAGATACCTGGCGACTCAAGAGCAAAGGTAATAAAAACAGAGCAATTGAACTAAGGCAAAGTTAGCAACAGTGCATAGTTTTCTTTTGTTGCGAGGAGCCAAGTGAAATCCCAGTGAGAATAAACAGCCCAGTTGTTGGGTAAGAATTATTAAAGACTATTTATTAAAGTAAAGACAAATAGCCACAAGCAGGACGACTATACTCTCATGCAATTAAGATGAATGAACGACTAAACACACGCAGTTTTAGAATGTATCCCTTTGTACACTATACGATACCTGAACGTTGTAAAATTTCCCCTGTTCCCCAAACAACATCCAAATTGAATGTCCAGTTATAGTTACCACACAACACAGGGGTGATACTTAAAATCTGGGACCCGTCTTTTTCCTGGTCCAGCAAAGGTATTTTAAAACTGCTGTTACAAAGGTTTTCTGCACTGCCTTGGCTCGAAGACTTAGAAGCTTGTTTGCTGAACATTTGGCCTTCAGGCTTGGTGGCAGGTGTAGAGGGGATATGAGGAAGAACATTTTTACGCAGAGGGTAGTGGAATTTTCTGCCCGAGTTGGTGGTGGAAGCAGAGACCATAAACTCTTTTTTAAAGTACCTAGTTCTGCACTTGCTATAAGCTACGGGGCTATGGACCTGGTGCAGGAAGGTGGGATCAGAAAGGGCACCTGGGTGTCCTCAGGCTGGCATGGAGAAGATGGGCCGAATGGCCTCCCTTCTGTGCTGTAACTTTTCTATGGCTGGAAACTGGTCTGTCTGCTTTCTGAGACTGCTAGATAGTAACTGCCTCTCCTGGCTTTTCAGGGTCTGGGCATTCATACCTTTGATGTTCTTTGATTATGTCTTCTGTGCATTCAGCTCTCTGCCGCCATCAACTTCCTTAACTATACATTAACATATGAATATCTGAGGGATCTTCGCGATAGTCTATAATTTCTTTTCGGTGCAAGGGAAGATGTTTGAAAAGTTGACCGTGATGCTTTGGGGAGCTGTGGCTGCCAATATCAAACATTTCTTCTGCTGTGTGACCAGCATCAACACTCAAGTTAGTGTATTCTGAAGCTGCCCTTGGGAAGGTGGTGATGAACTGCCTTCCTGAGCCACTGCAGTCCCTGCGGCATTGATACACCCACAGTGCTGTGGGGAGAGAGCTCCAGGATTGTGAACCAGGGACAGTGAAGGAACAGTGACATATTTCCAAGTCTGAATGGTGTGTGGCTTGATGGGGAACTCGCAGGTAGTGGTGTTCCTAGGTATCTACTGCTCTTGTCCTTTGAGATTGTGGGTTTGGAAAGTGCTGTTGAAGGAGCCTTGGTGAGTTGCTAAAGTGCATCTTGTAGATGGTACACATGGCTGCCACTGTGCACGGTGATGGAGGGTCTAGACGTGGAAAAACGGCTGCAATTTGTAGTTTAATAAGTGAAGGGTTTCTGGACGCGGGAGTGCAACACTTCTCTTTCCATTTTTGCCACTGACACAAAAACCATCGCACTTGCTTATAGCATGGATAAAGGGGCAGAGTAAAGTGCTCCCCCTCCTCGTGAGCATCAGTCTCCAAGGATCCCGAAAGTAATCTCAATTTATCACAAACAAATCAAGAAATGTTCAGTCAGGTCTCGAGCAACCTTTTTATTGCAGGATACAGATCACTCATCTACATCAGTGCATCCATTTCAACACTGTCTATATACAAAAGAATAGATCCTTCCCTCCCACCCCCACCAAGATTTAACTTACAATGCCTGTGAAGAAATGTACATGTCTATAAAGGCAATCAGAAAACCCCTTAAAATAAATACTGTTCCACATACACGAATGAATATAAAGTGCCCGCACGCCAGAGCTACCATACCACTAGGTTTAATTTCCCCCTCCACCGCACTTAAGTCACAATCCTTGCTAACAGATCTTGGCGACTGAGGGAGAAGAGCAGAGCAGAATGAGTGACCTAACATAATCTGAAAGTGCTCAGTACTGTCGAAGATTACTCCGGCCTCAGACAGGGCAGGGACTTCCCATTAATCAAAGAACAAACTGGGCACAGTATTGCGAGGCCGAGTTTATTTTATGTGCGGAAGAGTTGGTCAACAGGAGCTCCCAGTGTCACTGTCTCTTTGAGGACTCTCCGCCAGACATTACTGTGACTGAGGGGAGAAGGGATGGGGTGTTGGGGGGGGGGGGGGGGGTAAATCACACTAGCATTTGCCCAGCCTCTCTCAGCATTTCCTCCATTCCCCAACCCTCACCCATTTCTCTGACAAAAGAGGCTGTCCATTTCCATTTCTTTTGTTTCTGAGGTGAGGGAGGGCAAGAAGGGAACATTTATTTGTTTTGAAAAAAAAAGGAAATGAAGAAAAAGTTTCAATGCACTTTCGGCCTCGTTGGTAGAGTTTTCTACGGGAGTCCCGAGTCTCAGAGCAATGAATCGTCTGTGCAACCTCCCTCCAGCCCGTATCGGAATTCCTGCAAGTTGGAAACGCCATGGAAGTGAACAAAGGCTGCGACTACCACCAGGACGTGAAATAGTTGGTGTGACTGGAACTGGGTAGAGAAAAGGAAAAGTGTTGGTCAGTAAGCCAGCCTCAGCATTGTGAAGAAATAGTTAGTAGCTGCATCAATTGCTCACAATCAACTATTTAAGCAATCTAGAAAAATTTGGCATTTCTATAGCATCTCCCGTGACCTCAATGTTCATAGACCAATGAATAAATTTCAAAGTGCGGTGACTGTTGTAATGTCGGAAATGTGGCCACCAACTTGTGCACCGCAAGCTCCCACAAACAGCAATGCGATACGAAGCAGGTAATCTGGTTTTCTGTCTTGATTTGACGGTACTCTGGGAAGAACAAAAGCAAAATACTGGAACTCTTGAAATAAAAACAAAAATGCTGGAAATACTCAGCTGGTTTGGCAGCATGACAAAGAGAGAAACAGAGTTAACTGTCCTAACCAGAAAAGCTAACTACCCGTTGAACCAAGGCTAAAAATATCTATATTGATTAAAAACAAGGTGCAGGGCTCACTTATTGCCACAGTGAAACAATGCACCAAACAGCTGAATCATGGCAAGCAGGGAATTCCACCGTTTAATAGCTGGTCTGTGCAGCGGTAATGAATCCACACTGCAATTGTCTTTAACATCGAATCCCTACAGCGTAGGAGGCAATTCGGCCCATCGATTGTGCACCGACCCTCCAAAAGAGCACCCCACCCAAGCGAGAATTAGAAATCAATGTGAGTAAATGAGGGATTAGACCACAGATAAGGATTCCCTTAAAATACCTCGTGATCGAGGTCTCGTTTCTGAATTCTTGAATCATCCTATTAGTTTGTTTGTGTTGAAAGTGATTTCTTTATGCTTTTATGTTTAATGCTTTTTTGCCAAGTGTTTGCCCCTTTTATGTATTGTTCGATATTTTGTTTCTAAGTTTTGATTCAGTACTTACTGAAGTGTATTCAAGTGAATAATTAGCAATAAAGTTGTATTTTTGACACCTCCAATCAACCGGATTATCGACTCATAGAGTCCCGACAAGGAGGTATTAAATTGACTACGGGTTCCCTAACCTGATGGTTATACCACAGTCTGCATTGGGGTGGTGCATGTAGATATAGACAGGGTTGCGGTTCAGAATTGCTGCCAGTAAGAGCCAACAGCCTACTGATACTCACTTTATCTATGGGGAAGATTCGAGGGAGCAATCGTCATCATATTATGACCCAGAAAGGAGTTGCAACCTTTTGACATTTACGTTGCTAACAATTCACCAGAGAAATTGTCCATAATTCATGAAAGTTTTTGGAGAAGTATAAAGATCGAAATGCAAGACTGTTTATTTGGAGTTTATTGAGTGTTGGGGATGGCATCTAGGGCTGTTCGAAGCTCGCTGATCTGGACAAGGTCTGTTCTAGTAACAGGATGATAACAGATTGAAGAATTGATCTGTACGTTACCCAGATATCACATTTGCCAGGGAAGAATCGTTCTGGAATTCGAGCAGCGTATAAGCCAGCCCCAGTGATGTACATCGCAGCCATCAGGAAAAACCAGCCCATCTGTCCAACAGTCGTCGCTTTTACAAAACCTTCAGCGATGGTGAAATGTAAAGTAGGGACAATTCCACTCAGGCCAAGACCGAGAAACACACCTGGAGAAACACATGGAAGAGGAATGAACACACAATGCACAAACACTGATGTCAATGATAGGTGCTGCAATCGGGGCACCCCACACTCTGCAATCGGGGCACCCCACACTCTGCAATCGGGGCACCCCACACTCTGCAATCGGGGCACCCCACACTCTGCAATCGGGGCACGCCACACTCTGCAATCGGGGCACGCCACACTCTGCAATCGGGGCACGCCACACTCTGCAATCGGGGCACGCCACACTCTGCAATCGGGGCACGCCACACTCTGCAATCGGGGCACGCCACACTCTGCAATCGGGGCACGCCACACTCTGCAATCGGGGCACGCCACACTCTGCAATCGGGGCACGCCACACTCTGCAATCGGGGCACGCCACACTCTGCAATCGGGGCACGCCACACTCTGCAATCGGGGCACGCCACACTCTGCAATCGGGGCAGGCCACACTCTGCAATCGGGGCACGCCACACTCTGCAATCGGGGCACGCCACACTCTGCAATCGGGGCACGCCACACTCTGCAATCGGGGCACGCCACACTCTGCAATCGGGGCACGCCACACTCTGCAATCGGGGCACCCGACACTCTGCAATCGGGGCACCCGACACTCTGCAATCGGGGCACCCGACACTCTGCAATCGGGGCACCCGACACTCTGCAATCGGGGCACGCTACATGTCATGCCCGCACAGACTACACTTCGGCCGTCCACAGTACACACGCAGTCTCCACAACAATAACTTTCATTTGTATAGCACCTTTAACATAGCAAAAGTTCCTCAGATGGTTCACAGGAGTGATTATCAGACAACCTTTGACACCCAGCACCTGGAGGAACTCTTAGGATAAATTATTAAAATGGTGGAGTTGAAGGAGGCAAGAGAGGGAGAAAGTTTTGGAGGGGGAATTCCAGAGCTTAGGACCTAGGCAGTTGAAATCTCAGAGACGTGGAGGGCAGGAGGAGATTACAGAGGCCAAGGCCATAGAATGATCTGAAAACAAGGATGAGTATTTCAATTCACTGCAACCCCAACTACTGCCGAACGGGAAAAGGAAATCAGGAAATCCTGGCCACCAATGCATGCAGTTTCACCAACTGCTTACATCACCCTTGTGCATGTGAAATGCCTCTGCCCGATAGAACCTCCTCCATGACCACTAGCTGTTCCCTCCCATTCACGCACTCCCTCCCACTTCCCCTGGAGCCCATCTCCTCTCCACTCCCAGCCACACACTACCTTCCACTTCCCCTGGACCCCACTCCACTCCCACCCACGGACTACCTCCCACTTCTCCTGGAGCCCCTCTCTCCACTCCCACCCACGCACTCCCTCCCACTTCCCTTGGACCCCTCTCCACTCCCAGTCACGGACTACCTCCCACTTCTCCTGGAGCCCCTCTCCACTCCCTCCCACCCACACTACCTCTCCACTCCCTCCCAGCCACGCACTACCTCCCACTTGCACTGGAGGCCCTCCCCACTCCCACCCACACGCTACCTCCCAGTTCCCCGGGAGCCCCTCTCCACTCCCTCCCACCCACGCACTACCTCCGACTTCCACTGGAGCCCCTCTCCACTCCCTCACACCGATGCTCCCTATCCCACTTCCAGTGGAGCTCCTTCGTCACTCCCTCTCACTTCCCCCAATTCCACTCATCGCTTGTTTCCCCTGCTCGCTCACTCCCACCCACTGTCCACTCCCTTGCCCCACGCTTCTCTTCAGCCCCTTGCCTTCCCTTTTGCGTCTCTTTTCCACTCCCCTCCAGCTGCCCTGGAAGTGATGATGGGTTTTGGGAAGTGAGTGGAGGATGTGAGGAACCGGTGACAGGAGCAGCGAGAGGCCACGGGAAGCAGCGAGGAGAGCGGTGAGGGTCCATGGGGGAACTGCAACTATTCATTCGGTTTTCTTTGCCATCTTTGTTTGTTTTAATGCAGACAGCTGTCTGAGATGCCGCAGGCTCTTTGCTGTTTCTGTGTCTGTGCTAGAAGTACTCTCCTTCACATTGCAACAAAAATAAACACACATTTAAAATCGCCTTTCTTAACTTGGAGCCAATAACGGCTAGCATAGGCATGATTAGAGTTAACAGAACTTGTAGCACGTTAGGATACAGGCAGCAAAGTTTAGGATGAGCTTAAGTTTGGGATGGTGGAAGACGGGAGACTGGTCCAGAATGTGTTATAATGATCAAGCCAAGAGGTAACAATGACTCAAATGAGGATTATAGGAGCACATCATCTGAGGAAGCGGCAGAGTCGGGTGATGTTGCAGATGTTGGAATAGTGATTGTGCAGAAGTGGGCAGGAGCACATCTCAGGACCTAATGTGACACCAAGGTTGTAAACATTCTGGTTCAGTCTCAAACAGTCACCAGAGGGAGGGCTGCAGTCAGTGGCTTTGACCTTCCCAATATTTAGTTAGAGAAAATCCCTGCTCATTCAGTATTGCATATTGGGCAATTGTCAGAACATTGAGAAAGGAGAGTGGAAAAAGTTGGTGAAGGAGAGCTGGGTGTTGTCAGCAGACATGTGGAATCTGAGATTGCGTTTGACATCACAGCATGGCAGCATTTAAATGAGGAATCGGCAGAGTCCATTGATAGACCCTTGAGGGATACAAGAACAAACGGTGTGGGAGCAGTCATTGCAAATTATATTCTAGCCATGATCAGGTAGCTATGGCAAGTGTAGTTCCACCCAGTTGGACAACAGCGGAGAGACTCTGGAGGAAGCTTGTGTGGGTCAACTCTGTCAAAGGCTGTAGCCAAGTTGAGAAGGACAAGGAGGGAATTTTGCCTTTGTCCCTGTCGTATAGGATGTCACTTGGGATTCTGATAACAGCCATTTCCGTACAATGGCTGGGGCAGAATGCTGACTGGAGGAAACCTACCCTGGAATTTAAAGAAAGCTGGGAATGGATTTGGGAGGTGACAACATGCCCAATAACATTAAACACCTGTACAAACTCTTACAACGCCAGGTTAAAGTCCAACAGGTTTGTTTCGCTGTCACTAGCTTTCGGAGCGCTGCTCCTTCCTCAGGTGAATGAAGAGGTATGTTCCATAAACATATATATATAGACAAATTCATGTCACATTTTCTTTATATATGTTTCTGGAACATACCTCTTCATTCACCTGAGGAACGAGCAGTGCTCCGAAAGCTAGTGACATCGAAACAAACCTGTTGGACTTTAACCTGGTGTTGTAAGACTTCGTACTGTGCTCACCCCAGTCCAACGCCTGCATCTCCACATTAAACACCTGGACAGTGTACACGACAGACCGCGCACACTACCCACACATGAACCACGCACGCTACAGACTGCACACATCACCCACACACATGAACCACGCGCACACTACCCACACACACATGAACCACGCACACTATCCACACACACATGAACCACGCACACTACCCACACACACATGAACCACGCACACTACCCACACACACATGAACCACGCACACTACCCACACACACATGAACCACGCACACTATCCATACACACATGAACCACGCACACTACCCACACACACATGAACCACGCACACTATCCACACACACATGAACCACGCACACTATCCACACACACATGAACCACGCACACTATCCATACACACATGAACCACGCACACTACCCACACACACATGAACCACGCACACTACCCACACACACACACACACGAACCACGCACACTACCCACACACACGAACCACGCACGCGAACCACGCACACGAACAACGCACACGAACAACGCACTACCCCAACACACACACATGAACCACGCACACATCACCCACACACACACGAACCACGCACACTACCCACACACGAACCACGCACACTACCCACACACGCGAACCACGCACACGAACAACGCACTGCCCCAACACACACACATGAACCACGCACACATCACCCACACACACATGAACCACGCACACACTACCCACACACATGAACCACACACTACCCACACATACATGAACCACGCACACTACCCACACATGAACACGCACATTACCCGCACACATGAACCACGCACACTACAGACCGCACACTACCCACACTCATGAACCATGCACACTACACACTACCCACATGCCGTGCATACTACCCACACACTATGAACCGCGTACACGACACACGCACACTACAGAACAAGCACACTACCCACACACATGGACTGTGCTCACTACCCACAGAAATTAAACATTTCACTGTGCCCAATACACACATTGATTGTACATTATGCAGTGTGTGCACGGTCATATGCAGAATCAATGACTGTACATGTTACACAGATTCTGCACATTACACTGGGTATAAAATGACTGTGCACATTATACTGCGCAGACAAGTCAGTATCAGATACACAGAGCCATGTAGTGAGATGTGAGGTGAAGAAACAAAGAATTTGATCAAGTGTGTGTTTCTTTTTGTAATCAGCTATGACATTAGTAGTCCAGCCCATGTTGTGAATGATACAGACAGCTGAAGAAATAAGCAAGCTAGACGGAGTGTGGAGGTGATGATACTGGTCGTCATTTCTGCCATTAATATCCAACCATATGGATAAGAAAGCTGATGCAATGGAGTTGATGAGATATTTGAAGCTCTGTTTCTCTAATCCTTCATTCCCACCATACTGACCGCGACAAGACTCTCACCTGCTCTTGTTAGCCGATGTTTGGGAGTCGCAAAACGATCCCATTGAGCAACAATGATGGCTGATATTCCCAGAGCACAAACGATGGCGAGGTAGATGAGCCTGGGCTGTGGGGAGCAGTAGAAGGAGTAATATAACCAGGGTACGAAGCTGCCCATGATAAGCAGGGCAATTCCAGAATAGTCCAGTCTGTGAACAAAGAGCAAACACATGAGAGGCAGAGCAAAAATGATTGAACGTCTCAGCATGTGGGTGACAATCATAACATTAATTTATATAGCACCTTCAGAGTCGTAAAACGTCCAAAGACGTTTCACAGAGGAGCACTTTCAAACAAAACCAGACTCCGAGTTACATAAGGAGATATTAGGTTAAATGACCAAAGGATCAATCAGATAGGCTTTACGGAACATTCGAAAAGGAGGAAAGAGAGGGTCAGGGACGGGAGGGAAAGCCCCAGGGAGAGGAGGTGAGATCTGGGGTGGCCCAGGGAGGGGCAGAGGGGTTCAGGAGGAGGAGTGCAGTGATCACAAAGAGAGGAAGTCACCGAATTACCAAGGAGGGCATGCAGAGATGAGAAAACATGGGGGAGATGTTGAAAATTGAGCCGTCACTAATGGAAGGCAATGTAGGTTAGCACAAGCTGCAAAATGACAGAATGTAACCGGAATGCATCAGTTTGTGAAAACTAGTATATACCCAACAAATGATAGAATATTGCAGGACTGTGCACTCAGCTCTGCCAGTGAGCATTGTAGACCCATTGTACTGTGGGTTCCCAATCCTTTATTCCCAGATACATCCCAGAGAACCACTGTACTGGCCACAGTGTAGATACATCCCAGAGAACACCAGCTCACTGCACTAAACCACAGTGTAGATACATCCCACAGAACACCAGCTCACTGCACTAAACCACAGTGTAGATACATCCCAGAGAACACCAGCTCACTGCACTAAGCCACAGTGTAGATACATCCCAGAGAACACCAGCTCACTGCACTAAACCACAGTGTAGATACATCCCAGAGAACACCAGCTCACTGCACTAAACCACAGTGTAGATACATCCCAGAGAACCAATAGCTCTTAGCACTGACCACAGTGTAGACACATCCCATAGAAACCCAGTCACTGCACCAACCACAGTGTAGATATATCTCAGACAACCAATAGTTCACAGCACTGGCCACAGTGCAGATACATCCCACAGAACCCCAGTCACTGCACCAACCACAGTGTAGATATATCTCAGACAACCAATAGTTCACAGCACTGGCTACTGTGTAGATAATCCCAGAGAACCCCAGTTCACTGCACTGGCCACAGTGTAGATAATCCTAGAGAAACAACAGCTCATTGCACTGGCCACAGTGTGTAGATACGTCCCAAAGAACCAATATTTCACAGCACTGGCCACAGTGTAGATAATCCCAGAGAACCCCAGTTCACTGCACTGGCCACAGTGTAGATAATCCTAGAGAACCACCAGCTCATTGCACTGGCCACAGTGTGTAGATACGTCCCAAAGAACCAATATTTCACAGCACTGGCCACAGTGTAGATAATCCCAGAGAACCCCAGTTCACTGCACTGGCCACAGTGTAGATAATCCTAGAGAACCACCAGCTCATTGCACTGGCCACAGTGTGTAGATACGTCCCAAAGAACCAATATTTCACAGCACTGGCCACAGTGTAGATACATCTCATAGAACACCAGCTCACTACACTGACCACAGTGCAGATGCATACCAGAGAGTCGCCAGCTCACTGCACTGGCCAGTGTAGATACACCCGAGAGAACCACCAGCTCACTACACTGACCAGAGTGCAGATAATCCAATAGAACACCAGCTCACTATGAGAGATTGGCTGATGATCGATAAATGAGAGTTTGGCTCAAGATGGATTGGAACTTTATGGGAAAAACAAAATGTTAGATAACGCTTTGTGTGAAGAAATGTCAAGACAGGCTTCTGGTAGCAAAATGTATCACTTGTTTTTGAACCAGACAAATTGCAGTAACGGCCTTGGGAATGGGTGCACTAGGCTTAAAGATAATTATAATTGAGGGGGGCTGAATTATAATTGAGCTGAGAGCACAGATAGGAATGCGAGGGAGCTGCCCTCAGAAATGAGCCAAAAACTGTATAAGAACTGCTGCTAGATGTATTGACTTTGGCTTGCTGGTGTAACTCTCAAGAGATACAGTGGTTTTAGCCCCGGCCGAGAAATAAACATGTTAAAGTAACGAGGTGTTCGACTGATCATTTCATCCGGACTGGCTGCAAAAGAATCCTCATTTGGTGGAGAATGCGGGCATTCAAGGAGCCTCCCTGGAACCTGACGGCGTAACAGGTTGATCGCATTCGGACGCTGAGGAGGGAATTGGCCACCAAACGTGAGTACTCTTGTTACCACTTTAGTTTCCCCCTCTGCTGTCCCGAGTGTGGCCACGCCCTGCTGTTCGGCTTCAGTGGAGACTCTGACGAAATCAAAGCAGTCCGGCGAACCCGTTACGAAGAAGGGTTGAAAGGGTTGGAGTCCCAGGAAGGTTGGACCTTCCTAAAGTCCCGGGTTGGAAACCTTGGGAGGTTAGAGTCCTCCCTAAAAGGTCCAGGGTTCGACTCCCTGGGAGGTTAAAGTCCTCCCTAAAGTCCCGGGTTGGAAACCTTGGGAGGTTAGAGTCCTCCTTAAATCTCCGGGTAAATGAGTGATGATGATCCTTAGGGTTGCCTAATACCTTCGTGATAAAAGGTGGTTTTCGATAAATCAGTATATCAACCGGTGTCGAGACTTGTTCGACACTTCGGGTTGATCAGATTGAATATTACGGAGAACGGATAACTCTGTCCAAATTATATATTATAAAATTTAAATGGTGGTGCGGATAACACCTAAAGGAAACATAATAAAAAGGGCTTGACCGTTGCGTGCCCTGTCGGAACACTCGAACAATTTCTTAAATCTGTTAGTTCTGTCTTTGATTCCCTGAGGCTGTCAGTCTGTTTAAATCAGTCCCCCCTCTCTCTCTCTCTTTTCATGTTTCATTTCCAGACTTTTACCTTCTAAAAGTCACTTTCAAACAATTTGATTTAGCCTTTTGATTGGGCAATGGGGCAGGATAACCCCGTTTAAATTCTTGATTGAATAGACGATTTAGGATCGCTACCAAAATTAAATAGGAAACCACAAGGATCATCTGAGGATAGGAGACAATGGGTAGTACTTTAGATAGCACCTCTGATAGTGGAAGCGCGCTTCAGACTCTTTATGAACAGTAACCGGAACATTCTCAGCAGCTGCGGCAGTTATCGGGAGAATTGCATAAGAAATTGGGAAAGGGGAAATGGCCCCTGGGAGGATCAAAAGATTTGCCTACGGTTATAGAGGCACAGCAGATTATTTGGCAACATAACCGTAGCTCCACGGCTAAGAAATTGATTGAGTTATGGCGGGAGTACTGCCAAAAATTAAAAGATACATCTTTATTAGCTAATTGGCAGGCTAACGCTTTAAAATTGGGTATTGAATTAACAGAAGGGGGAATTGTTAAGACTGCGGAGGTTTTGAAAAAGGAATGTGCCCACCATAGAAAAAGACCCAAGTCTGTAAAACCCTCCATTTCTAAATCAGGACCGTACGGCCAAATGGCCGGCCTTGCCTTGACCGAGGGAGACGATGAGGATGACCCTGAAAATTGGCTATATAGGGGACGACCGACCGTTACACCACCACTACGACCGCCTCCACCTTACATTCCCAGGGTTCTAAAACAAATGATGTTTCAGGCAAAAAAAAAACTCTTTATTCCTCTGGTGTGACCATGTTAGAAATTACATTAAAGATGTGTACATTCAAGCCTTTTATCCACCGCTCCCCCCGCCACTATCACCACCTCCACCGCCGCAAGGAGGTCCGGCGACTCGCACTCGTTCTAAAACCCGTGCTAATCAATTCCCACAGATGAATCATGAGTTAGTCCTGGGAAAAGGGGGGCACCAGAGGTGGATTTCCCCGATTACCCAGACGATTATCAGCCGCAGTGTCAGTTTCCCGTCCGGCAAGTTCCCACTATAGCATACAACCCTGCCAACCGCAGGGGCCCAACAAACAGGCATTTCAAAATAATTATTGCAATTAATAAATTAATCAAATTTGATACTACTGATTCAGTATTAATAAATTATACAATATAATACAGTCAAACAGTTGATTGATCAGTAACATTTCAGTAATAGTATTTCAGCTCAAATTTATCGATTGGGGGTACAGTTGGAAGATAAATTGGGGTGGATCAAGTTTTTTGATTTCTTTTTGGATATGTAATGCCAAATCTTTAACTTCTTTAGAGTTATTGGGAATGAAAGTACAACATTCTGCACTTTGACATCTTCTGGATTATACACAAAAGCTTGTTGAAAGGGTTAATTTTCTTGCAGAGACAAAAAGAGGCGTATAGCTTGGAATGATGCCATTCGCATCTCTAAACTTAAAAAAATAGTAATTGTCACTCAAATGGACTGGGAGTAAAAGTTGGATTGCTGCCAAATTCCCGTCATCAAATGTCCTTGAACGATCTGGTCTTTTTAATTAGAGCTGTTTTGGTTTTTGTAAAACCAGCTTCCATTGTTTGAAGTTTTAATTTCCAGGCTAATTCTAAACATTTATTTTAAAATATCAAACACAATAACTTATTAAACATATAGGTTTTCTGTAGATGAATTCGTCGATTCTATTAAAGAAGGCACTAACTAGTAGCAAGATATGTTGGTTTCTTAAAATTAATAAAGCAATATTCAGAATAATGACAGTTCTCTTAAGTTGACAGTTCTTGACTATCCCTGTAGAATTCACTAGAGGCACTTATACAGAATCTTATTCGGCAACAAGTTTTGGTTCCGTGTCACTCTCCTTGTAATACTCCAATACTAGCAGTCCCGAAGCCCGGCAAGCCAGATCAATATCGCCTCGTACAAGATCTGCGCTCAATTAATGCCATTGTGCAACCCCTTCACGCATTGGTCCCAAATCCAGCCCACATTTTAGCCCAAGTCCCAGCGGACGCTACAACATTTTCCCTGGTGGATCTCCAGCATGCCTTTTTCGCCCTCCCCTTGCACCCGGATTCACAGTATCTATTTGCCTTTACATATCAAAATCAACAATACACATGGACTAGGTTGCCTCAAGAATTTATACATTCACCTACTCTTTTCTCCCGCTGTCTCCAACAACAATTACAGCCCCTGGACGTAAAAGGGGGATCCACCCTGGTACAGTATGTTGACGATTTACTGATCGCAAGCCCGTCAGAACAAAGTTGTAAAGAAGATACGGCTCAATTATTAAATTACCTTTCAATTTTAGGATACGTTGTGTCACCCGCCAAAGTAGTAGTAGCCCAACCAACAGTACGGTTTCTGGGTATCCTTTTATCCGCCGATGCACGGACGCTATCACCAAGTCGAGTTCAGCCCATTTGTCAGTACCCTGAACCCACAACGGCTAAGGATGTCCGTAAATGGCTCGGAATGGCTAATTATTGTCGGCAATGGATTCCGAATATCGCCCTAGATACCCGGCTATTGACCCCATACACCAATAACGCTAGAGAGTTCCAGTTAAGTACGGAGGCTCAAGAGGCCTTCCATCGGCTAAAAGACGCCTTAATGAGGGCGCCAGCACTAGGACGCCCCCTTTATGATCTACCTTTCCAACTTTATTGTACTGTTTTAGCCGGTTGTGCCACCGCGGTACTTACCCAGAAACATGGGGGATCGCCACCGTCCTATAGCTTATTACTCGTCTAAACTTGATCCAGTTGCACTCGGCTATCCTGGATGTACTCAGATTTTAGCCTCTATTTACAACAGTCTCCAGTCAGCGGCTAATCTCACTCTTCAGTGGGATATTGTTATTTATAGTTCACATTCAGTCACGGCCCTGCTCGGTCAACTTCAGACTCAGCACCTAACTATGGCGCGTCAAAATAAATATGAGATTTATCTCCTCAATAACCCGAAACGTCAGTTCCGGCACTGCACTACTATTAACCCCGCTAGTTTACTTTCCGACCCGCCTAACGCCACTGAGTCCCCGACTCATGACTGTCTTTCTCTCTTACAAGACGATGCGTCATTACGCAATGATCGCACTGATTCTCCAAATGCTGATCTGAACCTATTCACCGATGGTAGCTCATCCATCGGTGAAAGGGGGGATAGATTATCAGGGTATGCAATTGTTAAACAACAAGGAGAATCTCTTGAAGCAGCAGCATTCAAAACTCCCTTTTCCGCCCAACAGGCTGAACTTTTTGCACTTATTCGAGGCTGTGTATTAGGGAAAGATAAAATTGTAAATATCTACACTGATTCCCGATATGCCTTTGGGGTCACACACGATTTTGGTCAATTATGGAAGAACATGAGATTTCTTACATCTGCAGGCACTCAGATATCCCACAAACAGTTAGCTACACAATTACTACAGGCTTCAATGCTCCCTAAACAAATAGCCGTAATAAAGTGCGCTGCCCATACGACAGGCAAAACCCTGGTGGATGCGGATAATCGGCAAGCGGACCACCAGGCCAAAGAGGCTTCTCGCTTAAAAGACATGGTGGTACCAAAAATTATGAGCCAGACTAAAAACTTAAATAGTAAGTCTCCCTCTGAAAAGCCAACGCCGACCATCACTGACGTCATTCAATTACAGGAGGACGCTCCTGGCTGTGTAAAAAGACTATGGGAAGAATTGGGATGTTGTTATGATCCTGTAAATAAATTATGGGTCACCCCGGCAGGGCAGACTTGTATGCCCGATGCATTAGCAGCCTGGGTTACCGAATGTGTTCACTTTGCAACTCATTGTGGTGCACAAGCTACGGATGATGTATTGCCCAAAACATGGTGGCATCCAAGACTGCAAGACATAGCGTAAAACATTAGCAGTCGTTGCCTAGTGTGTCAGCAGTATAATCCTGGTAAAGCAATACCCTGTGAAATGGGTAAAACCCCACTACCGGAAGGTCCCTTTGAGACACTCCAGATGGATTACATTGAGTTGGAAAGATGCCAATGTTATAAACATGTATTGGTTATTGTTGATGTATTTAGTAAATGGATAGAAGCTTGCCCCACTGTCGATAACAAAGCTTCCACGGTAGTAAAAGTTTTGATGCGAGAAATTGTTCCTAGATTTGGGATTCCATATCGATTAAGCTCTGATAATGGACCTCACTTTGTGGGACAGATCAATGAGGAATTTTGTACTCAGCTGGGAATAAAACAACAATTACATTGCGCAAACCGACCCCAAGCAGCGGGAATGGTAGAAAGGGCTAATCAGACATTAAAAACAAAACTGGCAAAACTACAGGCAGAGACTGGAGCCACTTGGCTCAAATTATTGCCTATTGCCCTCTTCCAAATACGTGCAACCCCAGCTGGAAAGACACGACTGAGTCCCGCCGAAATTTTATACGGAAGACCCTTGCGTACTCCTTGGGATCAAGGGAAAGAAAAGGAAGTACAGTTTCACCACATGACCACGGAAATGGCCAATTACGTTATAGCTCTAACAAAGGTTTTAAAAGGCCTCCACTCGCGGGTCCAAGCAGCCCGTGAGGAGATACCCCCCTTATCCAGTACTGTCACCATTAATCCAGGCGAGTACGTTATGATCCGGAACTGGGTTCAGAAAGGATTAGAACCCCGATGGGAAGGACCACACCAGGTCCTACTCACTACTCCCACTGCTGTAAAAGTAAAAGGCAGAAATGCCTTGATCCACATCCACCATTGTAAGGTTGTGAAAATGCAATAGAGAATAACCCTCTGTTTCGAGCCCTAGGTAATAACTTCAGCATCATTCACGGGATGAAGGACAGCCTTATTATCGTAACCCTGCTGGGTCTTTTGGAAACTGGAGGAGAGGCCAAGGAAGAACCTGTGGCCCCAAGGGAAGACGGACTCATCACCTCTGTCGAGGAGACACCTTACAATGCACTAGTCAGGGCCCAGGAGAAGGACCTTGGAATGCGACCCCTGCGGACGGATGTTCGGCCTACGTACAACGATGCAATCGGACCATACTAATCAGTGGAGTGACGAAGGGCAACCTACCCTGTCATCAGGTCAACTGCAAATGGGACAATAGCTGCAGAAACAAAAAAAAAAAAGACTTTACCCTTGGGATGCGTTGACCAAGGGAGGGTAAGGCTGCGGGGAAAAAGGGAATTACATGTAAACACATATTTGTATATGTCATATGTGTACGCAAAGGATATGAATGTTTCTGGTTGCTGGGTATGTACACATATCCCGACCCATGCTAAGGGAGGGGTGCCCCTCAGACCTGTTCCGCTTAACCTGTCAGAAACAGTAGAATGGTATATTTACCAGAATGGTATTCGTCAATCCTCCAGGACTATAAGAATTGCATCTATGGTAAGACACCCAGACGGCGGGGCAGCTTCTAGTTTATCATTTCTCCCCATATCCCCAAGACCTTGGAAAGAGGGGGGCTATCCAATGAACACCTTTGGGATGTGGTACCAACCAAGTTATAACAAATCCCACCAGCCTCCGTTTCATACCCTCACTAATACCACCAACATGGGAAGACCACTGGGAACAAAATGTTTGGTAAGGAATGTGGTTAAAGGGATATTTGTAGGTGCGAGTCAATGCGAGCACAGATTTGTGGTGGCCAACATATCCGAGGTCTATCCCGTACGTACGTCGTCTCAGTTTTATGGGTGTACACTGGACGTCCCATACGCAAATGGGACAGGTACCTTCAAGTACTCCCTGATGGCCCAACGGTTTGATGTGGACAAACTCATTTCATACAATGGGACGTCTTTTATTTGTGGCCACAAGGCATATCCCTGGCTGCCAGAGAATTGGACGGGATCCTGTTATCTGGGGTATGTAGTCCCCTTTATACACCACCTCACCAATTTAGGCGACCATTACCAAATGATGAAGCGACAAAAGAGAGCAATAACCGAAACGCAACGATACTTTGGGATCCTGCTTCCCCCTATCGGGGTAGCTCTTGCAATGAAGGAATTAAGGAAGATAGCAAAAATTCTGGAAGAGGTAGCAAACGACACCACTGAAGCATTGACTGAGATAAATAATGAAATGGTGGCAATAAGAACCATAGCCCCACAAAACCGAATGGCCCTCGATTATCTCCTTGCAAACAAAGGTGGGACTTGTGCCATGATCGGTTCGGAATGTTGCACCTACATCCCCGATAGTTCGGAGAACATCACCCACCTCGTGGATCATATCCGCAAAGACGTTAAGAAACTGCATGAAATATCAAGAGATGGGTGGTTAGATTGGTTGTTTGCCGGATCATGGGGGTCTTACCTAGTGCATGGATTGATAATCCTGGTAGTTGTAATACTTGTAATAATTATGCTTAGCTTCCTAATGAAATGCTTGTGTAAAAGTGTCAGTGCAGCAGTAATTTCTCAACAGTTAATGCAGCAACATGAAGTGCGCCTTGAAGAGTTAATGGGTGTGAAAGAAAGTGCAGAGGAATATGAGGAAATGATCGAAATGCAAATAGAATGGGAAAGACTGAGACGATTGACTATGGATTAGAAGTTATCATGAAATGATAAAAGGGGGGAATGAGAGTTTGGCTGATGATCGATAAATGAGAGTTTGGCTCAAGATGGATTGGAACTTTATGGGAAAAACAAAATGTTAGATAAAGCTTTGTGTGAAGAAATGTCAAGACAGGCTTCTGGTAGCAAAATGTATCACTTGTTTTTGAACCAGACAAATTGCAGTAACGGCCTTGGGAATGGGTGCGCTAGGCTTAAAGATAATTATAATTGAGGGGGGCTGAATTATAATTGAGCTGAGAGCACAGATAGGAATGCGAGGGAGCTGCCCTCAGAAATGAGCCAAAAATTGTACAAGAACTGCTGCTAGATGTATTGACTTTGGCTTGCTGGTCTAACTCTCAAGAGATACAGTGGTTTTAGCCCCGGCCGAGAAATAAACATGTTAAAGTAACGAGGTGTTCGACTGATCATTTCATCCGGACTGGCTGCAAAAGAATCCTCAACTATACTGACCAGTGTAGATACATCCGAGGGAACCCCAGCTCACAGCACTGGCCACGGTGTAGACACATCCCACAGAACCCCAGCTCACTGCACTGGCCAGTGTAGATACATCCCAGAGAACCCCCAGCTCACTGCACTGGCCACATTGTAGATACATCCCAGAGAACCCCCAGCTCAGTGCACTGGCCAGTGTGGATACATCCCAGAGAACCGCCAGCTCACTGCACTGGCCACAGTGTAGATACATCCCAGAGAACCTCCAGCTCACTGCACTGGCCACAGCGTAAATACATCCCAGAGAACCCCAGCTCACTGCACTGGCCAGTGTAGATACATCCCAGAGAATCTCCAGCTCACTGCACTGGCCACAGCGTAAATACATCCCAGAGAACCCCCAGCTCAGTGCACTGGCCAGTGTAGATACATCCGAGAGATCCTCCAGCTCACTGCACTGGGCAGTATAGATACATCCGAGAGAATCCCCAGCTCACTGCACTGGCCAGTGTAGATACATCCCAGAGAACCCCAGCTCACTGCACTGGCCAGTGTAGATACATCCCAGAGAATCTCCAGCTCACTGCACTGGCCACAGCGTAAATACATCCCAGAGAACCCCCAGCTCAGTGCACTGGCCAGTGTAGATACATCCGAGAGATCCTCCAGCTCACTGCACTGGGCAGTATAGATACATCCGAGAGAATCCCCAGCTCACTGCACTGGCCAGTGTAGATACATCCCAGAGAATCCCCAGCTCACTGCACTGGCCAGTGTAGATACATCCGAGAGATCCCCCAGCTCACTGCACTGGCCAGTGTAGATACATCCCAGAGAACTCCCAGCTTGCTACACTGGCCAGTTTAGATTCATCCCAGAGAACCCCCAGCTCACTGCACTGGCCAGTTTAGATACATCTCAGAGAACTCCCAGCTTGCTACACTGGCCAGTGTAGTTACATCCCAGAAAACCCCAGCTCACTGCACTGGCCACAGTGTAGATACATCCCAGAGAACCACCAGCTCACTGCACTGACCACAGTGTAGATACACCCCAGAGAACCACCAGCTCACTGCACTGGCCAATGTAGATACATCCCAGAGCAAGTGGTGAAAATTAATATTCTGCCAAGAATCTTCTTTATCTTTCAAGTTCTCCCGATTTTTATACCAAAGGCCGTTTTTCGAAAAGTGCACACGATCAGTTCTGACTTTGTATGGGCGGGGAAGATGCCAATGGTGGGGAGGACACTGCTACAGAGGCAGCTGGGGGAGTTGGTATTGCCGAACTTGCTTCATTATTATTGGGCAGCGAATGCGGAAAAGGTGCGGCAGTGGTGGGAAGGAGAAGGGGTAGAGTAGGTTAGGATGGAGGAGGAATCTTGTAAGGGGTCTAGTTTGAGGGCTATGGTGACGGCAGCATTGTTAATAGCTCAGAGTAGGTATTCAGAGAGCCCAGTGGTGCAGTCCACGGTGGAAGATATGGAGTTAGTTGAGGAGGCATTTTAGGGTGGAAGGGATGTCGGTTCTCATGGTGCTGTGCGAGAATCATTGGTTTGAGCGGGGAGGGGGATGTATAGTGTATATAGGAGGTGTAGGGAAGTGGGGCTGGTCAAGGTGAGGGATTTGTATTTGGAGGAAAGGTTCAACAGTCTGGAGGAGCTTCGGGAGAGGGTAGAGCTGCCGAGGGGGAGTGAGTTCAGGTATCTGCAGGTTAGGAACTTCGCGCAAAGGTCTGGAGGGGGTTCCCTAGGTTGCCGTGATACACCTGGAGCGACTGCTGCTCCCGGATGTGGAAAGGGGAGGGAAGAATTCGGGATATATACAAGTGGCTGGGGGAGCAGGGAGGTGAGCGGGTGGTGAAGATCAAGGAGAAATTGGAAGCAGAGTTGGGAGAGGAGATCAATTGGGGAGCATGAAGTGAGGCACTGCGTAGGGTAAACGGGACCCCCTCATGTGCAAGGATAAGCCTGATAGAGTTTAAGGTGGTGCACAGGGTGCATATGACTCGGGCGAGAATGAGTGGGTTCTTTCAGGGGGTAGCAGATGAGTGTGAGAGGTGTGGGCAGGGGCCAGCGAATCATGCGCATATGTTTTGGGGTTGTGAAAAATTGGGAAGATTCTGGGCGGGAGTGTTCACGGTCTTAGCCAGGATAGTGAAGGAGGAGGTGGACCTGGACCCTTTGGTGGCGATATTTGGGGTTTCAGAGAAGCCGGAGCTCATGGAGAGGAGGAAGGCCGATGTCTTGGCCTTCACCTCTCTGGTTGCACAAATTTTGCTGGAGTGGCCGTCGGCATCGCCACCGGGGGTAGCGGCTTGGTTGGGTGACCTGTACGACTTCCTGCGATTAGAGAAGATAAAGTATGAGTTAAGGGGCTCTTGAGGGGGGTTTTGAGGAAAGGTGGGGATGATGGTGACCGTGTTTGAGGGGCTGTTCGCCGTGGGGGATGGGGGGTGCAAAAGAGGAAAAATCAGTAGACGGTATAGTTGATTATCAGGAAGCATGTTTCCCGGGGTGTTTGTTCACTGTAACCTGTTTTGATACATGTTTGTACTAAAATACATTTAAAAAAAAAGATACATCCCAGAGAACCCCCAGCTCACTGCACTGGCCACAGTGTAGATACATCCCAGAGAACCAATAGCTCACAGCACTGGCCAGTGTAGATACATCCCAGAGAACCCCCAGCTCACTGCACTGGCCACAGTGTAGATTCATCCCAGAGAACTCCCAGCTCGCTGCACTGGCCACATTGTAGATACATCCCAGAGAACCGCCAGCTCACTGCATGGCCACAGTGTACATAGAACATACAAGATACATCCCAGAGAACCCCCAGCTCACTGCACTGGCCACATTGTAGATACATCCCAGAGAACCGCCATCTCACTGCACTGGCCACAGTGTACATAGAACATACAAGATACACCCCAGAGAATCCCCAGCTCACTGCACTGGCCAGTGTAGATACATCCCAGAGAACCCCCAGCTCACTGCATTGGCCACAGTGCAGATACACCCCAGAGAACCCCCAGCTCACTGCACTGGCCGGTGTAGATACATCCCAGAGAACCCCCAGCTCCCTGCACTGGCCACATTGTAGATACATCCCAGAGAACCCCCAGCTCACTGCATTGGCCACAGTGCAGATAGACCGCAGAGAACCCCTAGCTCACTGCACTGGCCGGTGTAGATACATCCCAGAGAACCCCCAGCTCACTGCACTGGCCACAGTGTACATAGAACATACAAGATACACCCCAGAGAATCCCCAGCTCACTGCACTGGCCAGTGTAGATACATCCCAGAGAACCCCCAGCTCACTGCACTGGCCACAGTGTACATAGAACATACAAGATACATCCCAGAGAACCCCCAGCTCCCTGCACTGGCCGGTGTAGATACATCCCAGAGAACCCCCAGCTCACTGCACTGGCCGGTGTAGATACATCCCAGAGAACCCCCAGCTCCCTGCACTGGCCACATTGTAGATACATCCCAGAGAACCCCCAGCTCACTGCATTGGCCACAGTGCAGATAGACCCCAGAGAACCCCTAGCTCACTGCACTGGCCGGTGTAGATACATCCCAGAGAACCCCCAGCTCACTGCACTGGCCACAGTGTACATAGAACATACAAGATACACTCCAGAGAATCCCCAGCTCACTGCACTGGCCAGTGTAGATACATCCCAGAGAACCCCCAGCTCACTGCACTGGCCACAGTGTACATAGAACATACAAGATACATCCCAGAGAACCCCCAGCTCACTGCACTGGCCACATTGTAGATACATCCCAGAGAACCCCCAGCTCACTGCACTGGCCACATTGTAGATACATCCCAGAGAACCCCCAGCTCACTGCACTGGCCGGTGTAGATACATCCCAGAGAACCCCCAGCTCACTGCACTGGCCACATTGTAGATACATCCCAGAGAACCCCCAGCTCACTGCACTGGCCACATTGTAGATACATCCCAGAAAAGCCCCAGCTCACTGCACTGGCCACATTGTAGATACATCCCAGAGAACCCCCAGCTCACTGCACTGGCCGGTGTAGATACATCCCAGAGAACCCCAAGCTCACTGCACTGGCCAGTGTAGGTCATCCTGAATCGCAACCCAACCTGTACACTTAGCCTTCTCCATCCCACTGAGAAAATGCAGATGCATGTTACATGTAGACTAGAGCCCTCACCACCCATTGTGCATACTCACTTGGAGAATGTTCTGGAGACTTTCTCAGAGTGACAGTAGACCGTGTGGAAGAGCCAGGAGAAGCTGAGGCAGAGAACAGCTCCCAGAAAGAACATGCCGAACACCACCTTCTCCTGCAGAGGCGCCATGAAGTATATGTTTGGCCTCAGCAACGTCAGGATTCCCAGACCCAGGAAAAAGACAAAACCTGTGAAAGAGCTGCAGTTAATGAAGCTGACCATTGACCAATACACCTGACTAAAACAAATCTGCTTTGAAACCTCTTCCACGCGCATGCGTGACACTTCGATTCACACTGGTGCTTTCACTCCATCAGTGGATGACAGCATAAATCTCCCAGAATTCCCAGTCTCCATTGGTCACATCATCCCTTTCCCCTCAGTTCCCTGCCCACATTCTCGCTCTCTTTCCCCATTCTCCCCTCCTTCATTCTCTCTCCCTTTGGTTCCCTCCCCTCCACCATTCTCCCCTCGCCTGCGTCTCTCTCTCTCCCTGTAGCACCATTCCCTCACTGTCACTGGGTCAAAATTTTGGAGCTCCCTCCCTCGCAGCACTGTACACCGTATGGACTGCAGCAGTTAAAGCTCATGAGGCTCACAACCCTCTTCTCAAGGACAATTAGAGATGGGAATAAATGCTGGCCCAGCCAGTGAAACCCATATCCCATGAAAGAGTAACAAGAGGGCACAGAAAAGTTTTACATTGTCTATAAAAGCGTGTAGCCTGATTTTAAAGTGTATTTACAGTAAATGGAGAGATTAAGAAGAGCAGCTAAAATCGAACATCTGTAAGTTACAGAGTTAATAATGCAGTTGTGAATTGTTTCTTTTTCTTACCCAGCAGATGTGTCCAAATGTTCCCCGTCTCTGTGTGGATCCTGAAGATACTCTTGAAACAGGCTCGGAAAGATGGCATAGGTGGCCTGTGACCATACAACAAATAATCATTGTCCTTTAGCCAATCGGGGAGCACGTCATAAGGGATCACTCGCCAACGTCCTTCCCAAACCTGCAACACAGGATCACTGTTATCACTGGTACCAGCTATCTCCTGTCCTGGCTGTCAGCCACACCGGTTATCACAGTGCCAGCGATGTGTTTTTTTTAAAACTCACCTTGGAACAGGCAAACCTTGCTGTCTGGTAATCGAAAACACAGGTGTCACCAAGCCTTTCTATGGAGAGAGAATGCATTTACACCATCAACCTCACAGTTTGTCGGGTATTGCCCACTTCATTACTGAAAATGGCTGTGGAGGGATTTAGACACAGAAGGATCCTGAAATGGATGCACTGTGCAGCTCAATGTGAATGGGATTGACTGGCCTCAGTGTGGAGTAGGATAGATGGAGCAGAAGATCTGCAGTGTCGCTGGCACAGTACGGTTAGACCGTGTCGCTGGCACAGTACGGTTAGACCGTGTCACTGGCACAGTACGGTTAGACCGTGTCACTGGCACAGTACGGTTAGACCGTGTCGCTGGCACAGTACGGTTAGACCGTGTCGCTGGCACAGTACGGTTAGACCGTGTCGCTGGCACAGTACGGTTAGACCGTGTCGCTGACACAGTACGGTTAGACCGTGTCGCTGACACAGTACGGTCAGACCGTGTCACTGACACAGTTCGGTTAGACCGTGTCGCTGACACAGTATGGTTAGACCACGTCGCTGACACAGTTCGATTGGACCGTGTCGCTGGCACAGTACGGTTAGACCGTGTCACTGACACAGTACGGTTAGACCGTGTCGCTGACACAGTACGGTTAGACCGTGTCGCTGGCACAGTTCGATTGGACCGTGTCGCTGGCACAGTACGGTTAGACCGTGTCGCTGGCACAGTACGGTTAGACCGTGTCACTGGCACAGTACGGTTAGACCGTGTCACTGACACAGTTCGGTTAGACCGTGTCACTGGCACAGTACGGTTAGACCGTGTCGCTGGCACAGTTCGATTAGACCGTGTCGCTGGCACAGTACGGTTAGACCGTGTCGCTGGCACAGTACGGTTAGACCGTGTCACTGGCACAGTACGGTTAGACCGTGTCACTGACACAGTACGGTTAGACCGCGTCGCTGACACAGTACGGTTAGACCGTGTCGATGACACAGTACGGTTAGACCGTGTCACTGGCACAGTACGGTCAGACCGTGTCGCTGGCACAGTACGGTTAGACCGTGTCGCTGGCACAGTACGGTTAGACCGTGTCACTGGCACAGTACGGTTAGACCGTGTCGCTGACACAGTACGGTTAGACCGTGTCACTGACACAGTACGGTTAGACCGTGTCACTGACACAGTACGGTTAGACCGTGTCACTGGCACAGTACCGTTAGACCGCGTCGCTGACACAGTACGGTTAGACCGTGTCGCTGACACAGTACGGTTAGACTGTGTCGCTGGCACAGTACGGTTAGACCGTGTCGCTGACACAGTACCGTTAGACCGTGTCGCTGGCACAGTACGGTTAGACCGTGTCGATGACACAGTACGGTTAGACCGTGTCACTGACACAGTACGGTTAGACCGTGTCACTGACACAGTACGGTTAGACCGTGTCGCTGACACAGTACCGTTAGACTGTGTCGCTGGCACAGTACGGTTAGACCGTGTCACTGACACAGTACGGTTAGACCGTGTCGCTGGCACAGTACGGTTAGACCGTGTCGCTGGCACAGTACGGTTAGACCGTGTCGCTGGCACAGTACGGTTAGACCGTGTCACTGACACAGTACGGTTAGACTGTGTCGCTGGCACAGTACGGTTAGACCGTGTCGCTGGCACAGTACGGTTAGACCGTGTCGCTGGCACAGTACGGTTAGACCGTGTCACTGACACAGTACGGTTAGACCGGGTCGCTGGCACAGTACGGTTAGACCGTGTCACTGACACAGTTCGGTTAGACCGTGTCGCTGACACAGTTCGGTTAGACCGTGTCACTGACACAGTACGGTTAGACCGTGTCACTGGCACAGTACGGTTAGACCGTGTCACTGACACAGTACGGTTAGACCGTGTCACTGGCACAGTACGGTTAGACCGTGTCACTGGCACAGTACGGTTAGACCGTGTCGATGACACAGTACGGTTAGACCGTGTCACTGACACAGTACGGTTAGACCGTGTCGCTGACACAGTTCGGTTAGACCGTGTCACTGACACAGTACGGTTAGACCGTGTCACTGGCACAGTACGGTTAGACCGTGTCACTGGCACAGTACGGTTAGACCGTGTCGCTGACACAGATCGGTCAGACCGTGTCGCTGGCACAGTTCGGTTAGACCGTGTCGCTGGCACAGTTCGGTTAGACCGTGTCGCTGGCACAGTACGGTTAGACCGTGTCACTGACACAGTACGGTTAGACCGTGTCGCTGGCACAGTACGGTTAGACCGTGTCGCTGACACAGATCGGTCAGACCGTGTCGCTGACACAGTACGGCTAGACCGTGTCGCTGGCACAGTACGGTTAGACCGTGTCGCTGGCACAGTACGGTTAGACCGTGTCGCTGGCACAGTACGGTTAGACCGTGTCGCTGGCACAGTACGGTTAGACCGTGTCACTGGCACAGTACGGTTAGACCGTGTCACTGACACAGTACGGTTAGACCGTGTCGCTGACACAGTACGGTTAGACCGTGTCGCTGACACAGTACGGTTAGACCGTGTCGCTGACACAGTACGGTTAGACCGTGTCGCTGACACAGTACGGTTAGACCGTGTCACTGACACAGTACGGTTAGACCGTGTCGCTGGCACAGTACGGTTAGACCGTGTCACTGGCACAGTACGGTTAGACCGTGTCACTGACACAGTACGGCTAGACCGTGTCGCTGGCACAGTACGGTTAGACCGTGTCACTGACACAGTACGGTTAGACCGTGTCGCTGGCACAGTACGGTTAGACCGTGTCACTGGCACAGTACGGTTAGACCGTGTCACTGGCACAGTACGGTTAGACCGTGTCGATGACACAGTACGGTTAGACCGTGTCGCTGACACAGTTCGGTTAGACCGTGTCGCTGACACAGTACGGTTAGACCGTGTCGCTGGCACAGTACGGTTAGACTGTGTCGCTGGCACAGTACGGTTAGACCGTGTCACTGGCACAGTACGGTTAGACCGTGTCGCTGGCACAGTACGGTTAGACTGTGTCGCTGGCACAGTACGGTTAGACCGTGTCACTGGCACAGTACGGCTAGACCGTGTCGCTGACACAGTACGGCTAGACCGTGTCGCTGGCACAGTACGGTTAGACCGTGTCACTGGCACAGTACGGTTAGACCGTGTCGCTGACACAGTACGGTTAGACCGTGTCACTGACACAGTACGGTTAGACCGTGTCACTGGCACAGTACGGTTAGACCGTGTCGCTGACACAGTACGGTTAGACCGTGTCGCTGACACAGATCAGTCAGACCGTGTCACTGGCACAGTATGTTTAGACCGTCTTACTGGCACCGTATGGTTAGACTGTGTTACTGACACCGTACGGTTAGACTGTTACTGACAGCCAAAGGTTAGACTGTGTTACTGAACGTGTTGTTAAGACTGTGTTACTGACACCGTTCGGTTAGACGGTGTTACTGACACCGTGCAGTTAGATTGTGTTACTGACACCGTTCGGTTAGAATGTCTTACTGACATTGTTCAATTTGTCTGTCTTACTGACACCATATGGTTAGACTGTGTTACTGACACCCTGCGTACGGTTAGACTGTTACTGACAGCCTACAGTTAAACTCTGTTACTGACATTGTAGACAGTTAGAATGTGTTTTACCAACACTCCACTCCAATAGTGTGTATTTCTGAGCTGTACCTTGTACACAAACTCCTCCATCTTTTCCATGGCATGATGGGCCTGCAGAGGCAAGGTTAGGACTCGCACCTCCTCTTCCTCTTCCTCCTCATGTTGTGTTGTTGAGTCTGTCTGGAATTCCATGCCCTACAGAGAAACAGCAGTATCAGTCAGTGGACGATCTAGGATCGCTAACATTGTGACTGAACCTAATCGCGTGATTCACATTTGAACAGATACTCATCTATTGTCTTCTTTTGCTGTCATTCTGCTGTTCTCTCCTGTACGTAGAGACTCTCGCTGGGAACTATGTCACTTGTGTCACAGCCCACTAGCACCTTCCCGAGTGACCTCTTCCCTCCTACTCTGCGAGTGTAACAGACTGCAAACCATAGGGTGTCACAGTTGAACCTGTTCCTAACCTCATCGGATAGCCACACAGGAGCCCTGGCTAATGTTTCATCCCCCTATCCCACGGGTATTGAAAGTCTGTTGCAGCTCCATCTCAGATTAGCAAACACCGAAATCCAGCCTGGAAGCCTTGTTCCTAAAGGTTCAGCATTAATGTAGGTTCAAGGACTGAATCATGAGGGGAGCAGAACTATTTTAAATTAATTGTTCAATGCTTTTAGTTCCAGAAGAGCAGCATAACTACAAACGCCCATTTACATTTTAAACATACCTCTGAGTGAAATTGTCACAGGTTCCAACCCAACTCTTCGATAAAATTGAGACTTCAGAGCACTACAAGGGATTGTTTAAAGATCAGCCTTTTTTGAATTGAGTCAGTAAACCATTCAGGTTGATGTAAAAATCCTCAGACATTTTACTCAAAGTACTCTTGGTGTCCCAGCCAATATTCAACACTCGGCCGCCACCTACACTGTTCTTTATCAGGTTTCTTCTTTTTGAGATCTTTCCCTTTACATATTTGCATCTCTCAACTTCAGGATATGCCAAAGCGATTTACAGCCCATGAGGTATACTTATTGTTATAATGTAGAAAATGCAGAGCAAACTCCTACAAACAATGTGATCATGATCATGTTAACTATATTGGTACAGAGGTAAATATTCAACAAGATGCTGGCGATAATTCCCCTGATGTTCTTTAAATTGCAGCAGCAGATCTTTTACGTCCACCTGAGAGAGCAGATGACGTCCCACCTAAAAAGGCTGCACCTTTGAACAGTGCAGCACTCCCCCTGAACTGCTCTGACGCACCAGCCTAGATTTTGCACACAAATTAGAGTGGGCCAATGATGAGTAGACAGCAGGATACAGGAACATCTCAAATAACAAGACTGGTTCGCATGGCCCAGGGTAGGTAGCTTGACAGGAGGTGGGAATGGAGGGTCAAGTTCCAAGACTCACAGTATTCCTGAAGCACAGATATCACAAAGGCCAGTGTAACCCTAATAGTTCCTTCCAGCTAATGTCAGTGGAGATTCTCTACTTCCTGAAAGTCTCTGCTCAGATTGCAGATCTGGCAACAGACCTTCCGCCTCTCTCATTAAAACTTCCATGTCGCCATAGTCCCACACCTGAGGTGAGTGGCAAGGTTGAGAAGGTTGGCACGGTTTACTGGCTTAGCTCAGTGGGCTGGACAGCTGGTTTGTGATGCAGAACAATGCCAGCTGTGTGGGTTCAATTCCCGTACCAGCAGAGAATTCCGAATTCTCCCTCTGTGTATCCGAACAGGTGCCGGAATGTGGCGACTAGGGGATTTCCACAGTAACTTCATTGCAGTGTTAATGTAAGCCTACTTGTGAGAATAAAGATTATATTTTTTTTAGCTGGTACAGGGACTGAACACACATTGTTGGCATCACTCTGCATCACGAATCAGCTGTCCAGCCAACTGAGCTAACAGTCTAATTCACTTTGGAATGCTTTGATTGAAACCGCCTCTACCACATTCTCAGGCCGTGTATTCCGCACCCACATCGCTCGCTGCGTGAAAGAGTTTTTGCTCATGTTACCACATCAATGGGTAACGTTTCTCCCTGTTGACTTTGCCCAGACCCCATGGGCGGAACGGTAACACAGTGGTTAGCACTGTTGCTTCTCAGCGCCAGGGACCCGGGTTCAATTCCCGGCTTGGGTCACTGTCTGTGCAGAGTCTGCACGTTCTCCCCGTGTCTGCGTGGGTTTCCCCTGGGTGCTCCGGTTTTCTCCTTCAAAAGTCCCGAAAGACGTGCTAGTTAGGTGAATTGGACATTCTGAACTCTCCCTCTGTGTACCCGAACAGGCGCCACAGAGTGGCAACTAGGGGATTTTCACAGTAACTTCATTGCAGTGTTAATGTAAGCCTACTTGTGACACCAATAAAGATTATTATTATGATTTTGAACACCTCTTTTCTCAGCCTTCGCCTCTCCGAGGAGAACAATGCCAACTTCTCCAATCTATCTCTGGAATGAAATTCCTCATCCCCGGAACCAATCTCGTGAATCTTTTCTGCACTCTCTCCAACACCTTCACAATACTCCAGTTGAAACTGAACCAGTGTTTTAAACAAATGTAACATGACCTCCTTCCTCTTGTGCTCTAAACCCTATTCATAAAGCCTAAGATCTCGCTCTTAGCAGGTCTCGCTCAGCCTGTCCTGCCACTTTCAAAGGCTTATGCACATATATACCCAGGTCTTTCAATGCATCACACAAGCTTGCCACCCTCCCATTGATTCTGTCTACACCACCCACTGCCTCAGGAAGGCAAACAGCATTGTCAGAGGCCCCTCCCACCCAGGCTTTGCCCTCTTCCAGATCCTTCCATCAGGCAGAACATACAGAAGTCTCAAGACCCGCACGTCCAGTCATAGGAACAACTTCTTCCCCACAGCTACTAGACTCCTCAATGACTAACCCCTGGACTGATCTGTTCCCTGTAAGAACACTATTCACGCTGCCCTATGCTGCTCTTGCTCATGTATTTGCTTTGTTTGGCCCTTGTTCTGCACTGTAACCAATCACTATTTGTCAATATTAGAACATAGAAAAATACAGCACAGAACAGGCCCTTCGGCCCACGATGTTGTGCTCAACCTTTGTCCCAGATTAATCATAGATTATCATAGAATTTACAGTGCAGAAGGAGCCATTCGGCCCATCGAGTCTGCACCAGCTTTTGGAAAGAGCACCCTACCCAAGGTCAACATCTCCACCCGATCCCCATAACCCAGTAACCCCACCCAACACTAAGGGCACTTTTGGACAGTAAGGGCAATTTATCACGGCCAATCCACCTAACCTGCACATCTTTGGACTGTGGGAGGAAACCGGAGCACCTGGAGAAAACCCACGCACACACGGGGAGTATGTGCAGACTCCGCACAGACAGTGACCCAAGCCGGAATCGAACCTGGGACCCTGGAGCTGTGAAGCAATTGTGCTATCCACAATGCTACCGTGCTGCCCTTAAGAACAAATTAATCTACACTATACCATTCTTCCGTGATCCATGTACCTAGCCAATAGCTGCTTGAAGGTCCCTAATGTTTCCGACTCAACTACTTCCACAGGCAGTGCATTCCATGCCCCCACTACTCTCTGGATAAAGAACCTACCTCTGACATTCCCCCTATATCTTCCACCATTCACCTTAAATTTATGTCCCCTTGTAATGGTTTGTTCCACCCAGGGAAAAAGTCTCTTGACTGTCTACTCTATCTATTTCCCTGATCATCTTATAAACTTCTATCAAGTCGCCCCTCATCCTTCTCTGTTCTAATGAGAAAAGGCCTAGCACCCTCAACCTTTCCTCGTAAGACCTACTCTTCATTCCAGGCAACATCCTGGTAAATCTCCTTTGCACCTTTTCCAAAGCTTCCACATCCTTCCTAAAATGAGGTGACCAGAACTGCACACAGTACTCCAAATGTGGCCTTACCAAGGTTTCGTACAGCTGTATCATCACCTCACGGCTCTTAAATTCAATCCCTCTGTTAATGAACGCGAGCACACCATAGGCCTTCTTCACAGCTCTATCCACTTGAGTGGCAACTTTCAAAGATGTATGAACATAGACCCCAAGATCTCTCTGCTCCTCCACATTGCCAAGAACCCTACCCTTAACCCTGTATTCTGCATTCATATTTGTCCTTCCAAAATGGACAACCTCACACTTTTCAGGGTTAAACTCCATCTGCCACTTCTCAGCCCAGC
Organism: Scyliorhinus torazame; assembly: GCF_047496885.1. NCBI lineage: Eukaryota > Metazoa > Chordata > Chondrichthyes > Carcharhiniformes > Scyliorhinidae > Scyliorhinus > Scyliorhinus torazame. Next base: position 76,829,360 of record NC_092723.1, read on the forward strand.
TCTGCATCCTATCTATGTCTCTTTGCAGCCGACAACAGCCCTCCTCACTATCCACAACTCCACCAATCTTCGTATCGTCTGCAAATTTACTGACCCATGCTTCAACTCCCTCATCCAAGTCATTAATGAAAATCACAAACAGCAGAGGACCCAGAATTGATCCCTGCGGTACGCCACTGGTAACTGGGATCCAGGCTGAATATTTGCCATCCACCACCACTCTCTGACTTCTATCGGTTAGCCAGTTTGTTATCCAACTGGCCAAATTTCCCACTGTCCCATGCCTCCTTACTTTCTGCATAAGCCTACCATGGGGAACCTTATCAAATGCCTTACTAAAATCCATGTACACTACATCCACTGCTTTACCTTCATCCACAAGCTTGGGCACCTCCTCAAAGAATTCAATAAGACTTGTGAGGCAAGAACTACCCCTCACAAATCCGTGCTGACTATCCCTAATCAAGCAGTGTCTTTCCAGATGCTCAGAAATCCTATCCCTCAGAACCCTTTCCATTACTTTGCCTACCACCGAAGTAAGACTAACTGGCCTGTAGTTCCCAGGGTTATCCCTATTCCCCTTTTTGAACAGGGGCACGACATTCGCCACTCTCCAGTCCCCTGGTACCACCCCTGTTGACAGTGAGGACGAAAAGATCATTGCCAACGGCTCTGCAATTTCATCTCTTGCTTCCCATAGAATCCTTGGATATATCCCGTCAGGCCCGGGGGACTTGTCTATCCTCAAGTTTTTCAAAATGCCCAACACATCTTCCTTCCTAACAAGTATTTCCTCGAGCTTACCAGTCTGTTTCACACTGTCCTCTCCAACAATATGGCCCCTCTCATTTGTAAATACTGAAGAAAAGTACTCGTTCAGGACCTCTCCTATCTCTTCAGACTCAATACACAATCTCCCGCTACTGTCCTTGATCGGACCTACCCTCGCTCTAGTCATTCTCATATTTCTCACATATGTGTAAAAGGCCTTAGGGTTTTCCTTGATCCTACCCGCCAAAGATTGTTCATGCCCTCTCTTAGCTCTCCTAATCCCTTTCTTCAGTTCCCTCCTGGCTATCTTGTATCCCTCCAGCGCCCTGTCTGAACCTCGTTTCCTCAGCCTTACATAAATCTCCTTCTTCCTCTTAACAAGACATTCAACCTCTCTTGTCAACCATGGTTCCCTCACTCGACCATCTCTTCCCTGCCTGACAGGGACATACATATCAAGGACACGTAGTACCTGTTCCTTGAACAAGTTCCACATGTTCTCTGTTGATTATTCTTTCTGTCTACTATGTCCGTACTGTATACGTTCTCTTGGCCGCAGAAAAATACTTTTCACTGTACTTCGGTACATGTGACAATAAATCAATCAATTCTGCACCCTATTTAAAATTATTTCCTTTATTTTATGGTGTCCCTCCCCATTATTTCTATACTTCTCTGCCTTGAATTTTCATCTGTCACTTCTCTGCCCATCCACCAACCTACATCATTCTGAAGTTCCATATTATTTCCTCACACTTCACCATACTTCAAAGTTTTGTATCATCTGAAAATCTTGAAATTGTACCCTATGCATCAGTGTCTAGGTCCTTAATGAACATCAGGAAGAGAAGGGGTGTCAACATCAACTGCTGGGGAACTCCTAATACAAACCCTCCCCCGTCCAAAAAGCACCCATTAACCAATTAACACAGAGACTGCGGTAGTTAAAGGCAGCAGCTCACCATCACTTTTTCAAGGACAATTAGAGATGGGCAATAAATGCAGGCCTGGGCAGCGACGCCCACATCCTGTAAATTAATTTTTTTTAAGGTTTCTTGTCACTCATTGCTACTGTCCCTTTTATTACAAGAGTTACAACTTTATCAAATGTCTGGAAGTATATATACACATCAACAGCATCACCCTTATCAACACTCTCTGTTACCTCATCAAAAGATTCATGCAAGCTAGTCAAACATGATTTGCCCTTAACAAATCCATGCTGGCTTTCTTTAATTAGCCCACATTTCTCCACACGACTATTAATTTTGCCCCAAATTGTAATTTCGAGAAGTTTTCCACCACCAAGATTAAACTGACTGGCCTGTAGTTGCTGGGCTTATCTTTATACCCTTTTTTAAACAACAGTTGCAATCCTCCAGTCCTCTGGCACTACCCCTGAGTCTAAGTGTTAAAGAGTGTTCTAATAATGACCATGTTCCTATTTGATTATGTGTATGGCAGTCTTTAACAAAAGTTTGTATGTGCATATGACGTCATTGGGAGCAGCTGTTTTCAGTTTAGCCACAGGGAGTTTGTGTATAGTTGGGTTCAGCTGCTGCTGGCATCTGAAGTCAAACTGTATGATTACCTCAATGTTTTCTGAAGATTTAACTTTTCAAAGCATTCGACTACCTTTCTTGTGGTCAAGCTATCACATCTTTCTGGCAACGAGGATTAAAGAGAACAAAAAATTGAGGTGCAGCGTGGTGACTTTTATACAGTGAGCAGCTAATTTGCAATGTCGTCAGTGGCAATGCCTATGCTTGGAACCATCAGTGAGTTTATGGAGGGGCACGAGGGCTGGACTGAGTATGTGGAAAGATTGGGACACTTTTCCTGGGAAATCGTGGGGGCACGGTAGCACAGTGGTTAGCACTGTTGCTTCACAGCTCCAGGGTCCCAGGTTGGATTCCCAGCTTGGGTCACTGTCTGTGCGGAGTCTGCAGGTTCTCCCTGTGTCTGCGTGGGTTTCCTCCGGGTGCTCCGGTTTCCGCCCACAAGTCCTGAAAGACGTTCTGTTAGGTAATTTGGACATTCTGAATTCTCCCTCCGTGGACCCAAACAAGCGAGGGAATGTGGCGACTGGGGATTTTCACAGTAACTTCATTGCAGTGTTAATGGAAGCCTACTTGTGACAATAAAGATTATTAAAAAGAAAATTGCAGATGAGGCCAAAATGCGCTCAATTCTCCTGTGTGCGTGGGGCAAAGACTTACAAGCTAATGAGAAATCTAGCAACATCACGGAAACCAGGGCACATTTCATTTGCGGAGTTTTCATCGCAGTCCAGAAAGAGGCCATTTGGCCCATCAAGTCTGCACTGACTCTCTGAAAGAGCACCCTACCTAAGCCCACTCCTCTGCTCCATCCCCGTAATAGCACCTAACCGTTGGTCACTAAGAGGAAACTTAGCATGACCAATCCATTTAACCTGCACATCTTTGGACTGTGTGAGGAAACCGATGCACCTGAAGAAAACTCAGACAGACATGGGGAGAACGTACAAACTCCACACGGACCGTCACCCAAGGTCGGAATCGAACCTGGGTCCCTGGTGCTGTGAGGCAGCAGTGCTAAACACTGTGCCACCAGTTTGTTGCACTCATTCAGAATCATCGCCATCCTACGGATTCACTGATTGTCCAATGTTTTAAGTTCCACAGTCATTTTTAAAAGCAGTAAAGTCTGTAGCTGATTTTGTTGCTGAGCTGCATCAACTCTATGAACACTGAGTTTGGAGCAGTGTTAGATAATATGCTCCTGGACCGATTGGTCTGTGGCATTAATGATGACAGCATACAGCATTGTTTGTGGCGGCAAGCCACACTAACCTTTAAGAATTTGAAATTTCTCAGGGGATAGAGATGGCTGCCAGCAATGCAAAGGATATTCAAAAAGCACATAGTGGGGAATAGGCGGATGCAGTAAAAGAGCCAGCAAATAAAAAGGCAAATACAGTGAAATGTTTCAGGTGTTGAGGCACACACGATGCCAATCATTGCAAGTTCAATTGTGTGTCACAATTGCAAAGAAAAAAGGGATGTTTGGCTAAAAGTGCAGAGTGCTCAGAGCAAATCATAGGCTGAGCAAGGAAATTCAAAGCAGCCTCAATCTGCTACACATCACCAGGAAAGCACAGAGCAGGAAGAGGAGTGCTACAATCAGCTAACCTGCTGGTTCACTTTGATCAGGACAGAGAGCTCATTCTGTCATGTGATGCCTCACCTTACAGCATCAGGGCAGTGCTCTCTCAGCTGATGGAAGACAGGTCAGAAAACCCAGTTGGATTTGCATCACGCATGCTGCCAACAGCTGAGAAGGGATACTCGCAGCTAGACAAGGACAGTCGAGCCATTGTTTTCTCTTTGAAACAGTTTCATGGGCGTTCATTTCATGGCTTCGGTGAAATTACAGCACTGGGCTCTCAGATTTTCAGCCTACCAGTACAGCATAGTGTACAGGGTAGGAAAGGACAACGCAAACGCAGTTGGGTCGCCTTCACTTACCGGACATGCCACCCAAGACAATATTTTCTCCAGAGGTAATTTTCTTGTTTGAACAATTTTCAAATTCTGTGAATGCCAAACAGAGTAAACAGTGGACTGACAGGGATCCTGTGTTGTCCCGGGTGATGGGATTCCTCATGCAGAGTATGCCTCGTGTTATAGATGATGAGGAACTTAAAACATATGTGAAACTCAAAACTGAGCTGAATGTAAAGGATTGCTCCATTCTTTGGGGGGTAGAGAGTGGGTGTTCCACCCTTTTGGTCTTTGACACATCGTGGATGAAGTCCCTGGGGCTCATCAGAGTGTCTCCTGAATGAAAGGTTTAGCAAGGTCATAGGTTTGGTGGCCAAAATGGATCAGTACTTGGAGAGCAAGTGAAATCCTGATCAGCTTGTCAAATAAACCAGAAGGTGGTGCCATCAGCACCACTCCATCTGTGGGAGTAGCCTGACTGTGCCTGGTCTAGACTTCATGTGGACTTTGCAGGACTGTTTACGGGTCATATATTTCTAGTCATCGTGGATGGGACATTCTAAGTGGTTAGAAGTGCACATCATTTTTTTAAAAATAAATTTAGAGTACCCAATTCATTTTTTCCAATTAAGGGGCAATTTAGTGTGGCCATTCCACCTACCCTGCACATCTTTTGGGTTGTGGGGGCGAAACCCACGCAAACACAGGGAGAATGTGCAACTCCACACGGACAGTGACCCAGAGCCGGGATTGAACCTGGGTCCTCGGCGCCGTGAGGCTGCAGTGCTACCACTGCGCCACCCTAGAAGTGCACATCATGAGAAACATTACAGCTTCCGTTACATAGAGAAGCTTCGCCAAAGTTTACTGTTGTCTGATAACGGAACATTGAAGTGATTTGTTACAAAGGTTTTAGCATAAAAATGGAATACGCCATGTGCGTACTGCTCCTTTACATCCAGTGTCGAATGGTTTAGGAGAGCGAGCTGTTCAAACACTGAAAGGATGACTGAAGAGAATGTTAGGCTGTGCTTTGGGAACTAAGCTCTCACGGTTCTTGTTTCAGTATCGTATCACGCCACGAACCACAGCAGGACTTTCACCAGCTGAAATGTTAACAAGTAGGAAGCCAAAGTCTCACTACAGCCAGATATCAAGGCGAGAGTGGGAAGGAGACAGGAAAAGCAGGAGAGGCATTTCAATCCGGATATCTGTGTCTATGTCAGGAATTTCGGCAGTTACCAACAATGGCTGCTTGGAGTTATTCTGAACCGAAGTGGTTGAGTATCATCAATGGTGAAGTTGACAAACGGAAGGAATCCAGACACCAAGATCACATTAATCTACAACACGACTTGGAGATAGCTACCTTTCCGGATCACAAGGCAGAAGGAAATACTGCTGTGGAAATACGACAGGAATTGCTTCCTGTCGCTTAGGGGCATCCAGTGAATGCTACTCTGCGAGAGGTTAAAGGACCTCCTCTCGACTTCCGGGTGCGGCGATGACCAGCTGAGTCGCACGTTTCGGCAGCTCCCTGTGAAACGGACTTTTGGGCTCTTGATAGGAGCCCCAACGGCAATTTTGACGGCTAAAAACACTGTGCGGTAAACCAGAAGGGAATCCCCCCTGGATACGGATGGAAAAAGGAGGAGAGAGTGGCCAGATTGCAGTGGATCCTTTAGAACAGCGGCAAGGAAGGCAAGCAAAAACCAAGATGGCGTCGGAAGGTGGCAGTTTAACATGGGGCCCTGAACAACAAGAGTTCTTGAAATGCTGTGTGGAAGAGCTCAAAAAGGAAATGAAGAAAGAGCTGTTGGCCCCGATACTACAGGCGATCGAAGGGCTAAAGGAGGAACAAAAGACCCAGGAGCGGGAGCTTCGGGTCGTGAAGGCACAGGCAGCCGAGAATGAGGACGATATACAGGGCCTGGTGGTGAAGACGGAGATGCAGGAGGCACATCAGAAACGATGTGTGGAAAGGTTGGAGGCACTGGAAAACAACGCAAGGAGGAACAACCTGAGGATTCTTGGTCTTCCTGAAGGTGTGGAGGGAGCGGACGTCGGGGCATATGTGAGCACGATGCTGCACTCGTTAAAGGGAGCGGAGGCCCCGGCGGGTCCGTTGGAGGTGGAGGGAGCATACCGAGTGATGGCGCGAGGACCGAGAGCAGGAGAAATTCCCAGAGCCATAGTGGTGAGATTCCTCCGTTTTAAGGATAGAGAAATGGTCCTTAGATGGGCGAAGAAAACTCGGAGCAGTAAATGGGAGAACGCGGTGATCCGCGTTTATCAAGACTGGAGTGCGGAGGTGGCGAGAAGGAGGGCGAGCTTTAATCGGGCCAAGGCGGTGCTTCATAAAAAGAAGATAAAATTTGGAATGCTGCAACCGGCAAGACTGTGGGTCACATATCGAGGGAGGCACCACTACTTTGAGACGGCGGATGAAGCGTGGACTTTTATTGTGGAAGAAAAACTGGAATGAGCGGGTTATTAAAAAGAACGTTCGAACAAAGTGGTGGGGCGAATGTGGGGGGCAAAGAGGGGTTTTATGTACTAATCCTGCGATGTGGTAACTTTTCTCTCTCCCACAGGTGGTGATGGGGGGAGGAGGGGAGGTGGAGGAGATGGGGCGTTGGCCATTGGGGGCGGGGCCAAGGGAGAAGCACGGGCTTGGTTCCCGCGCTATGATAATCATGGCGGGAATAGAGAAGCAGGAAGGAGGGGGCGTCGCACGGTGCGAGCCGAGGTCACGGGGGGAAGCCGAGGTCAGCCAGAGTTTGCTGACTTCTGGGAGCAACATGGGGGGAGTAATTACGCTAGCGGGGGATCTAGCGGGGGGGGTGGGAGGGGGGAATTACTGGGTTGCTGCTGCTGGGGAGAGGGGGGAGCTGGTATGGGAGAGGATGGGCGGGGGGGCACCGCCTGGGGGAGATACAGCTGCGTGGGAACTGGGTGAGGAGCTGGAAAAAGGTGATGGCTAATCGACAAGGGGGGGGGGGTAGGAAGCCCCCCAACTCGGCTGATCACGTGGAACGTGAGAGGGCTGAACGGGCCGATAAAGAGGGCACGGGTACTCGCACACCTTAAGAAACTTAAGGCAGATGTGGTTATGTTACAGGAAACGCACCTGAAACTGATAGACCAGGTTAGGCTACGCAAAGGATGGGTGGGGCAGGTGTTCCATTCGGGGCTAGATGCGAAAAACAGGGGGGTGGCTATATTAGTGGGGAAGCGGGTAATGTTCGAGGCAAAGACTATAGTGGCGGATAACGGGGGCAGATACGTGATGGTGAGTGGCAAACTACAGGGGGAGACGGTGGTTTTGGTAAACGTATATGCTCCGAACTGGGATGATGCCAATTTTATGAGGCGGATGCTAGGACGCATTCCGGACCTAGAGATGGGAAAGCTGATAATGGGGGGAGATTTTAATACGGTGTTGGAACCAGGGCTGGATAGGTCGAAGTCCAGGACTGGAAGGAGGCCGGCAGCAGCCAAGGTGCTTAAAGATTTTATGGAGCAGATGGGAGGTGTAGACCCGTGGAGATTTAGCAGACCTAGGAGTAAGGAGTTCTCGTTTTTCTCCTATGTCCATAAAGTCTACTCGCGAATAGACTTTTTTGTGCTGGGTAGGGCATTGATCCCGAAGGTGAGGGGAACGGAGTATACGGCTATAGCCATTTCGGATCACGCTCCACACTGGGTGGACTTGGAGATAGGGGAGAGAACAGGAGGGCGCCCACCCTGGAGAATGGACATGGGACTAATGGCAGATGAGGGGGTGTGTCTAAGGGTGAGGGGGTGCATTGAAAAGTACTTGGAACTCAATGATAATGGGGAGGTCCAGGTGGGAGTGGTCTGGGAGGCGTTGAAGGCGGTGGTTAGAGGGGAGCTGATATCAATAAGGGCACATAAAGGGAAGCAGGAGAGTAAGGAACGGGAGCGGTTGCTGCAAGAACTTTTGAGGGTGGACAGACAATATGCGGAAGCACCGGTGGAGGGACTGTACAGGGAAAGGCAAAGGCTACATGTAGAATTTGACTTGCTGACTACAGGCACTGCAGAGGAACAATGGAGGAAGGCACAGGGTGTACAGTACGAATATGGGGAGAAGGCGAGCAGGTTGCTGGCACACCAATTGAGGAAAAGGGGAGCAGCGAGGGAAATAGGGGGAGTGAGGGATGAGGAAGGAGAGATGGAGCGGGGAGCGGAGAGAGTGAATGGAGTGTTCAAGACATTTTATAAAAAATTATATGAAGCTCAACCCCCGGATGGGAGGGAGAGAATGATGGGCTTCTTGGATCGGCTGGAATTTCCCAAGGTGGAAGAGCAGGAAAGGGTGGGACTGGGAGCACAGATCGAGGTAGAAGAAGTGGTGAAAGGAATTAGGAGCATGCAGGCGGGAAAGGCCCCGGGACCGGATGGATTCCCAGTCGAATTCTATAGAAAATATGTGGACTTGCTCGCCCCGGTACTGACGAGGACCTTTAATGAGGCAAAGGAAAGGGGACAACTGCCCCCGACTATGTCTGAAGCAATGATATCGCTTCTCTTAAAGAAGGAAAAGGACCCGCTACAATGCGGGTCCTATAGACCTATTTCCCTCCTAAATGTAGATGCCAAGGTCCTGGCCAAGGTAATGGCAATGAGAATAGAGGAATGTGTCCCGGGGGTGGTCCACGAGGACCAAACTGGGTTTGTGAAGGGGAGACAGCTGAACACGAATATACGGAGGTTGTTAGGGGTAATGATGATGGCCCCACCAGAGGGAGAAACGGAGATAGTAGTGGCGATGGATGCCGAGAAAGCATTTGATAGAGTGGAGTGGGATTATTTGTGGGAGGTGTTGAGGAGATTTGGTTTTGGAGAGGGGTATGTTAGATGGGTGCAGCTGTTGTATAGGGCCCCAGTGGCGAGCGTGGTCACGAATGGACGGGGATCTGCATATTTTCGGCTCCATAGAGGGACAAGGCAGGGATGCCCTCTGTCCCCATTATTGTTTGCACTGGCGATTGAGCCCCTGGCGATAGCGTTGAGGGGTTCCAAGAAGTGGAGGGGAGTACTTAGGGGAGGAGAAGAGCACCGGGTATCTTTGTATGCGGACGATTTGCTACTATACGTGGCGGACCCGGCGGAGGGGATGCCAGAAATAATGCGGATACTTGGGGAGTTTGGGGATTTTTCAGGGTATAAATTGAACATGGGGAAAAGTGAGTTGTTTGTGGTGCATCCAGGGGAGCAGAGTAGAGAAATAGAGGACCTACCGCTGAGGAAGGTAACAAGGGACTTTCGTTACCTGGGGATCCAGATCGCTAAGAATTGGGGCACATTGCATAGGTTAAATTTAACGCGGTTGGTGGAACAGATGGAGGAGGATTTCAAGAGATGGGATATGGTATCCCTGTCAATGGCAGGGAGGGTGCAGGCGGTTAAGATGGTGGTCCTCCCGAGATTCCTCTTTGTGTTTCTGTGCCTCCCGGTGGTGATCACGAAGGCTTTTTTAAAAAGGATTGAAAAGAGCATCATGGGTTTTGTGTGGGCCGGGAAGACCCCGAGAGTGAGGAAGGGATTCTTACAGCGTAGCAGGGATAGGGGGGGGCTGGCACTACCGAGCCTAAGTGAGTATTATTGGGCCGCTAATATTTCAATGGTGAGTAAGTGGATGGGAGAGGAGGAGGGAGCGGCGTGGAAGAGATTAGAGAGGGCGTCCTGTAGGGGGACTAGCCTACAGGCTATGGTGACAGCCCCATTGCCGTTCTCACCGAGGAACTACACCACAAGCCCGGTGGTGGTGGCCACACTGAAGATTTGGGGACAGTGGAGACGGCATAGGGGAAAGACTGGAGCCTTGGGGGGGTCCCCGATAAGAAACAACCATAGGTTTGCCCCGGGGGGAATGGATGGGGGATATGGAATGTGGCAAAGAGCAGGAATAACGCAACTGAAAGATCTGTTTGTGGATGGGAAGTTCGCGAGTCTGGGAGCGCTGACCGAGAAATATGGGTTGCCCCAAGGGAATGCATTCAGGTATATGCAACTGAGGGCTTTTGCGAGGCAACAGGTGAGGGAATTCCCGCAGCTCCCGACACAAGAGGTGCAGGACAGAGTGATCTCAAAGACATGGGTGGGGGATGGTAAGGTGTCAGATATATATAGGGAAATGAGGGACGAAGGGGAGACTATGGTAGATGAACTAAAAGGGAAATGGGAAGAAGAGCTGGGGGAGGAGATCGAGGAGGGGCTGTGGGCAGATGCCCTAAGCAGGGTAAACTCGTCGTCCTCGTGTGCCAGGCTAAGCCTGATTCAGTTTAAGGTATTACACAGGGCACATATGACTGGAGCACGGCTCAGTAAATTTTTTGGGGTGGAGGATAGGTGTGCGAGGTGCTCGAGAAGCCCAGCGAATCATACCCATATGTTTTGGTCATGCCCGGCACTACAGAGGTTTTGGATGGGGGTGACAAAGGTGCTTTCAAAAGTAGTAGGAGTCCGGGTCGAACCAAGCTGGGGGTTGGCTATATTTGGGGTTGCACAAGAGCCGGGAGTGCAGGAGGCGAGAGAGGCCGATGTTTTGGCCTTTGCGTCCCTAGTAGCCCGGCGCAGGATATTGCTAATGTGGAGGGAAGCCAAGCCCCCGGGGGTGGAGACCTGGATAAATGACATGGCGGGGTTTATAAAGCTAGAGCAGATTAAGTTCGTCCTAAGGGGGTCGGCTCAAGGGTTCACCAGGCGGTGGCAACCGTTCGTCGAATACCTCGCAGAAAGATAGGCGGAATGGGAAAAAGAAGGCAGCAGCAGCAGCCCAGGATCGGGGGGGGGGGGGGGGGGGGGGGGGAGGAACCAGAAGGACTCTCAGGGTTGTTAATATACACTGTATAGTATGTATAGGTCGTTGCTACAGATAATTATATATTGGACTGTTAAATTATATTTTTGGAGAGTGTTACTTGTGACAAGGCAGTTGCCAATTAGGGCTAGTTTTCATTTTTGTTATTTATTATTTATTCATTTTTTGTTTATAAAATAGGTCATTGTTATTTGTGTTGTTATAATATTGTGTAAAGAATGCACAATGTACTGTGTTGGTTGACCAAAAATTTTCAATAAAATATTTAATAAAAAAAAAAGGACCTCCTCTCACTAACAACCAAACTACTTTCACACCCTCAAGTCCAGCTCAACTGCATCAAGACTCCTCGTGTCCAGCGAATCACCCATGATTCTACACTGATCACAACGTAGTTGTAAAGTTGCTGAAAGACGGACGTATTAGTTGCAACATGTGTGTTATGGTGATTGATGTTGTCTCCCCTGTGATGAATGTAGGAATTTTAGATATATTGTATTAGAGGTAGCTAGTGCAGTAAGGGTTAAAAACTGGGTTAGTGTTTTAAAAGAATCCTGGGTTGAAATATTTTGGGGGGCAGGGTGCAATTAAAGCATCATAAAAGCTTGGGCTAATGGATTGTTGTTTGGATTAAGGGGATTCCCTGTGGAATTAATTAGATTTCAGCTTGGTGAGATGATGTGATTAATGGGTGGTGCCAAAATATCAGGCATTTTGCAGAAAAGCAGGTTTAGTTGAGTGTTGGTTGGAGATGGGAGCAGCATCTCAGTTCAGTTAAGAGATGGCTGTAGTTAATTAGCAGTTTATTTCCAAACAGTTCAGAACGGGTGAGTTGAAACAGCTTCTGAAGACATACAGCCTTTGTCTCTGCATGCTTCTGACAGGAGTCCGGTCTTTTCTTTAAAGTAGTGTCAGAAGATCTATCTTTCTCAAAGGAGCTGTACCCAGATATCTCTGTAAAGCAGGTATTCCTGAGGGCTAACTGTATTTAACAGCGGTTTGAGAGCTAAGATGGTTTTGTTGTTGTTTGAGTGGGAATAAAGATAGCAGTTAAGGGTTACTATATTGAGTAGCATTGTTTAAAAATAAAATATTGGTTTCTGTCCAGCATTCTAGCCACTGTTGTGATCTGGTCTGGGATCGTAATACTCAAGGGGAATTGAAATTTAAAGGGTGGGGTGGGCAGTGCTTTAATAGTGTTTTAATAAGCACCTTCCTTCTTGATTATGTGTATGAATGTCTTTAAGAAAAACGTGCATGTGATGTTATTACATACATAGAAGATAGGAGCAGGAGGAAGCCTTTTGACCTTTCGAGCCTGCTCCGCCATTCATCACGATCATGGCTGATCATCCAACTCAATAGCCTAATCCTGCTTTCTCCCCATAGCCTTTGATCCCATTCTCCCCAAGTTCTATATCCAGCCGTCTCTTGAATATATTCAAAGTTTTAGCATCAACTACTTCCTGTGGCAATGAATTCCACAAGCTCACCACTCTTTGTGTGAAGAAGTGTCTCCTTATGTCTGTCCGAAATGGTTTACCCTGAATCCTCAGGCTGTGACCCCTGGTTCTGGACACACCCATCATTGAATGAAATGAAAATCGCTTATTGTCACAAGTAGGCTTAAAATGAAGTTACTGTGAAAAGCCCCTAGTTGCCAAATTCCGGTGCCTGTTCGGGGAGGCTGGCACGGGAATGGAACCGTGCTGCTGGCCTGCCTTGGTCTGCATTAAAAGCCAGCACTTTAGCCCTGTGCTATACCAGCCCCATTGGTAACATCTTCCCTGCATCTACCCTGTCTAGTCCTGTTCGAATTTTATAAGTCTCTAGGAGATCCCCCCTCATTCTTCTGAACTCCAGCAAGAACAATCCCAACCGATTGGGAGCACAGGCTTTGGTTTAGCCGCGAGGAGCTTGTGTATTGTTGTGTTTAGCTGCTGCTGGTGTCTGAGGCCAAACTGTATTATACCTGAATGTTTTCTGTAGTAAAGATGATTTAACTTTTACAACGCATTCAACTACCTTTCTTGTGGTCGAGTTACCACACAAAGGAAGACTGAAAAATTATGCCCAGTGCCGTTGCAATTTCAACTCTCACTTCCCTAAGTATCCTTGGATACATCTGATCCAGTTCTGTTACGTTACCAACTTTAAGTAGAGACAGCCTATCCAATACCTCCTGCTTATCAATTTTAAACCATTATAGTGTTTGAATGGTCTTCTCTTTCACCATAACCTACGCAGTATCTTCTTCCTTGGTAAAGACCGATGCAAAGCATTCATTTAGTACCTCAGTTAGGTCCTTTGCTTCCATGTGTAAATCCCATTTTTGGTCCTCAATTGGCCCCACTCCTCCTTTTATCACCTTTTTACTATTTATATGCCTAAAAAAGACTTTGGGATTCCCTTTTATGTTGGTTGCCAGTCTCTCCTCATACTCTCTCTTTGCTTCTCTAATTTGCACATACAAGTCTCCTTTGGGGCGGCACAGTGGCGGAGTGATTACCACTGCTGGCGCTGAGGACTCCCGTGTTCAATCCCAGCCCCAGGTTACTGACTGTGTGGAGTTTGCACATTCTCCTGTGTCTCTGTGGGTTTTACCCCCACAACCCATAGATGTGCAGGTTAGGTGTATTGGCTACACTAAATTGCCCCTTAATTGGGAAATAAAATTATTGGGTACTCTAAATTTATTTTTTAAAATCTCCCCTTTGAACCGTCTATATTCAGCCTGATTCTTAGTTGCATATACCTCGACTATGCCAGAATTATATCTTCAGTGTTTCCTGCAAACTTTGATTCCAATTTATCTGGGTCAGATTCTTGCCGAATTGAAATTGACCTTCCCTCAGTGAATTATTCTAACTCTGGATTGCTCCTTGTCCTTTTCCATAACCAACATAAAACTTAATACAATAATCACTGTTTCCTAAATGTTCTCCCACTGTCACTTGATCCACTCGGCCCTCCTCATTCCCAAGAAGCAGGTCTAGCAGTGCCTCCTTTCTCATTTGACTGGAAACCCTACAGCTGCAGAAAATTCTCTTGAACCTCTGTAGGACCTCATGTCCCTCTCACTACTACTATCCCAGTCTATATAAAGCCTCCATTGTAACTACTCAATCATTCTTGCACCTCTCTATAATTTGCTTGCAAATTTGTTCCTCTTATCTTGTGTATATATGATGTTATACTTCCTCCTTCCCTACACTACAACTCTAACATATTGGAGGAGGTGGAACCAGGAAAGATAGGTCAGGGGCCTTGTTACAATCCCAGTGGATGTTTTTATAAAATCTGGAGCAACAGAGTCACGGGACCACTTATTAGTTTGAACAGCAAGATTTTTTTAAAAATTGAACATGAAAAAACTAGATGATACAATATGGCGTTACTCCCCCCCCCCCCAATTTAACAATTACACACAGGGATTAGGACTAACACGGATTAAAAGTATATCTTAATCTACAATGGTCTCATTAACACAAAGTCCCTTTTAAGATTACAAGACGCATACCTCTCTGAACCCAAATGATTGTGGACATCTCCTCAGAATCCAGCCCTGCCGATGATCGTCACATGAGAGTTCCGAAACTCCACTCCCAAAAACACACTTTAAAATCTTTACTTAAATAATTACACTTTCCCGTAGTGATTTGCATTCCAAAATCCAGACCAGATTTTCCAAATGAAATCTTTAAACAAAGCTTCTGCTCCGCTTTGAACAGTAAATCCAGTCCAGGATTTTACACCAACCCCATTAGGATTTCTTTGTCTTGACTGCTGTGCAAAATGCTCACAATTATTTTAACTCTTGATTCCCCGACTGCATTAAAATTGCATCAGATTTTATTTGCCTTTGCTGTCCACTTTAAATATGGTTATTGCAATTCTCCTTTTAACGCAGAAAACTTTGTTTAGAATCACAGAAACCCTACAGTGCAGAAGTTCATTGAGTCTGCAGCAACCCTCCGAAAGAGCACCCTACCTAGGCCCACTCCCTGACCTCACCCCACCTTTGGACACCTAAACCAATTGCTTCTAGCAGAGCTGAGAGAGCTGCCTTCTTTCTCACTACATAACTCCAACTGCCCATAAATTAGCTAAATTAAACCTAAAAGCTTCTGTACCTCACAAGACCCCAGTTGCTAAGCAACACCCACATGCCATCTATTTACTCTTGACGCCACAGCCCTCTCTGAGCAAAACAGAAACACACTTGGAACTTAACCAACTCTTACATATACAAACGCCATTATCCTACATGAGTCTAACTCTGGGTTTTACCCTTCCAAGCACAGAAACTTTAAATTAAACCTCACCTTATGTCTAATGTTTACCAATATAAATCCTTTAAAACTATTTAAGTTTTCCTAACAACTTGATAGGTGGCAGAGCAAGATATCAGGATCTCAAAGTGGAACAAAACTCTAACTGAGACAGGAGCCACAGATATCAAAACACATTTAAATGAGACACCAGCAGACACAGTCGTTCTCCACACTGGGATGCTCTCCTGTCATGCAAAATCAACCTCAATGAGAAATCTTTCTGTTTTGGAGTATAAACTGGAATGAGTTCAAGGGTGCAGTCTAATGTCAGCCTTGGGATGATAATTATACGTCAAGACAGCTCCATGTTTGCAGTTTAACACCGTTCAAATACTGAGAATACAGCTTTGAAATTCTCTCTCACCTTCCTGCCCTTAGGCTTTCCTGATACTTACTCTTGCTGAATCTCCCCCAGACTGGGGCTGGGCTTTCTCCTCCATCAGTTCAGTTAATTCAACATCGTTCCTCTGGTTGACACTGCTGGAGTCTCCACATGCTTCACTCGGTGATCTTCTCTGGGCAGGCATGGATAATGCAGACTGAGCTTTCTCCTTGGCAGCCTGGGGAAGACTAGAGCAAAACATCAAACTGATGTAATGAAGACGATAAGAACAGTATGAGGACCCACCACATCGGCTCCTCCTACACACCATGTACAATCTACTCTATGCAGAGCCGACACCACCCATTTAATGTCCATCCAACATTACTTACTTCAACCTTGACATCCCAACCCTACACACAACAGCACATTAAGATGTGGGATAAGGGTGTGACTATTTCAGCCACGCAGTGTCATGTCAACTATTTGCAGTGGAATTAACCCCTTCAGTTGCAGAGTAAATCTTCGTTGTGTGCTTTACCTCACTTACAACCTCAGGCCCACAGCATTCGCATCATTGTTTTCAACTCATTTCATTGCCTCTCCCCAACCCTATCTTTGCAACCTCCAGCTGAGATGTCGGAGGTCCTACAACTCTGACCTCCTGCATCCTTTCCCCCGCCATTGGTGGGCTAGCTATCCGAGACATAGGCTCTCAAATTCCTTGCCTGAACCTTTATTCTCCATTAAGATGCTGCTTAAAACCTACGTCTATGACCAAGATTGATATGATATAATGTCTTTCCTTGTTCCGGTGGCAACGTTTGTCCGATTACACCCATGAGGCACCGTTGGACATTTCACAACGGTAACGTTCCTATAGAAATGCAAGTTGCTGTTGTACAAATGTCAATTTACCGCTCTCGCCCATAGATGACACAGCTCACTCCCTCTGTCCTCCAATGATCCCGTTTTATCTCCATCCCCCCAATTACTTCGTATTCTTTCACCTTTATTAATTCCCAAATCTCTTTCCATCTTATATTCCCATGATCCCCTCCATCTCACTCATCTACTTATCCCAAAATCTTTCATTAAAAAAAAACACGAGTAGGCCTCAAGCCCGCTCCAACTTTCAATAAAATGATGACAGATTTCAACCCTCAATTCCACATTGCTGCCCTATCCCTGTATCCCATGGTTCAGTGAGAGATCCAACATCCATCTCAGTCTTAAATAGATTCAATTATGGAACATCCACATCCCTCTGGGATAGAGAATTACAGAGATTCACAACCTGCTCAGTGAAAATCCTCCCCATTCCAGGTCCGAATGATCGCTCCCTTTTTATGAGTTTGTGTTCCTGTCTAGGTTTCCCAGTGAGAGGGAAACAATCTCTCAGCATCTGCCCTGTCAAACCCCTTCCAAACATCGCATGATCCACCAATAACAAATCTTGTTCGTCTACATTTCGGAGTGTTTAGGACAACTGTACCCAATCTCTCTCACACATCCCCTTATCCCAGGAATTAATTCATTTCTCTCCCTCCCTCGCTCCCATACCACCAATATCTTTCACTCGCTCCCATCCCTCCCAGGTAACACTCCCTTGCTCCCATCCCGCCCACCCCCCGATATCTCTCCCTCAACCCCGATATCTCTCCCTTCCCCATTGGCCCCAATATCTCTTCTCCCTCCCAATCACTGCCAATATCTCTCCTTCATCCCCATATCTCTCCCATGCTCTCCACTGTCCCCGATATCACGGCAATTTGTCTCCGATATCACGGCAATTTTTCTCCGATATCTCTATCTCGCTTCCAGTCACCCTCGATCTCTCCCTCGTCCCATCCACCCACGCACCTCGACCCCATCTACCGTGGTACCCCTCCCCGTCCTCTCTCTCTCTCCATCCCGTCCTCTCTCTCTCTCTCCATCCCGTCCCCTCTCTCTCCATCCCATCTCTCTCTCTCTCTCCATCCCATCCTCTCTCTCTCTCTCTCCATCCCGCACTCTCTCTCCAACCCGCCCTCTCTCTCTCTCTCTCTCCCGCCCCCTCTCTCTCCATCCCGTCCTCTCTCTCTCCATCCCGTCCTCTCTCTCTCTCTCTCTCTCTCCATCCCGTCCTCTCTCTCTCTCCATCCCATCCTCTCTCTCTCTCTCTCCATCCCGCACTCTCTCTCCAACCCGCCCTCTCTCTCTCTCTCCATCCCGTCCTCTCTCTCTCCATCCCGTCCTCTCTCTCTCTCCATCCCGTCCTCTCTCTCTCTCCATCCCGTCCTCTCTCTCTCTCTCCATCCCGTCCTCTCTCTCTCTCTCCATCCCGTCCTCTCTCTCTCTCTCCATCCCGTCCTCTCTCTCTCTCTCCATCCCGTCCTCTCTCTCTCTCTCTCCATCCCGCACTCTCTCTCCAACCCGCCCTCTCTCTCTCTCTCCATCCCGTCCTCTCTCTCTCCATCCCGTCCTCTCTCTCTCCATCCCGTCCTCTCTCTCTCCATCCCGTCCTCTCTCTCTCCATCCCGTCCTCTCTCTCTCTCCATCCCGTCCTCTCTCTCTCTCCATCCCGTCCTCTCTCTCTCTCTCCATCCCGTCCTCTCTCTCTCTCTCCATCCCGTCCTCTCTCTCTCTCTCCATCCCGTCCTCTCTCTCTCTCTCCATCCCGTCCTCTCTCTCTCTCTCCATCCCGTCCTCTCTCTCTCTCTCCATCCCGTCCTCTCTCTCTCTCTCCATCCCGTCCTCTCTCTCTCTCTCCATCCCGTCCTCTCTCTCTCTCCGCCCCCTCGCTCTCTCCGTCCCGTCCCCGCTCTCTCTCCGTCCTGTCCCCTCTCTCTCTCTCCGTCCCGTCCCCTCTCTCTCTCTCCATCCCGTCCTCTCTCTCTCTCCATCCCGTCCTCTCTCTCTCTCCATCCCGTCCTCATTCTCTCTCCATCCCATCCTCTCTCTCTCTCCATCCCGTCCTCTCTCTCTCTCCATCCCGTCCTCTCTCTCCATCCTGTCCTCTCTCTCCACCCCGTCCTCTCTCTCTCCATCCCGTCGTCTCTCTCCATCCCGTCGTCTCTCTCTCCATCCCTTCCTCTCTCTCTCCATACGTCCTCTCTCTCTCTCCATACGTCCTCTCTCTCTCTCTCCATACGTCCTCTCTCTCTCTCTCCATACGTCCTCTCTCTCTCCATACGTCCTCTCTCTCTCTCCATATGTCCTCTCTCTCTCTCGCTCCATCCCGTCCTCTCTCTCTCTCTCTCCATACGTCCTCTCTCTGTCCATACGTCCTCTCTCTCTCTCCATACGTCCTCTCTCTCTCTCCATCCCGTCCTCTCTCTCTCTCCATCCTGTCCTCGCTCTCTCTCTCCAATTAGTCCAGTACTCTGTCTTCCTGTTATTCCTTCCAAAATGAATCACCTCACACTTTTCTGCATTAACTCCATTTGCCATCTCTCAGCCCACGCTGCAGCTTATCTATGTCCCTCTGTAACTTGTAACATCCTTCCGCACTGTCCACAACTCCACCGACTTTAGTGTCATCTGCAAATTTACTCACCCATCCTTCTACACCCTCCTCCAGGTCATTTATAAAAATGACAAACAACAGTGGCCCAAAACAGATCCTTGTGATACACCACTAGTAACTGGACTCCAGTCTGAACATTTCCCATCAACCACCACCCTTTGTCTTTTTCCAGCTAGCCAATTTCTGATCCAAACTGCTAAATCACCCTGAATCCCATGCCTCCGTATTTTCTGCAGTAGCCTACCGTGGGGAACCTTATCAAAGCTTTACTGAAATCCAAATACACCACATCAACTGCTTTACCCTCATCCACCTGTTTGGTCACCTTCTCAAAGAACTCATAAGGTTTGTGAGGCACGACCTACCCTTCACAAAACCGTGTTGACTATCTTTAATCCAATTATTCCTTTCCAGATGATTATACATCCTATCTCTTATAAACCTTTCCAGGATTTTGCCCACAACAGAAGTAAGGCTCACTGGTCTATAGTTACCGGGGTTGTCTCTACTCCCCTTCTTGAACAAGAGGACAATATTTGCTTTCCTCCAGTCTACTGGCACTATTCCTGTAGACAGAGATGACTTAAAGATCAAATCCAAAGGCTCAGCAATCTCCTACCTAGCTTCCCAGAGAATCCCAAGATAAATCCCATCTGGCCCAGGGGACTTATCTATTTTCACACTTTCCAGAATTGCTAACAGCTCCTCCTTATGAACCTCAGGCCCTTCTAGTCTAGTAGCCTGAATCTCAGTATTCTCCTCGACAACATTGTCTTTTTCCTGTGTGAATACTGACGAAAAATATTCATTTAGCACCTCTCCTATCTCCTCGGACTCCACGCACAACTTCCCACTACTGTCCTTGACTGGCCCTACTCTTACCCTAGTCATTCTTTTATTCCTGACATATCTATAGAAAGCTTTAGGGTTATCCTTGATCCTACCTGCCAAAGACTTCTCATGTCCCCTCCTGGCTCTTCTTAGCTCTCTCTTTAGGTCCTTCCTAGATAACTTGTAACTCTCGAGCGCCCTAACTGAACCTTCATGTCTCATCTTTACATAAGCCTCCTTCTTCCTCTTGACAAGTGTTTCGACAGCTTTAGTAAACCACGGTTCCCTTGCTCGACCACTTCCTCCCTGCCTGACAGGTACATACTTATCAAGGACACGTGGTAAGATTCTTAGCAGTGTGGATGAGCAGAGAGATCTCGGTGTCCATGTACATAGATCCCTGAAAGTTGCCACCCAGGTTGAGAGGGTTGTTCAGAAGGCGTACAGTGTGTTAGCTTTTATTGGTAGAGGGATTGAGTTTCGGAGCCATGAGGTCATGTTGCAGCTGTACAAAACTCTGGTGCGGCCGCATTTGGAGTAGTGTGTGCAATTCTGGTCGCCGCATTATAGGAAGGATGTGGAAGCATTGGAAAGGGTGCAGAGGAGATTTACCAGAATGTTGCCTGGTATAGAGGGAAGATCTTATGAGGAAAGGTTGAGGGAGTTGAGGCTGTTTTCATTCGAGAGAAGAAGGTTAAGAGGTGACTTAATTGAGGCATACAAGATGATCAGAGGATTGAATAGGGTGGACAGTGAGAGCCTTTTTCCTAGGATGGTGATGTCTAGCGCGAGGGGACATAGCTTTAAATTGAGGGGAGATAGATATAGGACAGATGTCAGAGGTAGGTTCATTACTCAGAGAGTAGTAAGGACGTGGAATGTCCTGCCTGCAACAGTAGTGGACTCGCCAACACTAAGAGCATTCAAATGGTCATTGGATAGACATATGGACGATAAGGGAATAGTGTATATGGGCTTTAGAGTGGTTTCACAGGTCGGCGCAACATCGAGGGCCGAAGGGCCTGTACTGCGCTGTAATGTTCTATGTTCTATCCCGTCCTCCATCCCGTCCTCTCTCTCTCTCCATCCCGTCCTCTCTCTCTCTCTCCATCCCGTCCTCTCTCTCTCTCTCCATCCCGTCCTCTCTCTCTCTCTCCATCCCGTCCTCTCTCTCTCTCTCCATCCCGTCCTCTCTCTCTCTCTCCATCCCGTCCTCTCTCTCTCTCTCCATCCCGTCCTCTCTCTCCATCCCGTCCTCTCTCTCTCTCTCTCCATCCCGTTCTCTCTCTCTCTCTCCATCCCGTCCCCTCTCTCTCTCTCAAAGGCCAGGACCTTTACGAGTATTTTCGCATCCACGTTCAGCAGTGAAATGGGTCTGTATGATCCACATTCCGTCAGGTCTTTATCTTTTTTGGGTATCAGTGAAATTGTGGCCTGCGCTAGCGTTGGGGGCAGGGTGCCCCTTGCCAATGAGTCCGCGAACATGTCCCTTAGGTGTGGGGCCAGGACTGGTGCAAATTTCTTGTAGAAGTCCGTCAGGAACCCGTCGGGTCCCGGTGCCTTCCCCGCCTGCATGGAGCTGATGCTCTCCATGATTTCTCCCAGGTCTATTGGTGCTTCCAGTTCACCCCATCGGTCTTCCCCCACAACTGGTAGTTCCAGTCCGTCTAGGAACAGTTTCATCCCCGCGTCCCCGTTGGGGGCTCGGAGGTGTACAGTCTCCGGTAGAAGTTCTCAAATGCCCGATTGACCTCCTTTGGCTCTGTTACCAGTCTGCTTTTGCTATCCTTAACCTGCGCTATTTCCCTTGTGGCTGCCTGCTTTCTCAGCTGGTGATCCAATAGGCGGCCAGCCTTATCTCCATGTTCGTAGAAGGACCCCCGTGTCTGACGGAGTTGGTACACAGCTTTCCTAGTGGATAGCAGGTTAAAGTCCATTTGCAGCTTTTTCCTCTCCGCCAACAGTCCTTCGGTCGGGGCCTCGGAGTATTTTCTGTCGACTTCCAGAATGGAGTCCACCAGTTGTTGCCTGGCCACCCTCTCTTCCCTATCTCTGCTTGCCTTGTAGGCTATGATCTCTCCTCTAATCACGGCCTTCAGTGCCTCCTAAAAGGTGGAGGATGAGACTTCCCCGTTTTGGTTGTTACTGACGTAGTCGCCTGTGGCCCGCGATGTTTTCTGACAGAAGGCCTTGTTGGCCAGGTGGTCCGTGTCCAGCCTCCATGTGGGGCGCTGGGCACGGCCTGTCTCCAACATCACACACATATAGTGTGGAGCGTGGTCAGAGATAACGATCGCGGAGTATTCCGTTCACGTGACCCCTGGAAGCACTGATTTCCCCACTGCAAAGCAGTCGATACGGGTGTATACCTTGTGGACTTGAGAGAAGTATGAAAATTCCTTCTCTCCCGGGTGCAGGAATCTCCATGGGTCCACCGCCCCCATAAATGCTCCTAGTTCCCTAGCCATTGCAGTCTTTTTCCCTGCTCTGGGGTTTGATCGGTTGGTCAGTGCGTCCTGTACACAGTTGAAGTCGCCCCCCATGATCAGTCGGTGTGTGTCAAGGTCGGGGATTTCTGCCATGGTCTTCTTTATGAATTCTGTGTCGTCCCACTTGGGAGTGTACACATTTACCAGTATGACAGGTGCCCCTTCCAGGACACCGCTGCCCCCTGGGTCCGTAACTGTCTTTGTTTCCGTAAACCTCGCCCTCTTACTAATTAATATTGCTACTCCCCTAGCCCTCGTCCCATAGCATGAGTGGCATGTCTGTCCCACCCAGCCCTTCCTTACCAGCCGTCGGTCCTTCTCCCTCAGGTGCGTCTCTTGTAGGTAGATTATGTCTGCTTTCAGGCTTCTTAGGTGGGTGAAGACTCTGGATGTTTTGACCGGGCCGTTGAGTCCCCTTACGTTCCAGGTAACAGTCCTGGTGGGGGGTGTTTGACCCCCCCTGGTCCTGCGGGGTCACCCATACTTACCTGGTGGACACGCCCCTGCCCTCCGGGGTTTCCCTTCGTTAGGGGGCCGTACAAAATGGCCGCGGTCACCGCTCTCACCATGAGGTCGGGCCCCAGGGCTACCATTTGTCCAGGGGGCACCCACCATGGCCGCCAGCAGTGTGTACTGTTGCTAACTTTTGGTTGGTTCTTAAATGTTGCCCGTTGTATCTTTACTTAATTTGCTCTGTTTCTATAACCTTTGCTCTAGAGTCGCCAGGTATCTTTATGATACCGCCACGAGGTTCAAGTTCAAGTACTGATCAATAACTCAACACACCAATTAGTAAGATTCAAATCAAAACACATTTATTATACACAGTAAATCACTACTCATGCATAAACTCTACTTTCTAGACTATTCTCTACCACTAAAAGGCCTATACTTAGCTTCGGAATTGGCCGACCAGGTCAGGGGAACAAGTGGCCTTTCGTTCGATCAGAGTCTGCAGGATTCAAAAGCTGGTATGGACTGGTAGCTAGGAGCGCCTATCTCGTAGCGTGCGTTGACTGGAGACTTACTTGGTTGATGCGGCAGCTAGGCAGTTCACGGTCAAGGGTTGATTCGAGTTGCTGAGTGACCCTGCCAAGAAGAATAATTTGAACTTGGGGACTCTACTTTATAGTCCCCAGGGGCTTCCCGCCCCTTTGGGCGGACCCCGTACCTGGTTCCAAGTGATTGGACTACGTTCCAATCACTTGGATCGATTTCTCCAATACGGGAGTTGTTCCCTGATCGCTGGGCGGTCCCTGAGTGTCCGTTGGCCTTCCTTTGTCTTGGCTCCTGCTGGCGCCGAGGAGTCTGGCTTGGCCTTATTCACCTTAAATGTTTCCATTGTACCCGGGGATCACTCATTAGTATGCAGATGGCTGTGAGTTTCAGTGCTGTCTGGGCTTCTGCAAGTTCTAATACACGGGAGACTTTGCACTTGCCAGTTTTTCCTGACTTGGCTGAATTTCCCTGTAGTCTTTGCGGATCTCCATTTTAAGTCGGGAAGTGGCCAACCCAGGTGGCTACAGTACGCCACGTGGCTGCGCCCCTGCACTCCAGGGTCTCCCTTCGTCCTGAAGCCCTCCCGAGTGGCTGTTTGTGGCACCGTCTTGGTTCCTCGCCCTGCTCCATGCCTGCCGAGGCCTGTGTTCGTGTTGCTTATCTACCTCACCCTTCCCTTTGCTTCTCTTTTGTTCTGCGCTCTCCCCCCGACTCCTCTCCCCCCCCCCTTAGTCCCTGTTCCTCTGTCCCCCGCCCCCCCCCCCCCATGTTCTTCCCCCCCCCTTCTGCCCTGTGCCCCCCTTCTCTTTGTGCCAGGCGCTCCCTCTCCCCTGAGAAACACGCCACGGCCCTCCTTTCTTCCTGCCCTCCCGTGTTAGCCCTCCTCGCCAGCACGGTGGCCCCACTCCCAGCACTTGCCCTGTTCTGGTCCTATTTCACCTTCCTTTTGCTAGCCCTTGTCTCGCCCTCCTGTCCGCTTTTTTCACCCTCATTCACCTTGCTTCGCTCCCCCCCCCCATTGCATTGTGAGGTGGACCGAGCCCGGGAACGAGTCAGCACAGTCCCGCACAGTGCACCAAACACGCGTGTACAGTTCGTGTCGTGATGGTATTGTCTCTGTTTGCGGTCTGCCCGCTGCTCTTTGTTCCGATTCTTCCTTTCTTTTCCATCCCCGTCGCTTTCATGATGGCCGTTGTGGCTGTCCCTCCCCCAGTTTGTTTGCTCTAACAAACTCCTCCGCTGCCGCTGGCGTGTTAAAAAACAGCTCCTTCTCCTCAAATGTTACCCAGAGTTTGGCCGGGAATAACATCCCAAATTTCACATTACTTTTGTAGAGTGCTGATTTGGCCCTGGTGAATTCAGCCCTTCTTTTGGCCAGGTCCGCCCCAATGTCCTGGTACACCCTTATGGTCTTCCCTTCCCATGTGCTCGCTTTCGTCTGCCGGGCCCACTTTAGGATTTTCCCCGTCTTGGAACCTGTGCAGCTTCACGATAATCGCTCTGGGCTGCTCCCCGGCTTTGGGCCTGGGTCGGAGCGATCTGTGTGCCCTGTCGATTTCTGGGGGGTTTGGAAACTTCTCCCTTCCCACTGGCTTGCCCAGCATTTGGGTGACGTAGCCTGTTGGATCTTTGCCCTCCATCCCCTCTGGCAGACCCACTATTTTAACATTCTGCCGTCTGGACTTATTTTCCTGGTCCTCCACTTTCCCTCTTAGGCTCCCCGGGTCGTTACCAGCCGTTTCACCTCGGTTTCCTGAGTTACCATCCTGTCGCTCTGGTCCGAGGCGGCCCTCTCCAACTCCTGAATAGTTTTCTCCTGCACCTCCACCTTCCTTTCCAGGCCGTGGATGGTTCTCTGCACTTATCTCCTTCATCATTGTGTGGAGCTTCGTCCTGAGTGCCTCCCCTCATGGCGTTTATCTCCGTTTTTATCTCCTCCTTTATGGCGTTTATTTCTGTTTTCAGCATGCTTCTCCATTCCTCCCCGTGGGGGGGGGGGGGGGGGGGGGGGGGGGGGGGGGGGATGGCCGCCGCGTCCTGTTCCTGCTCCGCTGCTCGGCTTGCCAGCTTTTCCGCTTCCTGATTCGCCTGAACCTCGCCCCGTGGGGTCGTCTGCCTGCGCGGCCGCAGCTCCTGCTTTTTTCCTTCGCCTTCGCTGCTGTTCCTTCTTACATTTCGGCGTCCCCTCAATTTATTATTTGGAGGCATATTTCTGTCTGTGCCTTCCTTTTAAAAACAATTTTTTTTTATAAAAAGGGATTTTTTTTTTTGGAAAGTTTTCTTTTCCCCTTTAAAAAAGTTTTTCTTTTTTAAAAAAAATTTGCAGGAGAGGAACAAGGAAGGTTGAATTAAAAAATTCTTATTTTGTCCTTGTGATCCTCTCCGTGCTCCGACTCTCAGGCCGTTTCTGAGCGATCCCCACTCCTCCTTCACGTGCAGCTCACCGGGACCAGTCTCTCCTTTTTTTTCCCTCTCAGCTCCGTGGATCGGAGCTTTGGTGCCTGGGCAGGGCCGAATTCGCGTGGCCTAAGGAATTTTTTTTTTAAACCCTGGGAAAAACCCCCCCAAAAAGCAGTGATTTTATGGAGCGTCTTTGCTGCGGCCGCTCCGTTCGCGATCGCCACCCGACATCGATCCCATTTGCCGCCTTAATCACCCGTTGCACCTGTAAGCCAACATTTTGCGACTCATGCACTAGCACACCCAGGTCTCTCTGCACAGCGGCATGTTTTAATATTCTATCATTTAACTAATATTCCTTTTGCTATTATTCCTACCAAAAAGACAAGGGCTGGTTTAGCACACTGGGCTAAATCGGTGGCTTTTAAAGCAGACCAAGCACGCCAGCAGCACGGTTCAATTTCCTTACCAGATACCCCGAACAGACACCGGAATGTGGCGACTAGGGGTTTTTTACAGTAACATCATTGAAGCCTACTTGTGACAATAAGCAATTTTCATTTTTTCAAATGGATAACCTCACATTTGTAACATTGTTTTCCATCTGCCAGACCCTAGCCCATTCACTTGACCTATCCAAATCCCTTTGCAGACTTCCGGTATCCTCTGTACTTTTTGCTTTACCACTCATCTTGGTGTCGTCTGCAAACTTGGACACATTGCACTTGGTCCCCAACTCCAAATCATCTGTGTAAATTATGAACAATTGTGGGCCCAACACTGATCCCTGAGGGACTCCACTAGCTACTGATTGCCAACCAGAGAAACACCCATTAATCCCCACTCTTTGCTTTCTATTAACCAATCCTCTATCCATGCTACTACTTTACCTTTGATGCCATGCATCGTTATCTTATGCAGCAATCTTTTGTGTGGCACCTTGTCAAAAGCTTTCTGGAAATCCAGATATACCACATCCATTGGCTCCCCATTATCTACCGCACTGGTAATGCCCTCAAAAAATTCCACGAAATTAGTTAGGCACGACCTGCCCTTTATGAACCCATGCTGCATCTGCCCAATGGGACAATTTCCATCCAGACGCCTCGCTATTTCTTCCTTGATCTTCACTACTACCAAAGTTAAGCTCACTGGCCTGTAATTACCAGCTTTCTGCCTACCTCCTTTTTTAAACAATGGTGTCACATTTGCTAATTTCCAATCCGCCGGGACCACTCCAGAGTTTATTTTGGTAAATTATCACTAGTGCATTTGCAATTTCCCTAGCCATCTCTTTTGGCACTCTGGCATGCATTCCATCAGGGCCAGGAGACTTGTCTACCTTTAGCCCCATTAGCTTGCCCATCACTACTTCCTTAGTGATAACAATCCTCTCAAGGTCCTCACCTGTCATAGCCTCATTTCCATCAGTCACTGGCATGTTATTTGTGTATTCCACTGTGAAGACCAACCCAAAGAACCTGTTCAATTCCGCAGCCATTTCCTCATCTCCCATTATTAAATCTCCCTTCTCATCCTCTAAAGGACCAGTATTTTCCTTAGTCTCCCACTAATCTTTGCCACTTTGTATGCTTTTTCTTTCAATTTGATACTCTCCCTTATTTCCTTAGATATCCACGGTCGATTTTCCCTCTTTCTACCGTCCTTCCTTATTGTTGGAATAAACCTTTGCTGAGCACTGTGAAAAATCGCTTGGAAGGTTCTCCGCTGTTCCTCAACTGTATCACCATAAAGTATTTGCTTCCCAGTCTACCTTAGCTAGCTCTTCTCTCAACCCATTGTAATCTCCTTGGTTTAAGCACAAAACACTAGCGTTTGATTTTACCTTCTCACCCTCCATCTGTATTTTAAATTCCACCATATTGTGATCGCTCCTTCCGAGAAGATCCCTAACTATGAGATCCTGAATCAATCCTGTCTCATTACACAGGACCAGATCGAGGGCTGCTTGTTCCCTCGTAGGTTCCGTTACATACTGTTCTAGGAAACTATCGCGGATACATTCTAAAAACTCCTCCTCAAGGCTGCATTGACCAACCTGGTTAAACCAATCGACATGTAGATTAAAATCCCCCATGATAACTGCTGTCCCATTTCTACATGCATCAGTTATTTCTTTGTTTATTGCCTGCCCCACCATAATGTTACTATTTGGTGGCCTGTAGACTACTCCTATCAGTGACTTTTTCGCCCTACTATTCCTGATTTCTACGCAAAAGGATTCAACCTTATCCTCCATAGCACCAATGTCATCTCTTACTATTGCCCGGATGTCATCCTTAAATAACAGAGGTACACCACCTCCTTTACCATCCACGCTGTCCTTCCGAATAGTCTGATACCCTTGGATATTCAACTCCCAGTTGTGACCATCCTTTAACCATGTTTCAGTAATAGCCACTAAATCATAGTCATTCACGATGATTTGCGCCATCAACTCAATTACCTTATTCCGAATACCATGAGCATTCAGGTACTACATCCCTCTCTCTCCATCCCGTCCTTTCTCTCTCTCCATCCCGTCCTTTCTCTCTCTCCATCCCGTCCTCCCTCTCTCTCTCCATCCCGTTCCCCCTCTCTCACCATCCCATCCTCTCTCTCTCTCACCATCCCATCCTCTCTCTCTCTCACCATCCTGTCCTCTCTCACCATCCCGTCCTCTCTCACCATCCCGTCCTCTCTCACCATCCCGTCCTCTCTCTCTCTCTCCTTCCCA
Organism: Scyliorhinus torazame; assembly: GCF_047496885.1. Taxonomy (NCBI): domain Eukaryota; kingdom Metazoa; phylum Chordata; class Chondrichthyes; order Carcharhiniformes; family Scyliorhinidae; genus Scyliorhinus; species Scyliorhinus torazame. The sequence continues at coordinate 76,858,086 of NC_092723.1, forward strand.
TCCACTCTCTCTCTCTCTCTCTCTCTCTACATCCCGTCCTTTCTCTCCATCGCGTCCTCTCTCTCTCCATCCCGTCCCCTCTCTCTCACCATCGCGTCTTCCCTCTCTCTCTCACCATCCCGTCCTCTCTCGCTCTGTCTCTCCATCCCGTCCTCTCTCGCACTCTCTCCACCCCGTCCTCCCTCTCTCTCACCATCCCGTCCTCCCTCTCTCTCACCACCCCGTCCTCTCTCTCCTTCCCGTCCACTCTCTCTCCATCCCATCCCCCCTCGCTCTCTCTCCATCCCGTCCACTCTCGCTCTCTCTCTCATCCCGTCCTCGCTCTCCATCCCATCCTCGCTCTCTCTCACCATCCCGTCCTCGCTCTCTCTCCATCCCGTCCTCGCTCTCTCTCACCATCCCGTCACCTCTCTCTCCATCCTCTCTCTCTCGCTCCATCCCATCCTCGCTCTCTCTCCATCCTCTCTCTCTCGCTCCATCCCATCCTCGCTCTCTCTCCATCCCGTTCCTCGCTCTCTCTCACCATCCCGTCCTCGCTCTCTCTCACCATCCCGTCACCTCTCTCTCCATCCTCTCTCTCTCTCTCTCCATCCCATCCTCTCTCTCACCATCCCGTCACCTCTCTCTCTCTCCATCCCATCCTCTCTCTCTCCATCCCGTCCTCGCTCTCTCTCTCCATCCCATCCTCTCTCTCTCTCTCTCTCCATCCCATCCTCTCTCTCTCTCCATCCTTTCTCTTTCTCTCCATCCCATCCTCTCTTTCTCTCCATCCCATCCTCTCTCTCTCTCTCCATCCCATCCTCTCTCTCTCTCCATCCTTTCTCTTTCTCTCCATCCCATCCTCTCTTTCTCTCCATCCCATCCTCGCTCTCACTCACCATCCCGTCACCTCTTTCTCTCTCTCTCACCATCCCATCCTCTCTCTCTCCATCCTGTCCTCTTTCTCTCTCTCCATCCCTGGCTCGGTCTCCCTCTCTGATCAGGTTTACCTCGCTGTTTTGCGGCGTCTTTGCTGCTCCAGATGTCTTTCCCGGGCTGTCCCGGTCACTCTCTCCGGCCCCGGCATCTCTTCCCCGAGCCCCCGACCAACAGTCACTTCCGGGTCCCGGAGCACTTCCGGTTTCCGGGCACGATGGGCGTCCTGACGTCACCGGCCCAACTCCCTGGAGGTCAGAATCCAGTCACTGACATTGTCCAGACTGGTTACTCGGCTGGAGGGTGGTCACCCTGCTGGGTGGTGGTCACTCTGCTGGAGGGTGGTCACTCACTGACATTGTCCAGACTGGTCACTCTGCTGGAGGGTGGTCACTCTGCTGGAGGGTGGTCACTCCCTGACATTGTCCAGACTGGTCACTCTGCTGGAGGGTGGTCACTCTGCTGGGTGGTGGTCACTCATTAACATTGTCCAGACTGGTCACTGCTGGGTGGTGGTCACTCATTAACATTGTCCAGACTGGTCACTCTGCTGGAGGGTGGTCACTCTGCTGGGTGGTGGTCACTCTGCTGGAGGGTGGTCACTATGCTGGAGGGTGGTCACTATGCTGGAGGGTGGTCACTATGCTGGAGGGTGGTCACTATGCTGGAGGGTGGTCACTGCTGGAGGGTGGTCACTCTGCTGGAGGGTGGTCACTCTGCTGGAGGGTGGTCACTCACTGACATTGTCCAGACTGGTCACTCTGCTGGGTGGGTGGTCACTCACTCACATTGTCCAGACTGGTCACTGTGCTGGGTGGTGGTCACTCTGCTGGAGGGTGGTCATTCTGCTGGAGGGTGGTCACTCTGCTGGATGGTGGTCACTCTGCTGGATGGTGGTCACTCTGCTGGAGGGTGGTCACTCTGCTGGAGGGTGGTCACTCACTGACATTGTCCAGACTGGTCACTCTGTTGGTGGGTGGTCACACTGCTGGGTGGTGGTCACTCACTGACATTGTCCAGACTGGTCACTCTGCTGGGTGGTGGTCACTCATTGACATTGTCCAGACTGGTCATTCTGCTGCAGAGTGGTCACTCTGCTGGGTGGTGGTCACTCACTGACATTGTCCAGACTGGTCACTCTGCTGAGTGGTGGTCACTCATTGACATTGTCCAGACTGGTAACTCTGCTGGGTGGTGGTCACTCTGCTGGGTGGTGGTCACTCACTCACGGACATTGTCCAGACTGGTCAGTGCTGAGTTGCATTCTCTCTGCGGGGTGGTGATCACTCACTCACTGACATTGTCCAGACTGGGCACTCTGCTGGGTGGCGGGCACACTGCTGGGTGGCGGTCACTCTGCAGGGTGGCGGTCACTCTGCAGGGTGGCGGTCACTCTGCAGGGTGGCGGTCACTCTGCAGGGTGGCGGTCACTCTGCAGGGTGGCGGTCACTCTGCAGGGTGGCGGTCACTCTGCAGGGTGGCGGTCACTCTGCTGGGTGGCGGTCACTCTGCTGGGTGGCGGTCACTCTGCTGGGTGGCGGTCACTCTCTCACCGACATTGTCCAGACTGTTCACTCTGCTGGGTGACAGCCCTCTGTGGATGGTTGTCACTCTGCTGTGTGGTGGTCATTCGCTCACTGATTGTCCAGAATGTTCATTGTGCTGGATGATGGTCACTGTTGGATGTTGGCCACTCAATGTCATTGTCCAGAGTGGTTACTCCGCTGGGCAATGGTCACTCTGCTGGATGTTGGTGTTACGACGTCCTGGGCTACTGCCCAACCAATTCCTGCCTCACATGATCCGGAGGGACAACGTGTTAAGGAATGGGTTAAGAACCATTCCAATTAAATGTCTCATTGATCCAATAATTGGCACTGATATGTAAAGAGGCTACAGCTGGCCTTGGGGGCATGTGATGTGATGGTAGAGTTTGGTGCTGAGTGGGTTCAAAGGAAAAATAAAGGTGTTTGGGAAAAGGAGCAGATCTCTTGGCTCTTTACTCAACAGCAACCAGAGGCTAACACAACGCAGGTGAATTAACCAATAATTCTTAGAAAAACATCCCAAAGTCTTTGGCCTTTGGATGCCCAATAATTAGTCACCAGGTTTGTAAAGTAAACAAAATTACTGTTTATTTATAACAAGAACTATAATCAAATATACAGTAAATACAACTGGTTAACGGCAAGCTAATACCTAATACCAACTTTAACTTGCTCCCCACCCTCTACACACACAAGGCAGACAAACACAGAGGGGTAGAAAGAGTTTGTTTCAAATGATGGTCTTTAGCATACTTTTCTTCACAGCAAGTTGGCAGATTAATTTTTTTGGTTTGCAGATTCATTCATTCAGGTTTTCTGTAGTTTAGAAATGCAGTACTCAACTTTTCCTGGAGAGGCACTTCACATCGACCTTTGCTTTCAGTTCGTGGTTTGTCTTCAGGCTTCGATAGTTCCAGGAAAACAGCACCCAGAGGGTTTCTGGAGAGTCAGTCCTCACAGTGGCCAGGAAAGAGCTGGATGTTTCTGGAGGGAGTTAGCTGAAACCTTTCACCCTGCTGCCAGAATCAAAACTGAAACCAAACTCCAACCTTGGTGTTATAAAAAGTATCCCAGTGGAATAGGATCCAATCACCACCTATTACTGGGCAGAGCACAGCCCTTGGGCCAATCCCACCAGCTCATCAATCAAACTGAGCCCCAACCCATCTCTCTGTCACTGATGCAGCTTGTGTTTAAACCAGCACAGCCTTCCGGAGACCTCTTGCTTGAATTAAAGGTAGAGGCTTCTTGCCTTAAAATGAGACGTCCATTAATCATCCATGGATCAAAAATGTAATAGCAAATATAAAGTGGAAATGAGGGAATAAACAGGAAGGACCTTTACATAACTACCCCCCCCCCAGAGAATGAAACTTCAGGGCACGGACATTTCCATTATGAGGAATGCAAGACATAAATCACAAACACGTATTCATCCAATCGATCCCCAAAGTTCCCTTCCCAGCCTCTACATTGGTACCTAGTCAGCCCTTAAATGTGTGACAAAGCATCCACAACCACATTATCCTTTCCAAGAATGTATACAATTTTAACATTTAACTATTGTAATAATACACTCCAACGTAATCATCTTCTGTTCCAGGTTTTAAACTTCTCTACTAACACAAGTGGATTATGATCTGTGTAAACTAAGCTTTGTTGATTGTCTTGAGGGACATATACTTCAAAGTGCAGAAGGGTGAGTAGCAAAGCTACTTTTCACTGGTGGAATACTTTCCTTGGCACGGACTTTAGTTTTTCTGAAAAATATCCCACCTGCCTCTCTACTCTTGCATCGTTGTCTTGTCGTAGCACTGCCCCTACCCCCTGCTCACTGGCATCTGTGGCCATTTTAAGTAGTCTGAAAAAGTCCGGGGCAGCTAGCATCGGTTTGTCCACGAACATGGCCCTCGATCTCTCAAACCTTTCTTGGGAGTTTTGTGGACCACAGCGGTTTCACTTGTTTCTGCAACATGTCCAACATACATATTTTAGTCTCTAACTGAGCCAGTCAAGTGGTTTTAATTGAGGCGGATGTGGCTTTGTTGGTTCAGAGTTTCCTATGTAAACATCATGATTAATTAACTGAGTGCCCCCTGGTGCTTCCCTATGACTCTGTCGAGACACTTGGGTTATTTTTATTAGTTCGGTCTTTCTGTCTCTAGTGCAATGCAGTCAGTTTTTTCTGATTGTTCAATGAATGTTTAACCAAATTTCGAGGACCTACTGCAACTAAACTACAAAAGGCGTTGTCAATGCCCAATGAATGTTTAACCACATTTCAAGGACCTACTGCAACTAAACTACAAAAGTTTATGTCAATGCTGAGGGAAATATTTGGTTAATTTTTCATCAATAAACACTCTTCACTCTTCGGGCCCTCGGGAAGCCATATTCGGGGTGTCGGACCAGCCGGGATTGCAAACGGGCGTGGAGGCAGAAGTTGTAGCCTTCGCCTCGTAGATTGCCCGAAGGCGGATCCTGTTCGGATGGAGATCAACCACTCCACACGGTGCCCTGGCATGGCAGGGGGGACCTGATGGAATTCTTAACGCTTGAAAAGGTCAAATTTGAACTGAGGGGAAGGATGGAGGGGTTCTAAAATTCATGGGCGTTATTCATTATGCAATTTCGAGAATTGGATCACATCGAACATTAGGGGGGTTGGGGGCTGGGAGGGTTGGGGGGAGGGGAGGGGGACTGTGTGTGTTAATGGTGACTATGGGTGATTCCTGATTCCTTTTGTCATTTGTTTATGTTAACATGCGGGCCAATGTCTGGGGTTTGGTGGGAGGATGGGATCATTATTATTGATATGAGGATTGACATTACATTTGTTACTGATTGTTTATTGTTGGGTGTAAATTTGCAGATAATGTGAAAAAGGAGAATAAAAAATATTTTTACAAAACACTTTTTAACTCATCCAGCTTTACATTCTCTCTTTTCCTTCATTTAGTTACCTGCAGCGGCAAGTAAGGCTGAGGGTTCAATCTCCACAGAGTTGATCGGCTGTATATGCACCATTCTTTGGTTTACAGCTTTTACCTCCTCATCGGAGCTTTAGTAATCACAACCCTTATCTCTATGTAGTAAAATGGACTGAAACAATTTGTGCTTTCCAGATTTCAACTGTTCCTCTTTACCCTCAGAATCAGAGGATGGAAGGTTATGGCTCCATCATCTCCCCTTAATTTTCAAAAAGAATTGATTTCTAATTACTTCACCTGTTTTGCCATTTGCATCCTTTACCTTGAAGAGACACTGGGGACCTTTAAAAGGATGTGGGTTATCCAGCTCGTCACTTGGTGTCATTTCACAGTCCTTACTGTCCTCGCCATGACCAACTGATGCCATGCTATCATGTATATTTTCCTTCAGAACAGTTTGGGGATTATCAGGAACGAGGAACAAAATTAAAGAACAGGTCCTCTGTTATATTCTCTGGATTACTACCTGAGCATCGTTCAAATTGGCATGGGATGAAAAAATTAGGGAAGTAAACATATGGCTAAAGGAATGGTGTGGGAAAGAGGGGTTCCATTTCATTGGGCACTGGCATCAGTATTAGGAGGGATCTGTACTGTTGGGACAGTCTCCACCAGTGTTCTGGCGGAAAAGATAAATAGGGTGGTCACAAGGACGTTAAACTAGCAAACAGGGGAGGGGGAAGGAAGGGTAAAACTACAAGAAGTATAATGGTTAACGGGAACCAAAGCAGCAGGTCAGCATGTGAGGAGAAGGTAGAGATTAATAGGATGAACAGGCAGGGCCAGTCTAATGACTGTGGAGGGAAAAGGAAACCTAAAAAATAAAAATGTTAGGTGGCTGCAAGTGAATGTTGAGGATGAGGCTGAGTGTTATCAGAGATTAATAAAGAAGGTCAGAATGTGTGAAAAGCATAGTGCTCAAGAAAATCCTGCAATGGATAGCCAAGTCAGTAGGACATATATAAACACCTTGTACCTAAATGCGCGCAGTATTCGGAATAAGGTCAATGAGCTGGCGGCACAAAGAGAGACAAATGGGTATGATTTGGTGGGGATTACTGAAACATGGTTGCAGGAAGACGGGGACTGCGAGTTGAATGTCCACGGGTACTCAGTATTCTGAAATGATAGACTGGATGGAATAGGAGGTGGAGTTGCCTTATTGGTTAAAGATTACGTCAAGGCTGTATTAAGAAATGATATTGGCACGAAGGGCCAAAATGTTGAATCGATCTGGGTGGAAATAAAAACAAGGGGAAAAACTCATTGGCAGGAGTAATTACAGGCCCCGAGCAATACCTCCAAAGCGCGGCACAGTATTAACCAAAAAATAATAAGGACTTGTGAGAAGGGCACAACAGTAATCATGGATGATTTTAACATGTATATTGACTGGATTAATCAAATTGGCAAGGGTAGCCTCGAGGGAGATTTCATAGAGTGCATGAGGGATTGTTTTTTCAAGCAATATGTTATGGATCCAACCAGGGAGCAGGCTATTTTAGACTGTATTATGTAATGAAGAAGGGTTGATAAATGGTATTGACATGAAGGATCCTCTTGGAAGGAGTGATCACATCATGCTAGAATTTTAACTTCAGATTGAGCGAGAAGACAGAGTGCCAAACTAGAGTTTTAGTGTTGGCCAGAGGTAATTGTACATGCCTGAGAAAAGAGTTGACCGAAGTAGACGGAGCACAAATAATTGAGGGTAGGACAGTTCAGGAACAATGACGGATGTTCAGGGAGATATTAAATACCTCTTAACTAAAGTACATTTTGGAGAGGAAACGGAATTGTAAAAGGGAGAAAAACGTTCCATGGCTAAACAAGAAAGCCAAGGAAGACATAAAGGACACAATACTCCACAATATTGAACATTTGGAAGGACAAGACTCAATCCACCATTGTCAGCATAGTTTTATGAAGCATAAGCTATGCTCGACAAACTTGCTCGTGTTTTGTGAGGACATAACCAGCAAGGTGGATAATGGGGAACCTTTGGATGTGATATATCTAAACGTCCAGAAGATGGTTGACAAGGTGCTGCATAAAAGACTGATACAGAAGGTGAGATCGCAGGCAATTAGGGGAAGAGTACTAGATTGGATTGAGAATTGGCTGATTGACAGAAAGTTGAGTAGGGATAAATGGGTCCTTCTCTGGCTGGCAAACTGTAACTAGCGGGGTGTTGCGGGGTCAGTCCTCGGGTTCAACTGTTTACAATCGACACAACTGATCTGCAAGCAACGGCAGAGTGTAACATTGCAAAATTTGCAGATGATACTTGTCATGAGAATGTCGCTTTAAGAAATGTTTGGCTGTTCATATTACTGCAGTGATGACAGAGTGTGGGTGGAGCTGGGCTGTCCTGTCAGCTTTTTACTTTAGTTTTTGAGCAGGCTGCAGGGTGTCTTTTAGTTTAGTTTTCGTTTTCAGAGCTGGATAGCTGCAGTCACAGCCAGAAGGTTTATGAATCTCTCTGTAATCTAAAGACTGTAAATCGATCCTGGTGATTTAAAACTAATAACAGTAATGACTTTAACCTAATGTGCTTCTGCTGAAAGGTGTTTCTTCTGTCTTCTGGGTGTTGTTTGGGAAGTTATTAAGCATTACTTAATATTGTATTCTTTGGGGGTTGTATTTGAATTAATGGTTGCTAAGATGTTCACTGTATGTTTTAAAAAGGTTTACTTGAGTTCATAGAATAAACATGGTTTTGCTTAAAAAAAAAACGTTTCCATTTCTGCTGCACCACACCTGTAGAGTGGGCCATGTGCTCCCCATACCAAAATCTATTAAACGTTGTGGGTCAGGTGAACTCCATGATACACTTTCGGGTTCTATAAACGCTGGCCCATAACAAATTGAGGGCTCGAGAGGGATAAAAGTCTATCTATTGGATTGGCTTAGTGAACTTAAAGACAGTGAGGGGTGAGCATATTGTGGTTGCTTATCAGGTGTGGTATTCTAGTTTAAGTGGGGAGTGTGTTGTGGACAATGGCTTTTTCAGAGGCACTGAAGTTTTTGGTGGTGGAGACGGTCACATGCAGTACCTTACGGCCAGAGACTAAAAGCAGACTGTTAGATTTGGCAAAAACATTGCAGTTAACATTACCTGACAAAATGCAAAAAGATGAGGTAATTATGGCGGTGGCTAAGCATTTAAAGTTGCCTGAGATACAGTCTGACTCATTGGAAATGGCAAAGATCCAGTTGCAGATTAAGCAACTTGAACATAAAAAAGAATTAAAGCAGCTTGAATATGCAATGAGAGAAAAAGAAAGAGAAAGGGAGATACAGATCGGGGAAAAAGAAAAGGAGACAGAAGAAAGAAACAAAGAAAGAATAGCCCTAGTAGAACAAAAAGAAAGAGATAGAGAGGAAAGGGAAAGAGAGAGAAAGTTTGAACTTCAGAAAATGGCTATGAAACATAACAGTCAGTTAAAATTGGCAGACGTAAAGGGATGATAGTGATGAGGATAGTGAGAAAGAGCGTCAAAGTCGAAGGCTTGGTGGGGATCTATTTAAATATGTCCAAGCATTGCCAAGATTTGATGAGAAGGAGGTGGAAACCTTTTTCATTTTGTTTGAGAAGGTAGCTAAACAAATGAAATAGCCACAAGACATGTGGGTATTACTGATTCAAACAAGCTGATAGGTAGGGCGAGTGAAGTGTTTGCGTCACTACCGGAGGAGGTATCTGGGACGTATGAGGAGGTGAAAAAATCCATCTTGTGTGCATATGAACGAGTGCCTGAAGCTTACAAAGGTTTAAAAATTTAAGGAAAGAACCTGGTCAAACATGCATGGAGTTTGAAAGGATCAAACCGAGTAATTTTGATAGGTGGATAAGGGCTTTGAAAATAGACCAAGCGTATGAAGCTCTCAGAGAAATTATACTTTTGGAAGAATTTAAAAATTCAATTCCTGATGTTGTGAGAACTCATGTGGAAGAGCAGAGGGTTAAAACTGCGAGGTTAGCAGCCGAAATGGCAGATAATTATGAATTAGTTCATAAATCAAAGCTTGGTTTCCGACATCAGTTTCAGCCTGTGAGGGATAGAAACTGGGGACATGAGAAATACTCAAGTGGTAAAAGTAAAGGTGATTTGATGGGAGATAATAAGGAGAGTGCACCTCAGATTAAAAAAGAAATCCAGCAGGGTGGAAAAGAAATGAAAAGTTTCAAATGTTTTCACTGTAATAAACTAGGCCATGTAAAGTCACAAGTATTGCAGGTTGAAGAAAAGCACTGGGAAGGCTGATGTGGTAAAACAGGATTAGATGGTGGGGTTTGTTAAAGTGGTAAAGGAAAGCTCAAGTGAAGCGAATGAGGTGCAAAAGATTGTACAGCTTGATCAAGAGGTGATTGATAAGAAGGTGCCAGGTCTCTTTAAAGAATTTACTTGTGTGGGTAAAGTTTACTCATGTGTATCAGGAGTAGGTAAAGAAGTCACAATTTTAAGAGATACGGGAGCTAGTCAATCTTTAAAGGTACGAGATGAGGAGTTATGTAGTTTGGGAAGAATGGTGCCAGAAAAGGTGGTAAAATGTGGAATTCAGGGTGAGAGGAGTAGTGTTCCATTATATAAGGTAAGGTTAGAGAGTCCAGTGAAGAGTGGTGAAGTGGTAGTAGGAATAATAGAGAAACTATCTTGTCCAGGAATACAGTTTATCTTGGGTAATGATATAGCTGGATCGCAGGTGAGAGTGATGCCTACTGTGGTTGATAAGCCAGTGGAAAATCAGACAACTGACGTGTTGAAGGACGAATATCCTGGGATTTTTCCGGATTGTGTAGTAACAAGGTCGCAAAGTCACAGCTTAAGACAAGAGGAGAAATCAAAGCGTGAAGATGAAGTTGAAGTGTAATTATCAGAAACAATTTTTGATCAGATGGTTGAAAAAGAACAGGAACAGGTGGAGGATGAGGCGGATATTTTTAGTTCAGGAAAATTGGCGGAATTACAACAAAAAGATATTGAAATAAAATGGATGTGTCAGAAAGCATACACGGAAGAGGAATCTGCATGTATACCAGAGTGTTATTATCGTAAAAGTGATGTCTTGATGAGAAAATGGAGACCTTTACATATGCAGGCAGATGAAAAGTGGGCAGAAGTTCATCAAGTAGTATTGCCGGGAGGGTATAGAAAGGAGGTGTTGCGAGTTGCACATGAGGTACCAGTGGGAGGTCATTTGGGAATAAGGAAAACTCAAGCTAAAATACAAAAACATTTTTATTGGCCTGGACTACATAAAGATGTAGTTAAATTTTGTCAATTATGTCGCACATGTAAAGTGGTAGGGAAACCTCAAGCAGTAATAAAACCAGCGTCCTTAATACCCATTCCATCATTTGAGGAACCTTTTACAAGGGTCCTATTTGATTGCATAGGACCGCTTCCTAAAACAAAAAGTGGGAATCAATATCTTTTGACTATAATGGATGTGTCTACTAGGTTTCCAGAGGCCATTCCAGTACGTAATATTACAGCTAAAAGGATTGTGGAGGAGTTACTTAAATTCTTCACGAGATATGGACTACCCACAGAAATACAATCGGATCAAGAATCAAATTTTGCCTCAAGGTTATTCAAAGAAGTTATGGATAGTTTAGGAATAAAACAATTTAAATCAACTGCGTACCATCCAGAATCGCAGGGAGTGTTAGAAAGGTGGCATCAGACATTAAAGACAATGTTGAGGGCTTATTGTCACGATTATCCAGAAGATTGGGATAAAGGAATTCCATTCGTACTGTTGGCAATTAGGGATGCACCTAATGAGTCAACCAAATTTAGTCCTTTTGAACCAATCTTTGGTCATGAGGTAAGGGGACCACTTAAATTGGTTAAGGAAAAATTGGTGAGTGAGAAATTGGAAATTACATTCTTGAATTACGTGTCAAATTTTAGGGAACGATTAAATAGAGCAGGTGAATTGGCTAGACAACATTTAAAAGTTGCACAAAATTTGATGAAACGGGTAGCGGACAAGAAATCCAAAGCTCGTAGTTTTGCCAGTGGAGATAAAGTTTTAGTATTGGTACCAGTGGTAGGTGAACCTTTAAAAGCTAGGTTTTGTGGACCTTATCAGATTGAAAGGAAATTAAGTGAGGTGAATTATGTGGTAAAAATACCAGATGGAAGGAAGACTCACCAAGTGTGTGATGTGAATATGCTTAAAAGGTACTTTGAAAGGGAAGGAGAGAAAAGGAGGAGGTTTTAATGATTCTAACTCAAAGTGACAAACCAAATCCAGATGACTGTGAATTTGACATACCTCAAATTAGATTGGAAAATGAGGATGTTCTTAAAAATTAGGATAAATTGTTGAGTTACCTTCCAGAGGAAAAGCGAACTGACCTGAAAGAGTTATTGATATCGCATGGGCATGTTTGTGGAGATAAATTGGGAAGTACTAAAATGGCTATACATGATGTAGATGTGGGAAATGCTGTTCCAATCAAACAACATCCATACAGACGTAATCCGTTAAAATTGGCACAGGTTAACAAAGAGATTGAAAGTATGCTTAAAAATGGTATAATTGAAGTGGGTTGCAGCCAATGGAGCTCACCCATAGTGATGGTACCAAAACCAGACGGTACCCAATGGTTGTGTGTGGACTATAGAAAGGTTAATGCAGTTCTAAGATCAGACTCTTATCCTGTCCCACGTTTGGAGGATTGCATTGAGAAAGTCGGACAATCAGTTTTTATTTCCAAACTGGATTTACTTAAAGGTTACTGGCAAGTACCTTTATCCGAAAGGGCAAAAGAGATTTCTGCTTTTGTGACTCCAGATGGTATATACCAATTCAAAGCTATGCCATTTGGCATGAAAAACACCCCAGTCACATTTCAACGGTTAACTAACAAAGTTGTTTCAGGGTTACCCAATTGTGCGGTATACATCGACGATCTGATAATTTTCAGCCCGACATGGAAAGAACATTTAAAACATCTGATGGAGTTATTCGATCGCTTCAGGAGGCGGGTTTGGTGATAAACCTTGCCAAAAGTGAATTTGGAAAAGCCCAAGTCACTTTCCTTGAGGAGTTTTCGATACCCTCGAGACGAAGGAAAATAATGCGATTTCTTGGCACGAGTGGATTTGATCGAACATTTGTGCAAAAGTTTTGTAGTGTGATTGCTCCACTGGTGGACTTGCTGAAGGGACGTCAAAACTTTCAATGGACAGCGGACTTTCAACAGGCATTTGACTGCCTGAAAGCTGTGATAACCAATGCTCCTGTGTTGGAGTATTGCATGGGACTCTGATCAGATTTAACTAAAGTATCTGACTTTGAAAAGAAATGCCGAGGCGTAGAGAAATGGACAGATCGTGCAAATACCTTCTTGTTCAAAGAGACTGTCAATCGAGAAAGGTTCCAGTTGGAAGAAGAAGAACAAAAATGGACTATAGTATTGTACCTGTTTGTGTGTGTTGTCTTTTGAAACAAAAAAGTATATTTACTGTGTGCATTTCTTAAAGAACGGTGAAAAGGTGAAAAATGAAACCATCTTGAAGTTGATGGGTTTTTTTTCTTGGGGGGGAGGTGTCATGAGAATGTCACTTTAAGAAAAGTTTGGCTGCTCATATTACTGCAGTGATGTCAGTGTGGGTGGAGCTGGGCTGTCCTATCAGCTTTTTACTTTTGTTTTTGAGCAGGTTGCAGGGTGTCTTTTAGTTTCGTTTTCAGAGCTGGATAGCTGCAGTCACAGCCAGAAGGTTTATGAATCTCTCTGTAATCTAAAGACTGTAAATCGATCCTGGTGATTTAAAACTAATAACAGTAATGACTTTAACCTAATGTGCTTCTGTTGAAAGGTGTTTCTTCTGTCTTCTAGATGTTATTTGGGAAGTTATTAAGCATTACTCAGTGTTGTATTCTTTGGGGGTTGTATTTGAATTGATGGTTGCGAAGATGTTCCTTGTATGTTTTAAAAAGGTTAACTTGAGTTAACTTGAGAATAAACATGGTTTTGCTTAAAAAAATACTTTTCCATTTCTGCTGTACCACACCTGTAGAGTGGGCCGTGTGCTGCCCATATCACAATCTATTAAAAGTTGTGGGTCAAGTGAACTCCATGATACACTTTGGGGTTCTCTGAACCCTGGCCCATAACATACTAAAATAGGTGGGAAAGCAGGCAGTGAAGAGGAGATAAATATTTTATAGATGGATATGGGCCAAAATTTGGCAGATGGAGTTTAATGTGGATAAGTGTGAGGTTTTGGCCCCAAAAAATAGAAAGACAAATTATCTAAATGGACAGCAGATTCAAAATGGATCTGGGTGACTTTGTTCATGATTCGCAGAAAGTCGGTAAGCAAGTACAGCATGTAATTAAACAGGCAAATGGAATGTTCATGTTCATTGCAAAAGGACTGAAGTACAAAAGTAGAGAAGTGTTGTTGCAATTGTATTGGGTGTTGGTGAGAACACATCTGGAGTAGTGTCCAGTTTTGTCTCCTTATTTGAGGAAGGATGTGGTGGCATTGGAGGCAGTTCAGAGGAGGTTCACCAGATTGATTCCGGGGATGAAAGGGTTGACGTATGAGGAGAGATTAAACAGTTTGGGCTTATATTCACTGGAGTTTAGAAGGATGAGAGGAGATCTGATCGAGGTATATAATATATCAAAAGGGATCGATAAAGTAAAGATAGACCAGGGACGCAATTCTCCGGAAACGTTTCTAAGTGTGGGAGCGAGTGGGAATTGCCGTGAACCTCCAGCGCTCGGCCCAGCGAGACGACAATGCAATTCAACGTTAATTGGTCCACTTAATGAGACTTCACGGGCTTCTCGTCGAAAATGAAGGCTCGCCAGCTGATTCACTGGGACAACGATCGCCCCCTAACAAGGTCGAGCAACACTTAAGCTGCACTTGCTCAGCCAACCCCAGCTAGCTACAACAATGGTGCCCAGGTTACCAGCCCCAAGATTTGGAGATGCTGACCTGGGGAGGCTCCTAGATGCAGTGGGGCCAGGAGGGATGTCCTGTTCCCCCATGGGTCCCATAGAGTCAGCCACAAGGCAGTCAATACTGTCGTTGATGAGGTCACGGCAGCTGTCAGCTTGGGCAGGAGGACTGGCCTCCAGTGCCATAAAAAAGTCAACAACCTACACCGGGCAGCACAAATAAGTAGACACCACGACCCCCTCTCCCCCCAAGGGAACATCCATCCCCAACTCCCCATGAGACCCCCAGCTCTTCCTCCATCCCTCCCTGTCAACACCCCCCAACCCCTCCCCACACAACCCCTCCCACCACTGTGAACCATGCGTGTGGCTAACGATGCCCTCTGTGTCTCCTCAGGAAAATCGCTCCAATAATTGTTGGGGGAGAGCCCAGACCAGACAAGGGGTGCCGGACTTAACAATCCTCATCTCTAGCGGCAGCACGGTGGTGCAGTGGGTTAGCCCTGCTGCCTCATGGCGCCGAGGTCCCAGGTTTGATCCCGGCTCTGGGTCACTGTCCGTGTTTGCGTGGGTTTCGCCCCCACAACCCAAAGATGTGCAGGCTAGGTGGATTGGCCACGCTAAATTGCCCCTTAATTGGAAAAAATGAATTGGGTACTCTAAATTTGAAATAAAAAGAAAGGAAAAAAAAGAATCCTCATCTCCTTCGAGGAGTGGGCCCTGGAGGTGACTAGGGTGGCCGAGGACAGATCAGTCAGCCACACAGATGCTGGTGGACGCCGGAGAGGTGAGGAACCACCGGGCTCCATCCGCAGGACCTGTCAAACATTTTTGTTTTAAATTTAGAGCACCCAATTATATATTTTTCAATTAAGGGGCAATTTAGCGTGACCAATCCACCTAACCTGCACATCTTTGGGTTGTGGGGGTGAAACCCACGCAGACATGCGGAGAATGTGCAAACTCCACACGGACAATGACCCGGGGCCAGGATTTGAACTGAGTCCTCAGCCCCGTAGGCTGCCACCCACTGTGCCACGTGTCACCCTGGACCTGTCAAACATGAGTAGTGATTGACTTACTGACTGACCCATTCCTCCCACTGACCACATGTCCATTCTCCTGCAGGTCCTCCAGCCGACGGCACCAGCCCATCCTGGGCTGCACCCTCTTTTGACTCAGAGGAGAACATCTCGGAGGAGAGCTCCAAGGATGCAACCATAGTTGCGACACAGTTGTCAATCCCACCCTCCACCAGCACAGATACACCAGCCTCGTTGGGGCACGTTAGTGGACAGACTTCGGGGGCACAATCTGGTGGGCACCACGCTGTTGACGATGCACATTAGGTGGAGGCAGGAACCCCCAGGCGAGACAGCAGTCGGTGGTCTGCTGGATCCCAGGACCCAGCTGGGTCCCAGCCTGATGCTGAGCCTGTGGTACAGAAGTACCCCGGGCCGTTGGAGACAATATGGACCAACACGGGCGTTCAGAGGGAGATGTCAGCGTCGCTCCAGCAGAACCATAGCCACTTGGAGGAGATCCAGATGCTAGGGGCGCAGGAGTTGGCACCGGCAATGAGTGGCACCCAGGCCAACACTGCAAGTGTGGCAACTGCCAAGGAAGAGAGCCTGGTGCACGGCACCGGCACCATGAGTGAAGGTGTCCAAAGCGTTGCGCAGTCGGCGATGGCCATGGCTGAGGGTCTCAGCCAGATGTCCGACTCGCTGGGGGATGTGTCCACGTACCAGGCTGACCTTGATGAAGTTCAGCGGGACATGTCCCGATCTCAGATGGGAATGGCCGAGGCCCTGTGGAGCTTGTCCCAGTTGCAGGTGGGCATTGCTGGGGCACTGCAGAGCATGGCCCAGTCACTGATGAGCATTGCCTACGGCGTCAACACAATGGGGCGGACTATGGGGAACTCCCAGGGCTGGTAGAGCCAGATGATGCAGGGGCAGCCAGAGCTCAAACCAGCTGCCCCTCCATGCCAAGGTGGTCCCTGATCGGGAGGAGGGGGTGCCAGGTGCCAAGACAGACCCGTGCCATGGACTGGGAATGTTGGCCACCAGCTCCCCAAGTTCCACCCCTCTGATGAAGTTGTGACTCGCAGGCAGTACATAGGACAGGATAGCACGGCTGTGCATGTGCGCCGACACTCCGGTCCCAGAGGACACCCTCCTGGGGCATCGAAGGCCACGGGGTGAGGTAAGCAGCAGGAAGCCTCCACCTCAGATGTGCATCCTGGGGAAACACCAGGATGTAGTGGTAGAGCTAGGAGGGCAAAGCACAAGGATCACTGAGGGCACCGGGGGGAGGGGGCGGCAGCATCGGGAGTGGGGTTTGCACAACACATTAAACACCTTTCCGTAAAACCATTGTGGTGGCTCTGTCACTTCTTTCCGCAATGCGGGCTGATCCCCGACCCTTTGCCCCTCTCTCCAGGCTCCCCCCTTTCCGTGGTGCTCACTCGCCCTCCTGCTGTGGACATGCCCCCGGAGCTATGTTCCAGCCCCTGGGTGTTCGGATATTGCGTGTGTGATGTTGCCTCCCACAGTGTCAAGCAGTGTCCAGGCATCAAGGTGTGATTGGGATACTAGGTAATGACTCCCACATGAGAATATACTTGGGTTTTGTGAAATGCTCACTTAACCACGATTGCCAATTCCCTATTAGCAACAGCCTTCAGCCGTGAAACCAGAGGCCCAGCAGTCGGTGGGGGTTATGGGTAGTCGTTGATAAGACGGAACGGGTACACATGATCCAAGGATTGGCATGGTGATGCCGGGAGGTAGCTCCCCGGTTGCCCCCAGCGCACCCCCCACCCCCCGATTGAGGCCCACCCCTAGCCGAAGGTCCCTCACCCCAGCTGAGGGTCCCCCACCCCCCATCGATCACTGGGGTGGCAGGTTCAGCACGCCTAGGCTATTTGCCTGTGAGCAAAGATGGCTATTTATCTCCTCAGCTTCCCACAGAAGCTCTTCCGCCAGGTTCACGTTTTTCAAAAGGAGGACTAATCGGCGCCAGCGTGAGCACTTGCTGGGGAGGCCGCAGAATGACGCGTGACCGTTGGATATGGGGTCACTCTCATTAATTGAATGGAAGTGGGGCTTAAGTGGTGATAATTGTTTTCTCGCCACACTACGGCGAGACCCCGATTTCGCCTATGGGAGCGGGCCTGTTGCATCGCAAACTGTTTGGTGCCTGGCACAGATCTTGTTTTTGACGTCTCCTGCTATTCACCGGCCTATTTCACTTGAGCGAGAGGGCACCCCAAATGTTCCCCCTTGAACGGCAATCTTGATCGAGGTGTCACAGATATAGGTTGAGAGGCGGTAAATTTAGAACCAAGATGAACCACTACTTCTCGCATAGGGTGGCGAATTTGTGGAACTCGCTGCCTCATAGTGCAGTGGAATCTGAGTCATTAAATGGTTTCAAGGAGACAGATATATTTCTGATTTTAAAAACGGGTTAAAGAGATACAGGGAAGAGGTAGGGATGTGGATTTGAGACCAGGAAGAAAGCAGCCATGATCTGATTGAATGGCGAAGCAGGTTCGAGGGGCTGAATTGCCTACTTCTGCTCCTAAATCCTATGTTCCTATGCCATTGGGACCGTGGAGTATTGCCAGTCCACCTCCGGAATGGAGTCAACCAATCGCTGCCTTTCTGCCCTTCCAACCTTATTCCTCTGGGCCTTATACAAAATTATCTCCCCCCTTACCATCGCCTTCAACTCCTCCCAGAATGTGGAGGGCGAGACCTCCCCATTATTGTAAAACCCATAGTTTCCGATGACCAAAGCCACCTTCTTACAAAACCCCTCATGTGCAAAGAGCATCACGTCCAACCTCCAGCAGGGGGGTGGCCGCTAGCCTCAACTGGTCTCCAGCCGTATATCCACGTAATGTGGGGCGCGGTCCGATATTACAATAACCAAGTACCCAGTCCCCACCACCTCAGGAATAATGATCCAACCCCCACCCCCCCATCTGCTCCATGAACACAGCCAGCTACTTGGCCATCCTCGTAGTTACAAAAGACTTGTGACTCAACCTAGCTATCCTTGGGTCCAATACACAATTGATATCTCTCCCCAGAATCAATTGGTACGAATCTAGCTCTGGGATGGCCGCCAACATCTTCTTAATAAAGTCCATGCCGTCCTAATCCGGTGCACATATGTTCAGTAAAACCACCGGAGCGTCCAAGTACACTCCACTCACTATCACATAACGCCCCCCCAGGCTCCACCTAAATGCTGGCTGCTGTAAAGGCCATTCACCTGCTAATGAACACCACCACCCCCTCGTCCTCTCATCAAAATTCGAGCGGATCACTGCCCCACCCATCCCTTCCTCAGCCTCATCTGATGCCTAACCCCGATGTGTTTCCTGCAAAAATACAACATCTGCACTCAAATTCTTCAAAATGGGCAAACACTCAGGATCTTTCAACACGACTGTTTAACCCCCTCATGTTCTATTTAACCACCTCACCCACCATGAAGAAATTCAACCAGACCCAAATCTACCCCGATTCCAGGCCCACCCAAAATTTCCAGTCACCAACACACAAACCCATAAACAAAGAAACCTTCATCGCCAGCACCCACACCTCCCACCCACCCCCCCTCGACCTCCCGCCCAATAATTTTCCCTCATTCCCACCCTTCCCTCCCCCCTTCAAACTTCAGCTAACCAACCCACCCAGCTCCAAAATGTGCATTTTCCCACACCCCAAAGAAAATCCAGCCAACTTAGGCTCATTACCTTACCCCACAAACAAACAAAACAGAAAATACCACCCCCCCCCAGGTAACCAGCCGCAGCCCACTCCAGTTAACACGCATACCCACCAGCAGGGTGACCCCCACTTGGGGAACAAGAACAGAACCAAACAAGAAAATAACCAAGCACCCCCTTTCCAAATCCTTCATTCAAAAATCACACACACTGGGAAGAAAGATCCTGTGCCCCCTTCGGTGAAATAAACAACGCCATACAACCATGGGAAAGAAGAAAAAAGGAAAACATAATAACAAAATCCCAGAAAAATGCAAGAAATATGAACGTGAACATGGAAAATTCAAAACAATCACAATTAGATATCTCCCAGTCCATTTTTCCCCACAAAACCATTCTCCTCTTCCGGCACATTAAAATAATAGTCTTTGCCCTTGAATGTGACCCACAATTGAGCCGGGTACACCGCTCCGAACCTTGCTCTTGTAGAGCACCGCCTTAGCCTTGTTGAACCACCTCGTCATTTTGCTAGTTCTGAACCAATGTCTTGATAAATTCAGATGAGATGGCCCTCTCATCTACTCTCTCACGTGGCCGTTGCCCATTTTAAAATCCGCTTCTTGCCCAGGTACCTTATTAGATGGACTATGACCGCCCACGGAGGATCCCCAGGTCCGGGCTTCTGTCGCAACGACTGGTGGGCCTAGTCCACCTTGGGAGGATTTGCAAAGATCCCCTCCCCCCACTAACATCCCAAACATCTTTGCTACGTACTCGGTGGCGTCCGTATCTTCAATACCATCCGGTAGCCCAACAATTCTCAGGTTCTCGCACCTTGACTGGTTCTCCTAGTCATCCACCTTGGCCTTCAATAGTTTTTGGGCCTCTGCCAACAATGCAGCTTCTGCCTCCAAAGAGGCAATCCAGTCACTGTGGACTATGACCGCCTCCTCCACCTCCCAACTTGTCGTGCCCTACAATTTCAACCGCAGCTCCACTCGATCCAAAATCACACGAATGTGTTATGGGCCAGGTTAGCAAACTCCAAAGTATATCATGGAGTTCACCGACAACTGTTTACGACTTTTGGTTACGATGAACACAAGGGCCTGCCTTTCAGGCCTAAAGCACTTTTAATCTAAAACGAGTATAATTCTACAAATTTAGTTAACATTTTTATAAACACACAGTAAGCATTTTTATCAACCATAAATACCCCACACACCTACAGTAATCTATGTATCACCCTTAATAAATGTCCCCCTTTAACTGTTCCAATTTAATAACAAGATCCCATATCGGGCAGCACGGTAGCATTGTGGTTAGCACAATTGCTTCACAGCTCCAGGGTCCCAGGTTCGATTCCCGGCTTGGGTCACTGTCTGTGCAGAGTCTGCATGTTCTCCCCGTGTGTGCGTGGGTTTCTGCCGGGTGCTCCGGTTTCCTCCCACAGTCCAAAGATGTGCAGGTTAGGTGGATTGGCCATGCTGAATTGCCCTTAGTGTCCAAAATTGTCCTTAGTGTTGGGTGGGGTTACTGGGTTATGGGGATAGGGTGGGGGTGGGGGTGTGGGCTTGGGATGGGTGCTCTTTCCAAGAGCTGGTGCAGACTCGATGGGCCGAATGGCCTCCTTCTGCACTGTAAATTCTATGTATAATGGATGGGATTCTGCTCTGCCCAAGACCGCACAAAATTACAAAAGGTCGTGAATGTAGCCCAATCCATCACGCAGACCAGCCATCGACTCTGCCTACAATTCCCGCTGCCTCGGAAAGGCAGCCAGCATAATTAAGGACCCCACGCACCCCGGACATACTCTCTTCCACCTTCTTCCAGCAGGAAAAAGATACCAAAGTTTGAGGTCACGTACCGACTCAAGAACAGCTTCTTTCCTACTGCCAGCTTCTTCCCTACTGCCATCAGACTTTTGAATGGACCTACCTCGTATTAAGTTGATCTTTTCTCTACACCTTGCTATAACTGTAACATTATATTCTGCAGTCTCTCCTTCCTTCCCTATGTACAGTATGCATTGTTTGTGCAGCATGCAAGAAACAATACTTTTCACTGCATACTAATACATGTGACAATAATAAATCAAATCAAAAAAACCCAGAAACCCCATTTCAAAGGTGTGGCCCAACACACAGCACTTACTATCTTACTATCTTTAAGACTTGGTATGGATACACCGGTTTCCTGTCCAAAACAGCAGGTTTGAATTCCTTCCAGAAAACAGTTATCACTTTTAAGTTATCAAGTAATCTGGAAACAGCTTTTAAACTGAGGATAGGGAGACACTTATTTCAATCTGTGCAATACAAAACCTGGTCAAACTCAAAGCGAAAGTAAAACTCAGATCTACAGTCCAAGCTCCACCCACACGACATTACTGAAGCCATGTGAGAAGACAAAAACATTTCTTAAATGGACACTCCCCTGACAAATGGGTGCCACTTTGGCCAGGTCCTCCAGCATCACCAGTCTTGGCTTCTGGAATTCCACCAAAGAATTCCACAAACTTCTCAGTTGTCCATTGATGACATGGAGGGTTCCGCCATTTTCTCTTCCACTCCACCACGAGGGCCTTCGGAGTCTGATGCGGGACCTTTACTCAACTTTGTGTAGTATCCTGTAATATCCTGCAGACATCCCACACCGGAGGAGAAATCTACAAACTTCAATTATTCCACTTTTCTTCCCAAAACTGCGCCCAGTGGGCAAAAGGGGCCCAAAATCAGTCTCCAAGCGGGAGTCACTTTGTGTGCAACGGCTCACCTCATACCCGCCACCAGAAATCCACGGCGGCATTCTTATTTAAAAACTGGCCGCGGTCATTGGGTGCTTCTCCCATGATCGGGAATGCTGAAACCGATTGCTCCCGACGCGACCCGCAGTTTGATAAAACCCTGCTCTCATTCATTTGTGAACCTTCGGGTGCCAAAAGTTGTTATTAACATGACAAAAACATGTTTCTGTCATATTAATATAAATATCTTCTCCATCGGTTAAAATGTTGTGTCACACTTTGACAAAAGTATAGAGAACTTTCCAAGAACAAAGTAAATGGAGCTAGACTATCTGCAGGCTTGAATTTACCTTTTTATAAATTAATCTGGTTGTTCACTGAACAATAATCAAATCTTGTCGCTTTTTTTTTTCCACAGATTCCCATCACTATCTATGCCTCTGTGACCTCCAGACTCAATCATACCAGGTTATTCCAATCTGTGAAAGCTTGAGTTTATTCTAAACGTTGTCATTCATGTCGTATCTCACAGCACAGCTCATTGACATTCACTAGATTCCAGTCCAGCAACACCTCAAATTAAAGGCCTCATCCTGTTAGGATCTCACCCTACCTCTAATCTCCTCCAATCTTACAACCTTTGGAGGACCCTAATACTGGCCTCTTGAACATCCCAAAATTATTTTGTCCCACCTTTGCAGCTACGTCTTCAGTTATCTGGTGTGTGAGAAACACCAGACCCCGTTCACCCTGCAAAGTCCTCCTTACTGATATCTGGAGGCTTGTACTGGTGGCAGAGCCGTCCCACAGACTACTCAAGCAATAGCCTGGCAGTCAGACTCACCAAATCATACCTTGCAGCCAATGTCCCAGGTATCATCGAAGTCGGCTCACCAGCACCTTCTCAAGAGTAATTGGGGATGGGCAAAGGCAATGCCCACATTCCATTTTAAACATGCATCCCTTAGGCTTCCTTCCATTTTTTCAAGTCTAAATCTATCGTGGTAACCCTCTATTCCCTTCTCTCTCATGTGCGTATCTAGCATCCCATTAAATACACCCAGGCTATTCACCTCAACGGGGGCAGGGGGGGGGGTCACGCTGGGTGACTTGCTCTCGCAGAATGGCATCCTTCTGTGCTGTTACCATTCCAGCATTCTAACCACTCCCTATGACAGTGAGTTCCACATCCTCACCACTCTTTGTATCAGGATGTCTTATCTGAATTCTCTGTTGAATTTCTTAGCTATGAAGTTGTATTTTGTTTTGAAGTACCTTAAGTTATCTATCCAAGAGACCTTTGACTCTACTCTTGCTGAAGCCTAGGCTTATAGTTGATCACTTTCCGCTGAAGCGTGTTACAATCGGTGCGTGAACCTGTAATGCCCAGAAAGTTGCTGGGTGGAGAATTTCCCCGAGTATGATATCTGAGCATAATTTTCATAGCGCCAGTGGTACCTTCTCTAAAGCTGTAAATTAATTATAAAAGCATGTCCAGGTGATGTTTCAGATAGAAGCCAAAACAAAATGTATTTACTTATAAAACCAAGTGGAAATGATTAATCCATCTTGTTTACAGTTTGTTTCAGACACTGAGTCACATACGGTGATGATTGGAGCAGATAGCCAAAAGCGTAGCAAGAGCTAGATTTTAAGGAAGTAAGAAGGTATGGTGGCATTGTGACGCAGTGGTTAGCACTGCTGCCGCACAGCACCGAGGACCCGGGTTTGATCCATGTGGAGTTTGCACATTCCTCCCGTGTCTGTGTGGGTTTCACCCTTGTGACATTATGTGAAATGTTCAGAATACAAAATACAGAATATATAATTCACCACTAGATGGAGCTAGGTGCAGAACTATATAAAGCACCGACTCTCAGGCTTCTGAAAGAGAGTTAGAGAGGGGCAGTGAGAGAGGGTAGAGTACAGTTATAGATAGAGTGTAGAGACTAGTGTTAGTAGAGTGTAGATTACTAAATTATTGTTTACTATAGGGGTAAGTGGTCGAGCTTTAATAAGCAGTGTAAATAAAATTTAGCTTTGTTAATGAACGTAGCTTCTGTGGTCTTTGTGAACACAACAGCATCCATCCAGACAACAAAATCATAAAGAACACCACAACCCAAAGATGTGCAGGATAGGTGGATTGGCCACGCTAAATTGCCCCTTAATTGGAAAAACAAATTGGGCACTTTGCAAAGAACAAAGAAAAGTACAGCACAGGAACAGGCCCTTCGGCCCTCCAAACCTCCGCCGACCATCTAATTTAAAATCTTCTACACTTCTGGGGTCTGTATCCCTCTGTTCCCATCCGATTCATGTATTTGTCAAGATGCCCCTTAAACGTCACTATCGTCCCTGCTTCCATCACCTCTTCCAGCAGCAAGTTCCAGGCACCCACTACCCTCTGTGTAAAAAAAACCTTACCTCGTAAATCTCCTCTAAACCTTGCCCCTCGCACCTTAAACCTATGCCCCCTAGTAATTGACCCCTCCACCCTGGAAAAAAAGTCTCTGACTATCCACTCTATGCCCCTCATAATTTTGTAGACCTCTATCAGGTCGCCCCTCAACCTCCTTCGTTCCAGTGAGAACAAACCTAGTTTATTCAACCTCTCCTCATAGCTAATGTCCTCCATACCAGGCAACATCCTGGTAAATCTCTAAAGCCTCCACATGCTTCTGGTAGTGTGGCGACCAGAATTGAACACTATACTCTGGTAGTGTGGCCTAACGAACATTCTATACAGCTGCAACTTGACTTGCCAATTTTTATATTCAATGCCCCGGCCAATGAAGGCAAGCATGCCGTATGCCTTCTTGATTACCTTCTCCACCTGTGTTGCCCCTTTCAGTGACCTGTGGACCTGTACACCAAGATCTCTCTGACTGTCAATACTCTTGAGGGTTCTACCATTCACTGTATATTCCCTACCTGTATTAGACTCTCCAAAATGCATTACCTCACATTTGTCCTGATTAAACGCATCTGCCATCTCGCCGACCAAGTCTCCAAACGATCTAAATCCTGCTGTATCCTCTGACAGTCCTCATCGCTATCCGCAATTCCACCAACCTTTGTGTCCTCTGCAAACTTACTAATCAGACTAATTACATTTTCCGCCAAATCATTTATATATACAAAATTTATATTAAAAACGTAGAGAGATGGAGAGATTTAGGGAGGAAATTTCAGAGCTTTGCTCAAGAGGCAAGAATATGGTCTTATTAGGTTCTTATGGTCTTATTAGATTCTTGATTAATAAGGGGATCAGGGTTTATGGGAGCGGGCAGGAGAATGGGGATGAGAAAATATCAGCCATGATTGAATGGCGGGGCAGACTCGATGGGCCTAATTCTGCTCCTATGGCAGGGGCTGTTTAGCACAGGGGCTGTTTAGCACAGGGCTAAATCGCTGGCTTTGAAAGCAGACCAAGGCAGGCCAGCAGCACGGTTCAATTCCCGTAACAGCCTCCCCGAACAGGCGCCGGAATGTGGCGACTAGAGGCTTTTCACAGTAACTTCATTTGAAGCCTACTTGTGACAATAAGTGATTTTCATTTCATTTTTCATTTCATGTCTTATGGTCTAATTCGATCAATGCAGACATCTCAAATGTTGTGGGGTAGGAGGTGATTCAGAGATAAGGAGGGGGGAGATCATGGACGTAACTGAAAACAAAGGTGAAGATTTTAAGATAAAAGTGTTGCTTGACTGGGAGCATTGTAGGTCAGCGAACACAAGGGACAGGTAAATGAGACGGTGCAACTAAGAAACAAGCAGCAGAGTTTTGACTAGAACTTTGGCACATAACTTAAAAATAAAGGGTCTCCTATTTAAGACGGAGATGAGAATTTTTTCCCCTCAGGAGCTGTTAGCATGTGGGATTCTCTTTCTCAGAGCAGCGGGGGCTAGATCATTGACTGACAAGGGAGTTGAAGGCTATAGGGGGAAGAGGTGAAATGGAGGCCACAATCAGATCAACAATGATCTTATTGGATGTGGAGCAGGCTCCTAACTCATATGTATGACCAGCCAGGTCCCTGAATTGTGCCTCGTAGATGGTGAACATGCTTTAGGGAGTCAAGAGGTCAGTTAATCTTCACAGAATTCCCAGCCTCTGGTGGGCTCTTGTTGCCACAGTATTTATATGGCTAGTCAATGGTAACCAGGATGTTGTTAGCAGGGGCGGCACATTAGCACAAAGGTTAGCACTGCTGCCTCACAGCTCCAGAGACCTGTGTTCAATTCCAACCGAGTGTATGTGTGGAGTTCGCACTTTCTCCTCGTGTCTGCGTGGGTTTCCTCCAGGTTCCTCCCACAGTTCAAAGATGTGCAGGTTAGGTGGATTGGCCATGATCAATTACCCCGAAGTCTCTAAAAGGTTAGGTTAGGTGGGGTTTAAGGGGATAGGGTGGGTGCCTGATCCTAGGTAGGGTACGCTTTCAGAGGGCCAGTGCAGACTCGATGGGCCGAATGACCTCCTTCTGCACTGTAGTGATTCTATGATTCAGCTACGGTAATGCCACTAAATATCATGGGGGATAGTTAGATTCTCTCTTGAAGGAGATAGTAATTGCCTAGCATTTGATGGCACAAATGAAGGGGGAGGCTGTGGCATAGTGGTAATATCATTTAACTAATAATCCAGTGGCCCAAGCTAATGTTGATGGAACAGTGGCTCAACTCCCATCACAGCAGCTAGTAGAACGTAATTCAATTAAATTAATTAATAAATCTGGGATTCAAGCTCGTCCCAATAACATTGATCACTTAACTATCGCCAATAGTTGTAAAAACCCTGAGAAACACGCCGTCTTTATCGTATCTGGCCGAGATGCGACTCCTGACCCACAGCCAATATAGTTGATTCTTATCTGCCCTCTGAAATGGTCGAGCAAGCCACTCAGTGTTACCAAATTATTACAGAAACAAAAGTTTCTGATATAGATCCAAAAGGTAATCTGATATAGATCTAGTTATCAAGCCAAAATAAACATTAAAACAAATGATATTTTGACAGATATTTTAATCTTCACACACGATTGGGAACACGTCTCTTTCCAAAAAATTTGCCGTGATATTTTAAGTCAAACGGGCTTAACACTTTGCGAATTCCCAGCATGTTCATGGTTGCAATTCTTTCAAAGGTCCAGGGATTCTGATTGTTTTTAGCCTTCTGCTCATCTTCCTTTTTCAGCTCCTCCAAATGTTTCTTGCTGACTGCCTTTGCAGGAAATGGCAGCTTCTTGGCAACTTCTGACAGAAAGGGCTCCACCTCCTCAAACGTGCACTTGCCTCCAAACTCCACTACAATTCGGCCATACTTGACTGGAGTGACATGGTGATCGATGGCCCCTTTCCCACCGCCCATTCTCTGACCTAATCCTTTGCGTGTGATGGGTTTATATGGAGCATTTACACGCCAACGAGCAAACATGGTTTTGGCATCCATCCGCCGGTTAATGGTGAGGCGCATCATTTCAAAGTGGCCCCAGTGAAGATAACCACCTCCGAGAGCCTGCAGAAAGGGTGGGCAAAAAGAGGGTGGGGCGTGGGAGGGGGAGGAATAAATGGAACATTGACGTTATAATTGATTTTTGACAGAACATTTTGGTTTGGTTTGTTATTCCCACACTGTCTCTATTAAACGGTCAATGCAATTTGTAATGTTAATAGTGGCATGTCCATGTTACACAGGAACTATGAACCTACCAGATACAACACAGTGCAACCTCTAAACCTATCTTCAAATGTATCCCATTTTGTGATGCAGTTTATCAACTCCTAGCTTTTGCTAGCGTATCATACTTCTTACAAGATGATCAGAGGATTGGTTAGGGTGAGAGCCTTTTTCCTCGGATGGTGATGTCTAGCACGAGGGGACATAGCTTTAAATTGAGGGGAGATAGATATAAGACAGACGTCAGAGGTAGGTTCTTGACTCAGAGAGTAGTAAGGGTGTGGAATGCCCTGCCTGCAACAGTAGTGGACTCGCCAACACTAAGGGTATTCAAATGGTCATCGGATAGACATATGGGATAAGGGAATAGTGTAAATGGGTTTTAGAGTGGTTTCACAGGTCGGCGCAACAGCAAGGGCTGAAGGGCCTGTACTGCGCTGTAATGTTCTATGTTCCATGTTACTGCCGCTCGCCAATTTCAAGTTTAGATATTTGTTGTAACATTTCATATTCAACTGAAAGCAGTCCATATTAATTCCATCACACTCAGAATTAGTTTCCTCTGATCCCAGGTCCTTTGCCAATCTTCCACATTATCCAAAATGTCCCCAGTCTGTGCTACACACTCCACAGTCAACTGCAAGAGAGAATATTAGCAGCTCAATATTTATTGCTTTGAAGAATTTTGTCAGATGCAATGTTGCAGTTTATTTTGAAGAGAACAAAAATGCAAAGAGGGTGCCTTTTGTTCAGAGTACTTGCCTTCTTCACCCATATGGAAGAAAATGCTCACTTCAAAATATTTTATCGTCATCTTGGAGGCACCCTTGCTCCCTCCCAGATGGCTCTGGTGACATCAGTTCTAATCAGGGTCCAGGAGTGACTCCCTAAATCAGGAGGTACGGACAGGAACAAGAATTTCACACCTGCATTGGACAGATCAACCAATCCATCGGAAGCAATCTGTGGAATACAGATTGCTGACCTTGTAATTTGGCATTTCCTAGTCAGGCAGTTGTAGTCACATAATCGACTGCAACTGGGTTTGTGCAGATGCTCAGGGATTCTCCCAATGATTGATACCACCGAGGCACTCCAGCAGACAAGGGGGGGCTTTACTAGGGAGGCTCGACGGCAGTAATCAAACCAATTTATATTTATAAATTTTCTTTTCCATCTAATACCAATTGTTATCATACATTAGAGGAAATGCAGATACTTACTACAATTCCGTACTGTCCATTGGTGAATTCAGTCACCCGAGTTGCTGGTCCGCGGATATCTCCCAGTCTTTTCATCCAGCGCCTGGGCTTCTTGTAGTTGGGGGCTTTATTAAGGAATTTCAGCTTTGGCTTCTCCGGAATGACCACATCTGCGAAAAGAAACGCACAGACTTCAACCAGACCATCCCGTGAACTCAATGCACCCCAACAACCAGACCATCCTGTCAACTCACTGCACCCCAGCAACCAGACCATCCCATCAACGCACTGCGCTCCAGCAACCAGACCATCCCGTCAACTCAATGCACCCCAACAACCAGACCATCTGTCAACTCACTGCAACCCAGCAACCAGACCATCTGTCAACTCACTGCAACCCAGCAACCAGACCATCCCATGAACTCACTGCACGCCAGCAACCAGACCATCCAGTCAACTCACTGCGCTCCAGCAACCAGACCATCCCATCAACGCACTGCACCCCAACAACCAGACCATCCCGTCAACTCACTGCACGCCAGCAACCAGACCATCCCGTCAACTCACTGCACCCCAGCAACCAGACCATCCCGTCAACTCTCTGCACACCAGCAACCAGACCATCTGTCAACTCACTGCATCCAAGCAATCAGACCATCCCGTCAACTCACTGCAACGCAGCAACCAGACCATCTGTCAACTCACTGCAACCCAGCAACCAGACCATCCCGTCAACTCACTGCAACCCAGCAACCAGACCATCCCATCAACTCACTGCACCCCAGCAACCAGACCATCTGTCAACTCACTGCAACCCAGCAACCAGACCATCCCATCAACGCACTGCACTCCAGCAACCAGACCATCTGTCAACTCACTGCGCCCCAACAACCAGACCATCCCATCAACGCACTGCACTCCAGCAACAAGACCATCCCATCAACTCACTGCAACCCAGCAACCAGACCATCCCATCAACGCACTGCACTCCAGCAACCAGACCATCTGTCAACTCACTGCGCCCCAACAACCAGACCATCCCATCAACGCACTGCACTCCAGCAACAAGACCATCCCATCAACTCACTGCAACCCAGCAACCAGACCATCCCATCAACGCACTGCACCCCAGCAACCAGACCATCTGTCAACTCACTGCATCCCAGCAATCAGAACATTCCGTCAACTCACTGCACCCCAGCAACCAGACCATCCGTCAACTCACTGCACCCCAGCAACCAGACCATCCCGTCAACTCACTGCATCCCAGCAACCAGACCATCTGTCAACTCACTGCAACCCAGCAACCAGACCATCCCGTCAACTCACTGCACCCCAGCAACCAGACCATCTGTCAACTCACTGCAACTCAGCAACCAGGCCATCCCGTCAACTCACTGCACCCCAGCAACCAGACCATCTGTCAACTCACTGCAACTCAGCAACCAGGCCATCCCGTCAACTCACTGCACTCCAGCAACCAGACCATCCCATCAACTCACTGCACCCCAGCAACAAGACCGTCTGACAACTCGCTGCAGCCCAGCAATCAGACCATCCCGACAACTCACTGCACCCCAACAACCAGGCCATCACGTCAACGCACTGCACTCCAGCAACCAGACCATCCCATCAACTCACTGCACCCCAACAACTAGACCATCCCATCAACGCACTGCACTCCAGCAACCAGACCATCCCATCAACTCACTGCACCCCAGCAACCAGACCATCTGTCTACTCACTGCAACCCAGCAACCAGACCATCCCATCAACTCATTGCACCCCAGCAACAAGACCGTCTGTCAACTCGCTGCAGCCCAGCAATCAGACCATTCCGTCAACTCATTGCACCCCAGAAACCAGACCGTCTGTCAACTCGCTGCAGCCCAGCAATCAGACCACTCCGTCAACTCACTGCACCCCAGCAACCAGACCGTCTGTCAACTCACTGCAGCCCAGGAACCAGACCATCCCATCAACTCACTGCACCTCAGCAACCAGACCATCCTGTCAACTCACTGCAACCCAGCAACCAGACCATCTGTCAACTCAATGCACCCCAGCAACCAGACCGTCTGTCAACTCACTGCAGCCCAGCAACCAGACCATCCCATCAACACACTGCACCTCAGCAACCAGACCATCTGTCAACTTACTGCACCCCAGCAACCAAACCGTCGGTCAACTCGCTGCAGCCCAGCAACCAGACCATCCCGTCAACTCACTGCACCCCAGCAACCAGACCATCCTGTCAACTCACTGCAGCCCAGCAACCAGACCATCCCGTCAACTCACTGCACCCCAGCAACGAGACCATCCCATCAACTCACTGCACCCCAGCAACCAGACCATCCGGTCAACTCACTGCAACCCAGCAACCAGACTATCCCTTCAACTCACTGCACCCCAACAACCAGACCATCCTGTCAACTCACTGCAACCCAGCAACCAGACCATCCCATCAACTCACTGCCCCCCAGCAACAAGACCATCCGTCAACTCACTGCACCCCAGCAACAAGGCCATCCCATCAACTCACTGCCCCCCAGCAACAAGACCATCCGTCAACTCACTGCACGCCAGCAACCAGACCATCCTCTCAACTCACTGCACCCCAGCAACCAAACCATCTGGCAATTCACTGCAGCCCAGAAATCAGACCATCCCATCAACTCACTGCACCCCAACAACCAGGCCATCACGTCAACGCACTGCACTCCAGCAACCAGACCATCCCATCAACTCACTGCACCCCAGCAACCAGACCATCCTGTCAACTCACTGCACCCCAGCAACCAGACCATCCTGTCAACTTACTGCAACCCAGCAACCAGACCATCCCATCAACTCACTGCACCCCAGCAACCAGACCATCCCGTCAACTCACTGCACGCCAGCAACCAGACCATCCCGTCAACTCACTGCACCCCAACAACCAGACCATCCCGTCAACTCACTGCAACCCAGCAACCAGACCATCCCATCAACGCACTGCGCTCCAGCAATCAGACCATCCTGTCAACTCACTGCACCCCAGCAACCAGACCATCTGTCAACTCACTGCATCCCAGCAAACAGACCATCCCATCAACGCACTGCACCCCAGCAACCAGACCATCCCATCAACGCACTGCACCCCAGCAACCAGACCATCCCGCCAACTCACTGCACCCCAGCAACCAGACCATCCCGTCAACTCTCTGCACCCCAGCAACCAGACCATCCCGTCAACTCACTGCATCCCAGCAACCAGACCATCTGTCAACTCACTGCATACCAGCAATCAGACCATCCCGTCAACTCACTGCAACGCAGCAACCAGACCATCTGTCAACTCACTGCAACCCAGCAACCAGACCATCCCGTCAACTCACTGCACCCCGGCAACCAGACCGTCTGTCAACTCGCTGCAGCCCAGAAATCAGACCATCCCGTCAACTCACTGCACCCCAACAACCAGGCCATCACGTCAACGCACTGCACTCCAGCAACCACATCATCCCATCAACTCACTGCACCCCAACAACTAGACCATCCCATGAACGCACTGCACTCCAGCAACCAGACCGTCCCATCAACTCACTGCACCACAGCAACCAGACCATCTGTCAACTCACTGCAACCCAGCAACCAGACCATCCCATCAACTCACTGCACCGCAGCAACAAGACCGTCTGTCAACTCGCTGCAGCCCAGCAACCAGACCATCCCGTCAACTCACTGCACCCCAACAACGAGACCATCCCGTCAACTCACTGCACCCCAGCAACCAGACCATCCCATCAACCCACTGCGCTCCAGCAACCAGACCATCCTGTCAACTCACTGCACCCCAGCAACCAGACCATCTGTCAACTCACTGCAACCCAGCAAACAGACCATCCCATCAACGCACTGCACCCCAGCAACCAGACCATCCCGGCAACTCTCTGCACCCCAGCAACCTGACCATCCCGTCAACTCACTGCATCCCAGCAATCAGACCATCCTGTCAACTCCCTGCACCCCAGCAACCAGACCATCCTGTCAACTCCCTGCACCCCAGCAACCAGACCATCCTGTCAACTCCCTGCACCCCAGCAACCAGACCATCCTGTCAACTCACTGCACCCCAGCAACCAGACCATCCTGTCAACTCACTGCACCCCAGCAACCAGACCATCCCGTCAACTCACTGCACCCCAACAACCAGACCATCCCGTCAACTCACTGCACCCCAGCAACCGGACCATCCCATCAACGCGCTGCGCTCCAGCAACCAGACCATCCCGTCAACTCACTGCACCCCAACAACCAGACCATCCAGTCAACTAGCTGCGCTCCAGCAACCAGACCATCCCATCAACGCACTGCGCTCCAGCAACCGGACCTTCCCGTCAACTCACTGCACGCCAGCAACCAGACCATCCCGTCAACTCACTGCACCCCAGCAACCAGACCATCTGTCAACTCACTGCAACCCAGCAAACAGACCATCCCATCAACGCACTGCACCCCAGCAACCATACCATCCCGTCAACTCACTGCACCCCAGCAACCAGACCATCCCGTCAACTCACTGCACCCCAGCAACCAGACCATCCCGTCAACTCTCTGCACACCAGCAACCAGACCATCTGTCAACTCACTGCAGCCCAGCAACCAGACCATCCCGTCAACTCACTGCACCCCAGCAACCAGACCATCCCGTCAACTCACTGCACCCCAGCAACCAGACCATCCCGTCAACTCTCTGCACACCAGCAACCAGACCATCTGTCAACTTACTGCACCCCAGCAACCAGACCGTCGGTCAACTCGCTGCAGCCCAGCAACCAGACCATCCCGTCAACTCACTGCACCCCAGCAACCAGACCATCCCATCAACTCACTGCCCCCCAGCAACAAGACCATCCGTCAACTCACTGCACCCCAGCAACCAGGCCATCCCATCAACTCACTGCCCCCCAGCAACAAGACCATCCGTCAACTCACTGCACGCCAGCAACCAGACCATTCGTCAACTCACTGCACCCCAGCAACCAGACCATCCAGTCAACTCACTGCGCCCCAGCAACCAGACCATCCCGTCAACTCACTGCACCCCAACAAGCAGACCATCCCGTCAACTCACTGCACCCCAGCAACCAGACCATCCTGTCAACTCACTGCACCCCAGCAACCAGACCATCCCATCAACGCACTGCGCTCAAGCAACCAGTCAATCCTGTCAACTCACTGCACCCCAGCAACCAGACCATCTGTCAACTCACTGCAACCCGTCAACCAGACCAACCGTCAACTCACTGCACCCCAGCAACCAGACCATCCCATCAACGCACTGCGCTCAAGCAACCAGACCATCCTCTCAACTCACTGCACTCCAGCAACCAAACCATCTGGCAATTCACTGCAGCCCAGAAATCAGACCATCCCATCAACTCATTGCACCCCAGAAACCAGACCGTCTGTCAACTCGCTGCAGCCCAGCATTCAGACCATTCCGTCAACTCACTGCACCCCAGCAACCAGACCGTCTGTCAACTCACTGCAGCCCAGGAACCAGACCATCCCATCAACTCACTGCACCTCAGCAACCAGACCATCCTGTCAACTCACTGCAACCCAGCAACCAGACCATCTGTCAACTCAATGCACCCCAGCAACCAGACCGTCTGTCAACTCACTGCAGCCCAGCAACCAGACCATCCCATCAACACACTGCACCTCAGCAACCAGACCATCTGTCAACTTACTGCACCCCAGCAACCAAACCGTCGGTCAACTCGCTGCAGCCCAGCAACCAGACCATCCCGTCAACTCACTGCACCCCAGCAACCAGACCATCCTGTCAACTCACTGCAGCCCAGCAACCAGACCATCCCGTCAACTCACTGCAACGCAGCAACCAGACCATCTGTCAACTCACTGCAACCCAGCAACTAGACCATCCCGTCAACCCACTGCACCCCGGCAACCAGACCGTCTGTCAACTCGCTCCAGCCCAGAAATCAGACCATCCCGTCAACTCACTGCACCCCAACAACCAGGCCATCACGTCAACGCACTGCACTCCAGCAACCACATCATCCCATCAACTCACTGCACCCCAACAACTAGACCATCCCATGAACGCACTGCACTCCAGCAACCAGACCGTCCCATCAACTCACTGCACCACAGCAACCAGACCATCTGTCAACTCACTGCAACCCACCAACCAGACCATCCCATCAACTCACTGCACCGCAGCAACAAGACCGTCTGTCAACTCGCTGCAGCCCAGCAATCAGACCATTCCGTCAACTCACTGCACCCCAGCAACCAGACCGTCTGTCAACTCACTGCACGCCAGCAACCAGACCATCCCGTCAACTCACTGCACCCCAACAACCAGACCATCCCGTCAACTCACTGCACCCCAGCAACCAGACCATCCCTTCAACCCACTGCGCTCCAGCAACCAGACCATCCTGTCAACTCACTGCACCCCAGCAACCAGACCATCTGTCAACTCACTGCAACCCAGCAAACAGACCATCCCATCAACGCACTGCACCCCAGCAACCAGACCATCCCGTCAACTCTCTGCACCCCAGCAACCAGACCATCCCGTCAACTCACTGCATCCCAGCAACCAGACCATCCCGTCAACTCACTCCAACGCAGCAACCAGACCATCTGTCAACTCACTGCAACCCAGCAACCAGACCATCTGTCAACTCACTGCAACCCAGAAACCAGACCATCCCACCAACGCACTGCACTCCAGCAACCAGACCATCCCGTCAACTCACTGCAACCCAGCAACCGGATCATCTGTCAACTCACTGCAGCCCAGCAATCAGACCATCCTGTCAACGCCCTGCACCCCAGCAACCAGACCATCCTATCAACTCACTGCACGCCAGCAACCAGACCATCCCGTCAACTCACTGCACCCCAACAACCAGACCATCCCGTCAACTCACTGCACCCCAGCAACCAGACCATCCCATCAACGCGCTGCGCTCCAGCAACCAGACCATCCCGTCAACTCACTGCACCCCAACAACCAGACCATCCAGTCAACTCACTGCGCTCCAGCAACCAGACCATCCCATCAACGCACTGCGCTCCAGCAACCAGACCATCCCGTCAACTCACTGCACCCCAACAACCAGACCATCCCGTCAACTCACTGCATCCCAGCAACCAGACCATCCCGTCAACTCACTCCAACGCAGCAACCAGACCATCTGTCAACTCACTGCAACCCAGCAACCAGACCATCTGTCAACTCACTGCAACCCAGAAACCAGACCATCCCACCAACGCACTGCACTCCAGCAACTAGACCATCCCATCAACTCACTCCAACGCAGCAACCAGACCATCTGTCAACTCACTGCAGCCCAGCAATCAGACCATCCCGTCAACTCACTGCACCCCGGCAACCAGGCCATCACGTCAACGCACTGCACTCCAGCAACCAGACCATCCCATCAACTCACTGCACCCCAACAACTAGACCATCCCATCAACGCACTGCACTCCAGCAACCAGACCATCCCATCAACTCACTGCACCCCAGCAACCAGACCATCTGTCAACTCACTGCAACCCAGCAACCAGACCATCCCATCAACTCACTGCACCCCAGCAACAAGACCGTCTGTCAACTCGCTGCAGCACAGCAATCAGACCATTCCGTCAACTCACTGCACTCCAGCAACCAGACCATCCCATCAACTCACTGCACCTCAGCAACCAGACCATCCTGTCAACTCTCTGCAACCCAGCAACCAGACCATCCCATCATCACACTGCACCTCAGCAACCAGACCATCCGTCAACTCACTGCACCCCAGCAACCAGGCCATCCCATCAACTCACTGCCCCCCAGCAACAAGACCATCCGTCAACTCACTGCACCCCAGCAACCAGACCATTCGTCAACTCACTGCACCCCAGCAACCACACCATCTGTGAACTCACTGCACCCCAGCAACTAGACCATCCGTCAACTCGCTGCACCCCAGCAACCAACATATCCCGCTACTCACTGCACCCCAGCAACCAGACCATCTGTGAACTCGCTGCACCCGAGCAACCAGACCATCTGTGAACTCGCTGCACCCGAGCAACGAGACCATCCCGTCAACTCACTGCGCCCCAGCAACCAGACCATCCCGTCAACTCACTGCACCCCAACAAGCAGACCATCCCATCAACGCACTGCGCTCAAGCAACCAGACAATCCTGTCAACTCACTGCACCCCAGCAACCAGACCATCCCGTCAACTCACTGCACCCCAGCAACCAGACCATCCCATCAACGCACTGCGCTCAAACAACCAGACCATCCTCTCAACTCACTGCACCCCAGCAACCAAACCATCTGGCAACTCACTGCAGACCAGAAATCAGACCATCCCATCAACTCACTGCACCCCAACAACCAGGCCATCACGTCAACGCATTGCAGTCCAGCAACCAGACCATCCCATCAACTCACTGCACCCCAGCAACCAGACCATCCTGTCAACTCACTGCAACCCAGCAACCAGACCATCCCATCAACTCACTGCACCCCAGCAACCAGACCATCCCGTCAACTCACTGCAACGCAGCAACCAGACCATCCCGTCAACTCACTGCAACGCAGCAACCAGACCATCCCGTCAACTCACTGCATTCCAGCAACCAGACCATCTGTCAACTCACTGCAGCCCAGCAACCAGACCATCCCGTCAACTCACTGCAACCCAGCAACCAGACCATCTGTCAACTCGCTGCACCCCAGCACCAGACCATCCCATCAACACACTGCAACCCAGCAACCAGAACATCCCGTCAACTCACTGCACCCCAACAACCAGACCATCCAGTCAACTCTGCGCTCCAGCAACAAGACCATCCCATCAACGCACTGCGCTCCAGCAACCAGACCTTCCCGTCAACTCACTGCACGCCAGCAACCAGACCATCCCGTCAACTCACTGCACCCCAGCAACCAGACCATCCCGTCAACTCACTGCACCCCAGCAACCAGACCATCCCGTCAACTCTCTGCACACCAGCAACCAGACCATCTGTCAACTCACTGCAGCCCAGCAACCAGACCATCCGTCAACTCACTGCAACCCAGCAACCAGACCGTCGGTCAACTCGCTGCAGCCCAGCAACCAGACCATCCCGTCAACTCACTGCACCCCAGCAACCAGACCATCCCATCAACTCACTGCCCCCCAGCAACAAGACCATCCGTCAACTCACTGCACCCCAGCAACCAGGCCATCCCATCAACTCACTGCCCCCCAGCAACAAGACCATCCGTCAACTCACTGCACGCCAGCAACCAGACCATTCGTCAACTCACTGCACCCCAGCAACCAGACCATCCCGTCAACTCACTGCGCCCCAGCAACCAGACCATCCCGTCAACTCACTGCACCCCAACAAGCAGACCATCCCGTCAACTCACTGCACCCCAGCAACCAGACCATCCCATCAACGCACTGCGCTCCAGTAACCAGACCATCCTGTCAACTCACTGCACCCCAGGAACCAGACCATCCCGTCAACTCACTGCATCCCAGCAACCAGACCATCTGTCAACTCACTGCATCCCAGCAATCAGACCATCCCGTCAACTCACTGCAACGCAGCAACCAGACCATCTGTCAACTCGCTGCATCCCAGCAACCAGACCATCTGTCAACTCACTGCAACTCAGCAATCAGACCATCGCGTCAACTCACTGCACCCCAGCAATCAGACCATCTGTCAACTCGCTGCATCCCAGCAACCAGACCATCTGTCAACTCACTGCAACGCAGCAACCAGACCATCTGTCAACTCACTGCAACGCAGCAACCAGACCATCTGTCAACTCACTGCACCCCAGCAATCAGACCATCTGTCAACTCACTGCATCCCAGCAATCAGACCATCCCGTCAACTCACTGCAACGCAGCAACCAGACCATCTGTCAACTCGCTGCATCCCAGCAACCAGACCATCTGTCAACTCACTGCAACTCAGCAATCAGACCATCGCGTCAACTCACTGCGCCTCAGCAACCAGACCATCCCGTCAACTCACTGCACCCCAGCAACCAGACCATCTGTCAACTCACTGCAACCCAGCAACCAGACCATCCCATCAACTCACTGCATCCCAGCAATCAGACCATCCCGTCAACTCACTGCACCTCAGCAACCAGACCATCCCGTCAACTCACTGCATCCCAGCAACCAGACCATCTGTCAACTCACTGCATCCCAGCAATCAGACCATCCCAACAACTCACTGCAACCCAGCAACGAGACTATCTGTCAACTCACTGCAACCCAGCAACCAGACCATCTGTCAACTCACTGCACGCCAGCAACCAGACCATCTGTCAACTCACTGCACCCCAGCAACCAGACCACCCCATCAACGCACTGCACCCCAGCAACCAGACCGTCTGACAACTCGCTGCAGCCCAGCAATCAGACCATTCCGTCAACTCACTGCACCCCGGCAACCAGACCGTCTGTCAACTCGCTGCAGCCCAGAAATCAGACCATCCCATCAACTCACTGCACTCCAGCAACCAGACCATCCCATCAACTCACTGCACCCCAGCAACCAGACCATCTGTCAACTCACTGCACCCCAGCAACAAGACCGTCTGTCAACTCACTGCACCCCAGCAACCAGACCGTCTGTCAACTCACTGCAGCCCAGCAACCAGACCATCCCATCAACCCACTGTGCTCCAGCAACCAGACCATCCTGTCAACTCACTGCAGCCCAGCAACCAGACCATCCCGTCAACTCACTGCAACCCAGCAACCAGACCATCTGTCAACTCACTGCGCCTCAGCAACCAGACCATCCCGTCAACTCACTGCACCCCAACAACCAGGCCATCACGTCAACGCATTGCAGTCCAGCAACCAGACCATCCCATCAACTCACTGCACCCCAGCAACCAGACCATCCTGTCAACTCACTGCAACCCAGCAACCAGACCATCCCATCAACTCACTGCACCCCAGCAACCAGACCATCCCGTCAACTCACTGCAACGCAGCAACCAGACCATCCCGTCAACTCACTGCAACGCAGCAACCAGACCATCCCGTCAACTCACTGCATTCCAGCAACCAGACCATCTGTCAACTCACTGCAGCCCAGCAACCAGACCATCCCGTCAACTCACTGCAACCCAGCAACCAGACCATCTGTCAACTCGCTGCACCCCAGCACCAGACCATCCCATCAACACACTGCAACCCAGCAACCAGAACATCCCGTCAACTCACTGCACCCCAACAACCAGACCATCCAGTCAACTCTGCGCTCCAGCAACAAGACCATCCCATCAACGCACTGCGCTCCAGCAACCAGACCTTCCCGTCAACTCACTGCACGCCAGCAACCAGACCATCCCGTCAACTCACTGCACCCCAGCAACCAGACCATCTGTCAACTCACTGCAACCCAGCAAACAGACCATCCCATCAACGCACTGCACCCCAGCAACCATACCATCCCGTCAACTCACTGCACCCCAGCAACCAGACCATCCCGTCAACTCACTGCACCCCAGCAACCAGACCATCCCGTCAACTCTCTGCACACCAGCAACCAGACCATCTGTCAACTCACTGCAGCCCAGCAACCAGACCATCCGTCAACTCACTGCAACCCAGCAACCAGACCGTCGGTCAACTCGCTGCAGCCCAGCAACCAGACCATCCCGTCAACTCACTGCACCCCAGCAACCAGACCATCCCATCAACTCACTGCCCCCCAGCAACAAGACCATCCGTCAACTCACTGCACCCCAGCAACCAGGCCATCCCATCAACTCACTGCCCCCCAGCAACAAGACCATCCGTCAACTCACTGCACGCCAGCAACCAGACCATTCGTCAACTCACTGCACCCCAGCAACCAGACCATCCCGTCAACTCACTGCGCCCCAGCAACCAGACCATCCCGTCAACTCACTGCACCCCAACAAGCAGACCATCCCGTCAACTCACTGCACCCCAGCAACCAGACCATCCCATCAACGCACTGCGCTCCAGTAACCAGACCATCCTGTCAACTCACTGCACCCCAGGAACCAGACCATCCCGTCAACTCACTGCATCCCAGCAACCAGACCATCTGTCAACTCACTGCATCCCAGCAATCAGACCATCTGTCAACTCACTGCAACGCAGCAACCAGACCATCTGTCAACTCACTGCAACGCAGCAACCAGACCATCTGTCATCTCACTGCACCCCAGCAATCAGACCATCTGTCAACTCACTGCATCCCAGCAATCAGACCATCCCGTCAACTCACTGCAACGCAGCAACCAGACCATCTGTCAACTCGCTGCATCCCTGCAACCAGACCATCTGTCAACTCACTGCAACTCAGCAATCAGACCATCGCGTCAACTCACTGCGCCTCAGCAACCAGACCATCCCGTCAACTCACTGCACCCCAGCAACCAGACCATCTGTCAACTCACTGCAACCCAGCAACCAGACCATCCCATCAACTCACTGCATCCCAGCAATCAGACCATCCCGTCAACTCACTGCACCTCAGCAACCAGACCATCCCGTCAACTCACTGCATCCCAGCAACCAGACCATCTGTCAACTCACTGCATCCCAGCAATCAGACCATCCCAACAACTCACTGCAACCCAGCAACGAGACTATCTGTCAACTCACTGCAACCCAGCAACCAGACCATCTGTCAACTCACTGCACGCCAGCAACCAGACCATCTGTCAACTCACTGCACCCCAGCAACCAGACCACCCCATCAACGCACTGCACCCCAGCAACCAGACCGTCTGACAACTCGCTGCAGCCCAGCAATCAGACCATTCCGTCAACTCACTGCACCCCGGCAACCAGACCGTCTGTCAACTCGCTGCAGCCCAGAAATCAGACCATCCCATCAACTCACTGCACTCCAGCAACCAGACCATCCCATCAACTCACTGCACCCCAGCAACCAGACCATCTGTCAACTCACTGCACCCCAGCAACAAGACCGTCTGTCAACTCACTGCACCCCAGCAACCAGACCGTCTGTCAACTCACTGCAGCCCAGCAACCAGACCATCCCATCAACCCACTGTGCTCCAGCAACCAGACCATCCTGTCAACTCACGGCACCCC
Organism: Scyliorhinus torazame; assembly: GCF_047496885.1. NCBI lineage: Eukaryota > Metazoa > Chordata > Chondrichthyes > Carcharhiniformes > Scyliorhinidae > Scyliorhinus > Scyliorhinus torazame. Next base: position 76,900,004 of record NC_092723.1, read on the forward strand.
AGCAACCAGACCATCTGTCAACTCACTGCACCCCAGCAACCAGACCATCTGTCAACTCACTGCATCCCAGCAATCAGAACATTCCGTCAACTCACTGCACCCCAGCAACCAGACCATCCGTCAACTCACTGCACCCCAGCAACCAGACCATCCCGTCAACTCACTGCATCCCAGCAACCAGACCATCTGTCAACTCACTGCAACCCAGCAACCAGACCATCCCGTCAACTCACTGCACCCCAGCAACCAGACCATCTGTCAACTCACTGCAACCCAGCAACCAGGCCATCCCGTCAACTCACTGCACCCCAGCAACCAGACCATCCTGTCAACTCACTGCAGCCCAGCAACCAGACCATCCCGTCAACTCACTGCACCCCAGCAACGAGACAATCCCATCAACTCACTGCACCCCAGCAACCAGACCATCCGGTCAACTCACTGCAACCCAGCAACCAGACTATCCCTTCAACTCACTGCACCCCAGCAACCAGACCATCCTGTCAACTCACTGCAACCCAGCAACCAGACCATCCCATCAACTCACTGCCCCCCAGCAACAAGACCATCCGTCAACTCACTGCACGCCAGCAACCAGACCATTCGTCAACTCACTGCACCCCAGCAACCAGACCATCCGTCAACTCACTGCACCCCAGCAACCAGACCATCCCGTCAACTCACTGCATCCCAGCAACCAGACCATCTGTCAACTCACTGCAACCCAGCAACCAGACCATCCCGTCAACTCACTGCACCCCAGCAACCAGACCATCTGTCAACTCACTGCAACCCAGCAACCAGGCCATCCCGTCAACTCACTGCACCCCAGCAACCAGACCATCCTGTCAACTCACTGCAGCCCAGCAACCAGACCATCCCGTCAACTCACTGCACCCCAGCAACGAGACAATCCCATCAACTCACTGCACCCCAGCAACCAGACCATCCGGTCAACTCACTGCAACCCAGCAACCAGACTATCCCTTCAACTCACTGCACCCCAGCAACCAGACCATCCTGTCAACTCACTGCAACCCAGCAACCAGACCATCCCATCAACTCACTGCCCCCCAGCAACAAGACCATCCGTCAACTCACTGCACCCCAGCAACCAGGCAATCCCATCAACTCACTGCCCCCCAGCAACAAGACCATCCGTCAACTCACTGCACGCCAGCAACCAGACCATTCGTCAACTCACTGCACCCCAGCAACCAGACCATCTGTGAACTCACTGCACCCCAGCAACCAGACCATCCCGTCAACTCACTGCGCCCCAGCCACCAGACCATCTGTCAACTCACTGCAACCCAGCAACCAGACCATCCCGTCAACTCACTGCACCCCAGCAACCAGACCATCTGTCAACTCACTGCAACCCAGCAACCAGGCCATCCCGTCAACTCACTGCACCCCAGCAACCAGACCATCTGTCAACTCACTGCAACCCAGCAACCAGGCCATCCCGTCAACTCACTGCACCCCAGCAACCAGACCATCCTGTCAACTCACTGCAGCCCAGCAACCAGACCATCCCGTCAACTCACTGCACCCCAGCAACGAGACAATCCCATCAACTCACTGCACCCCAGCAACCAGACCATCCGGTCAACTCACTGCAACCCAGCAACCAGACTATCCCTTCAACTCACTGCACCCCAGCAACCAGACCATCCTGTCAACTCACTGCAACCCAGCAACCAGACCATCCCATCAACTCACTGCCCCCCAGCAACAAGACCATCCGTCAACTCACTGCACCCCAGCAACCAGGCCATCCCATCAACTCACTGCCCCCCAGCAACAAGACCATCCGTCAACTCACTGCACGCCAGCAACCAGACCATTCGTCAACTCACTGCACCCCAGCAACCAGACCATCTGTGAACTCACTGCACCCCAGCAACCAGACCATCCCGTCAACTCACTGCACCCCAACAAGCAGACCATCCCGTCAACTCACTGCACCCCAGCAACCAGACCATCCTGTCAACTCACTGCGCCCCAGCAACCAGACCATCCCATCAACGCACTGCGCTCAAGCAACCAGACAATCCTGTCAACTCACTGCACCCCAGCAACCAGACCATCTGTCAACTCACTGCAACCCATCAACCAGACCATCCCGTCAACTCACTGCACCCCAGCAACCAGACCATTCCATCAACGCACTGCGCTCAAGCAACCAGACCATCCTCTCAACTCACTGCACCCCAGCAACCAAACCATCTGGCAATTCACTGCAGCCCAGAAATCAGACCATCCCATCAACTCACTGCACCCCAACAACCAGGCCATCCTGTCAACTCACTGCACCCCAGCAACCAGACAATCCTGTCAACTTACTGCAACCCAGCAACCAGACCATCCCATCAACTCACTGCACTCCAGCAACCAGACCATCCCGTCATCGCACTGCACTCCAGCAACCAGACCATCCCATCAACTCACTGCACCCCAGCAACCAGACCATCCTGTCAACTCAATGCACCCCAGCAATCAGACCATCCTGTCAACTTACTGCAACCCAGCAACCAGACCATCCCATCAACTCACTGCACTCCAGCAACCAGACCATCCCGTCAACTCACTGCACGCCAGCAAGCAGACCATCCCGTCAACTCACTGCACCCCAACAACCAGACCATCCCGTCAACTCACTGCAACGCAGCAACCAGACCATCCCGTCAACTCACTGCACGCCAGCAACCAGACCATCCCGTCAACTCACTGCACCCCAGCAACCAGACCATCCCGTCAACTCACTGCACCCCAGCAACCAGACCATCCCATCAACGCACTGCACCCCAGCAACCAGACCATCCTGTCAACTCACTGCACCCCAGCAACCAGACCATCTGTCAACTCACTGCAACCCAGCAAACAGACCATCCCATCAACGCACTGCACCCCAGCAACCAGACCATCCCGTCAACTCACTGCACCCCAACAACCAGACCATCCCGTCAACGCACTGCACTCCAGCAACCACATCATCCCATCAACTCACTGCACCCCAACAACTAGGCCATCCCATGAACGCACTGCACTCCAGCAACCAGACCGTCCCATCAACTCACTGCACCACAGCAACCAGACCATCTGTCAACTCACTGCAACCCACCAACCAGACCATCCCATCAACTCACTGCACCGCAGCAACAAGACCGTCTGTCAACTCGCTGCAGCCCAGCAATCAGACCATTCCGTCAACTCACTGCACCCCAGCAACCAGACCGTCTGTCAACTCACTGCACGCCAGCAACCAGACCATCCCGTCAACTCACTGCACCCCAGCAACCAGACCATCGCTTCAACCCACTGCGCTCCAGCAACCAGACCATCCTGTCAACTCACTGCAACCCAGCAAACAGACCATCCCATCAACGCACTGCACCCCAGCAACCAGACCATCCCGTCAACTCACTGCATCCCAGCAACCAGACCATCCCGTCAACTCACTCCAACGCAGCAACCAGACCATCTGTCAACTCACTGCAACCCAGCAACCAGACCATCTGTCAACTCACTGCAACCCAGAAACCAGACCATCCCACCAACGCACTGCACTCCAGCAACCAGACCATCCCGTCAACTCACTGCATCCCAGCAACTCACTGCATCCCAGCAACCAGACCATCTGTCAACTCACTGCAACCCAGCAACCGGATCATCTGTCAACTCACTGCACCCCAGCAATCAGACCATCCTGTCAACTCCCTGCACCCCAGCAACCAGACCATCCTGTCAACTCACTGCACCCCAGCAACCAGACCATCCTATCAACTCACTGCACGCCAGCAACCAGACCATCCCGTCAACTCACTGCACCCCAACAACCAGACCATCCCGTCAACTCACTGCACCCCAGCAACCAGACCATCCCATCAACGCGCTGCGCTCCAGCAACCAGACCATCCCGTCAACTCACTGCACCCCAACAACCAGACCATCCAGTCAACTCACTGCGCTCCAGCAACCAGACCATCCCATCAACGCACTGCGCTCCAGCAACCAGACCATCCCGTCAACTCACTGCACGCCAGCAACCAGACCATCTGTCAACTCACTGCAACCCAGCAAACAGACCATCCCATCAACGCACTGCACCCCAGCAACCAGACCATCCCGTCAACTCACTGCACCCCAGCAACCAGACCATCCCGTCAACTCACTGCACCCCAGCAACCAGACCATCCCGTCAACTCACTGCACCCTAGCAACCAGACCATCCTGTCAACTCACTGCACCCCAGCAACCAGACCATCCCGTCAACTCACTGCACCCCAGCAACGAGACCATCCCATCAACTCACTGCACCCCAGCAACCAGACCATCCGGTCAACTCACTGCAACCCAGCAACCAGACCATCCCATGAACTCACTGCAACTCAGCAACCAGACCATCCCATCAACTCACTGCACCCCAGCAACCAGACCATCCATCAACTCACTGCACCCCAGCAACCAGACCATCCTGTCAACTCACTGCACCTCAGCAACCAGACCATCGGTCAACTCACTGCACCTCAGCAACCTGACCATCCCATCAACGCACTGCGCTCCAGTAACCAGACCATCCTGTCAACTCACTGCAACCCAGCAAACAGACCATCCCATCAACGCACTGCACCCCAGCAATCAGACCATCCCGTCAACTCACTGCATCCCAGCAACCAGACCATCCGTCAACTCACTGCAACCCAGCAACCAGACCATCCCGTCAACTCACTGCATCCCAGCAACCAGACCATCTGTCAACTCACTGCAACCCAGCAACCAGACCATCTGTCAACTCACTGCACCTCAGCAACCAGACTATCGCTTCAACTCACTGCACCCCAGCAAACAGACCATCCCATCAACTCACTGCACCCCAGCAAACAGACCATCCTATCAACTCACTGCAGCTCAGCAACCAGACCATCCCGTCAACTCACTGCAACCCAGCAACCAGACCATCTGTCAACTCACTGCAACCCAGCAACCAGACCATCCCATCAACACACTGCAACCCAGCAACCAGACCATCCCGTCAACTCAATGCACCCCAGCAACCAGACCATCCCGTCAACTCACTGCAGCCCAGCAACCAGACCATCCCGTCAACGCACTGCACTCCGGCAACCAGACCATCCCATCAACTCACTGCACCACAGCAACCAGACCGTCTGACAACTCGCTGCAGCCCAGCAATCAGACCATCCCGTCAACTCTCTGCACCCCAGCAACCAGACCATCTGTCAACTCACTGCATCCCAGCAATCAGACCATCCCGTTAACTCACTGCACCCCAGCAACCAGACCATCTGTCAACTCACTGCATCCCAGCAATCAGACCATCCCGTCAACTCACTGCAACCCAGCAGCCAGACCATCTGTCAACTCACTGCACGCCAGCAACCAGACCATCTGTCAACTCACTGCACCCCAACAACCAGACCATCCCATCAACGCACAGCACTCCAGCAACCAGACCATCCCATCCACTCACTGCACCACCGCAACCAGACCGTCTGACAACTCGCTGCAGCCCAGCAATCAGACCATCCCGTCAACTCACTGCCCCCCAGCAATCAGACCATCTGTCAACTCACTGCATCCCAGCAATCAGACCATCTGTCAACTCACTGCAACGCAGCAACCGGATCATCTGTCAACTCACTGCAGCCCAGCAACCGGATCATCTGTCAACTCACTGCAGCCCAGCAATCAGACCATCCCGTCAACTCACTGCAACCCAGCAACCAGACCATCCCATCAACACACTGCAACCCAGCAACCAGACCATCCCGTCAACTCACTGCACCCCAACAACCAGGCCATCCCGTCAACTCACTGCACCCCAGCAACCAGACCATCCCATCAACGCACTGCGCTCCAGTAACCAGACCATCCTGTCAACTCACTGCACCCCAGCAACCAGACCATCTGACAACTCACTGCAACCCAGCAAACAGACCATCCCATCAACGCACTGCACCCCAGCAACCAGACCATCCCAACAACGCACTGCACCCCAGCAACCAGACCATCCCGTCAACTGACTGCACCCCAGCAACCAGACCATCCCGTCAACTCTCCGCACCCCAGCAACCAGACCATCCCGTCAACTCACTACATCCCAGCAACCAGACCATCTGTCAACTCACTGCAGCCCAGCAACCAGCCCATCCCGTCAACTCACTGCAACGCAACAACCAGACCATCTGTCAACTCACTGCACCCCAGCAACCAGACCACCTGTCAACTCCCTGCAGCTCAGCAACCAGACAACCGGTCAACTCCCTGCATCCCAACAACCAGACCATCCTGTCAACTCACTACAAACCAGCAACCAGACCATTCGTCAACTCCCTGCACCCGAACAACCAGACCATCCTGTCAACTCACTACAAACCAGCAACCAGACCATTCGTCAACTCGCTGCACCCCAGCAACCAGACCATCCTATCTACTCACTGCACCCCAGTAACCAGACCTTCCCGTCAACTCACTGCACCTCAGCAACCAGACCATCCGTCAACTCACTGCACCCCAGCAACCAGATCATCCGTCAACTCACTGCACCCCAGCAACCAGACCATCCGTTAACTCACTGCAACCCAGCAACCAGACCATCCGTCAACTCACTGCACCTCAGCAACCAGACCATCCGTCAACTCACTGCACCCCAGCAACCAGACCATCCGTCAACTCACTGCACCTCAGCAACCAGACCATCCGTCAACTCACTGCACCTCAGCAACCAGACCATCCGTCAACTCACTGCAAACCAGCAACCAGACCATCCGTCAACTCACTGCACCCCTGCAACCAGACCATCCGTCAACTCACTGCACCCCAGCAACCAGACCATCCGTCAACTCACTGCAAACCTGCAACCAGACCATCCCGTCAACTCACTGCACCCCAGCAACCAGACCATCCGTCAACTCACTGCAACCCAGCAACCAGACCATCCCGTCAACTCACTGCACCCCAGCAACCAGACCATCCGTCAACTCACTGCAAACCAGCAACCAGACCATCCCGTCAACTCACTGCGCCCCAGCAACCAGACCATCCGTCAACTCACTGCACCCCAGCAACCAGACCATCCGTCAACTCACTGCAAACCTGCAACCAGACCATCCCGTCAACTCACTGCACCCCAGCAACCAGACCATCTGTCAACTCACTGCAACCCAGCAACCAGACCATCCCATCAACTCACTGCATCCCAGCAATCAGACCATCCCGTCAACTCACTGCATCCCAGCAACCAGACCATCTGTCAACTCACTGCATCCCAGCAATCAGACCATCCCGTCAACTCACTGCAACCCAGCAACCAGACCATCTGTCAACTCACTGCAACCCAGCAACCAGACCATCTGTCAACTCACTGCAACCCAGCAACCAGACCATCCCATCAACGCACTGCACTCCAGCAACCAGACCATCCCATCAACTCACTGCACTCCAGCAACCAGACCGTCTGACAACTCGCTGCAGCCCAGCAATCAGACCATCCCGTCAACTCACTGCACCCCGGCAACCAGACCGTCTGTCAACTCGCTGCAGCCCAGAAATCAGACCTTCCCGTCAACTCACTGCACCCCAACAACCAGGCCATCACGTCAACGCACTGCACTCCAGCAACCAGACCATCCCATCAACTCACTGCACCCCAACAACTAGACCATCCCATCAACTCACTGCACCCCAGCAACCAGACCATCTGTCAACTCACTGCAACCCAGCAACCAGACCATCCCATCAACTCACTGCACCCCAGCAACAAGACCGTCTGTCAACCCGCTGCAGCCCAGCAAACAGACCATTCCGTCAACTCACTGCACCCCAGCAACCAGACCGTCTGTCAACTCACTGCAGCCCAGCAACCAGACCATCCCATCAACCCACTGCAACGCAGCAACCAGACCATCTGTCAACTCACTGCAACCCAGCAACCAGACCATCTGTCAACTCACTGCAACCCAGCAAGCAGACCATCCCATCAACGCACTGCACTCCAGCAACCAGACCATCCCGTCAACTGACTGCATCCCAGCAACCAGACCATCTGTCAACTCACTGCATCCCAGCAACCAGACCATCCCGTCAACTCACTGCAACCCAGCAACCGGATCATCTGTCAACTCACTGCAGCCCAGCAATCAGACCATCCCGTCAACTCACTGCAACCCAGCAACCAGACCATCTGTCAACTCCCTGCACCCCAGCAACCAGACCATCCCATCAACTCACTGCACCCCAACAACCAGACCATCCCATCAACTCACTGCGCTCCAGCAACCAGACCATCCCATCAACACACTGCAACCCAGCAACCAGACCATCCCGTCAACTCACTGCACCCCAACAACCAGGCCATCCCCTCAACTCACTGCACCCCAGCAACCAGACCATCCCATCAATGCACTGTGCTCCAGTAACCAGACCATCCTGTCAACTCACTGCACCTCAGCAACCAGACCATCTGACAACTCACTGCAACCCAGCAAACAGACCATCCCATCAACGCACTGCACCCCAGCAACCAGACCATCCCGTCAACTCACTGCACCCCAGCTACCAGACCATCCCGTCAACTCTCTGCACCCAGCAACCAGACCATCCCGTCAACTCACTGCATCCCAGCAATCAGACCATCCGTCAACTCACTGCATCCCAGCAACCAGACCATCTGTCAACTTACTGCACCCCAGCAACCAGACCATCCTTTCAACTCACTGCAACGCAGCAACCAGACCATCTGTCAACTTACTGCACCCCAGCAACCAGACCATCCTTTCAACTCACTGCAACCCAGCAACCAGACCATCCTTTCAACTCACTGCAACTCAGCAACCAGACCATCCGTCAACTCACTGCACCCCAGCAACCAGACCATCTGTCAACTCACTGCAACCCAGCAACCAGACCAACCCATCAACTCACTGCAACTCAGCAAGCAGACCATCCCATCAACTCACTGCAACCCAGCAACCAGATCATCCATCAACTCACTGCACCTCAGCAACCAGACCATCGGTCAACTCACTGCACCTCAGCAACCAGACCATCCGTCAACTCACTGCACCCCAGCAACCAGACCATCCCGTCAACTCACTGCACCTCAGCAACCAGACCATCCGTCAACTCACTGCACCCCAGCAACCAGACCATCTGTCAACTCACTGCACCCCAGCAACCAGACCATCTGTCAACTCACTGCAAACCAGCAACCGGATCATCTGTCAACTCACTGCAACCCAGTAACTAGACCATCCGTCAACTCACTGCACCCCAGCAACCAGACCATCCTGTCAACTCACTGCATCCCAGCAACCAGACCATCCTGTCAACTCACTGCAAACCAGCAACCAGGTCATCCCGTCTACTCTCTGCACCTCAGAAACCAGACCACCTGTCAACTCACTGCGCCCCAGCAACCAGACCACCTGTCAACTCCCTGCAGCTCAGCAACCAGACAACCTGTCAACTCCCTGCACCCCAACAACCAGACCACCTGTCAACTCCCTGCAGCTCAGCAACCAGACAACCTGTCAACTCACTGCACCCCAACAACCAGACCATCCTGTCAACTCACTGCAAACCAGCAACCAGACCTTCCCGTGAACTCACTGCACCCCAGCAACCAGACCATCCTGTCAACTCACTGCAAACCAGCAACCAGACTATCCCGCAACTCACTGCACCTCAGCAACCAGACCATCTGTCAACTCACTGCACCCCAGCAACCAGACCATCCGGTCAACTGACTGCACCCCAGCAACCGGATCATCTGTCAACTCACTGCAACCCAGCAACCAGACCATCCTGTCAACTGACTGCAACCCAGCAACCAGACCAACACATCAACTCACTGCACCCCAGCAACCAGACCATCCCATCAACTTACTGCAACCCAGCAACCAGACCATCCGTCAACTCACTGCACCTCAGCAACCAGACCATCCGTCAACTCACTGCACCCCAGCAACCAGACCATCCGTCAACTCACTGCACCCCAGCAACCAGACCATCTGTCAACTCACTGCACCCCAGCAACCAGACTATCCGTCAACTCACTGCATCCCAGCAACCAGACCATCCGTCAACTCACTGCACCCCAGCAACCAGACCATCCGTCAACTCACTGCACCCCAGCAACCAGACTATTCGTCAACTCACTGCAACCCAGCAACCAGACCATCCGTCAACTCACTGCACCCCAGCAACCAGACCATCCGTCAACTCACTGCACCCCAGCAACCAGACCATCCGTCAACTCACTGCACCCCAGCAACCAGACTATCCGTCAACTCACTGCAACCCAGCAACCAGGCCATCCCGTCAACTCACTGCACCCCAGCAACCAGACCATCCGTCAACTCACTGCAAACCAGCAACCAGACCATCCGTCAACTCACTGCATCCCAGCAATCAGACCATCTGTCAACTCACTGCAACGCAGCAACCAGACCTTCCCGTCAACTCACTGCAACCCAGCAACCAGACCATCTGTCAACTCACTGCAAACCAGCAACCAGACTATCCCGCAACTCACTGCACCTCAGCAACCAGACCATCTGTCAACTCACTGCACCCCAGCAACCAGACCATCCTGTCAACTCACTGCAAACCAGCAACCAGACCATCCCGTCAACTCACTGCAAACCAGCAACCAGACCATCCGGTCAACTCACTGCACCCCAGCAACCAGACCATCCTGTCAACTCACTGCAGCCCAGCAACCAGACCATCCCGTCAACTCCCTGCAGCTCAGCAACCAGACAACCTGTCAACTCCCTGCAGCTCAGCAACCAGACAACCTGTCAACTCACTGCACCTCAGCAACCAGGCCATCCCGTCAACTCACTGCAAACCAGCAACCAGACCATCCCGTCAACTCTCTGCACCCCAGCAACCAGACCATCCCGTCAACTCACTGGAACCCAGCAAAGATTTATATTCAGAAACTTGTGCCTTCCTTTCACAAACAGAAGTTCCCTGTACAGTTCATTTAAATGCAGCAAAGATTCTTGGATTCCACAAGAGGGTCTGATTTTTTTTAAAAAGAGGGAGGCACTCGGATGCGAAAAGGTTGAGAACCCCTTGCCTATATTACAAAAATGCCTAAACTTCAAAATTACTCATTGATCATGTAGAATTCTGGGACCTGATGTTGTAAAAGGTGCCAGAAAGATGCAGGTTTTTTTATTGAAGGAGCAGTGTACACCCTAAAGGCTGAGATGGGCTCAATTACTAGGGTTTAGGGTACAATAACTGAATTTTAAATGGAGGGGAGTGGAGAAGGAAACGGTGGTGTGGCGGTAATGTCACTGGGTTAGGTACTTAGCAATATTAGAGATGGACAATAAATGCTGGTCAAACCAGCACCACCTACATCCCATTAATGACTGGTTTTAAAATCCTCAGGCTCAGGCTGATGCTCTGGAGACATCGGTTCGGTTCAAATTCCATTACTGCATCTGGTGGATTTAAATTAGAATAATAAAATCTGGAATTAAAGCTCGTCGATTGTTGTAAAAATCCATTTGGCTCACTAATGCCCTTCAGGGAAGAAACTCTGCCATCCTCACCTGCTCTGGCCTATATGAGAGCTGGCCCACAGCAAATTGGTTGACTCTTGAATGCCTAACAAACCACTCAGCTGTACCAAACCTCTATAAAATCTAAAACAAATGAAACTGGACCAATCATCCAGCATCAACCCAAGCACCAGAAACAAGCAACCCTGTTGGCCCTGCAAAGTCCTTCTTACTAACATCTAGGAGCTTGTGCCAAAATTGGGAGAGCTGTCCCACCAACTAGGCAAGCAACAGCCTGACATTGTCATGTTCACAGAATAATACCTTCCAGGCAATGTCCCAGACACCAGCAGAGGTGGCAGCACAGTGGTATACAGTCAGGAGGGAGTTTTCCCTGGAAGTCCTCAACATTGACTCCGGACCTCATTAAGTCTCATGACATCAAGTTAAACATGGGCATGGAAATCATGCTGATCACCACACACCACAAAGACTATGGGCCCTGACGACAGTCCAGCCAACATTACTTAAGGCTTGTGGCACCGAACCTAGCTGTTCCAGTACAGCTACAACACTGGAAGCTAACCGGCAATGTGGAAAATTGTCCAGGTATAATCCTGTCCACAAGGAGCAGGAAAAATCCAACCTGGCCAATTATTACCCCCACCCCCCCCCCCAACTGATCGGTCTACTCTCAATCATCAAAATGATGGGCGCGGCACAGTGGCGCAGTGGTTAGCATTGCTGCCTATGGCACTGAGGACCAGGGTTCGATCCCGGCCCCGGGTCACTGTCCGTGAGGAGTTTGCACATTCTTCCCGTGTCTGCGTGGGTTTCACCCCCACAACCTAAAGATGTGCAGGTTAGGTGGATTGCCGCGCTAAATTGGAAAAAAAATTATTGGGTACTCTTGAATTTTATTATTTTTTTAAAAATCATCAAAATGATGGAAGGTATCATCAATAGTCATAACAAGCGGCACTTACTCAACAATAATCTGCTCTCTAATGCTCAGTTTGGATTCTGCCCAGCCACTTGGCTCCTGACCTCATCACAGCCATAATCCAGACATGGACAAAAGAGCAGAATCAGGAGGCGCAGCGAGAATGACTGCCTTTAACGTCAAGAAGCCCTAGAAATACTGAATAGGAATCAAGAGGGAAACCCTCCACTGGTTGAAGTCATACCAAAGAAAGATGGTTGTTGGCGATCAATCATCTCAGCTCCGGGACATCACTGCAGGAGTTCCTGAGGGTAGTGTCCTAAGCCTAACCATCTTCAGTTGCTTCATCGATGATCTTCCCTCCTTCATAAGGTCAGAGGTGGGGATTCTCGCTGATGATTGCGCAATGTTCAGTACCATGTCCAAATTAGGCAAGACCGGAACAATATCCAGAATTGGGCTGAAGCGTGGCAAGTAACAATTACACCACACAAGTGCCAAGCAATGACCATCTCCAATAAGAGAAAATCTAACCATCTCTCTTTGACATTCAATGGCATTACCAGTAACTGAATTCTCCTATTATCTGCATCAGAACTAGACTTCTGCACTGTAAATTCTATTCTATACTAGCCATATAAATACTGTGGCTACAGGAACAGGCCAGAAGCTGGGAATTCTATGGTGAGTAACTCACCACCTGACTCCCCAAAGCCTGTCCACCATCTATTGGGTGCAAGCCAGTTGTATGATGGAATACCCTCCACTTGCTTGGAAGTGCTCCAACTCATAATGCTCATCACCACCCCAGGCAAAACAGGCCATTTAATTGGTACCTGACCCACGACCTTAAACACGGACTCCCTCCACCACTGATGCACAGTGGCAGCAGGATGTACCATCTACAAGATGCATTGAGGCAATTTACAAAGGTTCCTTCAACTTCATCTTCCAAACCCTCTGCCCATTATCACATAGTACAAGGGTCACAGAACCCTTAACACACTACTTCTGGTTAAACAACACTTTACATGAACATGCAACTCTCATTCCACTTACACAAACAGGCAAAGTCAATATTTACATTTACGAAGCAATTTTTCTATTGTTTTTTTAAAAAATATATTTTTATTAAGGTTTTTTTAACAACACAATTTTTTCCCCTTACAAACAATAACCACCCCCCCCCGTAACAAAATAACGCAAATTCTCCCTGAGCAAGATATATACAAGGCAAGATGGTATATTTACATAGCTTTATACACTGGCTCTTGGCCGCGCGTACCGTTTCCCCCCACCCTCCATGCTATCTCCCGCTCGTCCATCCCCTCAAACAGTCTCTCGTTCCCCCCCCCCCGCCCCCCCCCCCCCCCAGGGTTGCTGCTGCTGCTGATCGACCTTCTTCTAACGCTCCGCGAGATATTCTAGGAACGGTTGCCACCGCCTGTAGAACCCCTGTGCAGGCCCTCTCAAAGCAAACTTAATTCTCTCCAATTTTATGAACCCCGCCATGTCGTTAATCCAGGCCTCCAGGCTAGGGGGCTTCGCCTCCTTCCACAATAGCAAGACCCTTCGCCGGGCTACTAGGGACACAAAGGCCAGAATTCCGGCCTCTTTCGCCTCCTGCACTCCCGGCTCATCCACTACTCCAAATATTGCTAGCCCCCAGCTTGGCTTGACCCGGACTTTCACCACCTGGGATATTACTCCCGCCACTCCTCTCCAGAACCCCTCCAATGCCGGGCATGACCAAAACATATGGACATGGTTCGCCGGGCTCCCTGAACATCTTTCACATCTATCCTCTACCCCAAAGAACCTACTCAGCCTCGCCCTCGTCAAATGCGCTCTGTGAACCACCTTAAATTGTATCAGACTGAGCCTGGCACACGAGGAGGAGGTATTAACCCTACCCAGGGCGTCGGTCCATAGCCCTTCCTCAATCTCCTCTCCCAGCTCCTCCTCCCATTTACCTTTCAGTTCTTCTACTAGCGCTTCCCCCTCTTCTTTCATCTCTTGGTATATTTACGACACCTTGCCCTCCCTGACCCATACCCCCGAGATCACCCTATCTTGAACTTCTTGTGCCGGGAGCAACGGAAATTCCCTCACCTGTCGCCTCACAAAAGCCCTCACACCTGCATATATCTAAATGCATTTCCCGGGGGTAACTCAAATTTCTCCTCCAGTGCCCCTAGGCTTGCAAATGACCTGTCAAAGAACAGGCCCCCCATTCTTCTTATCCCCGCCCGATGCCAGCCTTGGAACCCCCCCGTCCATCTTCACCGGGACAAACCGGTGGTTACCCCTGATCGGGGACCACACCGATGCTCCCATTGCACCCCTGTGTCTTCTCCACTGGCCCCAGATCTTTAGTGTTGCCGCCACCACCGGGCTTGTGGTGTATTTTGTCGGCGAGAGCGGCAGCGGTGCCGTTACCAAAGCCCCCAGGCTCGTTCCTTTATAGGACGCCATCTCCATCCTCTTCCATGCCGCCCCCTCTCCCTCCATAACCCACTTACGGATCATCGCCACATTTGCTGCCCAGTAGTAACTCTCAAGGTTTGGCAAAGCCAACCCTCCTCGGTCCCTGTTGCGTTCCAAGAACCCTCTCCTAACCCTCAGGGTCTTATTTGCCCACACATACCCCATAATACTCCGACCTACTCTCTTGAAAAAGCCCTTGGTAATCACAATGGGGAGGCACTGAAACACGAACAAAAACCTCGGAAGGACCACCATTTTGACCGACTGCACCCTACCCGCCAATGAGAGCGGGAGCATGTCCCATCTTTTAAAATCCTCCTCCATTTGCTCCACCACCCTCGTCAAATTCAGTTTATGTAGGGCCCCCCAACTTCTGGCTATCTGGATCCCCAGATACCGAAAACTCCTCTCCGCCCTCCTCAGCGGTAGGTCCCCTATCCCTCCTTCTTGGTCCCCTGCCTGTAATACAAAAAGCTCACTCTTCTCTACATTAAGCTTGTAGCCCGAAAACTCTCCAAACTCCTTCAGAGTCTGCATGACCTCCACCATCCCCTCCATTGGGTCCGCCACGGATAGCAGGTCATCCGCATATAGCAATACCCGATGCTCCTCACCCCCGCGGACTATCCCCCTCCATTTCTGAGACTCCCTAAGTGATATGGCCAAGGGTTCGATCGCCAATGCAAACAACAGGGGAGACCCCGGTCTCGTCCCTCGGTACAGTCGAAAGTAATCTGACCTCCGCCGGTTTGTCACTACGCTCGCCACCGGGGCGCTGTAAAGGAGCTTAACCCATCTAATGAACCCTCCCCCGAACCCAAACCTGCGCAATACCTCCCAGAGGTACTCCCACTCTACTCGGTCAAAGGCTTTTTCCGCGTCCATAGCTGCCACTATCTCCGCCTCTCCCTCCTCCGATGTCATCGTTATCACGTTTAAGAGCCGCCGCACATTGGTATTTAACTGCCTGCCCTTTACGAATCCCGTTTGGTCCTCGTGAATCACCCCCGGGACACAGTCCTCAATCCTAGTGGCCAGTACCTTCGCCAATAGCTTAGCATCCACATTGAGGAGCGAAATCGGCCTGTACGATCCACACTGCAGTGGATCCTTGTCTCGCTTTAGGATCAGGGAGATTGTCGCCTCCGACATTGTCTGGGGCAGGGTTCCCTCCTCTCTTGCCTCGTTGAAGGTCCTCACTAGTAGCGGGGCCAGCAGGTCCACATATTTTCTGTAGAATTCCACCGGGAACCCGTCCGGCCCCGGGGCCTTCCCCGCCTGCATGCTCCCCAAACCCTTACTCAACTCCTCCAACCCAATTGGTGCCCCAAACCAACCGCCTCCTGCTCCTCCACCCTCGGGAACCCCAGCTGGTCCAGGAATCGCCTCATCCCCCCTTTCCCCCCTGGGGGCTGTGATCTGTACAGCTCTTCATAAAAGTCCTTAAATACCTTATTTATTTTCGTTGCACTTCGAACCGTGGCTCCCCTTCCATCTATGATTCCCCCTATTTCCCTCGCTGCCGCCCTCTTACGGAGCTGGTGTGCCAGCATCCGACTAGCCTTTTCCCCGTACTCGTAAGTCGCCCCTTGCGCCTTCCTCCACTGTGCCTCCGCCTTGCCCGTGGTCAGCAGGTCAAATTCCGTCTGGAGCCGTCGCCTTTCCCCAAGTAATCTTTCCTCCGGGGCCTCTGTGTATTTCCTGTCCACCCGCAAGATCTCCCCCACTAGCCTCTCCCTTTCCATTCCCTCTATCTTCTCCCTACGAGCCCTGATGGAGATCAGCTCTCCCCTGATCACCGCCTTCAACGCCTCCCATACCACCCCCACTCGCACCTCCCCGTTGTCGTTGGCCTCCAAGTACCTTTCAACACACCCCCTCACCTTCCCACACACCACCTCATCGGCCAGGAGTCCCACATCCAGCCGCCACAGCCGGCATTGGTCCCTCTCCTCTCCCAGCTCCAGTTCCACCCAGTGTGGGGCATGGTCCGAAACGGCTATGGCCGAATACGCCGCCCCCCCCCACTCTCGGGATGAGCGCCCTGCCCAGAACAAAGAAATCTATCTGGGAGTAAGCCTTATGCACGTGGGAGAAAAAAGAAAATTCCCTGGCCTGCGGTCTTGCAAACCTCCATGGGTCCACTACCCCCATCTGATCCATAAACCCCCTAAGTACCTTGGCCGCCGCCGGCCTCCTTCCCGTCCTTGATCTGGAGCGGTCCAGTGCTGGGTCCAGCACCGTATTGAAGTCCCCTCCCATTATTAGTCCTCCTACCTCCAGGTCCGGAATGCGTCCCAACATGCGCTTCATGAATCCAGCATCATCCCAGTTCGGGGCGTATACGTTTACCAACACCACCCACGTCCCTTGCAACCTACCACTCACCATCACATATCTCCCTCCACTATCCGCTACGATAGTCTTGGCCTCAAATGACACATGCTTTCCCACCAGAATTGCCACCCCTCTATTTTTTGCGTCCAATCCCGAGTGAAATACCATTCCTGCCCATCCCTTTCTTAACCTGACCTGGTCCGCCACCTTCAGGTGTGTCTCTTGGAGCATTGCCACATCTGCCTTCAGTCCCTTCAAGTGCACGAACACTCGAGCCCGCTTCACCGGCCCATTCAGGCCCCTCACATTCCACGTTATCAGCCGGATTGGAGGGACTCTCATCTCATTTCCCCCCCCCCCCTGCTGACGAGCCATCTCCTTTTCTGGGCCAGTCCCTTGTCCGCGTCTCCCTCACTCTCCAGTCCCCCAGCTGGGGGACCCCCGTCCCAGCCACCTCTTCTGTGTCCCGTTCTCTTTCGGCCAGTGCAGCAGCAACCCTTTCTTCCCCCCCTCCCTCCTCTTCCCCCCCCCTCCCTCCTCTTCCCCCCCCCTCCCTCCTCTTCCCCCCCCCTCCCTCCTCTTCCCCCCCCCTCCCTCCTCTTCCCCCCCCCCCCTCCTCTTCCCCCCCCCTCCCTCCTCTTCCCCCCCCCCTCCCTCCTCTTCCCCCCCCTCCCTCCTCCCCCCCCAGATCCCCGTCTAGCTTTTTTGCTCCCCCCATATCCCTCCCGTAAGTCAGCTGACCCCGGCTTCCCCCGCCATCCCTTTAAGCCCCCCGTGTGGGAATCTCCCAATCAATGTACATTCCTTTGTTCCCCTTCCCGCCCTTTTTTTTTGGCCGTGCGCGGGAAAGACAACCCCGCGCTTCCCAAAGCCTGCCCCACCCCCCATGGCGCTGCTCCGGTCATGGCCTTGTCCCTCTCCCCCAGCCCATATATCCTTTCATGCGCGTGGTTGACCCCCTATGTACAACAACCATCATACTTCACCCACACAAACCCTCAATTAGAGTCCAATTTTTCAGCTAATATAAAGGTCCACGCCTCTTCGGGCGTTTCGAAGTAGTGGTGTTGGCCATTATGTGTAACCCACAGTCGCGCTGGCTGCAGCATTCCAAATTTCACCCCTTTCCGGTGCAGCACCGCTTTGGCCCGGTTGAAACCCGCTCTCCGCTTAGCGACCTCCGCGCTCCAGTCCGGGTATATTCTGATCTCTGCGTTGTCCCACTTGCTGCTCCGTTCTTTCTTGGCCCATTTCAGGACCATCTCTCTGTCCGTAAACCGGTGAAATCTCACCACCATCGCCCTTGGCGGCTCTTTTGCATTGGGCTTCCTCGCTAGCACTCGGTGCGCCCCATCCAGCTCCAGCAATCTCGGGGGGGCCTCCACACCCATCAGCGTCCCGATCATTGTACCCACATATGCCGCGGCATCGGCCCCCTCCATTCCTTCTGGGAGACCCAGGATCCTCAAGTTGTTTCTCCTTGATCTGTTCTCCAGGTCTTCGAGTCTTCCCGCCCACGTCTTGTGCAGCGCCTCGTGCCGCTCCACTCTCTCCGCCAGGCCCACGAGCTCGTCGCCGTTCTCACTCACTTTTTCCTGGATCTCCTGAATCTTCACCTCTTGGGCTTTCTGGGTTGCTCCAAGTTTTTCCACCATTGCCAGTATAGGCGCCACCATCTCCTTACGCAGCTCCTCGAAGCAGCACTTGATGAACTCTTTCATCTCCTCTCTGTCCGTGGGCGCCGCCATTTTGTTTTTTTCTTCTTTCTTTTCCCGCTGCTCCAGGGCCGCTTTCCTTGCCGTTTCACTGCGGGTCCGGTCCATGCAGGGCTGTAGGGGGCTTCCTCTGTTCTTCCCCACGGGTTGCTTTTTTTTTTTTATAAACAGGTCCGTTGGGGCTCCGTTAGCGGGCCCAAAAGTCCGTTTCTGCAGGAGCTGCCGACTCGCGCGGCTTAGCTCCGCATCGCCGCGACCCGGAAGTCCAATTTTTCTTTTGTTAGGGACACTTGTTCAGAACCCTTTTCCAAAGCCTGGCCCGGTGGCAACTTTCATGACTTCTGTGGTGGATTTTCACAGCCTTCTGCCTGTAACTGTTCAGAACAACATACTTTCTCTCTCTAAGCTCCGCCCAGCCCCCCAAACAAAGGTTCCAGACTTGAACCTATCATCGTTATCTTGGCTGATTCCCCACTCTCGTTTATACAAAAGAACAAACCATGCTATTGATATGCAACTAATCTTCCACTGATGGGCAAATAGGTCATCAGACTTTGCGATGGGCAAACAAGGTGGTCCTGAATGACAACGTTTCTTGAGTGGATCATCCTTGCTGTACTGGAACATCCTGTATATTCCCACTAACGAGGTTAAGTTTGAATAGGCGTATCCATTTGACTCTGTTGTTAGTAGTCTTTTCCCTCAGTCTGTTTAATCCTTAAATTGCCTGCTACATCTTGTACTGTATTTCTGGACCCAAATTCCTAATTTCTCCCTATCATGACAACTGTCACAGAGTCAAAATACTGGAACCCCCTCCCTAACAGCACTGTGGATGTATCTACATCACATAAACTTCAGTGGTTCCAGAAGGCCCCATCTTCTCATGGGCAACCAGGGATGGGTAAGAAATGTTCAACCAGCCAGCGACACCCATATCCCATGACTGAATAACGAAAAATAAAACGTAAAGCAAGTATCAGTATCTGGTGGATACGCCTAGGGATTTTCAGAAACTGTCTGATAAAGGGGACACATACAAAAATGAAGAACCATGTTATCAGAACAAATTAACCTGCGTGGATAAAGAGCTATCTGGGGAAAGGGAGCAAAATGCATAAATGGATATTTATGTGGATTAGCAGCTGTTATCCTGGCATTGCTACTAGGTTTTCTATTTATATAAGCTTTTTGGACAAAACCACAATAAACATACATTGAAAATAGAAGGCAGAGGTCATTTGGCCCTTCAAGCCCACTCGCCATTCATTATCATGGCTGATCATCAAGTTCAATACTCTGATCCTGCTCTCCCCCGCCCAATATCCCTTTTGCCCCAAGAGCTATATCTAATTCCTTTTCAAAATTGCACATTTTCACCTCAACTATTTTTTGTGGTAGTGAATTCCACAGATTCACTCTTTCTGGGTGAAGAAATTTCTCCTCACCTCAGTCCTAAAAGGTTTACCCCTTTTCTTAAAACTCTAACCCCTAGTTCTGGATTTCCCGCACCATCGGGAACATTCTTTCTGAATCTACCCTGTCTAATCTTGTTAGAATTTTATATGCTTCCATGAGATCCCCTCTGATCTTCTAAACTCCAATAAATATAATCCTAACCGATTTAGTCTCTCCTCATATTTTAGTCCTGCCATCCCAGAAACAGCCTTTACTGCACTCCCTCCATAGCAAGAACATCCTTCCTCAGATAAGGACACCAAAACTGCACACAATACTCTAGGTGTGGCCTCAACAATGCCCTTTACAATTGCAGCAAAAACATCCCCAATCCTATCACTATTAAGGTCAACATACCAGTTGCCTTCTTTACTGCCTGCTGTACCTGCGTACTTTCAGCGACTGATACATGAGGACACAAAGGTCTCACTGATTATCCACCTCTCTCAATTCACACCAATTCAAATAATAATCTGCCTTCCTATTTTTGCTACCGAAGCAGATAGCCTCACATTTCCCTACGTTATACTGCATCTGCCATGCATGTGCCCACTCACTCAGTCTATCCAAATTCCGCTGAAGCATCTCTGCATCCTCCTCACAGTTCACCCTCCCACCCAACTTTATATCATCTGCAAATTTGGAGATGATACATTTAGTTCCCTCGTCCAAATCATTAATATAGAATGTGAACAGTTGGGGTCCTTGCATAGATCCCTAGTACAGAAGAATAACACAGATGTTTGATGCTACCAAATTAGGAAGCAGTTGACGGTGAGAAAGGAATGTGGGAAGACATATGACAGGTCATTGGAATAGGAAGCTAACTGGCAGATGCATATCAATACTGACATGTGACACGTCACATTTTGGGAAAAATACTGAAAGTATATCCTAACCCTTATGACTCAAGAGTGAAGGATGGAAGCGATTTAAAGAACATAATTCACGCGGTGTCAGGGAAAAATGAATTTCAAAACACATGAAAGTTGTTTGTTTCTGACACGTGTTTGAAGGGAGTGTTGCTGAAGTTAGTAAATGGGTTTGGCTAACGTGCCACAATTTCAACAAACATAAACATTTTATTCATGCCCTGTCCAAAGCAAATATAGCATTGAGTCTAGGTCAGGTTTATTAGGCAGGTGATCAATACAGTAAATGCAGCCAAGTTATCCTGGGTCACTCGAGCATAACTGAGCACTGTATTGGGGCATTATCTCCCCGTCCGCATGGAGCCTTCTTGCAAAATGCAGCCAGCTTGTTGGATTCTATATTGTGCCTTTCACTTGAGACGCATAGAATGAATGGAATTTTTTCAGTTATTGATTCTCATGATTAAAAAAGCTCTAATAAGCACATCAAGTATAATTTATCGTCTCAGTTAGATTAGAAACAATAATAATCACAAACATAAATCCTGTTCTACAAGTCAAAGGCATTTTCTATAGTCATGGTGTAGATTATCTGCAGAATGTTGATGTTTTCCATTAAAATTCTAAAGTGCAACATAATAATTAGCTTTTCACCCGCACAATAGGAACACGGTTCTTCATAACACTATCCAAGTGGAAAGGCTGGGAGCTGCAAATGAGATGTTAGCACGGTAGCATTGTGGATAGCACAATTGCTTCACAGCTCCAGGGTCCCAGGTTCAATTCCCCGCTGGGTCACTGTCTATGCGGAGTCTGCACGTTCTCCCAGTGTGTGCGTGGGTTTCCTCCGGGTGCTCCGGTTTCCTCCCACAGTCCAAAGATGTGCGGGTTAGGTGGATTGGCCATGATAAATTGCCCTTAGTGTCCAAAATTGCCCTTAGTGTTGGGTGGAGTTACTGGGTTATGGGGATAGGGTGGAGGTGTTGACCTTGGGTAGGGTGCTCTTTCCAAGAGCTGGTGCAGACTCGACGGGCCGAATGGCCTCCTTCTGCACTGTAAATTCTATGTGATAAAGAAGCAGATACAGCTCCAGAGCCACAGGTTGCAGACTAATAGTCAAGGCAGCGAGAACCAAAAGGTTATTCATCCAGGTTGTCCAATCACAACTGAGTTTGACTGTGCCCTCAGCCTACATTACTAACTCCGCAGCTACAATACTAGATACCTCTAATTGTAGTTACAATACAGCAACAGATCAAACAGTTCTGCCCAACCAAGTGCGAGTGCGAGTTCGTGTTTATCCTCCACGTAAGCAGCAAACCAAACCACATGAGCTAACTCTTTAACCACCACCCCCCTCTTTCCTTCAACTGCCCCAGCTATTTGTCAAAACTGATATGGTCTCTCGTTCAATCAGTCACTGTGATGCTGCATTCTACAACCTCACAAACCTACCAAATAAAAACGGTTCTCTGTGTTTTGTCCAATTTCTCGCATTTAATCTTACATGAACGTCTCTTCATTCTCCATCCCTCAAAAAAGAAGTTACATTTTGATCTCACCCTCAAAACATCATATTCCAAAGCAATTTACAGTCCATCGAGTGTAGTCACTGTTCTAATGCAGGAAATTAGGCAGCCAATTTGCACACAGCCAGCTCCCACTAACAGCAATGTGATAATAATGCCTTAGCAATGTTGGTTCAGGAATTCACTGTGCCCTCAACCAAAATCACATACTCTGCAGGTGAATAACAAGGTCACTAGGTGAGGAAAATGGGGGAAAACTTTTAAACTCTGCTTTGGAATAAAGCTATGGGTTCTTTTGATCCACTGGAGAGGAAGATTGACAGTGCAGTACTCCCTCAGTGGGATTTAAACCCAAGACCATCTGACTCATATGCAAGAATGCTCCCACGACTGGCCACTGGAAACTGATAGCAGGAGCTACAATCCTGGCTGCATTTTTAAAATTCTCTAGTTCAATGAATAATGATACTGCCCCAAAATACTGCCTAGTTTAAACATAGTTTTGACAGTCAAACCTGCAACTTATGGGGATCAAAACAATGCTACGTGGTGCATTTACTCACCAAGCTACAGGAAGAGCAGCATTATTGTAAAGGTGAGGTAAAGTCCCAGATGACCAAAGGCTGTTCTCCGCTTTGAAGGGGTGAGCTGTCAGGTGATGATTTAACCTGAGGATCACCACACCTCAGATGAGGGGCAAGGCTGAGAAGGCGGGGCCATCAGGAATAACCTCAGCTGGTACGGGATAGGAACCTGCGCTGCTGGCCTCGCGCTGCATCATAAACCAGCTGTCTAGCTAAGTGAGCTAAACCGGCCTCCAGCATTATTATAACCACTACTCTGACAAGCAAATGCTTCTTTTCCTTCCTGTCAGATACAATTGGTGCTTTCACCCTCACTACAGCTGTGCCTCACAGACGGGTAAAGCACAGGGCAAAGTTTCATCAAACTCACCATCATAACAGGGAGGACGCTCATATGTCTTTAGTCCAACAGTGAGAACCTCGATATAATTTTGACATGGGCCTGTAATGAAGGTAGATGTTATTGAACTTAGAATAAAAACATCCATTGATTAGAAGGTTTCTTGATGCTTTTGCTACAGACCATATCCAAAGGATACAAAACCAGAGTGTGTCAGTCACAACAGCAAACTCGGACCAGATGCCACACAAGCAAAACGTTGTTGAATAAATTGCTTCAGAATAATTATTTTAATAATATACAGTGTCTGGCTTTATTCAGCACGTTTGCAACTTAATCATAAAGAAGTTAGTTATCCCACCAACACTCTATCGTATTTGGTGCCATAATCGTCAGCAAATTATGAGCAGCCAGCTTCTCTTCAAGAGCAGATGAACACATTAGAATCCCAATAAATGGTATCTTTGTTCTGGAGATTACAAACTGCCTTGATGGTTGAAAAAAAAAATGTCCCCATTCAAAGACCAGTGGCTGCACACAGCTCACTCCAGGATCAGACGCACGGATGCACCTATCTCACACCAGGAGCTGCAACCAGCTCACTCCAGGATCAGATCCCGGGGCTGCACCCAGCTCACTCCAGGATCAGATCCCGGGGCTGCACCCAGCTCACTCCAGGATCAGACCCTGGGATAACGGTGTGGGCTCCCACCTGAGTTGATGCTGATTCCGGGGCGGACAAGGCCCAGGCGCCGCAGCAGACAGGCCATAGCGGTGCCTCACTCAAACCATCACGGAAAGGAGCAACCCTGCAGCACGATGGTTCCGCTGCAGCCGCGTGGGAAAGGAGAGGCCGTCCCCGGATCTTGACCTCCCATTGGTCCCCGGGTCCTGCCCCCAACTCCCATTGGTCCCCGGGGTCCTGACCCCCCCACCCCCCACCATTGGTCCCCGGGATCCTGACCCCCCCCACCATTGGTCCCCGGGATCCTGACCCCCCCCCACCATTGGTCCCCGGGGTCCTGACCCCCCCACCCCCCACCATTGGTCCCCGGGGTCCTGACCCCCCCCCCCCCCACCACCATTGGTCCCCGGGGTCCTGACCCCCCCCCCCCCCCCCACCACCATTGGTCCCTGGGTCCTGACCCCCCCCCCCCACCATTGGTCCCCGGGGTCCTGACCCCCCCCCCACCACCATTGGTCCCTGGGTCCTGACCCCCCCCCCCCCCCCCCACCATTGGTCCCCGGGTCCTGACCCCCCCCCCAACCATTGGTCCCTGGGTCCTGACCCCCCCCCCCCCCCCACCATTGGTCCCCGGCTCCTGACCCCCCACCCCAGCCCATTTCTCCCCGGTTCCTGCCCCCCCCCCCCCCAATCGGTCCCCGGTCCTGCCACCACCCCACCCCCCCCCCCCCCCCCACCGGTCCCTGGGTCCTGCCCATCCCCCATCTCTCTCCGGGTCCTGTCCCCGACCCCCCATTTCTCCCCGGGTCCTGCCCCCCTCCCATTTCTCCCCCCCCCAATTCTCCCCGGGTCCTCTCTCCCCCCCCCCCCAATTTCTCCCCAGTTCCTCCCCCCCCCATTTCTCCCCAGTTCCTGACCCCCCCCATCTGTCCCCGGGACCTTCCGCCCCCCCCCAATCGTCCCCGGGATCTGCCCCCCCCGCCCCATTTGTCCCCGGGACCTTCCCACCCCCCCCCCATTTCTCCCCGGGACCTGCCCCCCCCCCCCCCATTTGTCCCCGGGACCTCATTCCCCCCCAACTGTCCCCGGGACCTTCCCCCCCCCCAATTGTCCTCGGGACCTAACCCCCCCCCCCCTCCCATTTGTCCCTGGGACCTTCCCCCCCCATTTGTCCCCGGGACCTTCCCCCCCCCCCCCCCGCATTTGTCCCCAGGACCTGCCCCCCCTCCATTTGTCCCTGGGACCTGCCCCCCCCCATTTGTCCCCGGGACCTGCCCCCCCCCATTTGTCCCCAGGACCTGCCCCCCCACCCCCATTTGTCCCCGGGACCTGCCCCACCCACCCCCATTTGTCCCCAGGACCTGCCCCCCAACCCCATTTGTCCCCGGGACCTGCCGCCCCACCCCCATTTGTCCCCAGGACTTGCCCCCCCCATTTGTCCACTGGACCTGCCCCCCCCATTTGTCCCCTTAACCTTTCCCCCCCCCATTTGTTCCCGGGACCTGCCCCCCCCCACCCCATTTGTCCCCAGGTCCTGCACCCCCCCATTTGTCCCCAGGGCCTGCCCCCCCCTATTTGTCCCCGGGGCCTGCTCCCCCCCATTTCTCCTCGGTGCCTGCTCCCCCCCCCCATTTGTCCTCGGGGCCTGCTCCCCCCCCCATTTGTCCTCGGGGCCTGCTCCCCCCCCCATTTGTCCTCGGGGCCTGCTCACCCCCCCCCCCCATTTGTACCCGGGACATGCCCCCTCATTTGTCCCCGGGACCTGCACCCCCCCCCATTTGTCCCCGTACCTGCCCCCCCCCATTTGTCCCCGGGACCTTCCCCCCCCCCCATTTGTCCCCGGGACCTTTCCCCATCCCCATTTGTCCCCGGGACCGTCCCCCCCCATTTGTCCCCGGGACCGTCCCCCCCCATTTTTCCCCGGGACCTTCACCCCCCCCCCATTTGACCCCGGGACCTTTCCCCCCCTCATTTGTCCCCGGGATCTTCTCCCCCCCCCCCAATTTGTCCTCAGGATCTGCCCCCCCCCATCGGTCCCCGGGTCCTTCCACCCCCCGCCCCATTTGTCCCCGGGACCTTCCCCCCCCCATTTGTCCCCGGGCCTTACCCCCCCCCCCCCCCATTTGTCCCCGGGACCTTCCACCCCCACCCCCCCATTTGTCCCCGGGATCTGCCCCCCCGCCCCATTTGTCCCCGGGATCTGCCCCCCCATTTGTCCCCGGGATCTGCCCCCCCCATTTGTCCCTGGGACCTTTTGCCCCCCCCCATTTGTCCCTGGGACCTTCCCCCCCCCCCCCCCATTTGTCCCCGGGACCTTTCCCCCCCCAATTTGTCCCCGGAACCTTCCCCCCCCCCCATTTCTCCCCGGGACCTCTCTCCCCCCCACCCCCATTTCTCCCCGGGACCTCATCCCCCCCATTTCTCCCCGGGACCTCAACCCGCCCCATTTGTCCCCTGGACCTTCCCTCCCCCCCAATTTGTCCCTGGGACATGCCCCCCCCATTTGCCCCCGGAACCTTCCCCCCCCCCATTTCTCCCCGGGACCTCCCCCCCCCCCCCATTTCTCCCCGGGACCTCCCCCCCCCCCCCCCCAATTGTCCTCGGGACCTACCCCCCCCCCCCCAAACATTTGTTCCCGGGACCTTCCCTCCCCCCCCAATTTGTCCCCAGGATCTGGCGCCCCCCATTTGTCCCCGGGACCTTCCCCCCCCCCCCCGCCATTTGTCCCCGGGACCTTCCCCCCCCCCCATTTGTCCCCGGGACATCCCCCCCCCATTTGTCCCCGGGACCTGCCCCACCCCCATTTGTCCCCGGGACCTGCCCCCCCAACCCATTTGTCCCCTGGACCTCCTCCCCCCCCCCATTTGTCCCTTGGATCTCCTCCCCCCCCCATTTGTCCCGTGGACCTCCCTCCTCCTTCCCCCCCCCCCCCATTTGTCCCCGTGACCTCCCCCCCCCCCACCCCACCCCCCCCCCCCATTTGTCCCTGGCACCTGCCCCACCCCCCCATTTGTCCCCGGTTTGGTGTTGGGTGCTCTGAGGTACAGTTGAACCAACACGGTTGCGATTGGTACAACGCATTTTTATTCCAACTTGTTATTTACAGATCTGTCTTGGCACTCAGCACGTGGTGACTGTGTGAGTGTCGTTTTAATCAGGTCCTGTCCTTGTCCTGTCTCCAGATCGACTGACCACCAGGTGTCGTGTTTCTTGTCTTATACTGTCTCTGTCCTTGTCTGTGATTGGCTGTCATGTTATGTGTGCTAATTGGTCTGTTGGTCTGTCTATCATGATGTGTGTGTTTGAATATCATGACACCCGGGACCTGCCCCCCGCCCCCCACAATTTGACCCCGGGACCTTCCACCCCCCCCCCCCCCACCAATTTGTCCCCGGGACCTTCGCCCCGTCCCATTTGTCCCCGGGATCTGCCCCCCCGCCCCATTTGTCCCAGGGATCTGCCCCCCCCCATTTGTCCCCGGGACCTTTCCCCCCCAATTTGTCCCCGGGACCTTTCCCCCCCAATTTGTCCCCGGAACCTTGCCCCCCCCCCCATTTCTCCCCGGGACCTCTCTCCCCCCCCCCCCATTTGTCCCCGGGACCTTCCCCCCCCCCCATTTGTCCCCTGGACCTCCTCCCCCCCACCCCCATTTGTCCGTGGGACCTTCCCCCCCCCCCCCATTTGTCCCCGGGACCTTTCCCCCCCAATTTGTCCCCGGGACCTTTCCCCCCCAATTTGTCCCCGGGACCTTTCCCCCCCCCCCATTTGTCCCCTGGACCTCCTCCCCCCCCACCCCCATTTGTCCCGTGGACCTCCCTCCTCCCTCCCCCCCATTTGTCCCCGGGACCTGCCCCCCCCATTTGTCCCCTGGACCTCCCTCCCCCTCCCCCCATTTGTCCCCGTGACCTCCCTCACCCCTCCCCCATTTGTCCCAGTGACCTCCCCCCCCCCCCACCCCCCCATTTGTCCCTGGCACCTGCCCCCCCCCCCCATTTGTCCCCGGTTTGGTGTTGGGTGCTCTGAGGTACAGTTGAACCAACACGGTTGCGATTGGTACAACGCAGTTTTATTCCAACTTGTTATTTACGGATCTGTCTTGGTACTCAGCATGTGGTGACAGAGTGAGTGTCTTTTTAATCAGGTCCTGTCCTTGTCCTGTCTCCAGATCGACTGACCACCAGGTGTCGTGTTTCTTGTCTTATACTGTCTCTGTCCTTGTCTGTGATTGGCTGTCGTGTTATGTGTGCTAATTGGTCTGTTGGTCTGTCTATCATGATGTGTGTGTTTGAATATCATGACACCCGGGACCTGCCCCCCCCCCCCCCCCATTTGTCCCCGGTACCTGCCCCCCACAATTTGACCCCGGGACCTGCTGCCCCCCCAAATTTGTCCCTGGGACCTGCCCCCCCCCCAATTTGTCCCCTACCTGCCCCCCCCCCAATTTGCCCCAGGGCCTTCCCCCCCCCCCATTCGTCCCCAGGGCCTTCCCCTCCGACCCCCCATTCGTCCCCTAAGCCTTCCCCCCCCCCACCCCCCCCACCCCCTATTCGTCCCCAGGGCCTTCCCCCCCCCCCACCCCCTATTCGTCCCCAGGGCCTTCCCCCCCCCCCCCACTCGTCCCCAGGGCCTTCCCCCCCCACCCCCCATTCGTCCCCAGGGCCTTCCCCCCCCCCACCCCCCATTCGTCCCCGGGACCTGCCTACCCCCCCCCCATTCGTCCCCGGGACCTTCCCCCACCCCTTCCATTTGTCCCCGGGACCTCCCCCCCCCCCCATTTGTCCCCGGGACCTGCCCCATCCCCCATTTGTCCCCGGGACCTCCCCCCCCACCCCGCCCAATTTGTCCCCTGGACCTCCTCCCCCCCCTCCCCCCCCGTTTGTCCCCGGGACCTCCACCCCCCCTCATTTGTCCCCGGGACCTACCTCCCCCCCCCCCCCCATTTGTCCCAGGGACCTACCCCCCCATTCGTCCCCGGGACCTCCCCCCTCCCCATTTGTCCCCGGGACCTGCCCCCCCCCCATTTGTCCCCGGGACCTGCCCCCCCCCCCATTTGTCCCCGGGACCTGCCCCCCCCCCATTTGTCCCCGGGACCTGCCCCCCCCCCCATTTGTCCCCGGGATCTGCCCCACTCCCCCGGTTGGTCCCCGGGGCCTGTCCCCCCCCCCTCCAATGTTCCCCGGATCCATCCCCCCCATTGAACCCCAGAGCCTGCCCTCCCATTGGTCCCGGAAACCTGCCCCCCCACCCCGGGTCTTGGCCCCCCCCCACACCGGGTCCTGCCCCGCCCCCCATTTGTCCCCGGGACCTGCCCCCCCCATTTGTCCCCGGGACCTGCCCCCCCCATTTGTCCCAGGGACCTGCCCCACTCCCCCGGTTGGTCCCCGAGGCCTGTCCCCCCCCCCCATTGTTCCCCGGATCCATCCCCCCCATTGAACCCCAGAGCCTGCCCTCCCATTGGTCCCGGAAACCTGCCCCCCCCACCCCGGGTCTTGGCCCCCCCCCACACCGGGTCCTGCCCCCCCCCATTTGTCCCCGGGACCTGCCCCTCCCCCATTTGTCCCGGGACCTGCCCCTCCATTTGTCCCCGGGACCTGCCCCCCCATTTGTCCCCGGGACCTGCCCCCCCCATTTGTCCCCGGAACCTGCCCCCCCCCCTCATTTGTCCCCGGGACCTGCCCCACACCCCCGGTTGGTCCCCGCGGCCTGCCCCCACCCCCCCATTGTTCCCCGGATCCATCCCCCCCATTGTTCCCCGGATCCATCCCCCCCATTGAACCTCGGATCCTGCCCTCCCATTTGCCCTATCCCTCTTTCACATTGATTCCCGGTGCTGCTCTCCAATTGCGCCCAGAATTGTGTCCACTGATTAAATCCTCACCCATTCATTTCCAGGTCTCTCCATCGTTTTTTTTAAAAACGCATTTTATTCAGACTTGTATCAAAGTAGGTTACAGCAAATAAACACCCCGGGAAACATTCTTCCGAACAATCAACTATACAGTTTGTACAGATTTTTCTCCTTTTTCACCCTCCTCCCCATCACCCCCCCCCCCCCCCGCACCCCGTGACGAACAGCTCCTCAAACACGGTCACAAACATCCCCCACCTTTTCTCAAACTCCCCTGCTGAGCCCCTTAACATGCTTTATCTTCTCTAACTGCAGGAAATCATACAGGTCACCCAACCATGCTGCTATCCCCGGTGGCGATGCCGACCGCCACTCCAGCAAAATTCGTCGCCATGCAATCAGAGGCGAAGGCCAAGGCATCGGCCTTCCTCCTTTCCATGCTTCTCTGAAACCCCAAATATCGCCAGCAAAGGGTCCGGCCCCACATATCGCCACCAAAGGGTCCGGCAGGTCTCTCCATCTTAACTAAATTGCCTACTCAGCTCCACTTCAGTTTTCTCTCCAATCTCTCTTTATCCTCGGTCTCCGTCTCATTTAATCATATAATCACTGAATCCCTACAGTGCAGAAGGAGGCCATTCGGCCCACTGAGTCTGCACCAACCCTTTGAATGAGCACTCTATTTACCAGTGTCCACCTCGCTCTATCCCATAACCTAATCTGTACACGGTAGTACAGTTGTTAGCACTGTGGTTTCACAGCACCAGGGACCCAGGTTTGATCGCTGTCATTCTCCGTGTCTGTGTGAATTGGACATTCTGAATTCTCCCTCAGTGTACCCGAACAGGCGCCGGAGTGTGGCGACTAAGGGATTTTATCAGTAACGTTATTGCAGTGTTAATGTAAGTCTACTTGTGACACTAATAAAGATTATTATTACATCCCTGAACATTATGGGGCAATTTTTAGCATGGCCAATCCACCTAATCTACACATCTTGGACTGTGGGAGGAAACCGGAGGAAACCCACGCAGACACGGAGAGAAAGTACAAACTCTACAGAGACAGTGACCCGAGGCTGGAATTGAATCCAAGTCCGTGGCACTGTGAGGCAGGCAGTGCGAATCACTGTGCCACCGTGCCGTGGGTTTCTTCCATATCATTGTTTTTGGCTGTCCCAATTCGAAGATGGTGTCTCACAGGGTTTTAAGGTTCTGCCAGGGTTTTATGTGACAAAACAGGCTGATTCTTGCCCCACAGATGATTGGGTACGTAGGGCAGTACGTCTCATGAGGTAGTGGGATCTGGAGTGCAGGATTTACTTTGTCTCATCATTAAAACATTGGTTGGGACTCAAAGCTTGAGGAAGACTGATTGAGGAGTTGTCGCCAGTTTGAATGAATGGAGGGAGCTGCCAGTCATTAATGTCAACTCGATCACACTTTAAGGGGAACTTCAGTGTCTGCTAAGCAATTTATTTGCCGTTCCCTAAAACATTGCTCATTTAATAGTTGATAGTTTCAGCCATCCGCCATCCTTCGAAAGTGATTTTGCAGGACTTTTGTCTGAATTCTTGTGGAGCTGGCATCAAGAGAACACCAGCATTTGTTAGACAGCCCTCTAATTGAATCCGGAGGATGGAATTTTTCTGGCTCTCTTATGTGTCACTGATACATAGAATCCCTGCAGTGCAGAAGGAGGCCATTCAGTCCATCGAGTCTGCAGCGACCGTCCAAAGGGGCACCCTATCTAGGCCCACACCCCCGCCCTATCCCAGTAACCCTAACTAACCTTTTTGGACACTAAGGGGTAATTTAACATGGCCAAACCTAATCCGCAGATCTTTGGACTATGGAAGGAAATTGGAGCACCCAGAGTAAATCCATGGAGAGACGGGGAGAATGTACAAACTCCATACAGACAGTCACCTGGCGCTGTGAGGCAGAATTGCTAACCACTGTGGCACCGTGCTGCCCTGGATACATAATGCAGATCCCACTGCAGTATATGAGTGTGATGACGATAACTGGTTTGTATACCAGGGCTTCTGTTGACATGCGGTGGTCTTTGTTGTCAAACACTCGCTGCTTCAGTTTGTAGAAGGCTGAGCTGACAGATGATCCTGTGATGGAGGATCAATAGTGGCCTTTTGAGTGAGGTGGTTGCACTGACCAGAAACGGAACGGGAGCAGCGCATTAATACTGTGGCTATAAGAACAGGGCAGGGCTGGGAATTCTGTGGAGAGTAACTCACCACCGGACTGTCCACTATCTACTAAGCACAAATCACATGAGTGTGATGGAATATTGTCTGTTTGCCTGCATGAATGCAGCTCCAACAACACTTAAGCTGGACACCACCGAGAACAAAGAAGCCTGCTTGATTGGCACCCCATCCAGCATCTTCAACATTAACAAAATCGATGCACAGTAGCAGCAGCGTGTACCATCTACAAGATGCACGACAGCAACTCTGTCATGAGAATGTCGCTTAAAGAAATGTTTGGCTGCTTATATTACTGCAGTGATGTCAGAGTGTGGGTGGGCTGTCTGTCAGCATTTTACTTTCATAACTTTTGCTGCAGGGTGTTTTTTAGTTTTGTTTACAGTATTGGAGCTGAAGCCAGGTGTACTGCTGTTCTCTCTGCCATGAAAAGACCAACTCTTGATCATTTGGTGAATTCAGAATTATAAATGTTCTCCGTAGTGAATGTAAACCTAATGTGCTTCTGTTAAAAGGTGTTTCTTTTGTCTTCTGGATGTTGTTTGGGAAGTTATTAAGGATTACTTAGTGTTGTATTCTTTGGGGGTTGTATCTGAATTGATGGTTGCTAAGATGTTCACTATGTTTTAAAAAGATTTACTTGAGTTCATAGAATAAACATTGTTTTGCTTTAAAAAAATGCTTTTTAGTTTCTGCTGTAGAGTGGACCGTGAGCTCCCAAAATCTCAATCTATTAAAAGTTGTGGGTCAGGTGAACTCCATGATACACTTTGGGGTTCTCTAAACCCTGGCCCATAACAAATTGGGGGCTTGAGGGGGATAAAAGTCTATCTATTGGATTGGCTTTGTGAACTTAAAGACAGCGAGGGGTGAGCATATTGTTGCTTATCAGGTGTGGTATTCTAGTTTAAGTGGGGAGTGTGTTGTGGACAATGGCTCTTTCAGAGGCACTGAAGTTTTTGGGGGTGGTGACGGTCACACGCAGAACCTTATGGACAGAGACTAAAAGCAGACTGTTAGATTTGGCAAAAACATTGCAGTTAACATTACTTGACAAAATGCGAAAAGATGAGGTAATTATGGTGGTGGCTAAGCATTTCAAGTTGCCTGAGATACAGTTTGACTCATTGGAAATGGCAAAAATTCAGTTACAAATTAAACAAATAGAACCTGAGAAAGAATAAAGCAGCTTGAATATGAAAGAGAGGAAAAAAAGAGAGAGCGGCAAAAGAAAAAGAAAGAGAGAGAGAGCAGAAAAAGAAAAAGAAAGAGAGAGGAAAAAGAAAGAACGAGAGAGGGAAAAGAAAAAGAGAAGAAAAGATAAATGAAAAAATAGCCCTAGCAAAACAAAAAGAAAGAGAAAGGGAGATACAGATCAGGGAAAAAGATAAAGAGAGAGAGTTTGAACTTCAGAAAATGGCCATGAAACATGACAGTCGGTCAAAATTGGCAGACGTAAAGGGAAATGTACAGATTGAGGATAGTGAGAAAGAGCGTCAAAGTCGAAGGCTTGGTGGGAATCTATTTAAATATGTCCAAGCTTTGCCAAGATTTGATGAGAAGGAGGTAGAAGCCTTTTTTCATTTCATTTGAGAAGGTAGCTAAACAAATGAAATGGCCACAGGACATGTGGTTTTACTGATTCAAACAAAGCTGGTAGGTAGGGCGAGTGAGGTGTTTGCATCACTACCGGAGGAGGTATCTGGGATATATGAAGAGGTGAAAAAATCCATCTTGGGTGCATATGAACTAGTGACTGAAGCTAGTGACAAAGGTTTAGAAATTTATGAAAGAATTTGGTCAAACATACACGGAGTTTGAAAGGCTCAAACAGAGTAATTTTGATAGGTGGATAAGGGCTTTTGAAATAGACCGAACGTATAAAGCTCTCAGAGAAATTATGCTTTTGGAGGAGTTTAAAAACTCAATTCCTGATGCAGTGAGAACTCATGTGGAAGAGCAGAGGGTTAAAACTGCAAGGTTAACAGCAGAGATGGCAGATGATTATGAATTAGTTCATAAATCAAAGCTTGGTTTCTGACATCAGTTTCAGCCTGTGAGGGATAGGAACTGGGGACATGAGAAATACTCAAGTGGTAAAAGTAAAGGTGATCTGATGGGAGATAATAATGAGACTGCACCTCAGATTAAAAAAGAAATCCAGGAGGGTGGAAGAGACATGAAAAGTTTCAAATGTTTTCACTGTAATAAACTAGGCCATGTAAAGTCACAGTGTTGGTGGTTGAAGAAAAGCACTGGGCAGGCTGATGTGGTAACACAGGATAAGACAGTGGGGTTTGTGAAATGTTAAAGGAAAGCCCAAATGAAGCGAAGGAGGTGCAAAAGAATGTACAGCCTGATCAAGAGGTGATTGATAAGCAGGTGCCAGATCTCTTTAAAGAATTTACTTGTGTGGGTAAAGTTTACTCATGTGTATCAGGAGAGCAGGTAAAGAAGTCACAATTTTAAGAGATACGGGAGCTAGTCAATGTTTAATGGTAAGAGATGAGGAGTTATGGGATGTTTGGGAAGAATGTTGCCAGAAAAGGTGGTAATATGTGGAATTCAGGGTGAGAGGAGTAGTGTTCCATTATATAAGGTAAGGTTGGAAAGTCCAGTGAAGAGTGGTGAAGTGGTAGTAGGAGTAAGAGAGAAACTATCTTGTCCAGGAATACAGTTCATCTTGGGTAATGATGTAGCTGGATCGCAGGTGGGAGTGATGCCTAAGGGGGTTGATAAGCCAGTGGAAAATCAGACAACTGAACCGTTGAAGGACGAATATCCTGGGATTTTTCCGGATTGTGTAGTAACAAGGTCGCAAAGTCACAGGTTAAGACAAGAGGAGAAATCAAAGAGTGAAGATGAAGTTGAAGTGCAATTATCAGAAACGATTTTTGATCAGATGGCTGAAAAAGAACAAGAACAGGTGGAGGATGAGGCGGATATTTTTAGTTCAATAAAATTGGCGGAGTTACAACAGAAAGATATAGAAATAAATCGGATATATCAGAAAGCATACACGGAAGAGGGATCTGAGTGTATGCCAGAGTGTTATTACCGTAAAAATGATGTCTTGATGAGAAAATGGAGACCTTTACATATGCAGGCAGATGAAAAGTGAGCAGAAGTTCATCAAGTATTGCCGGTAGGGTATAGAAAGGAGGTGTTGCGAGTTGCACATGAGGTACCAGTGGGAGGTCATTTGGGGATAAGGAAAACTCAAGCTAAAATCCAGAAACATTTTTATTGGCCTGGACTACATAAAGATGTAGTTAAATTTTGTCAATCATGTCACACATGTCAAGTGATAGGGAAACCTCAAGCAATGATAAAACCAGCGCCCTTAATACCCATTCCAGCATTTGAGGAACCTTTTACAAGGGTCCTAATTGATTGCATAGGACCGCTTCCTAAAACAAAAAGTGGGAATCAATATCTTTTGACGATAATGGATGTGTCTACTAGGTTTCCAGAGGCCATTCCAGTATGTAATATTACAACTAAAAAGATTGTGGAGGAGTTACTGAAATTCTTTATTAGATATGGACTACCCACAGAAATACAATCGGATCAAGGATCAAATTTTACCTCCAGGTTATTCAAAGAAGTTATGGATAGCTTAGGAATAAAACAATTTAAATCAACTGCGTACCATCCAGAATCTCAGGGAGCGTTAGAAAGGTGGCATCAGACATTAAAGACAATGTTGAGGGCTTATTGTCACGATTATCCAGAGATTGGGATAAAGGAATTCCATTCCTACTGTTTGGAATTAGGGATGCACCTAATGAGTCAACCAAATTCAGTCCTTTTGAACTAATTTTTGGTCATGAGGTAAGAGGACCACTTAAATTGATTAAGGAAAAATTGGTGAGTGAGAAATCGGAACTTACATTATTGAATTATGTGTCAAATTTTAGGGAATGATTAAATAGATCAGGTGAATTGGCTAGACAACATTTAAAAGTTGCACAGAATGTGATGAAACGGGTAGCGGATGAATTATGTGGTAAAAATACCAGATAGAAGGAAGACTCACCAAGTGTGTCATGTGAATATGCTTAAAAGGTACTTTGAAAGGGAAGGAGAGAAAAGGAGGAGGTTTTAATGATTCTAACTCAAAGTGACAAACCAAATCCAGATGACTGTGAATTTGACATACCTCAAATTAGATTGGAAAATGAGGATGTTCTTAAAAATTAGGATAAATTGTTGAGTTACCTTCCAGAGGAAAAACGAACTGACCTGAAAGAGTTATTGATATCGCATGGGCATGTTTGTGGAGATAAATTGTGAAGTACTAATATGGCTATACATGATGTAGATGTGGGAAATGCTGTTCCAATCAAACAATATCCATATAGACTTAACCCTTTAAAATTGGAGCTGAAGCCAGACAAAGCAGGTGTACTGCTGTTCTCTCGGCCATGTAAAGACTATCTCTTGATCATTTGGTGAATTCAGAATTATAAATGTTCTCTGTAGTGAATGTAAACCTAATGTGCTCGTGTTGAAAGGTGTTTCTTTTGTCTTCTGGATGTTTGGGAAGTTATTAAGGGTTACTTAGTGTTGTATTCTTTGGGGGTTGTATTTGAATTGATGGTTGCTAAGATGTTCACTATATGTTTTAAAAAGCTTAATTTGAGTTAATAGAATAAACATTGTTTTGCTTTAAAAAAAACGTTTTGGTTTCTGCTGTACCACACCTGTAGAGTGGGCCGTGTGCTCCCCATGCCACAATCTATTAAAAGTTGTGGGTCAGATGAACTCCATGATACACTTTGGGGTTCTCTAAACCCTGGCCCATAACAACTCCCAAAGAGTTCTTGTACAAAACCTTCCAAATCAACGACGTCTACAATCTGGAAGAACACGGTCAGTAGATATATGGGAACACCATGTAACTATTTTTCCAGGACACTCTCCATCCTGACTATATCGCTTTTCCTGCACTGTTGCTGAATTAAAATCCTAGAACTCACTCCCTAACAACACAGTAGGTGTACTTACACCACATGGATGGTTCAAGATGGCAGCTCACCACCATCTTCTCAAGGTCAATTAGGGATGGGCAATAAATTGTGGCATAGCCAGCAACATCCCATGAACAAATTTTTTAAAATGAATGCAATTCTAGGATGCAATGAATGTGGCGGGTATCCCACATCCCTGAATTCTCCCAGATATCCCACATCCCTGAATTCGCCCAGATATCCCACTTCCCCGAACTCGTCCAGCTATCCCACGTCCCTGAATTCGCCCAGATACCCCACATTCCTGAATTCACCCAGATATTCCACATCCCTGAATTCGCCCAGATATCCCGCATCCCTGAATTTGCCTGGATATCCCATCCCTGAATTCACCTAGATATCCCACATCTCTGAATTTGCCCAGCTACCCCACATCCCAGAATTTGCCCAGCTACCGCACATCCCTGAATTCTCCCAGCTACCCCACATCCCTGAATTCTCCCAGATATCCCTCAATTCTCCCAGATATCCCACATCCCTGAATTCGCCCAGATATCCCTGTAGCCATCTGGGATGGCCACTTCCAGAATACAAAATGGACACTCGCAAAGAATGTAAGGAACTGTGGAGAATGTTAGGAAAACAAGCAGGCACAGAGCCTGTATGCATATTGGAAAGACAGCTCCCAGACGGAGCTGAAACTATAGGTCAATTAACATATTGATGGCACATCTCCGGGAACAAAGGAAAGACACTCAAGCAACCGATACAGCTCCAGACATCCCGGCGCCAGTTCCCCAAACCGAAAGCACAAACAAAGCCAGGCCAACGGCCACCAAAGACACGCCCAGCGATCAGGGCACCCGCCCCTTTATTGGTCAAGATTAATACCAGTGATCGAGAAGTGGCCCAATTAATTGGGGCCAAATTTAAGGCCCGCCTAAAAGCACGCAAAGCCCTTCCGGGTATAAGAAGCAACCCCCGCGAGGGAATCGCTCTCTTGGATTTGGTTCTCAAAGCGGAGAGACCCGTCCACCAGCTGCACCAAAAGCAAGTACGTCCAAGGTCAATGCTTGCTACCAGACGGACGACCTTAGCTGTTCTCCTGTCCAACTTCAAACCCAGCAACCTCAGATCCGAACAACGGCCATTGTTCCTCTGACTGAGTGGGCACCCGAAGCTAAGTATAGGCGTTAGCGTTCAAGATAGTTCAGTTTGTAGTACTTTGTGCAAGTGTAGATCTTACTGTGTGTGTAAATAAATAGTATTGACTTTGAACTAACTAACTGGTGTATTGGCTCTTTGATCAGTATTCGGGTTTGAACCTTGTGGCGGTATCGAGAGATACCTGGCGACTCTAAAGTAAACATAATTAGGATTAAGGAAGGCGACCATATTGACCGCCATATTCATTAAAAACTATATATATTTATTAGAGTTTTTCAACAACACAATTTTTTCCCCTTCCAAACAATAACCCCCCCCGCCGTAACAAAATAACACAAAATCGCAATGAGCAAGATATATACATGGCAAAATGGCATATTTACAGAGCTTTATACACTGGCTCTCTCCCACACGTGCCAGTTTCCCCTGCCCTTCATGTTATCTCCTGCTCATCCATCCCCCCAAGCAATCCCCCATTTCCCCCCCCCCCTTCCCAAGACGTCCCCCCCCCAGGTTTGCTGCTGCTGACCGACCTTCCTCTAACGCTCCGCGAGATAGTCTAGGAACGGTTGCCACCGCCTGTAGAACCCCTGCGCAGACCCTCTCAAGGCAAACTTAATCCTCTCCAGCTTTATGAACCCAGCCATATCATTTATCCAGGCCTCCAGGCGGGGGGGCTTCGCCTCCTTCCACATTAGCAAGATCCTTCGCCGGGCTACTAGGGACGCAAAGGCCAGAATGCCGGCCTCTTTCGCCTCCTGCACTCACGGCTCGTCCACTACTCCAAATATTGCTAGCCCCCAGCTTGGCTTGACCCAGACTTTCACCACCTCAGATATTGCTCCCGCCACTCTTCTCCAGAACCCCTCCAGTGCCGGGCATGACCAAAACATATGGACATGGTTCGCCGGGCTCCCTGAGCACCTTCCACATCTGTCCTCTACCCCAAAGAACCTACTCAACCTCGCCCCCGTCAAGTGTGCTCTGTGAACCACCTTAAATTGTATCAGGCTGAGCCTGGCACACGAGGAGGAGGAATTAACCCTACCCAGGGCATCAGCCCACAGACCTTCCTCGATCTCCTCCCCCAGCTCCTCCTCCCATTTACCCTTCAACTCTTCTGCTAGCGCTTCCCCCTCTTCTTTCATCTCTTGGTGTATTGTCGACACCTTGCACTCCCCGACCCATACACCCGAGATCACCCTGTCTTGAATTTCTTGTGCCAGGAGCAACGGGAATTCCCTGACCTGTCGCCTCACAAAAGCCCTCACCTGCATTTATCTAAAAGCATTTCCCGGGGGTCACTCAAACTTCTCC
This sequence comes from Scyliorhinus torazame, assembly GCF_047496885.1. NCBI lineage: Eukaryota > Metazoa > Chordata > Chondrichthyes > Carcharhiniformes > Scyliorhinidae > Scyliorhinus > Scyliorhinus torazame. The sequence continues at coordinate 76,940,029 of NC_092723.1, forward strand.
TCCAGTGCCCGTAGGCTCGCAAATGTCCCGTCAATGAACAGGTCCCCCATTCTTCTAATGCCCGCCCAATGCCAGCCATCTTCACCGGGACAAACCGGTGGTTACCGCTGATCGGGGACCACACCGAGGCTCCCACTGCACCCCTGTACCGTCTCCACTGGCCCCAGATCCTTAACGTTGCCGCCACCACCGGGCTCGTGGTATACTTTGACGGCGAGAACGGCAGCGGTGCCGTCACCAACGCCCCCAAGCTCGTTCCTTTACAGGACGCCATCTCCATCCTCTTCCATGCCGCCCCCTCTCCCTCCATGACCCACTTGCGGATCATCGCCACATTTGCTGCCCAGTAGTAGCTCCCTAGGTTTGGCAGCGCCAACCCTCCTCGGTCCCTACTGCGTTTCAGGAACCCTCTCCTTACCCTCGGGGTCTTATTCGCCCACACAAACCCCATAATACTCCTACCTACTCTCTTAAAAAAGCCCTTGGTGATCACGATGGGAAGGCACTGAAACACAAACAAAAACTTCGGAAGGACCACCATTTTGACCGACTGCACTCTACCCGCCAGCAAGAGCGGTAACATGTCCCATCTTTTGAAGTCCTCCTCCATTTGGTCCACCAACCTCGTCAGATTCAGTTTTTAAAAAAATATATATTTTATTAAAGTTTTCAAACACAATTTTTTCCCTTACAAATCAAAGAAATAAAAATAAAGGTAACATGATAACTGCAATATAACATTGTGTAACTAACATGGTAAACTAACCAAATAACACAAAGTAATACTCCCCCCCCCCCCCCACCCCCTCTCCCCCTCCAAAAACCCAAACAGTTTACCCCCCTCCCCCTGGGTTGCTGCTGCTGGCCATCTATCTTCCCTCTAACGTTCCGCTATGTAGTCGAGGAGCGGTTGCCACCGTCTGGTGAACCCTTGAGCCGATCCTCTCAGCGCAACCTTCATCTGCTCTAGTTTTATGAACCCCGCCATATCGTTTATCCAGGCCTCCAGTCCGGGGGGTTTCGCTTCCTTCCACATGAGTAAAATCCTACGCCGGGCTACTAGGGCCGCAAAGGCCACGACATCGGCCTCTTTCGCCTCCTGCACTCCCGGCTCATCCGCTACTCCAAATATAGCTAACCCCCAGCCTGGCTTGACCCGGACCTTCACCACCTTCGAGATCACTCCCGTCACTCCCCTCCAATGCCGGACACAACCAAAACATATGTGTGTGGTTCGCCGGGCTTCCCCCGCACCTCCCACACTTGTCCTCCACTCCGAAGAACCTGCTCAACCTTGCTCCCGTTATGTGTGCTCTATGCAGCACCTTAAATTGGATCAGGCTAAGCCTGGCACACGAGGAAGAGGAATTTACCCTGCTTAGGGCATCAGCCCACAAACCCTCCTCAATCTCCTCCCCGAGCTCTTCTTCCCATTTTCCCTTCAGTTCGCCCACCAACTCCTCCCCCTCTTCTCTCATCTCCCGGTATATCTCTGACACTTTGCCCTCCCCGACCCACACCCCCGAAAGCACCCTGTCCTGGATCCCTTGTGTCGGGAGCAGCGGAAATTCCCTCGCCAGTTGTTTCGTGAACGCTCTCACCTGCATATATCTAAAGAAATTTCCCCGTCAGATTCAGTTTATGTAGGGCCCCCCAACTCCTGGCTATCTGGATCCCCAGATACCGAAAACTCCCCGCCGCCCTCCTCAGCGGTAGGTCCCCATCCCTCCTTCTTGGTCCCCTGCCTGTAATACAAAGAGCTCACTCTTCCCTACATTGAGCTTATAGCCCGAAAGCTCCCCAAACTCCCTTAGAGTCTGCATGACCTCCACCATCCCCTCCATTGGGTCCGCCACGTACAGCAACAGGTCATCCGCGTATAGCGACACCCGATGCTCTTCTCCCCCTCGGACCACCCCCCTCCATTTATTAGACTCCCTCAGTGACATGGCCAAGGGTTGACCGCCATATTCATAACCAGAGAAACAGAGCAACACCCCACATCCCTGAATTTGCCCAGATACCCCACATCCCTGAATTCGCCCAGCTACCCCACATCCCTGAATTGACCCAGCTACCCCACATCCCTGAATTCACCCAGATACCACACATCCCTGAATTCACCCAGATACCCCACATCCCTGAATTCGCCCAGATATCCCACATCTCTGAATTCGCCCAGATTTCCCACATCCCTTAATTCGCCCAGATACCTCACATCCCTGAATTCGCCAGATACACTACATTCTCTATTTATCCTGTTCAGTCACCGATTTCCTACTCTTTTCCCGTTCACATGTGTTGCTATCTCCCTTTGTCTCCCATCGATGACAAACTCTCCCTGATCTCCTGCTCTCTTGCTCTGTGATTGAATATTCTTCCTCTCTACCTTCACGCTCTCACTCTCCCACCGCACTCTCTCTCTCTGATCCCTTGCAATCTCTGATCGCCACATTCCAAGAATGAAGGAATTGTGACTGCAACCAAGGTATTGAGTATTCACTGGAATGATGTGCTGCCTGTCATGACACACCAACTGGACACTGAGGGAGTGGAATCTTGTCCAGTTCAGGAAAATGGACAAGTTGACGCGACACACATTCAAAGCAGTCAGTGGTACCCTGCATCACAGTGAATCCTGCAATCTAAACAAACCATTGTGCTCGCACCGCCTGTTTGTCTCTGGCACAAAGGAATTAAATAAATGCCTCTGTGGCCTAGATTCTCAGAGCCGTGGAAACTCCACAGACCGATAAAATTGGTGGGCAGGACCCACATTCAGAGGTTCCACTGCCATTTCCAACAAGTCCCATTTTTGCCAGTAGAGGGAAGTGGTGGAGCGTGACTCAAATATGAGGGGAACCCAAACTCAATAGGGCCATGTGAACTCAGTGCTGATCGGGTGGGGAGGACTTCCCCAAGCCCCCAGAAATAGACAGGGCCCACAGGTTCTCTGGCCGAGGCCATAGCAGGGGAGCAACCAAGGGCCATCATTGTCAACCTACACAGGTTTCAAGATAGAGAGTAGATCCTGAACTGGGCAAGACACATGCAGTCCGGGAACTGGGAAGGGCACTCGATCAGCGTGCACCAGGACACTGGGGCAGACCTGGCCAAACGCCGAGCCGAATTTAACGTAGCCAAGGCAGCCTTGTACAAAAGCAAGATATGGGGCGTCATTCTCCGACCCCCCGCCGGGTCGGAGAATGGCCATTGGCCGCCGTGAATCCCGCCCGCGCCCCCGCCGAAGTCTCCGCTCCCGGAGATTGGGCGGGGGCGGGAATCCGGTCGCGCCGGTTGGCGGGACCCCCCGCTGGATTCTCCAGCCCGAATGGGCCGAAGTCCCGCCCAGGAATTGCCTGTCCCGCCGATGTAAATCAAACCTGGTATTTACCGGCGGGACCAGGCGGCGTGGGCGGGCTCCGGGGTCCTGGGGGGGGGGGCGCGGGGCGATCTGGCCCCGGGGGGTGCCCCCACGGTGGCCTGGCCCGCGATCGGGGCCCACCGATCCGCGGGCGGGCCTGTGCCGTGGGGGCACTCTTTCCCTTCCGCCTCCGCTACGGCCTCCACCATGGCGGAGGCGGAAGAGACTCTCCCCACTGCGCATGCGCGGGAAACTGACAGCGGCCGCTGACGCTCCCGCACATGCGCTGGGAAACGGACAGCGGCCGCTGACGCTCCCGCGCATGCGCCACATTTCCGCGCCAGCTGGCGGGGCAACAAACGCCATTTCCGCCAGCTGGCGGGGCGGAAATCCCTCCGGCGTCGGCCTAGCCCCTCAATGTTGGGGCTAGGCCGCCAAAGATGCGGAGCCTTCCGCACCTTTGGGCCGGCGCGATGCCCGTCTGATTGGCGCCGGCTTTGGCGCCAGTGGGCGGGCATCCCGCCGTTGGGGGAGAATTTCGCCCATGGTCCGGAATCTTCCAGGGCAAGGGACACATTATTTTACCGCACCAGCTGAAACAGATGAGTTTGAGAACGAACTTGAATGATTGAATGAACAATCGCACGGGATAAGGTTGGCTCACTTTCAAACCAATGTAAGTCCCAGGAAGGAGGGATTGAGAGCACAAAGATGCAAAAACAAGAGAGGAAAGGGCAGGGGGGGGGGGGGCACGGCACAGCTCCCGACGGGGAGGGAGTGCCTGGCAGAAGGTGGGGGAGAAGAAGGGAAGGAAAACAGGATGGGAGAGGATGGGAGGGGGAAAAGACCCACAGGGGCACGGGGAGCAGGAAACAAGAGGGGTGGTTCCTCCCAGGGGAGGAATCGGGGCTGGAGGGAAAGGGGGAGGGCAGAATGCTGGTTATGGCAAGTCGCACATGGAAACAGCAGGAACAAGGGCATCGAAAACAGCAATCTTGGATGGATCCTAAACAAAGAGAACCCCAGGAGTGCTAGGGCGCACCCACGAGGTACGTAGGTTTGACCCTGCGGCGAGGGGGGGTGGCGGGGGGATGGACAGAGACAACCCTCCCAATCAGGATAGTCACCTGGAACATTAGGAGTCTTAACGGCCCGGTGAAACAATCCAGAGTCTTGACCATGTAAAAAGCCTGAAGGCTGATGTAATCTTCTTCCAAGAGACACAACTGAGGGTGGGACTGACTAAGGGTAAGAAAGAGCTGGGTGGGACAGGCATACCAGGCATGCTACAGGACGAGGGCTTGGGGGGGGGGGGGGGGGGGGGGGGCGACACTGCTCAATAAGAGGATGGCATTCACAGCGACAAAGACGGTTACGGACCCAGGGGGACGGGATGTCATGGGGCTTTTTTTCAGTAAAACTGCTGCACAATGACTTCAGTTTTTATAAAATAATTTATTGAGGCACTTATATATTCACACAACCAGCATAATCACAAACCAAAACCCAACAGGGCTACAAATAACAAACCCAACAAAATACGCCTCCGACTTCCCAACTCCCCTGCCTCCCCATTTTAGCCCCCAACCCGCCCCCAAACCACCACCACTGCTGACAACTCGGGCAAACCCCTCCACAGAACCCCTCAAGGCGAACTTTATTTTTTCTAACCTGAGAAACTCTGCCAGGTCACTCACCCAGACCCTGGTTTTGGGGGCCCAGAGTCCCTCCATTCCAACAATATCCGTCTCCAGGCTACCAGGGAGGCAAAAGCCTCTCTTGCCCCCTGGACTTCTGGGTCTTATAACACTCAGAAGATCACTACTTCTGGACTCGGGACCACCTTCACCTTCAGGACCTCCAACATGACGTCGGCAAATCCCTGCCAGAATGCACCAAGCTTCGGACAAGCCCAAAACATATGGACATGATTCGCGGGTTGACCTGCACAACGCCTGTCATGAAATTCAGATAAACATCATGGTGCAAACATACATACACACTGATGGACAGATCAACGGACCAATCAATACACACACAATATCACAGCCAAACACAGGCAAGAGCATACACACTATAAAACGGGGAACATGACACTTCCCGCCGATTCCAGCAGGAGACAGCTCAGGGCACAGAGCTCACAGCAAGCCACTCAGACACTGAAATGAAATGAAATGAAAATCGCTTATTGTCACAAGTAGGCTTCAAATGAAGTTACTGTGAAAAGCCCCTAGTCGCCACATTCCGGCGCCTGTTCGGGGAGGTTGTTACGGGAATTGAACTGTGCTGCTGGCCTGCCTTGGTCTGCTTTCAAAGCCAGCGATTTAGCCCTGTGTTAAACAGCCCCATTCATCATGTGCTGAGTGCTTCTCCAAGATAGTGTCAGGGCTAGGTCCACAGGTTAGAGGGTAATGAACGAACCACAGTAACCAGTTTACAGATGTTGTTATTGTTAGTAATAAAACTGAGTTGTACCATCCGCAACCGTGTTGGTTCGTCTATGTAGCAGAGCACCCAACATGACATAGTACCAGGATTGGAACCCAGTAACTGTGAGACCTACCTACGCATCTTAAGGAATCCGCCATCCTGCGCCATGGACACCATCACCCGCCGCAGCCGCTCCATATCGCTGGAAACCTCGGCGTCAACTGGAAGCTGTTTAAACAGCGCTTCCAGTTCTTCCTAGAAGTCACAGAAAGGGAGAATACTTCGGACACCAGGAAAATCACCGTCCTCCTCTCCACGGCAGGGCAACACGCCATCCACTGGTGTTCACGGAAGGTGAGGACAAGACGAAGTACAAGACTGTCCTTCTAAAACTCGAGCAACACTTCAGCGTTGAGGTAAATGAGAGTTTTGAGAGCTACCTCTTCCAGCAGCGCGTTCAGGGTAAGGATGAGCGCTTTCAATCTTTCCTAACACACCTCCGTATCCTCGCGCAGTCCTGCGGTTACGAGGCCACCTCCGATTCCATGATTCGGGACCAGATTGTTTTTGGGGTCACCTCGGGCACCCTACGCCAGCAGCTCCTCAAAATTAAAAGCCTCACCCTAGCCACCGCCATCGAAGCCTGCGTCCTCCATGAAAACGCGACCAGCCGCTACTCCCAATTCCAGGGGGCCGAATCGGCAAGGCAGGGGTCCTACGAGGCCGAGCGGGTCCAGGCGATCGAGTTCCTCCCAGCCCGCGGCCCGGACGAGGGCGGCCATTTTGCGCGCTTTCCGTGGCCTCCCGCGCCGCTTGTACGCACCAAGCGAGACGTTGATGCAGAGGGACGTGACGTGCAGGCGCGCTCTACGCAGGACCGAACTGCGCATGCGCGATGGCGCAACAAACGCCATGACGTCACGACGTGTGGCAACTGTGCATCCGCACATTTAAAGCGGCAATGTCCGGCAAAGAACCGACAATGCCTCCGCTGTGGCAAGATGGGCCACTACACTGCCTGCTGTCGAGCAGCTCAACCTGCCAACACTCCCCAATTCCGACAGCCTCGCAGGGACGTGCGGACCATTCAGCCTCCGTACTCCGAGTCATACCCGGACGATATGAAAATGAAAATCGCTTATTGGCACAAGTAGGCTTCAATGAAGTTACTGTGAAAAGCCCCTAGTCGCCACATTCCGGCGCCTGTTCGGGGAGGCTGTTACGGGAATTGAACCGTGCTGCTGGCCTGCCTTGGTTTGCTTTTAAAGCCAGCGATTTAGCCCTGTGCTAAACAGCCCCTCATATACAGACTGGTGATACAGACGACCGGGAAGCCTTCCGCGTTGCGGTCATTGACAGGAACCGGATGTCTCCAAGCAGGACACCAGCCGATGCCAGTGAACAGTGTCAATCCGGGTGATGAATGGTGTGCCACCCTAACTGTCAACCGATCACCAACCACATTCCGTTTGGACACTGGTGCCTCCGCCAACCTAATAGCATGGTCAGCCTTCTACGCCTTGAAGGTCAGACCCCCAATTCGGCCATCCAGTTGTAAGATGGTCGACTACAACGGAAACGTTATCCCGGCCATGGGATCCTGCCAGCTCCAGGTGACACACAATACATACACGGCCACACTGGCCTTCAAGATTGTTGGATCATCGAAGGACTCCCTGCTAGGCGCACAGGCGTGCAAGGTTCTCCACCTCGTTCAGCGGGTACACGCTCTGTCTCCAGAAGGCACATCAGACTTCCCGGATGCAGAATTTAGGGCACAGCTCCACTCGCTCCTCGCCCACAACCAGGAGGCATTCGAGGGCATGGGCACACTGCCCTATACCTACAGAATACGGCTCAAACCGGATGCCACCTCGATCATTCACGCACCTCGCAGAGTTCCAGCACCAGTCAAAGACCACCTCAAGCAGCAGCTGCAGGATCTCCAGGACCAAGGGGTGCTATCCCGGGTCACGGAGCCCACGCCATGGGTCAGCTCCCGTCATGTGGCGCATCACACGTTGTAGAAGTTAAGAAGCCCTCTGGCGAACTCCGGATCTGCATCGGCCCGAAAGACCTGAACAACAACATCCTGAGGGAACACTACCCCATACCCAAACAGGAAGGGATCACGAGCGAAATGGCCCGGGCTAAAATTTTCACAAAGCTTGATGCCTCGAAGGGTTGTTGGCAGATCTAACTGGATCAGTCCAGCAGGAAGCTGTGCACCTTCAACACTCCTTTCGGCAGGTTCTGCTATAACAGAATGCCGTTTGGCATCATCTCGGCATCCGAGGTATTTCACAGAATCATGGAACAGATGATGGAGGGCATCGAAGGGGTGCGCGTCTATGTTGACGACGTCATCATCTGGTCCACCACACCACAGGAGCACATCAGTCGTCTCCAGCGTGTCTTTGTGCGGATACGGGAACACGGCCTGCGCCTCAACCGAGCCAAGTGTTCTTTCGGCCAAACTGAGCTAAAGTTTCTGGGGGACCACATATCCCGGTCAGGAGTGCGTCCGGATGCAGACAAGGTGAGCGCCATTACAGCCATGCCACAGCTGGCAGACAAGAAAGCAGTGCTACGCTTCCTAGGCATGGTCAACTTCCTGGGGAAGTTCATTCTCAACCTTGCCTCCCACACAACGGCTCTTCGCCACCTAGTAAAGAAGTCCACGGAGTTCCAGTGGCTGCCCGCACACCAGAAGGAATAGGAGGAGCTCAAAATTAAGCTCACCTCAGCCCCGGTATTAGCGTTCTTCGACACCTCTCGTGATACGAAGATCTCGACTGATGCCAGCCAGTCCGGCATTGGGGCGGTACTCCTACAGCGGGATGACACTGCATCATGGGCCCCGGTCGCCTCTGCCTCGCGGGCCATGACCCCCACAGAACAGCGCTATGCGCAGATCGAGGAGGAGTGCCTGGGTTTGGTAACCGGCATAGACAAGTTCCACGACTACGTGTATGGTCTCCCCCAGTTCACCGTGGAAACCGACCATCGCCCCCTGGTCAGCATCATACATAAGGACCTGAACGAGATGACTCCTCGCCTCCAACGCATCCTGCTCAAGCTCCGGAGGTACGACTTCCAACTGGTCTACACCCCGGGAAAGGACCTCATCATTCCGGATGCCCTATCCAGAGCAGTGAGCACACCGCCCGATTCGAAGGGGTTCGTCTGTCAGGTCGAAGCGCAGGTGGCCTTCACATTGGCAAATCTGCCAGCTGATGATTCAAGTCTGGCCCGTATTCGTCGGGAGACTGCGGCTGACCCCCTTCTACAACGTGTGATGCGCCACATGACGGGAGGGTGGCTCAAAGGACAGTGCCCACAATTCTACAATGTCCGGGACGACTTGGCCGTCATTGACGGTGTCCTCCTAAAGCTGGACCGGATTGTGATTCCACACAGCATGCACAAGCTGGTCCTCGACCAACTACACATCTGGGGGTTGAGAAGTGCAGACGGAGGGCCCGAGAAGCTGTATACTGGCCGGGCATCAGCGATGACATTGCCAATATGGTGCTCAACTGCCCCACCTGCCAAAGGTTTCAGCCGGCGCATCCCCCTGAGACGCTTCAGCCCCATGAATTGGTGACGTCCCCCTGGGCGAAGGTGGGTGTGGACCTTTTTCATGCACTTGGCAGGGACTACGTCATCATCATAGATTACTTTTCGAATTATCCAGAGGTCATACGCCTGCACGATTTGACATCGTCCGCTGTCATCAGGGCATGCAAAGACACCTTCGCTCGCCATGGCATTCCACTTACGGTCATGTCGGACAATGGGCCCTGTTTTTCAAGCAAAGAATGATCTTCTTTTGCTGCTTTGTATGGCTTCACACACGTGACGTCCAGCCCTCTGCATCCCCGGTCAAATGGCAAGGCGGAAAAGGGCGTTCACATCGTCAAGCGGCTCCTCTGCAAGGCTGCTGATGCCGGATCGGATTTCTGCTTAGTCCTGCTGGCCTATCGCTCGGCCCCACTAGCCACTGGCCTCTCACCAGCCCAGCTGTTGATGGGTCGCGCCCTCAGGACCACTGTGCCATCCATTCTGGTCCCTACACCCAACCATGCTCCAGTACTGCAAAGGATGCGACAGCAGCTGGTGGATCCTGACCCACCATTGAGGCGGTCAACCCGAATTCGTCGCCCACCTACTAGGCTGGACTTATGAGCCTGTTTGAACATTGGACTCACTGACGTATTATGCCACAATGTTAATATGTTTCTCTTTTTGTCGTTACAGGAGTTCGTTTTGATGCTTGATGTTTACACTTGTTTTGTTTATGGTACAACCTCGTTGCTATGTTGCACCTGACACCTTCCTATGTATATAGTTTAACCTCATGTACATGTTGTAGATATTGCACACACACATTCAGATGCACTCAGTACACATCTATATTTATTAACACATAGGCACATATTCTTGTAAAAAAGGGGGGATGTCATGATATTCAGATAAACATCATGGTGCAAACATACATACACACTGATGGACAGATCAACGGACCAATCAATACACACACAACATCACAGCCAAACACAGGCAAGAGCATACACACTATAAAACGGGGAACACTACACTTCCCGCCGATTCCAGCAGGAGACAGCTCAGGGCACAGAGCTCACAGCAAGCCACTCAGACATTCACCATGTGCTGAGTGCTTCTCCAAGATAATGTTAGGGCTAGGTCCACAGGTTAGAGGGTAATGACCGAACCACAGTAACTAGTTTACAGATGTTGTCATTGTTAGTAATAAAACTGAGTTGTACCATCCGCAACCGTGTTGGTTCGCCTGTGTAGCAGAACACCCAACACGACAACGCCCACACCTATCTTCCACCCCTTCAAAAAACCTGCTCATCCTGGCCACAGTCATATGTGCCCTGTGAACCATCTTAAACTGGATAAGGCTAAGCCTAGCGCACAACGAGGTCACATTCACCCTCCTCAGAGCCTCCTCCCATAGCCCAGCCTCCAACTCCCGACCAAACTCTTCCTCCCACTTGTGCTTCACTACTCCTATCTTGGCTCCCTCACAATCCATCAGCTTCTTGTAAATTTCCGACACCTTCCTCTCCCCTACCCCACTTTGGTTTTTGACACCACCTTGTCCTGTAGCACTTTCGGTGCGTGGGCATTCAGGTGGCGCGGGGGTGGGAGCAGCTACACAGCTGAATTTGGCTCGGTCGGTGGAACAGATGAAGAGAGATGTTAGGAGGTGGGATGTACACCCGCAGTCATTGGCGGGACGGGTGCAATCGGTGAAAATTTCCCGATTTTTATTCCTAAGGCTTTCTTTAGGAGGGTGAATGCGATGATTTCAAGGTTTGCTTGGGCTGGTAAAGCCCCGTGGATGAGGAAGCTGTTGCTGGAGCGGTTTTGTCTCCCAAACCTCATGAATTATTACTGGGCGGCGAACATAGCTATGGATAGGAAGTGGGTAGTGGTGGAGAGGTCGGTGTGGGAGCGGATGGGAGCACCCTCTTGCAGGGATACAAGTTTGGGGGCATTGTTTTTTTTTTATTAAATATTTTATTGAAAATTTTTGGTCAACCAACACAATACATTGTGCATCCTTTACACAATATTATAACAACACAAATAACAATGACCTATTTTATAAACAAAAAATGAATAAATAATAAATAACAAAAATGAAAACTAGCCCTAATTGGCAACTGCCTTGTCACAAGTAACGCTCTCCAAAAATATAATTTAACAGTCCAATATATAATTATCTGTAGCAACGGCCTATACATACTATACAGTATATATTAACAACCCTGAGAGTCCTTCTAGTTCCTCCTCCACCACCCCCCTCCCCCCCCCCCCTTCCCCCCCCCCCCCCTTCCCCCCCCCCCCCCGCCGATCCTGGGCTGCTGCTGATGCCTTCTTTTTCCCATTCCGTCTATCTTTCTGCGAGGTATTCGACGAACGGTTGCCACCGCCTGGTGAACCCTTGAGCCGACCCCCTTAGGACGAACTTAATCCGCTCTAGCTTTATAAACCCCGCCATGTCATTTATCCAGGTCTCCACCCCCGGGGGCTTGGCTTCTTTCCACATTAGCAATATCCTGCGCCGGGCTACTAGGGACGCAAAGGCCAAAACATCGGCCTCTCTCGCCTCCTGCACTCCCGGCTCTTGTGCAACCCCAAATATAGCCAACCCCCAGCTTGGTTCGACCCGGACTCCTACTACTTTTGAAAGCACCTTTGTCACCCCCATCCAAAACCCCTGTAGTGCCGGGCATGACCAAAACATATGGGTATGATTCGCTGGGCTTCTCGAGCACCTCGCACACCTATCCTCCACCCCAAAAAATTTACTGAGCCGTGCTCCAGTCATATGTGCCCTGTGTAATACCTTAAACTGAATCAGGCTTAGCCTGGCACACGAGGACGACAAGTTTACCCTGCTTAGGGCATCTGCCCACAGCCCCTCCTCGATCTCCTCCCCCAGCTCTTCTTCCCATTTCCCTTTTAGTTCATCTACCATAGTCTCCCCTTCGTCCCTCATTTCCCTATATATATCTGACACCTTACCATCCCCCACCCATGTCTTTGAGATCACTCTGTCCTGCACCTCTTGTGTCGGGAGCTGCGGGAATTCCCTCACCTGTTGCCTCGCAAAAGCCCTCAGTTGCATATACCTGAATGCATTCCCTTGGGGCAACCCATATTTCTCGGTCAGCGCTCCCAGACTCGCGAACTTCCCATCCACAAACAGATCTTTCAGTTTTGTTATTCCTGCTCTTTGCCACATTCCATATCCCCCATCCATTCCCCCCGGGGCAAACCTATGGTTGTTTCTTATCGGGGACCCCCCCAAGGCTCCAGTCTTTCCCCTATGCCGTCTCCACTGTCCCCAAACCTTCAGTGTAGCCACCACCACCGGGCTTGTGGTGTAGTTCCTCGGTGAGAACGGCAATGGGGCTGTCACCATAGCCTGTAGGCTAGTCCCCCTACAGGACGCCCTCTCTAATCTCTTCCACGCCGCTCCCTCCTCCTCTCCCATCCACTTACTCACCATTGAAATATTAGTGGCCCAATAATACTCACTTAGGCTCGGTAGTGCCAGCCCCCCCCCTATCCCTGCTACGCTGTAAGAATCCCTTCCTCACTCTCGGGGTCTTCCCGGCCCACACAAAACCCATGATGCTCTTTTCAATCCTTTTAAAAAAAGCCTTCGTGATCACCACCGGGAGGCACTGAAACACAAAGAGGCATCTCGGGAGGACCACCATCTTAACCGCCTACACCCTCCCTGCCATTGACAGGGATACCATATCCCATCTCTTGAAATCCTCCTCCATCTGTTCCACCAACCGCGTTAAATTTAACCTATGCAATGTGCCCCAATTCTTAGCTATCTGGATCCCCAGGTAACGAAAGTCCCTTGTTACCTTCCTCAACGGTAGGTCCTCTATTTCTCTACTCTGCTCCCCTGGATGCACCACAAACAACTCACTTTTCCCCATGTTCAATTTATACCCTGGAAAATCCCCAAACTCCCCAAGTATCCGCATTATTTCTGGCATCCCCTCCGCCGGGTCCGCCACGTATAGTAGCAAATCGTCCGCATACAAAGATACCCGGTGCTCTTCTCCTCCCCTAAGTACTCCCCTCCACTTCTTGGAACCCCTCAACGCTATCGCCAGGGGCTCAATCGCCAGTGCAAACAATAATGGGGACAGAGGGCATCCCTGCCTTGTCCCTCTATGGAGCCGAAAATATGCAGATCCCCGTCCATTCGTGACCACGCTCGCCACTGGGGCCCTATACAACAGCTGCACCCATCTAACATACCCCTCTCCAAAACCAAATCTCCTCAACACCTCCCACAAATAATCCCACTCCACTCTATCAAATGCTTTCTCGGCATCCATCGCCACTACTATCTCCGTTTCTCCCTCTGGTGGGGCCATCATCATTACCCCTAACAACCTCCGTATATTCGTGTTCAGCTGTCTCCCCTTCACAAACCCAGTTTGGTCCTTGTGGACCACCCCCGGGACACATTCCTCTATTCTCATTGCCATTACCTTGGCCAGGACCTTGGCATCTACATTTCGGAGGGAAATAGGTCTATAGGACCCGCATTGTAGCGGGTCCTTTTCCTTCTTTAAGAGAAGCGATATCGCTGCTTCAGACATAGTCGGGGGCAGTTGTCCCCTTTCCTTTGCCTCATTAAAGGTCCTCGTCAGTACCGGGGCGAGCAAGTCCACATATTTTCTATAGAATTCGACTGGGAATCCATCCGGTCCCGGGGCCTTTCCCGCCTGCATGCTCCTAATTCCTTTCACCACTTCTTCTACCTCGATCTGTGCTCCCAGTCCCACCCTTTCCTGCTCTTCCACCTTGGGAAATTCCAGCCGATCCAAGAAGCCCATCATTCTCTCCCTCCCATCCGGGGGTTGAGCTTCATATAATTTTTTATAAAATGTCTTGAACACTCCATTCACTCTCTCCGCTCCCCGCGCCATCTCTCCTTCCTCATCCCTCACTCCCCCTATTTCCCTCGCTGCTCCCCTTTTCCTCAATTGGTGTGCCAGCAACCTGCTCACCTTCTCCCCATATTCGTACTGTACACCCTGTGCCTTCCTCCATTGTGCCTCTGCAGTGCCTGTAGTCAGCAAGTCAAATTCTACATGTAGCCTTTGCCTTTCCCTGTACAGTCCCTCCTCCGGTGCTTCCGCATATTGTCTGTCCACCCTCAAAAGTTCTTGCAGCAACCGCTCCCGTTCCTTACTCTCCTGCTTCCCTTTATGTGCCCTTATTGATATCAGCTCCCCTCTAACCACCGCCTTCAACGCCTCCCAGATCACTCCCACCTGGACCTCCCCATTATCATTGAGTTCCAAGTACTTTTCAATGCACCCCCTCACCCTTAGACACACCCCCTCATCTGCCATTAGTCCCATGTCCATTCTCCAGGGTGGGCGCCCTCCTGTTTCCTCCCCTATCTCCAAGTCCACCCAGTGTGGAGCGTGATCCGAAATGGCTATAGCCGTATACTCCGTTCCCCTCAACTTCGGGATCAATGCCCTACCCAGCACAAAAAAGTCTATTCGTGAGTAGACTTTATGGACATAGGAGAAAAACGAGAACTCCTTACTCCTAGGTCTGCTAAATCTCCACGGGTCTACACCTCCCATCTGCTCCATAAAATCTTTAAGTACCTTGGCTGCTGCCGGCCTCCTTCCAGTCCTGGACTTCGACCTATCCAGCCCTGGTTCCAACACCGTATTAAAATCTCCCCCCATTATCAGCTTTCCCATCTCTAGGTCCGGAATGCGTCCTAGCATCCGCCTCATAAAATTGGCATCATCCCAGTTCGGGGCATATACGTTTACCAAAACCACCGTCTCCCCCTGTAGTTTGCCACTCACCATCACGTATCTGCCCCCGTTATCCGCCACTATAGTCTTTGCCTCGAACATTACCCGCTTCCCCACTAATATAGCCACCCCCCTGTTTTTCGCATCTAGCCCCGAATGGAACACCTGCCCCACCCATCCTTTGCGTAGCCTAACCTGGTCTATCAGTTTCGGGTGAGTTTCCTGTAACATAACCACATCTGCCTTAAGTTTCTTAAGGTGTGCGAGTACCCATGCCCTCTTTATCGGCCCGTTCAGCCCTCTCACGTTCCACGTGATCAGCCGAGTTGGGGGGCTTCCTACCCCCCCCCCTTGTCGATTAGCCATCACCTTTTTCCAGCTCCTCACCCGGTTCCCACGCAGCTGTATCTCCCCCAGGCGGTGCCCCCCCGCCCATCCTCTCCCATACCAGCTCCCCCCTCTCCCCAGCAGCAGCAACCCAGTAATTCCCCCCTCCAACCCCCCCCGCTAGATCCCCCGCTAGCGTAATTACTCCCCCCATGTTGCTCCCAGAAGTCAGCAAACTCTGGCTGACCTCGGCTTCCCCCCGTGACCTCGGCTCGCACCGTGCGACGCCCCCTCCTTCCTGCTTCTCTATTCCCGCCATGATTATCATAGCGCGGGAACCAAGCCCGTGCTTCTCCCTTGGCCCCGCCCCCAATGGCCAACGCCCCATCTCCTCCACCTCCCCTCCTCCCCCCATCACCACCTGTGGGAGAGAGAAAAGTTACCACATCGCAGGATTAGTACATAAAACCCCTCTTTGCCCCCCACATTCGCCCCACCACTTTGTTCGAACGTTCTTTTTAATAACCCGCTCATTCCAGTTTTTCTTCCACAATAAAAGTCCACGCTTCATCCGCCGTCTCAAAGTAGTGGTGCCTCCCTCGATATGTGACCCACAGTCTTGCCGGTTGCAGCATTCCAAATTTTATCTTCTTTTTATGAAGCACCGCCTTGGCCCGATTAAAGCTCGCCCTCCTTCTCGCCACCTCCGCACTCCAGTCTTGATAAACGCGGATCACCGCGTTCTCCCATTTACTGCTCCGAGTTTTCTTCGCCCATCTAAGGACCATTTCTCTATCCTTAAAACGGAGGAATCTCACCACTATGGCTCTGGGAATTTCTCCTGCTCTCGGTCCTCGCGCCATCACTCGGTATGCTCCCTCCACCTCCAACGGACCCGCCGGGGCCTCCGCTCCCATTAACGAGTGCAGCATCGTGCTCACATATGCCCCGACGTCCGCTCCCTCCACACCTTCAGGAAGACCAAGAATCCTCAGGTTGTTCCTCCTTGCGTTGTTTTCCAGTGCCTCCAACCTTTCCACACATCGTTTCTGATGTGCCTCCTGCATCTCCGTCTTCACCACCAGGCCCTGTATATCGTCCTCATTCTCGGCTGCCTTTGCCTTCACGACCCGAAGCTCCCGCTCCTGGGTCTTTTGTTCCTCCTTTAGCCCTTCGATCACCTGTAGTATCGGGGCCAACAGCTCTTTCTTCATTTCCTTTTTGATCTCTTCCACACAGCATTTCAAGAACTCTTGTTGTTCAGGGCCCCATGTTAAACTGCCACCTTCCGACGCCATCTTGGTTTTTGCTTGCCTTCCTTGCCGCTGTTCTAAAGGATCCACTGCAATCTGGCCACTCTCTCCTCCTTTTTCCATCCGTATCCAGGGGGGATTCCCTTCTGGTTTACCGCACAGTGCTTTTAGCCGTCAAAATTGCCGTTGGGGCTCCTATCAAGAGCCCAAAAGTCCGTTTCACAGGGAGCTGCCGAAACGTGCGACTCAGCTGGTCATCGCCGCACCCGGAAGTCCCGTTTGGGGGCATTGTTGACGGCGCCTCTGCCGTTCTCGCCGGCCAGGTACTGCAGAAGTCTGGTGGTGGTGACAGCCCTGAGCGTTGCCATCACCACCGGACGTATGGAGTACCTGGCCGGCGAGAACGGCAGGTGAGGAAAGGATAGTACCTGCTTCCGAACAAAGTCCCTCACCTGCAAATACCGGAACCCATTCCCAATGGGCAGTTCAAATTCTTCCTCCAAATCCTCCAAGCTCGGAAAGCCGCTGTCAATGAACAGATCCCCAAACCGCTCAATCCCCGCCCGATGCCACCCCCGAAACACCCCATCCAGGCGCGCCCCCCCCCCCCCCCCCCCCCGGAACAAACCAGTGATTTCCACAAATCGGTGCCCAAACCGAGGTCCCTCCAGCCTCAGGTGATGCCACCACTGCCCGCACACCCTCAGGGCTGCACCGGACTTATGGAGAACCTGGCCGACGAGAACGGCAGAGGCGCCGTCAACAATGCCCCCAAACGGGACTTCCGGGTGCGGCGATGACCAGCTAAGTCGCACGTTTCGGCAGCTCCCGGTGGAACGGACTTTTGGGCTCTTAATAGGAGCCCCAACGGCAATTTTAACGGCTAAAAACACTGTGCGGTAAACCAGAAGGGAATCCCCCCTGGACACGGATGGAAAAAGGAGAGGAAAGTGCGGTGGATCCTTTAGGGCAGCGGCATGGAAGGCAAGCACAAACCAAGATGGCGTCGGAAGGTGGCAGTTTAATATGGGGCCCTGAACAACACGAGTTCTTGAAGCGCTGCGTGGAAGAACTTAAAAAGGAGATGAAGAAGGAGCTGTTGGCCCCGATATTACAGGCGATTGAAGGGCTAAAGGATGAGCAAAAGACCCAGGAGCAGGAGCTTCGGGTCGTGAAGGCAAAGGCTGCCGAGAACGAGGACGATATACAAGGCCTGGTGGTGAAGATGGAGATGCACGAGGCACACCATAAAAGGTGTGTGGAAAGGCTGGAGGTGCTGGAGAATAATGCGAGGAGGAAGAATTTAAGGATTCTTGGTCTTCCCGAGGGTGCAGAGGGGGCGGACGTCGGGGCATATGTGAGCACCATGCTGCACTCGTTAATGGGATCGGAGGCCCCGACGGGTCCGTTGGAGGTGGAGGGAGCCTATCGAGTTATGGCGCGAAGACCGAGGGCTGGAGAAATTCCCCGAGCCATAGTGGTGAGATTTCTCCGATATAAGGACAGAGAGATGGTCCTCAGATGGGCAAAGAAAACTCGGAGCAGTAGGTGGGAGAACGCGGTGATCCGCGTATATCAAGATTGGAGTGCGGAGGTGGCGAGAAGGAGGGCGAGCTTTAATCGGGCCAAGGCGGTGCTTCATAAAAGGAAGGTCAAATTTGGAATTCTGCAGCCGGCAAGACTGTGGGTCACACATCAAGGGAAACACTACTACTTTGAAACGGCAGATGAGGCATGGACATTTATTGTCGAAGAGAAATTGGAATAAGTGGGTTGTAAAAAAGAACGTTTGAGACAAAGTGGTGGGGCGAATATGGGGGGGCGAAGAGGGGGGAAAAGGGGGGAGAGATGATTTTTAAGTTGTTAATCCTGCGACCTGTAACTTTTCTCTCTTCCCCATGTTATGGGGGAGGGAGGGAGGGAGGTGGAGGAGCTGGGGGTGTCGGCCATTGGGGGCGGGGCCAAAAGGGAAGTGCGGGCTTTGTTCCCGCGCTATGATAATTATGGCGGGAACAGGGAAGCAGGAAGGAGGGGGCGTCGCACAGTGCGAGCCGAGGTCACGGGGGGAAGCCGAGGTCGGCCAGAGTTTGCTGACTTCTGGGAGCAACATGGGGGGTGCAATTACGCTAGTGAGGGATCTAGCGGAGGGGGTGGGGGGGGTTAACTGGGTTGCTGCTGCTGGGGAGAAGGGGGAGCTGGTATGGGGTGGGGTGGGCGGGGCGGGGTAGCGCCGCCTGGGGGGGACACAGCTACGTGGGAACCGGGTGAGGAGCTGGATTAAAAAAGGGGATGGCTAGTCGACAAGGGGGGGGGGGGGTAAAGAGCCCCCCAACCCGGCTGATCACGTGGAATGTGAGAGGGCTGAACGGGCCGATAAAGAGGGCACGGGTACTCGCACACCTAAAGAAACTTAAGGCAGATGTGGTTATGCTGCAGGAGACGCATTTGAAACTGATAGACCAGGTCAGACTACGCAAAGGATGGGTGGGGCAGGTGTTTCATTCGGGGCTAGATGCAAAAAACAGGGGGGTGGCTATATTAGTGGGGAAGCGGGTAATGTTTGAGGCAAAGACCATAGTGGCGGATAGTGGGGGCAGATACGTGATGGTGAGTGGCAAATTACAAGGGGAGGCGGTGGTCTTAGTGAACGTATATGCCCCGAACTGGGATGATGCCAACTTTATGAGGCGCATGCTAGGACGTATCCCGGACCTAGAGGCGGGGAAGCTGGTAATGGGTGGAGATTTTAACACGGTGCTGGAACCAGGGCTGGACAGATCGAGGTCCAGGACCGGAAGGAGGCCGGCAGCAGCTAGGGTGCTTAAGGACTTTATGGAGCAGATGGGAGGAGTAGACCCCTGGAGATTTAATAGACCTAGGAGCAAGGAGTTTTCGTTTTTCTCCTATGTCCACAAAGTTTATTCACGGATAGACTTTTTTGTTTTGGGAAGGGCGCTGATCCCGAAGGTGACGGGGACGGAATATACGGCTATAGCTATTTCGGATCACGCTCCACATTGGGTGGACTTGGAGATAGGGGAGGAAAAAGAACAGCGTCCACCCTGGAGAATGGACATGGGACTATTGGCGGACGAGGGGGTGTGCTTAAGGGTGAGGGGGTGTATTGAAAGGTACTTGGAACTCAATGATAATGGGGAGGTCCAGGTGGGAGTGGTCTGGGAGGCGCTGAAGGCAGTGGTTAGAGGGGAGCTGATATCAATCAGGGCACATAAAGGAAAGCAGGAGGGTAGGGAACGGGAGCGGTTGCTGAAAGAACTTCTGAGGGTGGACAGGCAATATGCGGAGGCACCGGAGGAGGGACTGTACAGGGAAAGGCAAAGGCTACATGTAGAATTTGATTTGCTGACTACGGGTAATGCGGAGGCACAGTGGAGGAAGGCACAGGGTGTACAGTACGAATATGGGGAGAAGGCGAGCAGGTTGCTGGCCCACCAACTGAGGAAAAGGGGAGCAGCGAGGGAGATAGGTGGAGTGAGAGATGAGGAGGGAGAGATGGAGCGGGGAGCGGAGAGGGTGAATGGAGTGTTCAAGGCATTCTATGAAAGATTTAATGAAGCTCAGCCCCCGGATGGGGAGGAGAGAATTATGTGTTTTCTGGACCAGCTGGAATTTCCTAAGGTGGAGGAGCAGGAGAGGGTGGGACTGGGAGCACAGATTGAAACGGAGGAAGTAGTGAAAGGAATTCGGAGCATGCAGGCGGGGAAGGCCCCAGGAACAGACGGATTCCCAGTTGAATTTTATAGGAAATATGTGGACTTGCTGGCCCCGCTACTGATGAGATCCTTTAATGAGGCGAGGGAAAGGGGGCAGCTGCCCCCGACTATGTCAGAGGCAACGATATCGCTCCTCCTAAAGAAGGAAAAAGACCCGCTGCAATTCGGATCCTATAGGCCTATTTCCCTCCTGAACGTGGACGCTAAGATTCTGGCCAAAGTAATGGCAATGAGGATAGAGGATTGTGTCCCGGGGGTGGTCCATGAGGACCAAACTGGGTTTGTGAAGGGGAGACAGCTGAATACGAATATACGGAGGCTGCTAGGGGTAATGATGATGCCCCCACCAGAGGGGGAAGCGGATATAGTGGTGGCGATGGATGCCGAGAAAGCATTTGATAGAGTGGAGTGGGATTATTTGTGGGAGGTGCTGAGGAGATTTGGCTTTGGAGATGGGTATATAAGATGGGTACAGCTGCTGTATAGGGCCCCGATGGCGAGCATGGTCACGAATGGACGGGGGTCTGAATATTTTCGGCTCCATAGAGGGACGAGGCAGGGATGTCCTCTGTCCCCATTATTGTTTGCACTGGCGATTGAGCCCCTGGCAATAGCATTGAGGGGTTCCAGGAAGTGGAGGGGAGTACTCAGGGGAGGAGAAGAACACCGGGTATCTCTGTATGCGGATGATTTGTTGTTATATGTGGCACACCCGGCGGAGGGGATGCCAGAGATAATGCGGATACTTGGGGAGTTTGGAGATTTCTCAGGGTATAAATTGAACATGGGGAAAAGTGAGTTGTTTGTGGTGCATCCAGGGGAGCAGAGCAGAGAAATAGAGGACTTACCGTTGAGGAAGGTAACAAGGGACTTTCGGTACTTGGGGATCCAGATAGCCAAGAATTGGGGTACATTGCATAGGCTAAATTTAACGCGGTTGGTGGAACAGATGGAGGAGGACTTTAAGAGATGGGACATGGTGTCCCTGTCACTGGCAGGGAGGGTGCAGGCGGTTAAAATGGTGGTCCTCCCGAGATTCCTTTTTGTGTTTTAGTGCCTCCCGGTGGTGGTCACGAAGGCTTTTTTCAAAAGAATTGAGAAGAGTATTATGAGTTTTGTGTGGGCCGGGAAGACCACGAGAGTGAGGAGGGGATTTTTGCAGCGTAGTAGGGACAGGGGGGGGCTGGCACTACCGAGCCTCAGTGAGTACTACTGGGCCGCCAATATCTCAATGGTGTGTAAGTGGATGGGAGAAGAGGAGGGAGCGGCGTGGAAGAGATTGGAGAGGGCGTCCTGCAGGGGGACTAGCCTACAAGCTATGGTGACGGCGCCGTTGCCGTTCTCACCGAAGAAATACACCACAAGCCCGGTGGTGGTGGCTACACTGAAAATCTGGGGGCAGTGGAGACGGCACAGGGGAAAGACGGGAGCCTCGGTGCGGTCCCCGATAAGAAATAACCATAGGTTTGTTCCGGGGAGAATGGATGGGGGATTTGGAGCATGGCAAAGAGCAGGGGTAACACAATTGAGAGATTTGTTCGTAGATGAGACGTTTGCGAGTCTGGGAGCGCTGACGGAAAAATATGGGTTGCCCCAAGGGAATGCATTTCAGTATATGCAACTGAGGGCTTTTGCGGGGCGGCAGATGAGGGAATTCCCGCAGCTCCCGACGCAGGAGGTGCAGGACAGAGTGATCTCAGAGACATGGGTGGGGGACGGTAAGGTGTCAGACATATATAGGGAAATGAGGGACGAGGGGGAGATCATGGTAGATGAGCTGAAAGGGAAATGGGAAGAAGAGCTGGGGGAGGAGATTGAGGAGGGGCTGTGGGCTGATGCCCTAAGTAGGGTAAACGCATCATCCTCGTGTGCCAGGCTAAGCCTGATACAATTTAAGGTGTTACACAGGGCGCATATGACTGGAGCACGGCTCAGTAAATTTTTTGGAGTAGAGGATAGGTGTGCGAGATGCTCGAGAAGCCCAGCGAATCATACCCACATGTTCTGGTCATGCCCGGCACTACAGGGGTTTTGGGTGGGGGTGGCAAAGGTGCTTTTGAAGGTGGTGGGGGTCCAGGTCGAACCAAGCTGGGGGTTGGCTATATTCGGGGTTGCAGAAGAGCCGGGAGTGCAGGAGGCGAGAGAGGCTGATGTTTTGGCCTTTGCGTCCCTCGTAACCCGGCGCAGGATATTGTTAATGTGGAAGGAAGCCAAGCCCCCGGGTGTGGAGACCTGGATAAAGGACATGGCAGGGTTTATAAAGTTGGAACGGATTAAGTTCGTTCTAAGGGGGTCGGCTCAAGGGTTCACCAGGCAGTGGCAACCGTTCGTCGAATACCTCACAGAAAGATAGAGGGAATAGAAAAGAAGAAGACAGCAGCAGCAACCCAGGGGGGGGGGGGGGGGGGGGGGTGGGGGGAAGAATCAGAAGGACTCTCAGGGATGTTATTGTATATGTATAGGTAGTTGGTATATATAATTGTATATTGGATTGTTGGATTGTATTTTTGGAGAGTATTTATCTTGGACAAGGCAGTTGCCATTTAGTTTTATTTTTGATTTTGTTCATATATTATTTATTTACTTTTTAAAACTGGCCATTGTTATTTATATTGTTTTATTGCTGTGTAAAGGAAACGCTATGTGCTGTTATGTTTGGCCAAAAAATCTTGAATAAAATATATTGTTTAAAAAAAACAATGCCCCCAAAAGGCAGCACGGTGGCGCAGTGGTAGCACTGCAGTCTCACGGCACCGAGGTCCCAGGTTCGATCCCGGCTCTGGGTCACTGTCCGTGTGGAGTTTGCACATTCTCCCCATGTTTCCGTGGGTTTTGCCCCCACAACCCAATGATGTGCAAGGTAGGTGGATTGAACATGCTAAATTGCCCCTTAATCGGAAAAAATGAATTGGGTACTCTAAATTTATGGAAAAAAAAACAATGCCCCCAAACTTGTATCCCTGCAAGAGGGTGCTCCCATCCGCTCCCACACCGACCTCCCCCCCACTACCTACTTCCTATCCATAGCTATGTTCGCCACCCAGTAATAATTCATGAAGTTCGGGAGAGCCAATACCGCTCCAGCAACAGCTGGTTTAGCACGCTGGGCTAAATCGCTGGCTTTTAACGCAGACCAAGGCAGGCCAGCAGCACGGTTCGATTCCCGTACCAGTCTCCCCGAACAGGCGCCGGAATGTGGCGACTAGGGGCTTTTCACAGTAACTTCATTGAAGCGTCTTGTGACAATAAGCGATTTTCGTTTTCATTTCTTCATCCGCGGGGCTTTACCAGCCCAAGCAAACGCTGAAATCATCGCATTCACCCTCCTAAAGAAAGCCTTAGGAATAAAAATCGGGAGATTCTGGAACACAAACAAGAACCTCGGGAGGACTGTCATTTTCACCGATTGCACCCGTCCCGCCAATGACTGCGGGTGTACATCCCACCTCTGAACATCTCTCTTCATCTGTTCCACCAACCAAGCCAAATTCAGCTGTGTAGCTGCTCCCACCCCCGCGCCACCTGAATGCCCACGCACCGAAAGTTCCCCCCCACCACCCGAAACGGCAACGCCTCCAGCCTCTTCTCCTGCCCCTTTGCTTGGATCGGAACCCCGCCCCCCCCTCCCCCCCCCCCCCCGGCTGTTATCCATATTCAATTTATACCCGGAGAACCGGCCAAATTCCTCCAAACTCCTCATAATCCCCCAATACCTTCCAACTGGTCCAAAATATACAGCAGCACGTCATCCGCCTACAGCGGGACCTTATGCTCCACCCTCCTGTATAACCTCTGCCATTCCCTTGACGCTCTCAGCGCCATTGCCAGCAGCTTTATCACCAAGGCAAAGAGCAATGGGGAGAGTGGACATCCCTGCCTCGTCCCCTGATGCAGCCGGAAATATTCCGAGCTCACCTGGTTTGTCTGCACACTCACCACCGGTGCCTGGTACAGCAACCGGACCCAGTCTACAAACCCCTGTCCAAACCCAAACCGTCCCAGCACCTCCCACAAATAGTCCCACTCCACCTGATCAAAGGCCTTCTCCGCATCCATGACGACCACCACCTCCACACTTCATCCCTCCGAGGGCATCATTACATTCAGTAACCTCCTGATGTTGGCCGACAGATGTTGGCCGACAAATGCCTCCCCTTAACGAACCCCATCTGGTCCTCCCCATCACCCCCGGCACACAGTCCTCAAGACCCTCCACCACCACCTCCACCAGCCCAATGGGGGCTCCCAATCCCTCCACTAGGTCCTCCTCCACCCTTGGGAACTACAACCCCTCCAAAAATCTCCTCATTCCCTCCACCCCAGCTGGGGCTCCGACTCATACAGCCTCCTATAAAAATCCCCAGACACACCATTCACCCCCACCAGATCCAGGAATGTGCCCCCCCGCCCCCGCCATCCTTCACTTTTCCAATCTCCCTCGCTGCCTCCTGCTTCCTCAGTTGATGTGCCAACATCCTACTTGCCTTTTATCCATATTCATAGACCGGCTCCTTCGCCCTCCTTAACTGCCCTACCACCTTACATGTGGATAATAAATGAAACTCCATCTGCAGTTTCTGCCGCTCCCTCAACAGCCCTACCTCTGGAGCCTCTGAATACTGATGTGTTACGTAAGTTGGTTCAACGTTGACTGCAACTGGATGCAGTGAAACTAGAAACAGGCTTCTGACACTGGAGATGGTCCAACACTGTTTTATTTAACTTCCTGATTGCTGTACGATGCTGTCTGATGTGAGTTGACACTCTATCAATCTAACTGGTAACCTCCTACCTCCTACTGGCTTGACCAGACTAACTCTCTACCTCATGGTGATAGTGCTCACTGGCTTGTGCAGTCTTACTATCTCAGTAGCTGTGTCCTGTAGAGAGAGGGAGAGTCTTAATGCCCTGTGTGCTTTATAGTGGTGGTGTCCTGTCTGGTGATTGGTTGTTATGTGCCATGTGTGTTCATTGGTTATCCGGTGTGTCAATCACTGCCTGTCTGCATCTCACTATATACATGGGTGGATATTATGACATCTCTCTTTTTTTAAGTAAATTTTGGAACGTGGCGATATATATACATGCATGAATATATACAAGTGGTGAGTGAATGAACATATATACATGGGAAGGTGTCTAGAGCAAACTGAACAAAATTTACAAGATTTAAGTCTATAGATTCAGTCTTTGTGGCGGGCGACGAATTCTTGTCGATCGCCTCAGAGGTGGAGGAGAGGACGCCGGCACTTGGACAGGCGGGATTGCTGCCTTGTCGGTGGCCTCATGGAGAGGCAGGATTGCTGCCAGATCGGTGGCCTCGTGTTGCGAGATGTCCGGAGGAGGCATGATGACATGCGGAGAAGTGCGGCCAGGCGGTGGGCAGGGAACTTTTCGTAGCACCCTCCTACTGCGCCGTAGAATGGAGCCATCAGCCATTTGGACCACGAAGGACCTGGGGGCAGCCTGCCTGACGACAATAGCTGGGGCTGACCAACCTCCCTCAGGCAACTGGACGCGAACCACATCGTCTGGAGCCAGCGCAGGTAGATCCTTGGCATGAGCATTATACGTGATCTTCTGCTGGTCCCTGGATCGCTGCACTTTCTGCAGCACCGTGAGGCAGTCAAGGTCTGGAACATGGATGGCTGGAACAGTCGTCCTCAGGTTGCAGTTCATGAGCAGCTGCACCGGAGACAAACCAGTCGACAGAGGGGTTGCCCTGCATGCCAATAGCGCCAGGTTGAAGTCCGAGGCTGAGTCTGCAGCCTTGCACAGCAACTGCTTGACAATATGGACCCCTTTTTCGGCCTTCCCGTTTGATTGCGGGTAATGGGGACTGGATGTGATGTGACTGAAGTGGTAGGATCGTGCAAAGTCAGACCACTCTTGGCTGTAGAAACATGGGCCGTTGTCACTCATTACTGTGAGTGGTATGCCATGCCTGGCAAACGTCTCTTTGCAGGCTTTAATCACTGACTTGGACGTGAGGTCCGACAGTTTCACCACTTCCGGGTAGCTGGAGAAGTAGTCGACCAAGAGCACGTAATCACGCCCATTTGCGTGAAAGAGGTCTGTCCCCACCTTGGACCACGGAGAAGTCACGATCTCGTGTTGTTGCAGTGTTTCCTTGGGCTTAGCTGGTTGAAACTTCTGGCATGTTGTGCAGTTGAGGACCGTGTTGGCAATGTCCTGTCTCATGCCAGGCCAGTAAACTGCCTGCCGAGCACTGCGTCGACATTTTTCGACCCCGAGGTGACCCTCATGGATCTGTCTGAGCACCATGGCTTGCATGCTTTGGGGAATGACCATTCTATCTAGTTTAAGGAGGATCCCCTCGACAACCGTTAACTCATCCTTAACGTTGAAGAACTGGGCGCACTGCCCTTTTGCCAGCCATGGGCAAGGTGTTGCATCACGCACTGCAGTAGAGGATCTCTGGCAGTTTCTTCGCGTATCTGGACAACTCGTTCATCAGTGGCTGGGAGGTTGCTGGGACACAACTGTACCTGTGCCTCGATGTGGCGAATGAAGTCGCCCGGTTCACACGGCATGGTGATGGATCGGGATAGGGCATCCGCGACGATCAGCTCCTTGCCCGGTGAATAGACGAGTTCAAAGTCATATCGGCGGAGCAGAAGAAGAATTCGCTACAGCCGAGGTGTCATGTCATTTAAATCCTTCTGGATTATGTGGACTAAAGGCCCGTGGTCTGTTTCCACCGTGAACTTCGACAGACCGTATACGTAATCGTGGAATTTAACGATTCCTGTTAGGAGACCCAGGCACTCCTTTTTGATCTGGGCAGACCAATGTTCGGTCGGAGTCATGGCCCTGGAGGCATATGCCACTGGAGCCCAGAAGAGGAATCGTCTCGCTGGAGGAGCACCGCCCCAATGCCGTCCTGGCTTGCGTCTGTAGATATTTTGGTATCCTTGGTTGGGTCAAAGAACGCCAGTACTGGGGGTGTGGTGAGCTTCACCTTCAGCTCAAGCCACTCCCTTGATGTGCGGGAAGCCACTGGAACACTGTCGACTTTTTAACGAGATGCCGGAGGGCCATGGTGTGGGATGCCATGTTGGGAATGAATGTTCCGAGAAAATTTACCATCCCGAGGAAGCGGAGGACCGCCTTTTTGTCCTCTGTTGTCTTCATGGCATTGATTGCCAGCACCTTGTTGGCGCCAGGTTGCACACCCTGCTGTGAAATGTGGTCACCTAAAAACCTGATAGCGGACCGCCCAAATGAGCATTTGGCCCTGTTGAGCTGGAGGCCATTTTCATGAATCCTCTGGAAAACCTGTTTGAGGCGAGCAATGTGATCCTCGGGTGTCGTGGACCAGATGATCATGTTGTCCACATAGACTCGCAGCACCTCGATGCCCTCCATCATTTGCTCCATTATGCGATGAAATACTTCGGAAGCTGATATGATACCAAAATGCATGCGGTTGTAGCAATACCTGCCGAACGGAGTGTTAAAAGTGCACAGCTTCCGACTGGACTCGTCCAGCTGAATTTGCCAGAAGCCAAGGGAGGCGTCCAGCTTGGTAAAGAATTTGGCGTGAGCCATCTCACAGGTCAATTCTTCACGCTTCGGGATCGGGTAAAGCTCTTGCATGATATTGCGATTTAGGTCCTTGGGATCAATGCGAATGCGGAGTTCGCGAGAGGGTTTCTTGATGCAGACCATGGAGCTGACCCAGTCTGTGGGTTCTGTGATCTTTGAGATGATGCCCTGGTTTGGAGCTCTCGTAACTGGGTTTTCTGAGGAGCCGGCACCCGGTGTGGTGCATGGATGACTGGGGTGGCATTCAGCTTGAGCAATATCTTGTAGCGATATGGGAGCGTGCCCATCCCATCAAACACACTGTGGTATTGTGTGAGAATGTCGTCTATCTCAGCCTGGAGATTCACATTGGGCGAGGCCGTCGCCGGTATGAGGACGTGGCATGAACTCGCTGTACCAGATTTAGGAGTTTGCATTGCCAAGCACCGAGCAGGGATGCCTTGTCAGGCCGGGCGATCTCGAATCTCAACGTCGCCTTGATTGCCTTGTGAGAGACACCTCGCTGACACGACCCACTGGCAGCTATGGCATTACCATTGTAGTCGAGGATCTGGCAGGCTGGTGGAAGAATGCTAGGTAGGTGTCGGATGCTGTCGAGGTCCGACTGTGATATGAGGTTCGCAGACGCGCCAGTGTCCAATTTAAATCGGATGCGAGACTGGTTGACCGTGATGACGGCACACCACTCGTCGTCAGGATCCACACTGAGGATCGAAAGGCGGTTGGCAGGCACGGTAGAGACCAACTCGCGTGTGGTGATGATGCCCATCCGATATGGAGACTCGAGGCAGTCAGCATCGGGGTCCGTTGGGCTGTCTGGATCAGAATCCTGCATGCCTTGTTGTACGCAGCGGACACGTCTGCGCTGCAGCTGGGATCGCTGGCTGTTGTTCGGCGGACCTGCAGAAGGCCGGATAGTGGCCAGGCTTTCCACACTGTAGACATCGCCTGCCTTTGGCTGGACATTGCCGCTTTAAATGGGCGGAGCCACAATTCGGACACGTCACGACGCTGACGTCAGCACGTTCTCTGCGCCATCGCGCATGCACAGTGCGGTAGGCCGATGTTCGCGCATGCGCCACAGGGTCTTCGGCCTCATCGTCCACCCGGGTCGTGGCGCGCATGCGTAGGAACCCGAGAAAAGCGCGCAAAGCGGCCACTCTCCTCGATGCTCAGGCCTTGCATTTTCGCTATGGCCTGCACCCTTTCTGCCTCGTGGGAGGCCAGTTTTGCAGTTTCTGCCGCCCTGATGCGGGAGTAGCGATTTCTGGCATGCTCATGGACAACGCACGTTTCGATGGCGACGGAGAGGGTCAACTGTTTGATTTTGAGGAGCTGCTCCCACAGGGAGTCGGACTGGACCCCGAAAACGATCGGATCCCGGATCATGGAATCAGTCGTCGAGTCATAATTACATGATTGCGCTAGGATGCGGAGATGGGTCAAGAAGGACTGAAAAGGTTCAGCCTTACCCTGAAGCCTCTGTTGGAAGATGTACCGTTCAAAGCTCTCATTCACCTCAATGTCGCAGTGGCTGTCGAATTTCAGCAGAACTGTCTTGAACTTTGTCTTGTCTTCGCCATCGGCAAACGTAAGCGAGTTATAGATGTGGATGGCGTGATCCCCCGCAGTCGAAAGGAACAGCGCGATCTTTCTGGCATCCGATGCTGCCTCGAGGTCGGAGGCCTCGATGTACAGGATGAACTTCTGTTTGAAGACTTTCCAGTTGGCGCCGAGGTTGCCGGAGATCCGGAGTTGCGAAGGAGGCTGGCTCCTTTCCATGCCGCTGGATGGCTGCTTGCTGGTCGTTGCAGATGCACTCGAGGTATGTTTGTTAGGATTAATAGCACTCTGGTACCATGATGTGTTAAGTAAGTTGGTTCAACGTTGACTGCAACTGGATGCAGTGAAACTAGAAACAGGCTTCTGACACAGGAGATGGTCCAACACTGTTTTATTGAACTCCCTGATTGCTGTACATAGTCTGCTGTGAGTTGACACTCTGTCAATCTAACTGATAACCTCCTACTGGCTTGACCAGACTAACTCTCTACCTCATGGTGATAGTGCTCACTGGCTGTGCACTCTTACTATCTCAGTAGCTGTGTCCTGTAGAGAGAGGGAGAGTCTTAATGCCCTGTGTGCTTTATAGTGGTGGTGTCCTTTCTGGTGATTGGTTGTTATGTGTCGTGTGTGTTCATTGGTTATCCTGTGTGTCAATCACTGCCTGTCTGCATCTCATTATATATATGAGTGGATATTATGACAAATACCTCCCGTCTCCCTGCAAGATCTCCTCCACTAACCTCACCATCTCCACCCGCTCTGTCTTTCCCTGAGTGCCCGGACTGAAATAAACTCCCCCCCCCCTTACTACTGCCTTCAGTGCCTCCCACAGTGTGGTGGTCGAAACCTCAACCGTGTCATTCAGCTCCACATATCCCCAAATGGCAGCCCTCACCCACTCACAGACCTCCTCATCTGCCAACAGTCCCACATCCAGCCTCCACTCCGGGCGCTGCCCCCCCCCCCCCCCCCCCCCCCCCGATTTACCTGCAAATCCACCTAATGCGGCGCATGGTCCGATATCACAATTGCCGAGTACTCTGTACCGACCACCCCCGCCAACAACGTCCTATCCAACACAAAATAGTCGATTCAGGAGTACACCTTGCGCATGTGGGAGAAAAACGAAAATTCCTTCACCCTCGGCCGATACACTCAACAACCTCGGACTCGACCGTTCCATTTCAAAAGGCCCTCCCTTGTCAGCAGTCCCCCTCCACCCCATCCTCGTCAACACTCTCGACGCTCACTGCGTTTCTGTGAAGTAGCCCACCCAGCTAGCCTGGCAGTCCCCGCCCATGGCGCCTAACATCCTACCCCCACTGATTCTCTTCCCCCCCCCCCCGCTCTAACATTATCCCGGTGTCCCGGTGCAAACAACAACACCAATATTCAAAACCCAAAAACAAAGAAAAGAGCAACCATCCATCCCCACAGCAGAACAATGGTCCCAAAGAAAAAAACAAAAGGAGCAAAAAAGAACACCGCCTCCAAAGTTCAATGTCCTCCTTCTCCTGCCAGTACATTTTCCCTCACAAACTCCATCGCTTCCCCCAGCATCCCTGATGCACGATCAATGATCACTAAAGCGAGGTTGTAGTCCAACTGAAGGCGTTAATAAGTTAGATGTTTCCCCCAGCAGCTCAGGCACAGAATGAGGGCTGCTGGGGGGGCACGGGTTCTTATACCCCGCCTATCAGGGCGGAGCTGTCATACACTCTAACAAATAGCAAGCATACAGTTTCCACCAATGGCGCTTTAGCCTATCAGGTACCGTAATACCTATAATACCACATTCACACCCTGTTAAAAAAGAGTCCGGCGGGGGTGGTGGCCAGAAACTACAAAACATAACAACATGGTATAATTAGTTATGGAGGTACCGTAATACCTCCATATTACCGTAATACCTCCGTACAGTGTTTAGTAACTATTTACAAGTCTGGCAGCTGTGTACATTTGATGGTTTATATTTACAGATTACAGTTAAAATGAAGCAATCAGTCGATTGAGGGCCCTGGTCGTCCTCTGTGATCGTCGGAGCTTCGGTGGTGACTCCGGTGGAGGCTCGGGCATCTGTGACTCTGGGAGCGTGGCTTCGATCTCCATGGCAGCTTCGTCACCCCTGGACGGCACTGGTGGGGAAAACGGCTGACCCGGGAAGGGAGTGCCTGCGGGGGGGGGGCGTCGGTGGGTGGGAGGGGCCTAGATGGGGGCAGCGGAAGGACCGATCCTCCTGTAAGGTGCTGCGGTGGAGGGGAGGGTGGGACTGGTGGCTGGAATGTGTGTGCGATTCCGGCGGGCGCCAGATCCCGTAGGGAGACTGTATCTTGTCGGCCGTCGGGGTACGCCACGTAGGCGTACTGGGGGTTAGCATGGAGCAGATGGACCCTGTCGATCAACGGGTCCAACTTGTGCGCCCGCACGTGTTTTCGGAGCAGGATGGGTACGGGAGCTGCCAGCCAGGTCGGGAGCGAGGTCCCAGAGGAGGACTTCCTAGGGAAGACAAGGAGACGTTCGTGAGGTGTCTGATTGGGGGTCGTACAAAGCAGTGACCGGATGGAGTGGAGGGCATCCGGGAGGACTTCTTGCCAGATGGAGACTGGGAGGTTCCTGGACCGTAGGGCCAGTAGGACAGTCTTCCAGACCGTCGTGTTCTCCCTCTCTACCTGTCCGTTACCCCGGGGGTTGTAACTGATCGTCCTGCTCGAGGCGATGCCCTTGCTGAGCAGGAATTGACGCAGTTCGTCGCTCATAAAGGAGGAACCCATATCACTGTGTACATAAGCGGGGAACCCAAACAGTGCAAAGATGCTATGGAAGGCCTTGATGACGGTGGTTGCGGTCATGTCGGGGCAGGGGATGACGAATGGGAACCGAGAGTACTCGTCAATCATGTTCAGGAAGTACGTGTTGCGGTCGGTGGAGGGGAGGGGGCCTTTGAAGTCCATGCTGAGGCATTCAAAGGGACGGGAAGCCTTTATCAGGTGCGCTTTCTCTGGCCGGTAGAAGTGCGGTTTGTACTCCGTGCAGATTTGGACTCCGCGCAGATGTGGCAGTCCCTGGTGGCTGTCCTGACCTCCTCGATGGGAGTAGGGCGGGTTGTGGGTCTTAACAAAATGGAAAAAGCGAGTGACCCCCGGGTGGCAGAGGTCCTCGTGGAGGGCTTGGAGGCAGTCCACTTGTGCGGTGGCACATGTGCCGCGGGACAGGGCGTCAGGAGGCTCGTTTAGCTTCCCGGGACGATACAAGATCTCGTAGTTGTAGGTGGAGAGTTTGATCCTCCACCGCAAGATCTTGTCGTTTTTTATCTTGCCCCGCTGTGCATTATCAAACATGAAAGCCACTGACCATTGGGTCAGTGAGGAGAGTGAATCTCCTGCCGGCCAGGTAATGCCTCCAATGTCGCATAGCTTCTACTATTGCCTGGGCCTCCTTTTCGACTGAGGAGTGGCGGATTTCAGAAGCATGGAGAGTACGGGAGAAGAAGGCCACGGGTCTGCCCGCTTGATTGAGGGTGGCCGCCAGAGCTACGCCTGACGCATCCCTCTCGACCTGGAAGGGGAGGGACTCGTCGATGGCGTGCATCGTGGCCTTTGCAATGTCTACTTTGATGCGGCTGAAGGCCTGGCGGGCCTCTATGACAGGGGAAAAACTGTGGATTGGATCAGGGGACGAGCCTTGTCCGCGTAGTTGGGGACCCACTGAGCGTAGTAGCTAAAAAACCCTAGGCAGCGTTTCAGGGCCTTGGAGCAGTGAGGGAGGGGGAACTCCATAAGGGGACGTATGCATTCAGGGTCGGGGCCTATAACTCCATTTCGCACTAAGTAGCCGAGAATGGCTAGACGGTCGGTGCTAAACACGCATTTATCCTTGTTGTATGTAAGGTCAAGGATTTTAGCGGTCTGTAGAAATTTTCGGAGGTTGGTGTCATGGTCCTGCTGGTTGTGGCCGCAGATGGTGACATTATCGAGATACGGTCAACTATTCGGTCCATCTCGCACTGGAAGACCGAGACCCCGTTGGTGACACCGAAGGAAACCCTTAAGAAGTGATAGAGCCGCCATCTGCCTCGAAGGCAGTGTATATGCGGTCACTAGTACGGATGGGGAGCTGGTGGTAGGCGGACTTGAGATCCACCGTGGAGAAGACCTTATAATGCGCGATCCTGTTTACCAGGTCGGATATGCGGGGGAAAGGGTACGCGTCCAGCTGCGTAAACCTGTTGATGGTCTGACTGTAGTCGATGACCATCCTATGCTTCTCCGCGGTCTTTACCACCACTACTGGAGCTCTCCAGGGGCTGTTACTGGCTTCAATGACTCCTTCCCTCAGTAGCCTTTGGACCTCTAACCTAATAAAGATCCGGTCCTGGGCACTGTACCGTCTGCTCCTGGTGGCGACGGGTTTGCAATCCGGGGTGAGGTTCACAAACAGGGAAGGCGGGTCGACCTTAAGAGTCGCGAGGCCGCAGACAGTAAGGGGGGGGTATAGGGCCGCCGAATTGGAAGGTCAGACTTTGAAGGTTACACTGGAAGTCTAAACCCAGGAGTGTAGCCGCGCAGAGGTGGGGAAGGACGTAGAGACGGAAATTTTTGAACTCTCTTCCCTGGACTGTGAGGTTTGCTACACAAAACCCCTTTATCTCCACTGAGTGTGAACCGGAGGCCAGGGAGATTTTTTGATTAAGGGGGTAGATGAGAGGAGAACAGCGCCTTATCGTGTCGGGGTGTATAACGCTCTCTGTGCTTCCAGAGTCGATTAGGCAGGACGTCTCGTGCCCGTTGATGAATACGGTCGTCGTAGCGGTTGAGAGTGTTCGAGGCCGAGACTGATCCAGAGTCACCGAGGCCAATTGCAGCAGTTGAGAGTTATGTTCGGGCAGTGTGTAGGCAGCCGAGCTGGGGTCCTGGGGGTTCATCCAAGATGGTGTCTCCCATTGGTCGCACATGGCTGGGGGTGCACAAAATCCCTCCAACGTGGCGTCCGCTAAACAAGATGGCGGCGCCCGGGGTCCGCACGTGGCCCTGGGATATGGAGGTGGCGGCAACCGCTGGCCGCACGGGGCCCGTGGAGAAGTCTGTGGTTGCGGTCCGCATTCGCCGCTGGAGACCGCGGCCACCGCTCGGGCCTGGCATACCCCCACAAAATGGCCCTTTTTGCCGCATCCCTTGCAGGTGGATGCGCGGGCCGGGCAGCAGTGGTGGGGGTGCTTGGCCTGCCCGCAAAAGTAGCAGCGGGGCCCCTCGGGGTTGCCAGGCCGCCTTGCAGCGCAGGCCTGTGGGGGAATGGGGGAAGTCTCAGGGTCGGTCACGGAGGGGTTCCACGCTGCCCAGGGGGCTGCCGCGCGGTCGCGAACGTAAGCACGGACGTTCCTGGAGGCCACGTCCAGGGAGCCTGCAAGGGCCCGTGCCTCCCTGAGACCCAGGGTGTCCTTTTCTAACAGGCGCTGGCGGATTTGTGACGATAGCATACCTGCCACGAAAGCGTCCCGGACTAAGAGTTCCGTGTGTACGCTCGCCGAAATTTGCGGGCAGCTGCAGCTTCTTTCCAACACCAGGAGTGCACGGTAGAATTTCTCCAGCGATTCCCCGGGGGTTTGTCGCCTTGTTGCAAGCAGGTGCTGGGCATAGACCTGGTTTACAGGGCGAATATAGTGTCCTTTTAGCAGCTCTATTGCTGCATCTAAGTCTTCCGCTTCCTCGATGAGGGTGTAAATCTCCAGGCTCACCCTTGAGTGCAGGACATGCAGTTTCTGCTCTCCCGTGGGTGCGTTTTCGGCCGTCTCGAGATACCCTTTAAAGCACGCCAGCCAGTGCTTAAAGATTGCCGCTGAGTTCGCCGAGTGGAGGCTAAGTTGCAGACACTCCGGCTTGATTCGGAGCTCCATCCTTTCTTCTTAAAAACTAGCTTATTAAATTGATGCACGATCAATGACCACTAAAGCGAGGTTGTAGTCCAACTGAAGGCTTTAATAAGCTAGATGTTTTCCCCAGCAGCTCAGGTACAGAATGAGGGCTGCTGGGGCGGCACGGGTTCTTATACCGTGCTATCATGCACTCTAACCAATAGCAAGCCATACAGTTTCCACCAATGGTGCTTCAGCCTATCAGGTACCATCATACCTATAATACCACAATCCCCAAATAAAGTTCCCGGCCATTGTTGGTCACCCGGTGGCGAGCTGGGTACAGCTTATTGAACCCCGCTCTCTTCTTGGCCAGCTCCATACCCAGATCCTTGTACACTCGAAACTCACTGCCCTCCCAGGTACATCGCCTCATCTGCCTGGCCCACCTCAGGATCTGCTCCTTACCAAAAACTGGTGCAGCCACACCACCATCGCCCTCGGCGGCTCGATACCCCACGGCTTCTTCATCAGTGCCCTGTGGGCCCGGTCCACCTCCAAGGGCCACTCGAAGACCCCCTCTCCCAGCAACCTCTCGAACATTCGAGCCACCGTCGCTCCCTCACTGCCCTCCGGCAGCCCCACAATCCTCAGGTTCTGTCTCCGGGACCTGTTCTCCAAATCCTCCACCTTCTCCTGCAGCCACCTCTGAGACTCACCCATCACCTCCAACTAATCCACCATCGAGGTGAGCTGCTCCTCGTGCTCACCCACCATCTCCTCCACCTTTTGGATCGCCTGGCTCTGAGCTTCCAACCTCGATCCCCGTCTTAATCGGGTCTACCGTCCTTCTCCAAAGTCTCCTTCCTCTGCTGGGTGAACCTCTCGTTCAAAGTTCACCAGCTGCTCCATAGAGCACCAAAACGTTCGGGCCAGACCCTCACCCTCCACCATCTTCCTCTGTGTCGCAGGTACAGTTTCTCTCAACTGCTGCATTCTCTTAAAACCACTTCTGGTCCACGAACCCTCCACCGGTGGGACACCCTCTACTTCCACCACTCCTGCACGTTTTCTCCCTCAACAAATCCACACATTAGCCAGGGAAAAGGTCCAAAAACACCGCCATGAGCAGGAGCCACCAAATGAGCGACTACTCTCACCATGGCCGCTACCGGAAATCGATATGGCATGGTTAGCGTTGTCCTGGAAATGGAAACAGTGGTGTTTGTAAATGTGTGCGCCCCCAACTGAGACAACGCTGACTTTATAAAGTAAACCAGGAAGAAGGATGTCCAGTACCTGACAAGTTGTGGGGATGAGGTGGAGCCTGGTGCCCACTGGTCGAGGTCTTCAGGGTAACAGAACAGCTGGAGCTCTTCATGGGGAGAGGGCGGATGCCCTGGCCTTTGCCTCCCTAATCGCCCACAGGAGACTCCTGTGATCGGCAACACCATCCAAGGCTGCAGACTGACTGTCCGACCTGGCAGAATTTCTCAGGCTAGAGAAAATAAAGTTTGCCAGAGAATCAGAGGAAGGCTTCCACAAAACTTGGAGGCTGTTCACCAACTTGTTCCAAGACCAACATGTTCGTAACCAGTGTCCAGTAAAGCAAGGGGGTCTTCAGCCATTTTGTGCTTGTCAAATATGAAATGTAATAGCTGTTAGTCAGCCATTATGATTTCTTTAAATCATTTGTTTAAATTGAATGCTTTTTACCTATATAAAAAAGGTTAGTTTCTATCAATCCCCCCCCCTTTGATTATTCACAAAATTAAATGAGATAAATCAAAATAAAATAGAAATTAAGGAAGAAATGCGATAGGATAGATGTAAGCGCAGAGAGGAACTCATTTACATTGTCTTTAATGGTTCACTTGTTTGAGAACAGCCTTCAACTGGACCGTAGCTTGCAAGTTAAAAACTGTAACAGACCTCAGCCCGAAGCAGCAGCTGCTGAAAGTAGCACAGCAATCGCAGCAGAAATTACTCCTCCTCCAGTAACACCAACCCCGACCCCTGTTCTCACTCCGATAAAGAATTCCGGAAAAGATATGAAATGTCGGCCATTTTGCAAATTTATGCACTTTCAGAATACAGAGATTCAGATTATCATAGAATTTACAGTGCAGAAGGAGGCCATTTGACCCATCGAGTCTGTACCGGCTCTTGGAAAGAGCACCCTACCCAAGATTACATGACTATAAAATGGATTCCTATGACCAAGACCCGCCCCTGTAAGCCAGGCCCACATTCTTGAACACTAAAGAGCTTTTCTCTCAGATTGACTTTGCAAACGTTTGCAGTTTTTAAAATCGAGGTCTTCAGCCATTTTGTGCTTGTCAAATATGAAATGTAATAGCTGTTAGTCAGTCATTATGATTTATTTAAATCATTTCTTTAAAATTTGAATAAATGATTTAAAGAAATCATAATAGCTGACTAACAGCTATTATATTTCATATTATAAAATGGCTGACTGCTTGAAGACCCGATAATAAAATACTGCAAACGTTTGCAAAATCAATTTGAAAGAAAAGCTTTTTGTATTCAAGAATTTGGAGCTGGCTTATGGCCATTGCATTTCCTAGCTGACATGGACTAGAATCAGATATGAAGATGCCACAGCTAGCAAGGTCAAATTGACCCATGAAAACTTACATGAAAAGTTATTTGTCTTAAAAAGAACTGGATGACATCCAGGTATGTGTCCAGGATAACCGCATACCATTCCATGATAACTATAGAAAATCACCCCACAAAAGAATTCACTAAAGCAACTTCTTTAGATTACCAACATAATGTTTTGATCAGTGACAGACAAATGATAAGATCAAATTAGAAGGATGGCATAGCTGGCAAGGTCAAGATGACTATTGAAAACCTACATGAAAAGTTCGTTGTCTTAGAAACAACTGGATGACACCCAGGTACGTGTCTTAGAAACAACTGGATGACACCCAGGTATGTGTCCAGGATAACCACATGCCATTCTATGATAACTATAGTAATCACCCCACAAAAGAATGTGCTACGGCAACTTCTTGAGATTACTAAAATAATGTTTTGACTAAATGACAGGCAAATTGTGTGATCAAATTAGAAGAATTATAGATGATCTCAGACCAATCAAAGCTTTGAAGGAGCTGAGATTTCATAGATAATTACAGATAATAATTCCCTTAAAAATTTGGGATCGAGACAAGAAAGTTTTCTAGAATCAACTCAACTTATTCTCTAAAATCTGTTCTATTCTCTTGCTTTGCAAATCTATTTTAACTGCATATTCGATTTGAATTGTTAATGTATCTTGAATTCAACCTATCTGTAATTGCGAGAGACAATCGTTTCGACAAAGCTTCCTGCAGGGCTGAGTTAAAAACCTCTTAATATTCTGTACAAGAAAACCAATCGTCAATAGATATACAAATTAAGGTGGCTAATTGATATTAAAACCCAATTTAAGTTCAGTCTCAAGGTCTGTTCAATTAATATATGTATGCAGTAAGTATGGACCTTTACTCCTTTTATCTCTCAACTCTCCTGGGCAAGTTGTCTTTATTAAACATTCCCCAGTTTAATTAAATCATTTACACTCAGACAAACACACCGCCTTCTTTACACAACACAGCATTCCACCAAAATATTTTTTAAAGTAACATTCAGCTTCACAGAAGGAAATCTGCCATCCTTACCTGGTCTGGCATACACATGACTCTAGACCCATAACAATGTGGTTGGTTCTTAACTGCTCTCTGCAATGGTCAAGGGCAATCAGGGGGAGGCAAAAAATCTGGCTTTGCCAACAACACCCAAATCCCATGAAGGAATAAAGGAAAATGATGGATACTGGTTGACATGGAGGATATAAAGGCAAAGAATGGCGGGTGGTTTGGCATTAAGATGGCATGGGGGCTATAAGGGTCCATGGGGTGGCTGGGGGCATGGGTTGGCATGGTGACATGGAGGTGGGTGAAACCACCGACACAAAGTTCCAGAGAACTAAGGAAGGCCTTTTTAATTGCCTGCCTCTGCACCGGACAACACCTGTGGCTGCCTCCAGTGTACGTCCAGGGTGGTGAGACTGACTCCATCCACATGCCCCCACTCAACGCAGGAGCGAAGATCATGCAACTCAAGAGGGAACTTCTCTCGCGGTGAATGTGACAAGCTTGGAAATTTCCTGGGTCTCGCTACCTGCCGCTGGTGTGAAAATTCAGGCCTTTGTGTATAGGCAACCTGTGACTTCTAATATGCAGCAATGTGTAACAAACTGAGAGATGTTGTTTATATCTCCTGCAATAGCCTGAAAGGTGCCAAATGCATCAAAGTTCAGAACACCTGTTGATCTGCTCTGAGTGGGGTTCCTTGACTGAGAAGCTATAGTTCAAAGGCATTGAGTTCAATCTGGCTTCGGATGGGGGAATATTCCTGTCTGACCACTACCAGCTTGTCAGGGTTCAGCCAGTAAGGAATTTGTTTAATGGGGTGTCCCTCAAGCCCACGTCGTGGACTGTCAGAGTAATTTTTGAATTTTCCGAGCAGGGTGACCACATCCTCCCGCTGCTCTTTGGTAAGAGGAGTGTTAACGGGGCATTTAAGTCCTCCAAGACTCCAGTGTTTGCCAACCTATTAGCTGGGGGTTCACCCCAGGGACCGTCCTCTTCAACTGACTCCTCCTGGCCATCCTCAGATACTTCCATGCATTGGCAAACACCCACTGGTTCAATGGGTTCTCAACTATATTTCTTTAGCAGGTTAGGGTGGTATATAACTGTAATGATATGTATATAGTCAGGTTAGTGAAAGGTTAATTATTACAGCTCTGTGTAAATCAAACACTAGAGGGCGCTACCACTTCTCTGTATTTAAGTCAGACCCTGAGGGAATTCTGAGTACAGCATAAGGAGAACGCATGGTGATAGTATTTGAAGATTAGATTAGACAGAGTTAACATGAGGTTAGATCATAGTGTAGTTAGTGATTATTTAGATTATTGAGTACTGCAAGACAGATTCAATATTACTTAATTATCATCTGTAGCTCAGTAGAGTGTTCGATCTTCATTTAATTAATAGTTTAAAATAAATTAGTTTTGTTTCAGTCTTTTGATTGGTGAATTCTTTGTCA
Source organism: Scyliorhinus torazame (assembly GCF_047496885.1). Taxonomy (NCBI): domain Eukaryota; kingdom Metazoa; phylum Chordata; class Chondrichthyes; order Carcharhiniformes; family Scyliorhinidae; genus Scyliorhinus; species Scyliorhinus torazame. Next base: position 76,980,606 of record NC_092723.1, read on the forward strand.
ACAACACATTGGATCATTCTGGAACAAAGGGCAAGAATATTACATATTACCACGAATGGCAATACAACAATAACCAGTGCTTTTCCTTCTGATCTTTTTGGCCACTCGATACAGACCACTGAACTTGGCTAAGAAAGTGTCAGCGGATCGGGGCAGCAGCATTAGGTTTCCTGGTTGGAGAGTCTGGGCCATCCGCATGCCGGTCAGCCTGCTTTTTCAGTCTGCTGGGGAGCTTTTAAATGCTCTTTGGCCTTGCACAGGCACTGAAGAACCATTACTGGAATGTAAAAACATACTCCAACATGGAGCTGTCCTCTATGGGCTCCAGAAACTGCTCTTCATGTAGCTGCAGGGGACCCCGCACCTCATGCCCGTAAGTAAATTCAAAAGGGTTGAAGTCAGTGGACTGGTTGAAGGAGTCCTTTGGAACAAACAGCAAGAAACCTAAACTCTTACCCCAGACATGTGGGTATTCAAAGCAGTAGGTCCTAATTATAGTTTCAGGGTCTGGTGATATCGTTCGAATGTCCCTTGGGACTAGGGGTGAAATGCTGAGAACTTCAGTTGGTTTATTCTCAAACTATGTACAAATTCCTGACATATGTAGGACATGAAGTTGGTACCCTGATCTAATTGGACCTCGTTTGGCAAGCTGCACCAGGTCCCAGGTTAGCTCTTTGATCCTGGCCTTGGCAAAAATTTTCCTGAGGGAAATGGACTTGGAGATCAGATGGCTAAGTCCATTCTGGTGAGGAGGTATTGATAGCCGGTCTTGGTTTTTGGCAACAGCCCCACACAGTCATTCGGCCAAAGGGTTCACCAACTGCTAGAATAGATTTGAAGGAGGCCATTTAATTGTGGCCTGAGGTGGCCTTGCAACCTGACAAACATGGCAGGTTTTCTGCAGCCAGTCACATCAGCCCAAAGGCAAGGCTTGCTTATGCAGGCTAAAGTTTTACGGGTACCCACATGTCCAGCCATTGGGATAACACGGGCAATTCTTAGAATCTCCTGACGGTATTCTACGGTTACTGTAATCTGATGGAGCACTGCCCACTCCTCGTCCACATTATTACCCCATCTTGCAGGTAGTAATACTCAGGGATCTGGCAGCTTCTGCTTCAGAGCAGGTAGTCGCCACTTTGTGCTTTATTTCGGGGTCTGCCTGCTGTGCTATGATCAGGGAGGCTCGACTGAGGGCAACGCTGTGGCGCAGTGGTTAGCACTGCTGCCTCACGGCACCAAGGACCCAGGTTCAATTCCGGCGTCGGGTCTGTGTCCATGTGGAGTTTACATATTCTTCCTATGGCTGCATGGGTATCACCTCCACAACCCAAACATGTTCAGGGTAGGAGGATTGGCCACTCTAAATTGCCCCTTAATTATAAGTTTCTTTTAAAAAAAAGGAGGCTCAACTGAGCACCGCCTCACATTCAGTCAAGTTTTTGAAAAAGATCTCTACTAACCAGACCTCCAGCTCACCCAACTGGAGTGCTGCTCCCCAGTTGGGGTGGGGGGGGGGGTTTGGCTTATGTTTGTCTCCAACGGGAGAATGAATGGCCCATGTTCTGGAGCAGTACAATGGAGTTGCTCACATTCTGGAAAGAGCACAGGGACACTGATCCTGGGCAGATAGCTCTCGGAAATTTGTCTGGCTCGACCACTCAGAGGGGCTAGTTTCTAGCGAGGGACCCTGCTTGATCCGGTGCACTACCTACTGGGATATTCTTCTTGGGCCTACTCCAGTACAGCCCTATAAGACCCACGGACTTCCCTTTTAGCCCCAACATTCAAGTTCTGGAGTGTCTTATTCTGTTACAGTGGGAACATACCAGTTTCCAGGTGTTCTCTTTTCAGGCTGCCTCCCTTTTCGGGTGTAGCTCCCTTCCTATTGAGTTCTCCCTTATTATAGTTTTCAGGGTCTGGTCATATCGTTCTAATGTCCCTTGGGACTAAGAGCAGCATGGTAGCACAGTGGTTAGCACAGTTGCTTCACAGCTCCAGGGGTCCAGGTTCGATTCCCAGCTTGGGTCTGCACGTTCTCCCCATGTATGCGTGGGTTCCCTCCGGGTGCTCCGGTTTCCTCCAACAGTCCAAAGATGTGCAGGTTAGGTGGATTGACCAAGATAAATTGCCCTTAGTGTCCAGAAACGTAGGTGGGGTTACTGGGATAGAGTGGCGGCTTGGGCTTAAATAGGGTGCTCTTTCCAAGGGCCGATGCAGACACGATGGGTCGAATGGCCTCCTTCTGCACTGTAAAGTCTATGATTCTTATCTTTCCACGGGTTTTGGGGTGGTTTGGAAAAGGTCTGCCTGAGTTGTCAGGTTTCTGGGTGAGGTCAGAGCTATCAGCTGTGACAGCTGCATCTCAGGTTCGGAGGACTTTCTGCTCCTCCGAGTGCATTTTGAGGTTGAAGGGTAAACAATTTATAAATTCCTCAAGTAAAAGATTATTAATAGCAATTCTCACAACCCATCGCAGGTCCGCTATATCTTTTTAAAGAGTTGAGCCATTATTAGCTTTAGCCATTTAAATTTAGGTAGATTGGTGCAGATTTCTTATGAGCATTCTGGAATTGCTGGCAATATGTCTCTGGCAATAACTTATAAGCACCACAATGGCAGCTTTGGTCGGTTCATAACTAGCAGACATTTTCATGGGACAGCATAGAATTGACCTCTTGGGCCCTCCCTGTCCTGAAATGATAACGGTCATTTCTGGTGGCCATTTTAGCTGTCATGCCGCCTACTCAAAAGTGGAGATTTCAGCCAGTTTCTTCTCAAGATTTACCCTGAATCGCGACAGCTGAGTTTGACTAACAAGGGCCACTTTAACTTGGTTCAAATCTTTGTGAATGAGGTGGCATCAGTGTTATACCATCAATTCACTGTGAGACCGTGTGAACGAGTGAATACTAGTCTTTATTATCCATGAACTCGACTGCCAGTATCTGTTATACAAATGAGTGCCACCCACAGGTGGCCGGTCTATATATCCCCCGTTGAGGGCGGAGCCAGAGGCGGAGCCCACCGGGGTTCCAGTACAGTACCTGGAAGTAGACCGTATTCTCATTTCCAGGTCATAGGTCACAGCACTATACAGACAGTTTATCCTTGGGTGAATACATTCACCACAATCAGCCTGAAAATGGGTTTGGTGGCTTCGGCAATTTTTAAAGTAGCCTATTGCTGAAGTCAACGCCTATTTCAAGTGACAGGCCTCTTTAACGTACTTTTTAAAAAAATATTTCACAGGATGTGGTCATCAGTGGCTAAGCCAGCATTTGTTGCCCTTCCTTAATTCCTTTGAGAAGGTGCTGGTGGGTCACCGCCTTGAACTGCTGCAATCCAACTGGTACTGCTACACCCACAGTGCTGTTAGGGAGGGTGTTCCAGGATTTTAATACAGCGCCAGTGAAGGAACAAAGGTATAGTTCCAATTCAGGATGGTATACGGCTTGGAAAGGGACTTACCAGTGGTCATGTTTCCATGACCTTGGGCGAAATTCTCCGACCCCCCGCCGGGTCGGAGAATCGCCGGGGGCTGGCGTGAATCGCGCCCCCGCTGGTTGCCGAAGTCTCCGGCACCGGAGATTCGGCGGGGGCGGGAATTGCGTCGCGCAGGTTGGAGGGCCCCCCCACTCGATTCTCCGGCCCGGATGGGCCGAAGTCCCGCCGCTAAAATGCCTGTCCCGACGGCGTAAATTAAACCACCTACCTTACTGGCGGGACAAGGCGGCGCGGGCGGGCTCCGGGGTCCTGGGGGGGCGATCTGGCCCCGGGTGGTGCCCCCACGGTGGCCTGGCCCGCGATCGGGGCCCACCGATCTGCGGGCGGGCCTGTGCCGTGGGGGCACTCTTTCCCTTCCGCCTCCGCCACGGTCTCCACCATGGCGGAGGCAGAAGAGACTCCCTCCACTGCACATGCGTGGGAAGCTGTCAGCGGCCGCTAACGCTGCCGCGCATGCGCCGCCCGGAGATGTCATTTCCCAGCTAGCGGGGCACCAAAGGCCTTTTCCGCCAGCTGGCGGGGCGGAAATTTGTCCGGCGCCGACCTAGCCCCTCAAGGTTGGGGCTCGGCCCCCAAAGATGTGGAGCATTCCGCACCTTTGGGGCGGCGCGATGCCCGTCTGATTTGCGCCGTTTTGGGCGCCAGTCGGCGGACATTGCGCCGTTTCCGGAGAATTTCGCCCCTTGTTTTTCCAGGAGGTGGTAGTCATGGGTTTGGAAGCTGTTGTCTAAGGCGCCTTGGTGAGTTGCTACAGTGCATCTTTTTTTTTTCCCAATGCATTTTATTCAAACTTGTATCAAAGTAGGTTACAGCAAATAAACACTCCGGGAAACATTCTGCCCAACAATCAACGATACAGTTTGTACAGATTTTCCTCCTTTTTCACCCCCCTTCCCCATCATCAACCCCTCCCCCTCCCCTGCGACAAACAGCTCCTCAAACACATCACAAACATCTCCCACCTTTTCTCAAACTCCCCTGCTGAGCCCCTTAACTCATACTTTATTTTCTCTAACCGCAAGAAGTCGTACAGGTCACCCAACCATGCTGCTAACCCCGGTGGCGATGCCGACCGCCACTCCAGCAAAGTTCGTCGCCGTGCAATCAGAGAGGCGAAGGCCATGACATCGACCTTCCTCCTCTCCATGAGCTTCGGATTCTCTGAAACCCCAAATATCGCCACCAAAGGGTCCAGGTCCACTCCCTCCTCCACTATCCTGGCTAAGACCGTGAACACTCCCGCCCAGAATCTTCCCAATTTTTCACAACCCCAAAACATATGCGCATGATTCGCTGGCCCCCACCCACACCTCTCACACTCATCTGCTACCCCCTGAAAGAACCCACTCATTCTCACCCGGGTCATATGCACCCTGTGCACCACCTTAAACTGTATCAGGCTCAGCCTTGCACAAGAGGGGTCCTGTTTACACTTCACAGTGCCTCACTCCATACTCCCCAATTGATCTCCATTCCCAACTCCACTTTCCATTTCTCCTTGATCTTCACCACCCGCTTGCTTCCCTGCTCCCCCAGCCACTTATATATACCCCCAATTCTTTCCTCCCCTTCCACATCCGGAAGCAGCAGCCGCTCCAGTAGGGTGTATCCCGGCAATCTAGGTAACCCCTTCCAGCCCTTTCGTGCAAAGTCCCTAACCTGCAGATATCTGAACTCACTCCCCCGCGGCAGCTCTACCCTCCCCCTTAGCTCCTCCAGACTGGCGAAGCCTTCCTCCAAATACAAATCCCTCACCTTGACCAGCCCCACTTCCCTCCACCTCCTGTGTGACACTATACACGCCCCCCCCCTCCCCCCCCCCCCCCCCCCCCCCCGGCTCAAACCCATGCTTCTCGCACAGCGGCGTTAGCACCGACATCCCTTCCACCCTTAAATGCCTCCTCAGCTGATTCCATATCTTCACCGTGGACTGCACCACTGGATACCTACTCGGAGCCATTGGCAATGCTGCCGTCAAACTAGACCCCTTACAAGATTCCTCCTCCACCCTAACCCACTCTACCCCTTCTCCTTCCCACCACCGCCGCACCTTGTCCACATTCGCCGCCCAATAATAATGAAGCAAGTTTGGCAACGCCAACCCCCCCTGCTGCCTCTGCCTCTGTAGCAGGGTCCTCCCCACCCTCGGCACCTTCCCCGCCCATACAAAGTCAGAGATGATTGTGTCCACTTTCCGAAAAAAGGCCTTTGGTATAAAGATCGAGAGAGCCTGAAAGATAAACAAGAACCTCGGCAGAATATTCATTTTCATCACTTGGACCCTCCCCGCCAACGTTAAGTGCAGTGTATCCCACCTCTTAAGATGCTCCCTGGCCTCCTCCACCAGCTTCGTTAAGTTCCACTTATGGAGCCCCATCCATTCCTTCGCTACCTCAATCCCCAAGTACCTAAACCTATCCCTTGCTACCGTATGCTGCAGTGCATCTTGTTGATGGTACACACGTCTGCCACTGATTGGATGGGCTGCCACTCAAGCAGCTTGCTTTGCCCTGGATGGTGTTCTTGAGTGTTGTTGGAGCTGCACCCATCCAGGCAAATGGAGAATATTCCATCACACTCCTGACTTGTGGACAGGCTTTGGGGAGTCAGGAAAAAAATTAAAATTAAAATCGCTTATTTGTCACAAGTAGGCTTCAAATGAAGTTACTGTGAAAAGCTCCTAGTCGCCACATTCCGGCGCCAGTTCGGGGAGGCTGTTACGGGAAGGTCAGTTACTCGCCGCAGTATTCCACATTTGACCTGCTCTTGTAGGCATGTCACTTATATCACTGGCTCAGTTCAGTTTCTGGTCAATGGTAACCCTCAGGATATTGATGGGCGGTTTAGTAATGGTAATGCCATTGAGTGTTAAGAAGAGATGGTTAGATGGTCATTCCCTCGCACTTGTGTGGCACGAATGTCACTTGCCACTTATCATCTCAAGCCGGAATGTTGTCCAATTCATGCTATATATGGACACAGACTGCCTCAGTATCTGCCTCAATATCTGAGTAGTCATGAATGGTGCTGAACATTATTCAATCATCAACAAACATCCCCGAATGCCATATGAGGAGAGCAGACAGAGTCTGAGCTATGCTCACAGTTTTACTAAAGGCGAGGAGAACCTAAAATAATCTGCAATGCTACCACTCCTGTCTGTGATTCTGACCTCCTCCCCAGATTGACCTTGCTGTCACCCAGCAAGCCTTCAGCCCCTTCGGTATTGCAGCAGTCCAAATCCAACAAGCTTTGACACTAATTAATATTCTCTTTCTTCATCCTCCCTTAGAATTGCAGATTGGATGTAGAATTGTAGATTGCTCATTAGTTCTATTTAATTAGGGGGGTTATAGGATGGAAGAGAAGTGACTGGTCCTCAACCTACAACATTTCATGTGAAACTTTGTTGGAAGACTTTCTAAAGTTAAAATTCAGAGGCCCAAATCTTCAAATCAGACAGAAAACCGTCCATTCACCTCGGTACATTTAAAAGGCTCTGACTTCTGATGCAGCAGCTAGAAGATCTACCTCAGCACAGGAATCCACAAAGAGCAGTGAAGAGGATCAGCGCCAAAGACAACTCGTTTTTCTTGTCTAACATTTCTTGACAACTATCCAAGTAAGTACGTTGGAACTGTCCAAAGTAGGGTCGGAGACTTTTTCAGAGGGTCCCAGGGCGTAGGGGAATTGCCCATCAGAAGTTCAAATTTACCAAGTAATTCCCACAGAATCAGCACGTCAAGACCTCGACAAGGTCCCGGAGCACATCTTGGGTCGTACGTCTGGTCTCCAATGGTCTAGAGACCAGAAGATATGTGCCATTATGTCATTTTGGTTTTCAAAGACAACGAGCAATGTCAATTCCTCAAGAGGTTAAGGAGGTTGATCATACAGGACCTCTGCCCTCTGAATGCTCTTCCTTGACTACGAAAAGCATCAGAATAATGCTTCACTAAATTGTCATTTAGGCTAAATCCAACAAAACAAAAACAGAAAATATTGGACAATCTCAGCAGGTCTGACAGCATCTGTGGAGAGAGAAGGGATTTAGTGTTTCGAGACTGGATAACTTTGTCAAAGCTGGAGAGAATTGGGGATAGGTTCAGATTTTTACTGTTGTGGGAGGGGTGTGGAGTAGTAGGGTTCGATAGAGAGTCGGTGATAGGTGGAGATTGACAAAGATGTGACGGACAGAAAGACAAAAGGAATGTAAATGGAGGTGATTAAGGCTAAGAAGGGTGCTGATAGGGGCACATAAAGAGATTAGAATATGTTTTTTTTTTAAATTACAGTTTGTCAATTTTTCTCCTTCTTCATCCCTAACCGCCCCCCCACCCACAATGGTGACAAACACGGACAGAAATGGCCTCCACCGTGTGTACAACCACCCTTACGACCCACTAAATTTGTACAGATCCCCAACCACGTCATGACCCCAGCGACGCTGTTACCTCCAACTCGGTAAAATACATCGTCGGGCATTAACAGAGCCAAAGGCTGCAACATCGGCTCCCTCTCCACCAGCAGCCCCAGAAAGTCCAACACCCCAAAAATTGCCACCAAAGGGCACGCCGTCCCCCTGAGAGATTAGAATGTATTAATGGCAGGACAAAGGTAAGCAGTGTATCAAAGGGCAACTAGGAACATAGAACAGATGGCCCAAGTGGGGTAGGGCGGGGGGAGGGGGGTGCTATAATGAGGGAAAAACAGATCGATGGAAGAAATGAAAGGAAATTTATAGAAATAAAAATGGGGTGAAGGTGGAGGAGAGGGTTCACAGCGTGAAGCTTTTGAACTCAATGTTAAATCCAGAAGGATGGTGCAGTGGTTAGCACTGCTGCCTCACGGCACCAAGGATCCAGATTCAATCAAGGGGCTGTTTAGCACAGGGCTAAATCGCTGGCTTTGAAAGCAGACCAAGGCAAGCCAGCAGCACGGTTCGATTCCCGTAACAGCCTCCCCGAACAGGCGCCGGAATGTGGCGACTAGGGGCTTTTCACAGTAACTTCATTTGAAGCCTACTTGTGACAATAAGCGATTTTCATTTCATTTCATTCCCAGCCATGGGCCACTGTCTGTGTTGAGTTTGCACATTCTTTGTGTCTGCGTGGGTCTCACCCCAACAACACAAAGATGTGCAGGGTAGGTGAATTGGCCACACTAAATTGCTGCTTAATTAGAAAAAGAAATGAACTGGGTACTTAAAATTTATCTTTTAAAAAGACCGGAAGGCTGTAACGTGCCTATTTGTTAGATGAGGTGCTGTTCTTCCTTTTTGCGATGGACTTTACTGGAACACTGAAGCGAAGCAGACCAAGGACGAACATATGGGCATGAGAGCAGAACGGTGAGTTGAAATGGCAAGCAACGGGAAAGTCTGGGTCCTACTTGCGGACGGACTGAAGATGTTAGCAAAGCAGTCACCCGGTCTACTTTTAGTCTCTCCAAAGTAGACCACATTGGGAGCAGCAACTACAAAAGACCAGGTTGCAAGAGGTGCACATTATTAAACGAGGGGACAGTAAACTGATTTTGGCACTGTAGTCTGGTCGGCACATAAAGGTCACTTGGGTCAAATACCAAGTATTCCTTGTGATTCCATGTAAAACATTGACTCAACAGAAATTTTATCATCAGTGTTGGCAATTTCCTTGACAAACCAGCAAAGTATAAATCGTACTAAACTATAGTCCAAAATATGTTCTTCATTCTACCTCGTCACCATGGACAGGAGTTGCTATTACCGACCAACTCCCAAAAAGTGGTTTGCATGGATTCTCCAATTCAGAACAAGCAAACACAGCAAAATATGGCAAGGAGAAAAAAACAAACAAGACCAAATTAATTTAAATTATTGCCTGTTAATTTTAGAGCGGGTCAGTTCAAGTCTGTATTTGAATCAATCCCACTTAATGTATATATTTCAATTGAATGTACAGCCGCTCCCAGAAATAACCACAGCATTTTGGCGACAACTGCTCATTAGGGCATGTGAATTTAGCCAGCACTGTTTATTATCTGACATGTGGTGTAATTAAAGAAACAATCAACAGGATACATTTTAGACAAAATTGCAGCAGTTACAGGGAACTCCATTTCAGTTATATCTATAGGAGTACACTGTCACTTTAAATTCTGACAAGATGCACACCTGATGGATTGGTCCTTCCAATGAGAAGATAACAATTGCTTCCTTCTTTATAAGGTAGCCATGCAATCCTGGGGTGGGGGGCATAGGAGCCATACAATCCTGGGGTGTGTGTGTGGGGAGAGGGGGGAAATAGGAGTGATAATTGTGCAAGTGGAGAAGAGGCATAATTGGAGTGATGGAACTACGGGGAGGGGCAATCGGAGTGGTAGCAGTGTGAGTGGGGGGGGGTTACCAAAGAGGTGACTGTGCCGGGGGGGGGGAATAGGAGTGGTGGCAGTGGGGGGGGGGGGGGGGGGGGGGGGGAGGAGGGAGGTAATCGGACTTGTGACGGCGCAGGGAGGGGGGTAATCGGAGTGGTGACAGGGCATGGAGGAGGGTAATCGGAGTGGTGAAGGTGCAGGGAGGAGGTTAACCGGAGTGCTGACGGTGCAGGGAGGGGGGTAATCGGAGTGGTGACAGTGCGGGGACGGGGTAATCGGAGTGGTGACGGTGCAGGGAGGGGGGTAATCGGAGTGGTGACAGTGCGGGGAGGAGGGTAATCGGAGTGCTGACGGTGCGAGGAGGGGGGCAATCGGACTGGTGACGGTGCAGGGAGGGGGGTAATCGGAGTGGTGACAGTGCGGGGAGGGGGAAATCGGAGTGGTGACAGTGCGGGGAAGGGGGTAATCGGAGTGGTGACAGTGCATGGAGGAGGGTAATCGGAGTGGTGACGGTGCGGGGAGGGGGTAATCGGAGTGGTGACAGTGCGGGGAGGAGGGTAATCGGAGTGGTGACAGTGCATGGAGGAGGGTAATCGGAGTGGTGACGGTGCAGGGAGGAGGGTAATCGGAGTGGTGACGGTGCGGGGAGGGGGGTAATCGAAGTGGTGACAGTGCATGGAGGAGGGTAATCGGAGTGGTGACGGTGCGGGGAAGTGAATAATCGGAGTGGTGACGGTGCGAGGAGGGGGGTAATCGGAGTGGTGACGGTGCGGGGAGGGGGTAATCGGAGTGGTGACGGTGCGCGGAGGGGGTAATCGGAGTGGTGACGGTGCGGGGAGGGGGGTAATCGAAGTGGTGACAGTGCACGGAGGAGGGTAATCGGTGTGGTGACGGTGCGGGGAAGTGAATAATCGGAGAGGTGACGGTGCGAGGAGGGGGGTAATCGGAGTGGTGACGGTGCGGGGAGGGGGTAATCGGAGAGGTGACGGTGCGGGGAGGGGATAATCGGAGTGGTGACGGTGCGGGGAAGGGGTAAGCGGAGAGGTGACGGTGCGGGGAGGAGGCTAATCGGTGTGGTGCCGGTGCGGGGAGGAGGGTAATCGGAGTGGTGACGGTGGGGGGAGGAGGGTAATCGGAGTGGTGACAGTGCGGGGAGGAGGGTAATCGGAGTGGTGACGGTGCGGGGAGGGGGGTAATCGGAGTGGTGACGGTGCGGGGAGGGGGGTAATCGAAGTGGTGACAGTGCAGGGAGAGGGTAATCGGAATGGTGACGATGCAGGGAGGGGGTAATCGGAGTGGTGACGGTGCGGGGAGGGGGGTAATCGGAGTGGTGACGGTGCGGGGAGGAGGGTAATCGGAGTGGTGACGGTGCGGGGAGGGGGGTAAACGGAGTGGTGACGGTGAGGGGAGGGGGGTAATCGAAGTGGTGACAGTGCAGGGAGAGGGTAATCGGAATGGTGATGGTGCAGGGAGGGGGTAATCGGAGTGGTGACGGTGCGGGGAGGGGGGTAATCGAAGTGGTGACAGTGCATGGAGGAGGGTAATCGGTGTGGTGACGGTGCGGGGAAGTGAATAATCGGAGTGGTGACGGTGCGAGGAGGGGGGTAATCGGAGTGGTGACGGTGCGGGGAGGAGGGTAATCGGAGTGGTGACGGTGCGGGGAGGGGGTAATCGGAGTGGTGACGGTGCGGAGAGGGGGGTAATCGAAGTGGTGACAGTGCACGGAGGAGGGTAATCGGTGTGGTGACGGTGCGGGGAAGTGAATAATCGGAGTGGTGACGGTGCGAGGAGGGGGGTAATCGGAGAGGTGACGGTGCGGGGAGGGGGTAATCGGAGTGGTGACGGTGCGGGGAAGGGGTAAGCGGAGAGGTGACGGTGCGGGGAGCAGGCTAATCGGAGTGGTGACGGTGCGGGGAGGAGGGTAATCGGAGTGGTGACGGTGCGGGGTGGGGGGTAATCGGAGCGGTGACGGTGCGGGGAGGGGGGTAATCGGAGTGGTGACGGTGCGGGGAGGGGGGTAATCGGAGTGGTGACGGTGCGGGGAGGAGGGAAATCGGAGTGGTGACGGTGCAGGGAGGAGGGTAATCGGAGTGGTGACAGTGCGGGGAGGGGGTAATCTGAGTGGTGACGGTGCGGGGAGGGGGTAATCGGAGTGGTGACGGTGCGAGGAGGGGGGTAATCAGAGTGGTGACGGTGCGGGGAGGAGGGTAATCGGAGTGCTGACGGTGCGGGGAGGGGGTAATTGGAGTGGTGACAGTGCGAGGAGGGGGGTAATCGGAGTGGTGACGGTGCGGGGAGCGGGGCAAACGGACTTGTGACGGTGCAGGGAGGGGGGTAATCGGAGTGGTGACAGTGCATGGAGGAGTGTAATCGGAGTGGTGACAGTGCGGGGAGGGAGGTAATCGGAGTGGTGACAGTGCGGGGAGGGAGGTAATCGGAGTGCTGATGGTGCGGGGAGGGGGGTAATCGGAGTGGTGACAGTACGGGGAGGGGGGTATTCGGAGTGGTGACAGTGCGGGGAGGGGGGTAATCGGAGTGGTGACAGTGCGGGGAGGAGGGTAATCGGAGTGGTGACAGTGCGGGGAGGGGGGTAATCGGAGTGCTGACTGTGCGGGGAGAGAGGTAATCGGAGTGCTGACGGTGCGGGGAGGGGGGCAATCGGACTGGTGACGGTGCAGGGAGGGGGGTAATCGAAGTGGTGACAGTGCGGGGAGGAGGGTAATTGGAGTGGTGACGGTGCGGGGAGGGGGTAATCGGAGTGGTGACAGTGCGGGGAGGGGGTAATCGGAATGGTGACAGAGCGGGGAGGGGGTAATCGGAGTGGTGACAGTGCGGGGAGGGGGGTAATCGGAGTAATGACAGTGCATGGAGGAGGGAAATCGGAGTGGTGACGGTGCAGGGAGGAGGGTAATCGGAGTGGTGACAGTGCGGGGAGGGGGTAATCGGAATGGTGACAGAGCGGGGAGGGGGTAATCGGAGTGGTGACAGTGCGGGGAGGGGGGTAATCGGAGTAATGACAGTGCATGGAGGAGGGTAATCGGAGTAATGACAGTGCATGGAGGAGGGAAATCGGAGTGGTGACGGTGCAGGGAGGAGGGTAATCGGAGTGGTGACAGTGCGGGGAGGGGGTAATCTGAGTGGTGACGGTGCGGGGAGGGGGTAATCGGAGTGGTGACGGTGCGAGGAGGAGGGTAATCGGAGTGGTGACGGTGCAGGGAGGAGGGTAATGGGCGTGGTGACAGTGAGGGGAGGGGGTAATCGGAGTGGTGACAGTGCGGGGAGGGGGGTAATCGGAGTGGTGACGGTGCGGGGAAGGGGGTAATCGGAGTGGCGACGGTGCAGGGAGGGGAGTAATCGGAGTGATGGTGATGCGGGGAGGAGGGTAATCGGAGTGGTGACGGTGCGGGGAAGGGGGTAATCGGAGTGGTGACGGTGCGGGGAGGGGGGTAATCGGAGTGGTGTCAGTGCATGGAGGGGGGGTAATCGGAATGGTGACGGTGCGGGAGGAGGGTAATCGGGTTGGTGACGGTGCGGGGAGTGGGGTAATCGGAGCGGTGACAGTGCGGGGAGGGAGGTAATCGGAGCGGTGACGGTGCGGGGAGGGGGTAATCGGAGTGGTGACGGTGCGGGAAGCGGGTAATCGGAGTGGTGACAGTGCGGCGAGGGGGTAATCGGAGTGGTGACGGTGCGGGGAGGAGGTTAATCGGAGTGGTGACGGTGCGGGGAGGGGGGTAATCGGAGTGGTGACGGTGCGGGGAGGGGGGTAATCGGAGTGGTGACAGTGCGGGGAGGGGGGTAATCGGAGTGGTGACGGTGCGGGTAGGGGGTAATCGGAGTGGTGACGGTGCGGGGAGGGGGGTAATCGGAGTGGTGACGGTGCTGGGAGGGGGGTAAGAGGAGAGGTGACGGTGCGGGGAGGGGGTAATCGGAGTGGTGACGGTGGGGGGAGGGGGGTAAGCGGAGTGATGGTGATGCGGGGAGGAGGCTAATCGCAGTGGTGAGGGTGCGGGGCGGGGAGGACGGTAATCGGAGTGGTGACGGTGCGGGGAGGAAGGTAATCGGAGTGGTGACAGTGCGGGGAGGGGGGTAATCGGAGTGGTGACAGTGCGGGGAAGGGGGGGAAATCGGAGTGGTGACGGTGCGGGGAGGGGGGTAATCGGAGCGGTGACGGTGCGGGGAGGGGGGTAATCGGAGCGGTGACACAGTGCGGGGAGGGGGGTAATCGGAGTGGTGACGGTGCGGGGAGGAGGGTAATCGGAGTGGTGACAGTGCGGGGAGGGGGGTAATCGGAGTGGTGACTGTGTGGGGAGGGAGGTAATCGGAGTGGTGACGGTGCGGGGAGGGGGTTAATCGGAGTGGTGACGGTGCGGGGAGGGGGTAATCGGAGTGGTGACGGTGCGGGGAGGGGGTAATCGGAGTGGTGACGGTGCGGGGAGGGGGGTAAGCGGAGTGATGGTGATGCGGGGAGGAGGCTAATCGGAGTGGTGAGGGTGCGGGGAGGACGGTAATCGGAGTGGAGACGGTGCGGGGAGGGGGGTAAGCGGAGTGATGGTGATGCGGGGAGGAGGCTAATCGGACTGGTGACGGTGCAGGGAGGGGGGTAAGCGGAGTGATGGTGATGCGGGGAGGAGGCTAATCGGAGTGATGAGGGTGCGGGGAGGACGGTAATCGGAGTAGTGACGGTGCGGGGAGGAGGGTAATCGGAGTGGTGACAGTGCGGGGAGGGGGGTAATCGGAGTGGTGACGTTGCGGGGAGGGGGTAATCGGAGTGGTGACAGTGCGGGGAGAGGGGTAATCAGAGTGGTGACGGTGCGGGGAGGGGGGTAATCGGAGCGGTGACAGTGCGCGGAGGGGGGTAATCGGAGTGGTGACGGTGCAGGGAGGAGGGGAATCGGAGTGGTGACGGTGCGGGGAGGGGGGTAATCGGAGTGGTGACGGTGCGGGGAGGGGGGTAATCGAAGTGGTGACAGTGCACGGAGGAGGGTAATCGGTGTGGTGACGGTGCGGGGAAGTGAATAATCGGAGCGGTGACGGTGCGAGGAGGGGGGTAATCGGAGTGGTGACGGTGCGGGGAGGGGGTAATCGGAGAGGTGACGGTGCGGGGAGGGGGTAATCGGAGTGGTGACGGTGCAGGGAGGGGGTAATCGGAGAGGTGACGGTGCGGGGAGGGGGGTAATCGGAGTGGTGACGGTGCGGGGAGGGGGTAATCGGAGAGGTGACGGTGCGGGGAGGGGGTAATCGGAGTGGTGACGGTGCGGGGAAGGGGTAAGCGGAGAGGTGACGGTGCGGGGAAGGGGTAAGCGGAGAGGTGACGGTGCGGGGAGTAGGGTAATCGGAGTGGTGACCGTGGGGGGAGGAGGGTAATCGGAGTGGTGACAGTGCGGGAAGGGGGGTAATCGCAGTGGTGACGGTGCGGGGAGGGGGGTAATCGAAGTGGTGACAGTGCACGGAGGAGGGTAATCGGTGTGGTGACGGTGCGGGGAAGTGAATAATCGGAGAGGTGACGGTGCGAGGAGGGGGGTAATCGGAGTGGTGACGGTGCGGGGAGGGGGTAATCGGAGAGGTGACGGTGCGGGGAGGGGGTAATCGGAGTGGTGACGGTGCAGGGAGGGGGTAATCGGAGAGGTGACGGTGCAGGGAGGAGGGTAAGCGGAGAGGTGACGGTGCGGGGAGGAGGCTAATCGGAGTGGTGACGGTGCGGTGAGGAGGGTAATCGGAGTGGTGAAGTTGCGGGGAGTAGGGTAATCGGAGTGTTGACCGTGGGGGGAGGAGGGTAATCGGAGTGGTGACAGTGCGGGAAGGGGGGTAATCGCAGTGGTGACGGTGCGGGGAGGAGGGTAATCGGAGTGGTGACAGTGCGGGGAGGGGGGTAATCGGAGTGGTGACGATGCGGGGAGGGGGTAATCGGAGTGGTGACGGTGCGGGGAGGGGGTAATAGGAGTGGTGACGGTGCGGGGAGGGGGTAATCGGAGTGATGACGGTGCGGGGAGGGGGTAATCGGAGTGGTGACGGTGCGGGGAGGGGGGTAATCGAAGTGGTGACCGTGCACGGAGGAGGGTAATCGGTGTGGTGACGGTGCGGGGAAGTGAATAATCGGAGTGGTGACGGTGCGAGGAGGGGGGTAATCGGAGTGGTGACGGTGCGGGGAGGGGGTAATCAGAGAGGTGACGGTGCGGGGAGGGGGTAATCGGAGTGGTGACGGTGCGGGGAAGGGGTAAGCGGAGAGGTGACGGTGCGGGGAGCAGGCTAATCGGAGTGGTGACGGTGTGGGGAGGAGGGTAATCGGAGTGGTGACAGTGCGGGGAGGGAGGTAATCGGAGTGCTGATGGTGCGGGGAGGGGGGTAATCGGAGTGCTGACGGTGCGGGGAGGGGGGCAATCGGACTGGTGACGGTGCAGGGAGGGGGGTAATCGGAATGGTGACAGTGCGGGGAGAGGGGTAATCGGAGTGATGACAGTGCGGGGAAGGGGTAAGCGGAGAGGTGACGGTGCGGGGAGGAGGCTAATCGGAGTGGTGACGGTGCGGGGAGTAGGGTAATCGGAGTGGTGCAGGTGCGGGGAGTAGGGTAATCGGAGTGGTGACCGTGGGGGGAGGAGGGTAATCAGAGTGGTGATGGTGCGGGGAGGGGGGTAATCGCAGTGGTGACGGTGCGGGGAGGAGGGTAATCGGAGTGGTGACGGTGCGGGGAGGGGGGTAATCGGAGTGGTGACGGTGCGGGGAGGGGGGTAATCGAAGTGGTGACGGTGCGAGGAGGGGGGTAATCGAAGTGGTGACGGTGGGAGGAGGGGGGTAATCGGAGTGGTGACGGTGCGGGGAGGAGGTAATCGGAGTGGTGACGGTGCGGGGAGGGGGTAATCGGAGTGGTGACGGTGCGGGGAGGGGGGTAATCGAAGTGGTGACAGTGCACGGAGGAGGGTAATCGGAGTGTTGACGGTGCGAGCAGGGGGGTAATCGGAGTGGTGACGGTGCGGGAGGAGGGTAATCGGAATGGTGGCGGTGCGGGAGGAGGGTAATCGGAGTGGTGACAGTGCGAGGAGGGGGGTAATCGGAGTGGTGACGGTGTGGGGAGGGGGGTAATCG
Source organism: Scyliorhinus torazame (assembly GCF_047496885.1). Lineage (NCBI taxonomy): Eukaryota > Metazoa > Chordata > Chondrichthyes > Carcharhiniformes > Scyliorhinidae > Scyliorhinus > Scyliorhinus torazame. The sequence goes on from NC_092723.1 coordinate 76,997,550, forward strand.
GAGCGGTGACGGTGCGGGGAGGGCGATAATCGGAGTGGTGACAGTGCATGGAGGAGGGTAATCGGAGTGGTGACGGTGCGGGGAGGGGGTAATCGGAGTGGTGACAGTGCAGGGAGGAGGGTAATCGGAGTGGTGACGGTGCAGGGAGGAGGGTAATCGGAGTGGTGAAGGTGCGGGGAGGGGGGTAATCGAAGTGGTGACAGTGCATGGAGGAGGGTAATCGGAGTGGTGACGGTGCGGGGAAGTGAATAATCGGAGTGGTGATGGTGCGAGGACGGGGGTAATCGGAGTGGTGACGGTGCGGGGAGGGGGAAATCGGAGTGGTGACGGTGCGGGGAGGGGGGTAATCGAAGTGGTGACAGTGCACGGAGGAGGGTAATCGGAGTGCTGACGGTGCGGGGAGGGGGGTAATCGGAGTGGTGGCGGTGCGGGAGGAGGGTAATCGGAATGGTGACGGTGCGGGAGGAGGGTAATCGGAGTGGTGACAGTGCGAGGAGGGGGGTAATCGGAGTGGTGACGGTGCGGGGAGGGGGAAATCGAAGTGGTGACAGTGCGAGGAGGGGGGTAATCGGAGTGGTGACGGTGCGGGGAGGGGGAAATCGGAGTGGTGACGGTGCGGGGAGGGGGGTAATCGAAGTGGTGACAGTGCGAGGAGGGGGGTAATCGGAGTGGTGACGGTGCGGGGAGGGGGAAATCGGAGTGGTGACAGTGCGAGGAGGGGGGTAATCGGAGTGGTGACGGTGCGGGGAGGGGGGTAATCGGAGCGGTGACGGTGCGGGGAGGGCGATAATCGGAGTGGTGACAGTGCATGGATGAGGGTAATCGGAGTGGTGACGGTGCGGGGAGGGGGTAATCGGAGTGGTGACAGTGCGGGGAGGGGGGTAATGGGAGTGATGACAGTGCAGGGAGGAGGGTAATCGGAGTGGTGACGGTGCAGGCAGGAGGGTAATCGGAGTGGTGAAGGTGCGGGGAGGGGGGTAATCGAAGTGGTGACAGTGCATGGAGGAGGGTAATCGGAGTGGTGACGGTGCGGGGAAGTGAATAATCGGAGTGGTGATGGTGCGAGGAGGGGGGTAATCGGAGTGGTGACGGTGCGGGGAGGGGGTAATCGGAGTGGTGACGGTGCGCGGAGGAGGGTAATCGGTGTGGTGACGGTGCGGGGAAGTGAATAATCGGAGAGGTGACGGTGCGAGGAGGGGGGTAATCGGAGTGGTGACGGTGCGGGGAGGGGGTAATCGGAGAGGTGACGGTGCGGGGAGGAGGTAATCGGAGTGGTGACGGTGCAGGGAGGGGGTAATCGGAGAGGTGACGGTGCGGGGAGGGGGGTAATCGGAGTGGTGACGGTGCGGGGAGGGGGTAATCGGAGAGGTGACGGTGCGGGGAGGGGGTAATCGGAGTGTTGACGGTGGGGGAAGGGGTAAGCGGAGAGGTGACGGTGCGGGGAGGCGGCTAATCGGAGTGGTGACGGTGCGGGGAGGAGGGTAATCGGAGTGGTGAAGATGCGGGGAGTAGGGTAATCGGAGTGGTGACCGTGGGGGGAGGAGGGTAATCGGAGTGGTGCAGGTGCGGGGAGTAGGGTAATCGGAGTGGTGACCGTGGGGGGAGGAGGGTAATCAGAGTGGTGATGGTGCGGGGAGGGGGGTAATCGCAGTGGTGATGGTGCGGGGAGGGGGGTAATCGGAGTGGTGACGATGCGGGGAGGGGGTAATCGGAGTGGTGACGGTGCGGGGAGGGGGTAATAGGAGTGGTGACGGTGCGGGGAGGGGGTAATCGGAGTGGTGACGGTGCGGGAAGGGATATAATCGCAGTGGTGACGGTGCGGGGAGGAGGGTAATCGGAGTGGTGACAGTGCGGGGAGGGGGGTAATCGGAGTGGTGACGATGCGGGGAGGGGGTAATCGGAGTGGTGACGGTGCGGGGAGGGGGTAATAGGAGTGCTGACGGTGCGGGGAGGGGGTAATCGGAGTGGTGACGGTGCGGGGAGGGGGGTAATCGGAGTGGTGACCGTGCACGGAGGAGGGTAATCGGTGTGGTGACGGTGCGGGGAAGTGAATAATCGGAGTGGTGACGGTGCGAGGAGGGGGGTAATCGGAGTGGTGACGGTGCGGGGAGGGGGTAATCGGAGAGGTGACGGTGCGGGGAGGGGGTAATCGGAGTGGTGACGGTGCGGGGAAGGGGTAAGCGGAGAGGTGACGGTGCGGGGAGCAGGCTAATCGGAGTGGTGACAGTGTGGGAGGAGGGTAATCGGAGTGGTGACAGTGCGGGGAGGGAGGTAATCGGAGTGCGGATGGTGCGGGGAGGGGGGTAATCGGAGTGCTGACGGTGCGGGGAGGGGGGCAATCGGACTGGTGACGGTGCAGGGAGGGGGGTAATCGGAGTGGTGACAGTGCGGGGAGAGGGGTAATCGGAGTGATGACAGTGCGGGGAGGAGGGTAATCGGAGTGGTGAAGATGCGGGGAGTAGGGTAAGCGGAGAGGTGACGGTGCGGGGAGGAGGCTAATCGGAGTGGTGACGGTGCGGGGAGGAGGGTAATCGGAGTGGTGCAGGTGCGGCGAGTAGGGTAATCGGAGTGGTGACCGTGGGGGGAGGAGGGTAATCAGAGTGGTGATGGTGCGGGGAGGGGGGTAATCGCAGTGGTGACGGTGCGGGGAGGAGGGTAATCGGAGTGGTGACGGTGCGGGGAGGGGGGTAATCGTAGTGGTGACGGTGCGGGGAGGGGGGTAATCGAAGTGGTGACAGTGCATGGAGGAGGGTAATCGGTGTGGTGACGGTGCGGGGAAGTGAATAATCGGGAGTGGTGACGGTGCGAGGAGGGGGGCAATCGGACTGGTGACGGTGCAGGGAGGAGGGTAATCGGAGTGGTGACGGTGCGGGGAGGGGGTAATCGGAGTGGTGACGGTGCGGGGAGGGGGTAATCGGAGTGGTGACGGTGCGGGGAGGGGGTAATCGGAGTGGTGACGGTGCGAGGAGGGGGGTAATCAGAGTGGTGACGGTGCGGGGAGGAGGGTAATCGGAGTGCTGACGTTGCGGGGAGGGGGTAATTGGAGTGGTGACAGTGCGAGGAGGGGGGTAATCGGAGTGGTGACGGTGCGGGGAGCGGGGCAAACGGACTTGTGACGGTGCAGGGAGGGGGGTAATCGGAGTGGTGACAGTGCATGGAGGAGTGTAATCGGAGTGGTGACAGTGCGGGGAGGGAGGTAATCGGAGTGGTGACAGTGCGGGGAGGGAGGTAATCGGAGTGCTGATGGTGCGGGGAGGGGGGTAATCGGAGTGGTGACAGTGCGGGGAGGGGGGTATTCGGAGTGGTGACAGTGCGGGGAGGGGGGTAATCGGAGTGGTGACGGTGCGGGGAGGGGGGTAATCGGAGTGGTGACAGTGCGGGGAGGAGGGTAATCGGAGTGGTGACAGTGCGGGGAGGGGGGTAATCGGAGTGCTGACTGTGCGGGGAGAGAGGTAATCGGAGTGCTGACGGTGCGGGGAGGGGGGCAATCGGACTGGTGACGGTGCAGGGAGGGGGGTAATCGAAGTGGTGACAGTGCGGGGAGGAGGGTAATTGGAGTGGTGACGGTGCGGGGAGGGGGTAATCGGAGTGGTGACAGTGCGGGGAGGGGGTAATCGGAATGGTGACAGAGCGGGGAGGGGGTAATCGGAGTGGTGACAGTGCGGGGAGGGGGGTAATCGGAGTAATGACAGTGCATGGAGGAGGGAAATCGGAGTGGTGACGGTGCAGGGAGGAGGGTAATCGGAGTGGTGACAGTGCGGGGAGGGGGTAATCGGAATGGTGACAGAGCGGGGAGGGGGTAATCGGAGTGGTGACAGTGCGGGGAGGGGGGTAATCGGAGTAATGACAGTGCATGGAGGAGGGTAATCGGAGTAATGACAGTGCATGGAGGAGGGAAATCGGAGTGGTGACGGTGCAGGGAGGAGGGTAATCGGAGTGGTGACAGTGCGGGGAGGGGGTAATCTGAGTGGTGACGGTGCGGGGAGGGGGTAATCGGAGTGGTGACGGTGCGAGGAGGAGGGTAATCGGAGTGGTGACGGTGCAGGGAGGAGGGTAATGGGCGTGGTGACAGTGAGGGGAGGGGGTAATCGGAGTGGTGACAGTGCGGGGAGGGGGGTAATCGGAGTGGTGACGGTGCGGGGAAGGGGGTAATCGGAGTGGCGACGGTGCAGGGAGGGGAGTAATCGGAGTGATGGTGATGCGGGGAGGAGGGTAATCGGAGTGGTGACGGTGCGGGGAAGGGGGTAATCGGAGTGGTGACGGTGCGGGGAGGGGGGTAATCGGAGTGGTGTCAGTGCATGGAGGGGGGGTAATCGGAATGGTGACGGTGCGGGAGGAGGGTAATCGGGTTGGTGACGGTGCGGGGAGTGGGGTAATCGGAGCGGTGACAGTGCGGGGAGGGAGGTAATCGGAGCGGTGACGGTGCGGGGAGGGGGTAATCGGAGTGGTGACGGTGCGGGAAGCGGGTAATCGGAGTGGTGACAGTGCGGCGAGGGGGTAATCGGAGTGGTGACGGTGCGGGGAGGAGGTTAATCGGAGTGGTGACGGTGCGGGGAGGGGGGTAATCGGAGTGGTGACGGTGCGGGGAGGGGGGTAATCGGAGTGGTGACAGTGCGGGGAGGGGGGTAATCGGAGTGGTGACGGTGCGGGTAGGGGGTAATCGGAGTGGTGACGGTGCGGGGAGGGGGGTAATCGGAGTGGTGACGGTGCTGGGAGGGGGGTAAGAGGAGAGGTGACGGTGCGGGGAGGGGGTAATCGGAGTGGTGACGGTGCGGGGAGGGGGGTAAGCGGAGTGATGGTGATGCGGGGAGGAGGCTAATCGCAGTGGTGAGGGTGCGGGGCGGGGAGGACGGTAATCGGAGTGGTGACGGTGCGGGGAGGAAGGTAATCGGAGTGGTGACAGTGCGGGGAGGGGGGTAATCGGAGTGGTGACAGTGCGGGGAAGGGGGGGAAATCGGAGTGGTGACGGTGCGGGGAGGGGGGTAATCGGAGCGGTGACGGTGCGGGGAGGGGGGTAATCGGAGCGGTGACACAGTGCGGGGAGGGGGGTAATCGGAGTGGTGACGGTGCGGGGAGGAGGGTAATCGGAGTGGTGACAGTGCGGGGAGGGGGGTAATCGGAGTGGTGACTGTGTGGGGAGGGAGGTAATCGGAGTGGTGACGGTGCGGGGAGGGGGTTAATCGGAGTGGTGACGGTGCGGGGAGGGGGTAATCGGAGTGGTGACAGTGCGGGGAGGGGGTAATCGGAGTGGTGACGGTGCGGGGAGGGGGGTAAGCGGAGTGATGGTGATGCGGGGAGGAGGCTAATCGGAGTGGTGAGGGTGCGGGGAGGACGGTAATCGGAGTGGAGACGGTGCGGGGAGGGGGGTAAGCGGAGTGATGGTGATGCGGGGAGGAGGCTAATCGGACTGGTGACGGTGCAGGGAGGGGGGTAAGCGGAGTGATGGTGATGCGGGGAGGAGGCTAATCGGAGTGATGAGGGTGCGGGGAGGACGGTAATCGGAGTAGTGACGGTGCGGGGAGGAGGGTAATCGGAGTGGTGACAGTGCGGGGAGGGGGGTAATCGGAGTGGTGACGTTGCGGGGAGGGGGTAATCGGAGTGGTGACAGTGCGGGGAGAGGGGTAATCAGAGTGGTGACGGTGCGGGGAGGGGGGTAATCGGAGCGGTGACAGTGCGCGGAGGGGGGTAATCGGAGTGGTGACGGTGCAGGGAGGAGGGGAATCGGAGTGGTGACGGTGCGGGGAGGGGGGTAATCGGAGTGGTGACGGTGCGGGGAGGGGGGTAATCGAAGTGGTGACAGTGCACGGAGGAGGGTAATCGGTGTGGTGACGGTGCGGGGAAGTGAATAATCGGAGCGGTGACGGTGCGAGGAGGGGGGTAATCGGAGTGGTGACGGTGCGGGGAGGGGGTAATCGGAGAGGTGACGGTGCGGGGAGGGGGTAATCGGAGTGGTGACGGTGCAGGGAGGGGGTAATCGGAGAGGTGACGGTGCGGGGAGGGGGGTAATCGGAGTGGTGACGGTGCGGGGAGGGGGTAATCGGAGAGGTGACGGTGCGGGGAGGGGGTAATCGGAGTGGTGACGGTGCGGGGAAGGGGTAAGCGGAGAGGTGACGGTGCGGGGAAGGGGTAAGCGGAGAGGTGACGGTGCGGGGAGTAGGGTAATCGGAGTGGTGACCGTGGGGGGAGGAGGGTAATCGGAGTGGTGACAGTGCGGGAAGGGGGGTAATCGCAGTGGTGACGGTGCGGGGAGGGGGGTAATCGAAGTGGTGACAGTGCACGGAGGAGGGTAATCGGTGTGGTGACGGTGCGGGGAAGTGAATAATCGGAGAGGTGACGGTGCGAGGAGGGGGGTAATCGGAGTGGTGACGGTGCGGGGAGGGGGTAATCGGAGAGGTGACGGTGCGGGGAGGGGGTAATCGGAGTGGTGACGGTGCAGGGAGGGGGTAATCGGAGAGGTGACGGTGCAGGGAGGAGGGTAAGCGGAGAGGTGACGGTGCGGGGAGGAGGCTAATCGGAGTGGTGACGGTGCGGTGAGGAGGGTAATCGGAGTGGTGAAGTTGCGGGGAGTAGGGTAATCGGAGTGTTGACCGTGGGGGGAGGAGGGTAATCGGAGTGGTGACAGTGCGGGAAGGGGGGTAATCGCAGTGGTGACGGTGCGGGGAGGAGGGTAATCGGAGTGGTGACAGTGCGGGGAGGGGGGTAATCGGAGTGGTGACGATGCGGGGAGGGGGTAATCGGAGTGGTGACGGTGCGGGGAGGGGGTAATAGGAGTGGTGACGGTGCGGGGAGGGGGTAATCGGAGTGATGACGGTGCGGGGAGGGGGTAATCGGAGTGGTGACGGTGCGGGGAGGGGGGTAATCGAAGTGGTGACCGTGCACGGAGGAGGGTAATCGGTGTGGTGACGGTGCGGGGAAGTGAATAATCGGAGTGGTGACGGTGCGAGGAGGGGGGTAATCGGAGTGGTGACGGTGCGGGGAGGGGGTAATCAGAGAGGTGACGGTGCGGGGAGGGGGTAATCGGAGTGGTGACGGTGCGGGGAAGGGGTAAGCGGAGAGGTGACGGTGCGGGGAGCAGGCTAATCGGAGTGGTGACGGTGTGGGGAGGAGGGTAATCGGAGTGGTGACAGTGCGGGGAGGGAGGTAATCGGAGTGCTGATGGTGCGGGGAGGGGGGTAATCGGAGTGCTGACGGTGCGGGGAGGGGGGCAATCGGACTGGTGACGGTGCAGGGAGGGGGGTAATCGGAATGGTGACAGTGCGGGGAGAGGGGTAATCGGAGTGATGACAGTGCGGGGAAGGGGTAAGCGGAGAGGTGACGGTGCGGGGAGGAGGCTAATCGGAGTGGTGACGGTGCGGGGGGTAGGGTAATCGGAGTGGTGCAGGTGCGGGGAGTAGGGTAATCGGAGTGGTGACCGTGGGGGGAGGAGGGTAATCAGAGTGGTGATGGTGCGGGGAGGGGGGTAATCGCAGTGGTGACGGTGCGGGGAGGAGGGTAATCGGAGTGGTGACGGTGCGGGGAGGGGGGTAATCGGAGTGGTGACGGTGCGGGGAGGGGGGTAATCGAAGTGGTGACGGTGCGAGGAGGGGGGTAATCGAAGTGGTGACGGTGGGAGGAGGGGGGTAATCGGAGTGGTGACGGTGCGGGGAGGAGGTAATCGGAGTGGTGACGGTGCGGGGAGGGGGTAATCGGAGTGGTGACGGTGCGGGGAGGGGGGTAATCGAAGTGGTGACAGTGCACGGAGGAGGGTAATCGGAGTGTTGACGGTGCGAGCAGGGGGGTAATCGGAGTGGTGACGGTGCGGGAGGAGGGTAATCGGAATGGTGACGGTGCGGGAGGAGGGTAATCGGAGTGGTGACAGTGCGAGGAGGGGGGTAATCGGAGTGGTGACGGTGTGGGGAGGGGGGTAATCGGAGCGGTGACGGTGCGGGGAGGGCGATAATCGGAGTGGTGACAGTGCATGGAGGAGGGTAATCGGAGTGGTGACGGTGCGGGGAGGGGGTAATCGGAGTGGTGACAGTGCAGGGAGGAGGGTAATCGGAGTGGTGACGGTGCAGGGAGGAGGGTAATCGGAGTGGTGAAGGTGCGGGGAGGGGGGTAATCGAAGTGGTGACAGTGCATGGAGGAGGGTAATCGGAGTGGTGACGGTGCGGGGAAGTGAATAATCGGAGTGGTGATGGTGCGAGGACGGGGGTAATCGGAGTGGTGACAGTGCACGGAGGAGGGTAATCGGAGTGCTGACGGTGCGGGGAGGGGGGTAATCGGAGTGGTGGCGGTGCGGGAGGAGGGTAATCGGAATGGTGACGGTGCGGGAGGAGGGTAATCGGAGTGGTGACAGTGCGAGGAGGGGGGTAATCGGAGTGGTGACGGTGCGGGGAGGGGGAAATCGAAGTGGTGACAGTGCGAGGAGGGGGGTAATCGGAGTGGTGACGGTGCGGGGAGGGGGAAATCGGAGTGGTGACGGTGCGGGGAGGGGGGTAATCGAAGTGGTGACAGTGCGAGGAGGGGGGTAATCGGAGTGGTGACGGTGCGGGGAGGGGGAAATCGGAGTGGTGACAGTGCGAGGAGGGGGGTAATCGGAGTGGTGACGGTGCGGGGAGGGGGGTAATCGGAGCGGTGACGGTGCGGGGAGGGCGATAATCGGAGTGGTGACAGTGCATGGAGGAGGGTAATCGGAGTGGTGACGGTGCGGGGAGGGGGTAATCGGAGTGGTGACAGTGCGGGGAGGGGGGTAATGGGAGTGATGACAGTGCAGGGAGGAGGGTAATCGGAGTGGTGACGGTGCAGGCAGGAGGGTAATCGGAGTGGTGAAGGTGCGGGGAGGGGGGTAATCGAAGTGGTGACAGTGCATGGAGGAGGGTAATCGGAGTGGTGACGGTGCGGGGAAGTGAATAATCGGAGTGGTGATGGTGCGAGGAGGGGGGTAATCGGAGTGGTGACGGTGCGGGGAGGGGGTAATCGGAGTGGTGACGGTGCGCGGAGGAGGGTAATCGGTGTGGTGACGGTGCGGGGAAGTGAATAATCGGAGAGGTGACGGTGCGAGGAGGGGGGTAATCGGAGTGGTGACGGTGCGGGGAGGGGGTAATCGGAGAGGTGACGGTGCGGGGAGGAGGTAATCGGAGTGGTGACGGTGCAGGGAGGGGGTAATCGGAGAGGTGACGGTGCGGGGAGGGGGGTAATCGGAGTGGTGACGGTGCGGGGAGGGGGTAATCGGAGAGGTGACGGTGCGGGGAGGGGGTAATCGGAGTGTTGACGGTGGGGGAAGGGGTAAGCGGAGAGGTGACGGTGCGGGGAGGCGGTTAATCGGAGTGGTGACGGTGCGGGGAGGAGGGTAATCGGAGTGGTGAAGATGCGGGGAGTAGGGTAATCGGAGTGGTGACCGTGGGGGGAGGAGGGTAATCGGAGTGGTGCAGGTGCGGGGAGTAGGGTAATCGGAGTGGTGACCGTGGGGGGAGGAGGGTAATCAGAGTGGTGATGGTGCGGGGAGGGGGGTAATCGCAGTGGTGATGGTGCGGGGAGGGGGGTAATCGGAGTGGTGACGATGCGGGGAGGGGGTAATCGGAGTGGTGACGGTGCGGGGAGGGGGTAATAGGAGTGGTGACGGTGCGGGGAGGGGGTAATCGGAGTGGTGACGGTGCGGGAAGGGATATAATCGCAGTGGTGACGGTGCGGGGAGGAGGGTAATCGGAGTGGTGACAGTGCGGGGAGGGGGGTAATCGGAGTGGTGACGATGCGGGGAGGGGGTAATCGGAGTGGTGACGGTGCGGGGAGGGGGTAATAGGAGTGCTGACGGTGCGGGGAGGGGGTAATCGGAGTGGTGACGGTGCGGGGAGGGGGGTAATCGGAGTGGTGACCGTGCACGGAGGAGGGTAATCGGTGTGGTGACGGTGCGGGGAAGAGAATAATCGGAGTGGTGACGGTGCGAGGAGGGGGGTAATCGGAGTGGTGACGGTGCGGGGAGGGGGTAATCGGAGAGGTGACGGTGCGGGGAGGGGGTAATCGGAGTGGTGACGGTGCGGGGAAGGGGTAAGCGGAGAGGTGACGGTGCGGGGAGCAGGCTAATCGGAGTGGTGACAGTGTGGGAGGAGGGTAATCGGAGTGGTGACAGTGCGGGGAGGGAGGTAATCGGAGTGCGGATGGTGCGGGGAGGGGGGTAATCGGAGTGCTGACGGTGCGGGGAGGGGGGCAATCGGACTGGTGACGGTGCAGGGAGGGGGGTAATCGGAGTGGTGACAGTGCGGGGAGAGGGGTAATCGGAGTGATGACAGTGCGGGGAGGAGGGTAATCGGAGTGGTGAAGATGCGGGGAGTAGGGTAAGCGGAGAGGTGACGGTGCGGGGAGGAGGCTAATCGGAGTGGTGACGGTGCGGGGAGGAGGGTAATCGGAGTGGTGCAGGTGCGGGGAGTAGGGTAATCGGAGTGGTGACCGTGGGGGGAGGAGGGTAATCAGAGTGGTGATGGTGCGGGGAGGGGGGTAATCGCAGTGGTGACGGTGCGGGGAGGAGGGTAATCGGAGTGGTGACGGTGCGGGGAGGGGGGTAATCGTAGTGGTGACGGTGCGGGGAGGGGGGTAATCGAAGTGGTGACAGTGCATGGAGGAGGGTAATCGGTGTGGTGACGGTGCGGGGAAGTGAATAATCGGAGTGGTGACGGTGCGAGGAGGGGGGCAATCGGACTGGTGACGGTGCAGGGAGGAGGGTAATCGGAGTGGTGACGGTGCGGGGAGGGGGTAATCGGAGTGGTGACGGTGCGGGGAGGGGGTAATCGGAGTGGTGACGGTGCGGGGAGGGGGGTAATCGAAGTGGTGACAGTGCACGGAGGAGGGTAATCGGAGTGCTGACGGTGCGGGAGGAGGGTAATCGGAATGGTGACGGTGCGGGAGGAGGGTAATCGGAGTGGTGATAGTGCAAGGAGGGGGGTAATCGGAGTGGTGACGGTGCGGGGAGGGGGTAATCGGAGCGGTGACGGTGCGGGGAGGGCGGTAATCGGAGTGGTGACGGTGCATGGACGAGGGTAATCGGAGTGGTGACGGTGCAGGGAGGAGGGTAATCGGAGTGGTGACAGTGCGGGGAGGGGGGTAATCGGAGTGATGACAGTGCAGGGAGGAGGGTAATCGGAGTGGTGACGGTGCAGGGAGGAGGGTAATCGGAGTGGTGACGGTGCGGGGAGGGGGGTAATCGAAGTGGTGACGGCGCGGGGAAGTGAATAATCGGAGAGGTGACGGTGCGAGGAGGGGGGTAATCGGAGTGGTGACGGTGCGGGGAGGGGGTAATCGGAGAGGTGACGGTGCGGGGAAGTGAATAATCGGAGTGGTGATGGTGCGAGGAGGGGGGTAATCGGAGTGGTGACGGTGCGGGGAGGGGGTAATCGGAGTGGTGACGGTGCGCGGAGGGGGCAATCGGAGTGATGACGGTGCGGGGAGGGGTGTAATCGAAGTGGTGACAGTGCACGGAGGAGGGTGATCGGTGTGGTGACGGTGCGGGGAAGTGAATAATCGGAGAGGTGACGGTGCGAGGAGGGGGGTAATCGGAGTGGTGACGGTGCGGGGAGGGGGTAATCGGAGAGGTGACGGTGCGGGGAGGGGATAATCGGAGTGGTGACGGTGCGGGGAAGGGGTAAGCGGAGAGGTGACGGTGCGGGGAGCAGGCTAATCGGAGTGGTGACGGTGCGGGGAGGAGGGTAATCGGAGTGGTGACAGTGCGGGGAGTAGGGTAATCGGAGTGGTGACAGTGCGGGGAGGGGGGTAATCGGAGTGGTGACGGTGCGGGGAGGAGGGTAATCGGAGTGGTGACGGTGCGGGGAGGGGGGTAATCGGAGCGGTGACGGTGCGGGGAGGGGGGTAATCGGAGTGGTGACGGTGCGGGGAGGGGAGTAATCGGAGTGGTGACGGTGCGGGGAGGGGGGTAATCGGAGTGGTGAGGGTGCGGGGAGGAGGGTAATCGGAATGCTGACGGTGCGGGGAGGGGGTAATTGGAGTGGTGACAGTGCGAGCAGGGGGGTAATCGGAGTGGTGACGGTGCGGGGAGGGGGGGTAATCGGAGTGGTTCAGGTGCGGGGAGGGGGGGTAATCGGAGTGCTGACTGTGCGGGGAGAGAGGTAATCGGAGTGGTGACGGTGCGGGGAGCGGGGCAAACGGACTTGTGACGGTGCAGGGAGGGGGGTAATCGGAGTGCTGACAGTGCATGGAGGAGGGTAATCGGAGTGCTGACGGTGCATGGAGGAGGGTAATCGGAGTGGTGATGGTGCAGTGAGGAGGGTAATCGGAGTGGTGACGGTGCAGTGAGGAGGGTAATCGGAGTGGTGACAGTGCGGGGAGGGAGGTAATCGGAGTGCTGATGGTGCGGGGAGGGGGGTAATCGGAGTGCTGACGGTGCGGGGAGGGAGTAAGCGGAGTGGTGACGGTGCGGGGAGGGGGGTAATCGGAGTGGTGACAGTGCGGGGAGGAGGGTAATCGGAGTGCTGACGGTGCGGGGAGGGGGGCAATCGGACTGGTGACGGTGCAGGGAGGGGGGTAATCGAAGTGGTGACAGTGCGGGGAGGAGGGTAATTGGAGTGTTGACGGTGCGGGGAGGGGGTAATCGGAGTGGTGACAGTGCGGGGAGAGGGGTAATTGGAGTGATGACAGTGCAGGGAGGAGGGTATTCGGAGTGGTGACAGAGCGGGGAGGGGGTAATCGGAGTGGTGACGGTGCGGGGAGGGAGTAAGCGGAGTGGTGACGGTGCGGGGAGGGGGGTAAGCTGAGTGATGGTGATGCGGGGAGGAGGGTAATCGGAGTGGTGATGGTGCGGGGAGGAGGGTAATCGGAGTGGTGGCAGTGTGGGAGGGGGATAATCGGAGTGGTGACGGTGCAGGGAGGAGGGTATTCGGAGTGGTGACGGTGCGGGGAGGAGGGTCATCGGAGTGGTGACGGTGCGGGGAGGGGGGTAATCGAAGTGGTGACAGTGCGGGGAGGGGGGTAATCGGAGTGGTGACGGTGCAAGGAGGAGGGTATTCGGAGTGGTGACGGTGCGGGAGGAGGGTAATCGGAGTGGTGACAGTGCGGGGAGGGAGGTAATCGGAGTGGTGACAGTGCATGGAGGGGGGTAATCGGAATGGTGACGGTGCAGGAGGAGGGTAATCGGAGTGGTGACGGTGCGGGGAGGGGGTAATCGAAGTGCTGACGGTGCGGGGAGGAGGGGAATCGGAGTGGTGACGGTGCGGGGAGGAGGATAATCGGAGTGGTGACGGTGCGGGGAGGGGGGTAATCGGAGTGGTGACGGTGCGGGGAGGGAGTAAGCGGAGTGGTGACGGTGCGGGGAGGGGGGTAATCGGAGCGGTGACACAGTGCGGGGAGGGGGGTAATCGGAGTGGTGACACAGTGCGGGGAGGGGGGTAATCGGAGTGGTGACTGTGCGGGGAGGGAGGTGATCGGAGTGGTGACGGTGCGGGGAGGGGGTTAATCCGGGTGGTGACGGTGCGGGGAGGGGGTAATCGGAGTGATGACGGTGCGGGGAGGGGGTAATCGGAGTGGTGAGGGTGCGGGGAGGACGGTAATCGGAGTGGTGACGGTGCGGGGAGGGGGGTAAGCGGAGTGATGGTGATGCGGGGAGGAGGCTAATCGGAGTGGTGACGGTGCAGGGAGGGGGTAATCGGAGTGGTGACGGTGCGGGGAGGGGGGTAAGCGGAGTGATGGTGATGCGGGGAGGAGGCTAATCGGAGTGGTGAGGGTGCGGGGAGGACGGTAATCGGAGTAGTGACGGTGCGGGGAGGAGGGTAATCGGAGTGGTGACAGTGCGGGGAGGGGGGTAATCGGAGTGGTGACGGTGCGGGGAGGGGGGTAATCGGAGTGGTGACGGTGGGGGGAGGGGGGTAATGAGTGGTGACGGTGCGGGGAGGGGGGTAATCGGAGCGGTGACAGTGCGGGGAGGGGGGTAATCGGAGTGGTGACGGTGCAGGAAGGGGGGTAATCGGAGGGCTGACTGTGCGGTGAGGGAGGTAATCGGAGTGGTGACGGTGCGGGGAGCGGGGTAATCGGAGTGGTGACGGTGCGAGGAGGGGGGTAATCGGAGTGGTGACGGTGCAGGGAGGAGGGTAATCGGAGTGGTGACGGTGCGGGGAGGGGGGTAATCGGAGTGGTGACGGTGCAGGGAGGAGGTTAATCGGAGTGGTGACGGTGCAGGGAGGAGGTTAATCGGTGTGGTGACGCTGCGGGGAAGTGAATAATCGGAGAGGTGACGGTGCGAGGAGGGGGGTAATCGGAGTGGTGATGGTGCGGGTAGGGGGGTAATCGGAGTGGTGACGGTGCGGGTAGGGGCTAATCGGAGTGGTGACGGTGCGGGGAGGGGGGTAATCGGAGTGGTGACAGTGCGGGGAGTAGGGTAATCGGAGTGGTGACGGTGGGGGGAGGAGGGTAATCGGAGTGGTGACAGTGCGAGCAGGGGGTAATCGGAGTGGTGACGGTGCGGGGAGGGGGGTAATCGGAGTGGTGACAGTGCGGGGAGTAGGGTAATCGGAGTGGTGACGGTGGGGGGAGGGGGGTAATCGGAGTGGTGACGGTGCGGGGAGGAGGGTAATCGGAGTGGTGACGGTGCGGGGAGGGGGGTAATCGGAGCGGTGACGGTGCGGGGAGGGGGGTAATCGGAGTGGTGACGGTGCGGGGAGGGGAGTAATCGGAGTGGTGACCGTGCGGGGAGGGGGGTAATCGGAGTGGTGAGGGTGCGGGGAGGAGGGTAATCGGAGTGCTGACGGTGCGGGGAGGGGGTAATTGGAGTGGTGACAGTGCGAGCAGGGGGGTAATCGGAGTGGTGACGGTGCGGGGAGGGGGGGTAATCGGAGTGGTGAAGGTGCGGGGAGGGGGGGTAATCGGAGTGCTGACTGTGCGGGGAGAGAGGTAATCGGAGTGGTGACGGTGCGGGGAGCGGGGCAAACGGACTTGTGACGGTGCAGGGAGGGGGGTAATCGGAGTGCTGACAGTGCATGGAGGAGGGTAATCGGAGTGGTGACGGTGCATGGAGGAGGGTAATCGGAGTGGTGACGGTGCAGTGAGGAGGGTAATCGGAGTGGTGACGGTGCAGTGAGGAGGGTAATCGGAGTGGTGACAGTGCGGGGAGGAGGGTAATCGGAGTGCTGACGGTGCGGGGAGGGGGGCAATCGGACTGGTGACGGTGCAGGGAGGGGGGTAATCGAAGTGGTGACAGTGCGGGGAGGAGGGTAATTGGAGTGGTGACGGTGCGGGGAGGGGGTAATCGGAGTGGTGACAGTGCGGGGAGAGGGGTAATCGGAGTGATGACAGTGCAGGGAGGAGGGTATTCGGAGTGGTGACGGTGCGGGAGGAGGGTAATCGGAGTGGTGACAGTGCGGGGAGGGAGGTAATCGGAGTGGTGACAGTGCATGGAGGGGGGTAATCGGAATGGTGACGGTGCAGGAGGAGGGTAATCGGAGTGGTGACGGTGCGGGGAGGGGGTAATCGAAGTGCTGACGGTGCGGGGAGGAGGGGAATCGGAGTGGTGACGGTGCGGGGAGGAGGATAATCGGAGTGGTGACGGTGCGGGGAGGGGGGTAATCGGAGTGGTGACGGTGCGGGGAGGGAGTAAGCGGAGTGGTGACGGTGCGGGGAGGGGGGTAATCGGAGCGGTGACACAGTGCGGGGAGGGGGGTAATCGGAGTGGTGACACAGTGCGGGGAGGGGGGTAATCGGAGTGGTGACTGTGCGGGGAGGGAGGTGATCGGAGTGGTGACGGTGCGGGGAGGGGTTAATCCGGGTGGTGACGGTGCGGGGAGGGGGTAATCGGAGTGATGACGGTGCGGGGAGGGGGTAATCGGAGTGGTGAGGGTGCGGGGAGGACGGTAATCGGAGTGGTGACGGTGCGGGGAGGGGGGTAAGCGGAGTGATGGTGATGCGGGGAGGAGGCTAATCGGAGTGGTGAGGGTGCGGGGAGGACGGTAATCGGAGTAGTGACGGTGCGGGGAGGAGGGTAATCGGAGTGGTGACAGTGCGGGGAGGGGGGTAATCGGAGTGGTGACGGTGCGGGGAGGGGGGTAATCGGAGTGGTGACGGTGGGGGGAGGGGGGTAATGAGTGGTGACGGTGCGGGGAGGGGGGTAATCGGAGCGGTGACAGTGCGGGGAGGGGGGTAATCGGAGTGGTGACGGTGCAGGGAGGGGGGTAATCGGAGGGCTGACTGTGCGGTGAGGGAGGTAATCGGAGTGGTGACGGTGCGGGGAGCGGGGTAATCGGAGTGGTGACGGTGCGGGGAGGGGGGTAATCGGAGTGGTGACGGTGCAGGGAGGAGGGTAATCGGAGTGGTGACGGTGCGGGGAGGGGGGTAATCGGAGTGGTGACGGTGCAGGGAGGAGGTTAATCGGAGTGGTGACGGTGCAGGGAGGAGGTTAATCGGAGTGGTGACGGTGCGGGGAGGGGGGTAATCGAAGTGGTGACAGTGCACGGAGGAGGGTAATCGGTGTGGTGACGCTGCGGGGAAGTGAATAATCGGAGAGGTGACGGTGCGAGGAGGGGGGTAATCGGAGTGGTGATGGTGCGGGTAGGGGGGTAATCGGAGTGGTGACGGTGCGGGTAGGGGCTAATCGGAGAGGTGACGGTGCGGGGAGGGGGGTAATCGGAGTGGTGACGGTGCGGGGAGGGGGTAATCGGAGAGGTGACGGTGCGGGGAGGAGGCTAATCGGAGTGGTGACGGTGCGGGTAGGGGGTAATCGGAGAGGTGACGGTGTGGGGAGGGGGGTAATCGGAGTGTTGACGGTGTGTGGAGGGGGTAATCGGAGTGGTGACGGTGCGGGGAGGGGGTAATCGGAGAGGTGACGGTGCGGGGAGGAGGCTAATCGGAGTGGTGACGGTGCGGGGAGGAGGGTAATCGGAGTGGTGAAGGTGCGGGGAGTAGGGTAATCGGAGTGGTGACCGTGGGGGGAGGAGGGTAATCGGAGTGGTGACAGTGCGGGGAAGTGAATAATCGGAGAGGTGACGGTGCGAGGAGGGGGGTAATCGGAGTGCTGATGGTGCGGGGAGGGAGGTAATCGGAGTGGTGACGGTGCGGGGAGGGGGGTAAGCTGAGTGATGGTGATGCGGGGAGGAGGGTAATCGGAGTGGTGATGGTGCGGGGAGGAGGGTAATCGGAGTGGTGGCAGTGTGGGAGGGGGATAATCGGAGTGGTGACGGTGCAGGGAGGAGGGTATTCGGAGTGGTGACGGTGCGGGGAGGAGGGTCATCGGAGTGGTGACAGTGCGGGGAGGGGGGTAATCGGAGTGGTGATGGTGCAAGGAGGAGGGTATTCGGAGTGGTGACGGTGCGGGAGGAGGGTAATCGGAGTGGTGACAGTGCGGGGAGGGAGGTAATCGGAGTGGTGACAGTGCATGGAGGGGGGTAATCGGAATGGTGACGGTGCAGGAGGAGGGTAATCGGAGTGGTGACGGTGCGGGGAGGGGGTAATCGAAGTGCTGACGGTGCGGGGAGGAGGGGAATCGGAGTGGTGACGGTGCGGGGAGGAGGATAATCGGAGTGGTGACGGTGCGGGGAGGGGGGTAATCGGAGTGGTGACGGTGCGGGGAGGGAGTAAGCGGAGTGGTGACGGTGCGGGGAGGGGGGTAATCGGAGCGGTGACACAGTGCGGGGAGGGGGGTAATCGGAGTGGTGACACAGTGTGGGGAGGGGGGTAATCGGAGTGGTGACTGTGCGGGGAGGGAGGTGATCGGAGTGGTGACGGTGTGGGGAGGGGGTTAATCCGGGTGGTGACGGTGCGGGGAGGGGGTAATCGGAGTGATGACGGTGCGGGGAGGGGGTAATCGGAGTGGTGAGGGTGCGGGGAGGACGGTAATCGGAGTGGTGACGGTGCGGGGAGGGGGGTAAGCGGAGTGATGGTGATGCGGGGAGGAGGCTAATCGGAGTGGTGACGGTGCAGGGAGGGGGTAATCGGAGTGGTGACGGTGCGGGGAGGGGGGTAAGCGGAGTGATGGTGATGCGGGGAGGAGGCTAATCGGAGTGGTGAGGGTGCGGGGAGGACGGTAATCGGAGTAGTGACGGTGCGGGGACGAGGGTAATCGGAGTGGTGACAGTGCGGGGAGGGGGGTAATCGGAGTGGTGACGGTGCGGGGAGGGGGGTAATCGGAGTGGTGACGGTGGGGGGAGGGGGGTAATGAGTGGTGACGGTGCGGGGAGGGGGGTAATCGGAGCGGTGACAGTGCGGGGAGGGGGGTAATCGGAGTGGTGACGGTGCAGGGAGGGGGGTAATCGGAGGGCTGACTGTGCGGTGAGGGAGGTAATCGGAGTGGTGACGGTGCGGGGAGCGGGGTAATCGGAGTGGTGACGGTGCGGGGAGGGGGGTAATCGGAGTGGTGACGGTGCAGGGAGGAGGGTAATCGGAGTGGTGACGGTGCGGGGAGGGGGGTAATCGGAGTGGTGACGGTGCAGGGAGGAGGTTAATCGGAGTGGTGACGGTGCAGGGAGGAAGTTAATCGGAGTGGTGACGGTGCGGGGAGGGGGGTAATCGAAGTGGTGACAGTGCACGGAGGAGGGTAATCGGTGTGGTGACGCTGCGGGGAAGTGAATAATCGGAGAGGTGACGGTGCGAGGAGGGGGGTAATCGGAGTGGTGATGGTGCGGGTAGGGGGGTAATCGGAGTGGTGACGGTGCGGGTAGGGGCTAATCGGAGAGGTGACGGTGCGGGGAGGGGGGTAATCGGAGTGGTGACGGTGCGGGGAGGGGGTAATCGGAGAGGTGACGGTGCGGGGAGGAGGCTAATCGGAGTGGTGACGGTGCGGGTCGGGGGTAATCGGAGAGGTGACGGTGTGGGGAGGGGGGTAATCGGAGTGTTGACGGTGCGGGGAGGGGGTAATCGGAGTGGTGACGGTGCAGGGAGGGGGTAATCGGAGAGGTGACGGTGCGGGGAGGAGGCTAATCGGAGTGGTGACGGTGCGGGGAGGAGGGTAATCGGAGTGGTGAAGGTGCGGGGAGTAGGGTAATCGGAGTGGTGACCGTGGGGGGGAGGAGGGTAATCGGAGTGGTGACAGTGCAGGGAGGGGGTAATCGCAGTGGTGACGGTGCGGGGAGGAGGGTAATCGGAGTGGTGACAGTGCAGGGAGGGGGGTAATCGGAGTGGTGACGGTGCGGGGAGGGGGTAATCGGAGAGGTGACGGTGCGGGGAGGAGGCTAATCGGAGTGGTGACGGTGCGGGGAGGAGGGTAATCGGAGTGGTGAAGGTGCGGGGAGTAGGGTAATCGGAGTGGTGACCGTGGGGGGAGGAGGGTAATCGGAGTGGTGACAGTGCGGGGAAGTGAATAATCGGAGAGGTGACGGTGCGAGGAGGGGGGTAATCGGAGTGCTGATGGTGCGGGGAGGGAGGTAATCGGAGTGGTGACGGTGCGGGGAGGGGGGTAAGCTGAGTGATGGTGATGCGGGGAGGAGGGTAATCGGAGTGGTGATGGTGCGGGGAGGAGGGTAATCGGAGTGGTGGCAGTGTGGGAGGGGGATAATCGGAGTGGTGACGGTGCAGGGAGGAGGGTATTCGGAGTGGTGACGGTGCGGGGAGGAGGGTCATCGGAGTGGTGACAGTGCGGGGAGGGGGGTAATCGGAGTGGTGATGGTGCAAGGAGGAGGGTATTCGGAGTGGTGACGGTGCGGGAGGAGGGTAATCGGAGTGGTGACAGTGCGGGGAGGGAGGTAATCGGAGTGGTGACAGTGCATGGAGGGGGGTAATCGGAATGGTGACGGTGCAGGAGGAGGGTAATCGGAGTGGTGACGGTGCGGGGAGGGGGTAATCGAAGTGCTGACGGTGCGGGGAGGAGGGGAATCGGAGTGGTGACGGTGCGGGGAGGAGGATAATCGGAGTGGTGACGGTGCGGGGAGGGGGGTAATCGGAGTGGTGACGGTGCGGGGAGGGAGTAAGCGGAGTGGTGACGGTGCGGGGAGGGGGGTAATCGGAGCGGTGACACAGTGCGGGGAGGGGGGTAATCGGAGTGGTGACACAGTGTGGGGAGGGGGGTAATCGGAGTGGTGACTGTGCGGGGAGGGAGGTGATCGGAGTGGTGACGGTGCGGGGAGGGGGTTAATCCGGGTGGTGACGGTGCGGGGAGGGGGTAATCGGAGTGATGACGGTGCGGGGAGGGGGTAATCGGAGTGGTGAGGGTGCGGGGAGGACGGTAATCGGAGTGGTGACGGTGCGGGGAGGGGGGTAAGCGGAGTGATGGTGATGCGGGGAGGAGGCTAATCGGAGTGGTGACGGTGCAGGGAGGGGGTAATCGGAGTGGTGACGGTGCGGGGAGGGGGGTAAGCGGAGTGATGGTGATGCGGGGAGGAGGCTAATCGGAGTGGTGAGGGTGCGGGGAGGACGGTAATCGGAGTAGTGACGGTGCGGGGACGAGGGTAATCGGAGTGGTGACAGTGCGGGGAGGGGGGTAATCGGAGTGGTGACGGTGCGGGGAGGGGGGTAATCGGAGTGGTGACGGTGGGGGGAGGGGGGTAATGAGTGGTGACGGTGCGGGGAGGGGGGTAATCGGAGCGGTGACAGTGCGGGGAGGGGGGTAATCGGAGTGGTGACGGTGCAGGGAGGGGGGTAATCGGAGGGCTGACTGTGCGGTGAGGGAGGTAATCGGAGTGGTGACGGTGCGGGGAGCGGGGTAATCGGAGTGGTGACGGTGCGGGGAGGGGGGTAATCGGAGTGGTGACGGTGCAGGGAGGAGGGTAATCGGAGTGGTGACGGTGCGGGGAGGGGGGTAATCGGAGTGGTGACGGTGCAGGGAGGAGGTTAATCGGAGTGGTGACGGTGCAGGGAGGAAGTTAATCGGAGTGGTGACGGTGCGGGGAGGGGGGTAATCGAAGTGGTGACAGTGCACGGAGGAGGGTAATCGGTGTGGTGACGCTGCGGGGAAGTGAATAATCGGAGAGGTGACGGTGCGAGGAGGGGGGTAATCGGAGTGGTGATGGTGCGGGTAGGGGGGTAATCGGAGTGGTGACGGTGCGGGTAGGGGCTAATCGGAGAGGTGACGGTGCGGGGAGGGGGGTAATCGGAGTGGTGACGGTGCGGGGAGGGGGTAATCGGAGAGGTGACGGTGCGGGGAGGAGGCTAATCGGAGTGGTGACGGTGCGGGTCGGGGGTAATCGGAGAGGTGACGGTGTGGGGAGGGGGGTAATCGGAGTGTTGACGGTGCGGGGAGGGGGTAATCGGAGTGGTGACGGTGCAGGGAGGGGGTAATCGGAGAGGTGACGGTGCGGGGAGGAGGCTAATCGGAGTGGTGACGGTGCGGGGAGGAGGGTAATCGGAGTGGTGAAGGTGCGGGGAGTAGGGTAATCGGAGTGGTGACCGTGGGGGGGAGGAGGGTAATCGGAGTGGTGACAGTGCTGGGAGGGGGGTAATCGGAGTGGTGACGGTGCGGGGAGGGGGTAATCGGAGTGGTGACCGTGGGGGGAGGAGGGTAATCGGAGTGGTGACAGTGCAGGGAGGGGGGTAATCGGAGTGGTGACAGTGCGGGGAAGGGGTAAGCGGAGAGGTGACGGTGCGGGGAGCAGGCTAATCGGAGTTGTGACGGTGCGGGGAGGAGGGTAATCGGAGTGGTGACGATGCGGGGAGTAGGGTAATCGGAGTGGTGACGGTGGGGGGAGGAGGGTAATCGGAGTGGTGACGGTGCGAGGAGGGGGGTAATCGGAGTGGTGACGGTGCGGGGAGGGGGTAATCGGAGAGGTGACGGTGCGGGGAGGGGGTAATCGGAGTGGTGACAGTGCATGGAGGAGGGTAATCGGAGTGGTGACGGTACAGGGAGGGGGGTAATCGGAGCGGTGACAGTGCGGGGAGGGGGTAATCGGAGTGGTGACGGTGCAGGGAGGGGGTTAATCGGATTGGTGACAGTGCAGGGAGGAGGGTAATCGGAGTGCTGACGGTGCGGGGAGGGGGTCAATCGGACTGGTGACGGTGCAGGGAGGGGGGGTAATCGGAGTGGTGACAGTGCGGGGAGGGAGTAATCTGAGTGGTGACAGTGCGAGGAGGGGGGTAATCGGAGTGGTGACAGTGCATGGAGGAGGGTAATCGGAGTGGTGACAGTGCTGGGATGGGGTAATCGGAGTGGTGACAGTGCGGGGAGGGGGGTAATCGGAGTGGTGACAGTGCGGGGAGGGGTGTAATCGGAGTGATGACAGTGCATGGAGGAGGGAAATCGGAGTGGTGACGGTGCAGGGAGGAGGGTAATCGGAGTGGTGACGGTGCAGGGAGGGTGGTAATCGGAGTGGTGACAGTGCGGGGAGGGGGTAATCGGAATGGTGACAGTGCAGGGAGGGGGTAATCGGAATGGTGACAGTGCAGGGAGGAGGGTAATCGGAGTGGTGACGGTGCGGGGAGGAGGGTAATCGGAGTGGTGACGTTGCGGGGAGGGAGGTAATCGGAGAGCTGACGGTGCGGGGATGGGGGCAATCGGACTGGTGCAGGGAGGAGGGTAATGGGAGTGGTGACAGTGCGGGGGGGGGTAATCGGAGTGGTGACAGTGCAGGGAGGAGGGTAATCGGAGTGGTGACAGTGAGGGGAGGGGGTAATCGGAGTGGTGACAGTGCGGGGAGGGGGGTAATCGGAGTGGTGACGGTGCGGGGAGGGGGGTAATCGGATGGCGACGGTGCAGGGAGGGGGGTAATCGGAGTGATGGTGATGCGGGGAGGAGGGTAATCGGAGTGGTGACGGTGCGGGGAGGGGGGTAATCGGAGTGGTGACGGTGCAGGGAGGGGGGTAATCGGAATGGTGACGGTGCGGGAGGAGGGTAATCGGAGTGGTGACAGTGCGGGGAGGGGGGTAATCGGAGTGGTGACAGTACATGGAGGGGGGTAATCGGAATGGTGACGGTGCAGGAGGAGGGTAATTGGAGTGGTGACGGTGCGGGGAGGGGGTAATCGAAGTGGTGACGGTGCGGGGAGGAGGTGAATCGGAGTGGTGACGGTGCGGGGAGGAGGATAATCGGAGTGGTGACGGTGCGGGGAGGGGGGTAATCGGAGTGGTGACGGTGCGGGGAGGGAGTAAGAGGAGTGGAGACGGTGCGGGGAGGGGGGTAAGCTGAGTGATGGTGATGCGGGGAGGAGGGTAATCGGAGTGGTGATGGTGCGGGGAGGAGGGTAATCGGAGTGGTGGCAGTGTGGTAGGGGGATAATCGGAGTGGTGACGGTGCAGGGAGGAGGGTATTCGGAGTGGTGACAGTGCGGGGAGGAGGGTAATCGGAGTGGTGACGGTGCGGGGAGGGGGGTAATCGGAGTGGTGACGGTGCGGGGAGGAGGCTAATCGGAGTGGTGACGGTGCGGGGAGGGGGGTAATCGGAGTGGTGAAGGTGCGGGAAGGAAGGTAATCGGAGTGGTGACGGTGCAGGGAGGAGGGTAATCGGAGTGGTGATGGTGCAGTGAGGAGGGTAATCGGAGTGGTGACGGTGCAGGGAGGAGTGGAATCGGAGTGGTGACGGTGCGGGGAGGGGGTAAGAGGAGAGGTGACGGTGCAGGGAGGAGGTAATCAGAGTGGTGACGGTGCGGGGAAGGAGTAAGCGGAGAGGTGACGGTGCGCGGAGGGGGTAATCGGAGTGGTGACGGTGCGGGGAGGGGGGTAAGCTGAGTGATGGTGATGCGGGGAGGAGGGTAATCGGAGTGGTGACAGTGTGGGGAGGGGGGTAATCGGAGTGGTGACGGTGCGGGGAGGTGAATCGGAGTGGTGACGGTGCGGGGAGGAGGATAATCGGAGTGGTGACGGTGCGGGGAGGGGGGGTAATCGGAGTGGTGACGGTGCGGGGAGGGAGTAAGCGGAGTGGTGACGGTGCGGGGAGGGGGGTAAGCTGAGTGATGGTGATGCGGGGAGGAGGGTAATCGGAGTGGTGATGGTGCGGGGAGGAGGGTAATCGGAGTGGTGGCAGTGTGGGAGGGGGATAATCGGAGTGGTGACGGTGCAGGGAGGAGGGTATTCGGAGTGGTGACGGTGCGGGGAGGAGGGTAATCGGAGTGGTGACGGTGCGGGGAGGGGGGTAATCGGAGTGGTGACGGTGCGGGGAGGAGGGAATTCGGAGTGGTGACGGTGCGGGGAGGGGGGTAATCGGAGTGGTGACGGTGCGGGGAGGAGGGTAATCGGAGTGGTGATGTGCGGGGAGGAGGGTAACCGGAGTGGTGACAGTGCAGGGAGGGGTCTAATCGGAGTGGTGAAGGTGCGGGAAGGAAGGTAATCGGAGTGGTGACGGTGCAGGGAGGAGGGTAATCGGAGTGGTGATGGTGCAGTGAGGAGGGTAATCGGAGTGGTGACGGTGCAGGGAGGAGGGGAATCGGAGTGGTGACAGTGCGGGGAGGGGGTAAGAGGAGAGGTGACGGTCCAGGGAGGAGGTAATCAGAGTGGTGACGGTGCGGGGAAGGAGTAAGCGGAGAGGTGACGGTGCGCGGAGGGGGTTAATCGGAGTGGTGACGGTGCGGGGAGGGGGGTAAGCTGAGTGATGGTGATGCGGGGAGGAGGGTAATCGGAGTGGTGACAGTGTGGGGAGGGGGGTAATCGGAGTGGTGACGGTGCGGGGAGGAGGGTATTCGGAGTGGTGACGGTGCGGGGAGGAGGGTCATCGGAGTGGTGACGGTGCGGAGAGGAGGTAATCGGAGTGGTGACGGTGCGGGGAGGGGGGTAATCGGAGTGGTGACGGTGCGGAGAGGGAGGTAATCGGAGTGGTGACGGTGCGGGGAGGGGGGTGATCGGAGTGGTGACGATGCGGGCAGTAGGGTAATCGGAGTGGTGACGGTGGGGGGAGGAGGGTAATCGGAGTGGTGACGGTGTGAGGAGGGGGGTAATCGGAGTGGTGACGGTGCGGGGAGGGGGTAATCGGAGAGGTGACGGTGCGGGGAGGGGGTAATCGGAGTGGTGACAGTGCATGGAGGAGGGTAATCGGAGTGGTGACGGTGCAGGGAGGAGGGTAATCGGAGTGGTGACGGTGCAGGGAGGGCGGTAATCGGAGCGGTGACAGTGCGGGGAGGGGGTAATCGGAGTGGTGACTGTGCAGGGAGGGGGTTAATCGGATTGGTGACAGTGCGGGGAGGAGGGTAATCGGAGTGCTGACGGTGCGGGGAGGGGGGCAATCGGACTGGTGACGGTGCAGGGAGGGGGGGTAATCGGAGTGGTGACAGTGCGGGGAGGGAGTAATCGGAGTGGTGACAGTGCGGGGAGGGGGGTAATCGGAGTGGTGACAGTGCATGGAGGAGGGTAATCGGAGTGGTGACAGTGCTGGGAGGGGGTAATCGGAGTGGTGACAGTGCGGGGAGGGGGGTAATCGGAGTGGTGACAGTGCGGGGAGGGGGGTAATCGGAGTGATGACAGTGCATGGAGGAGGGAAATCGGAGTGGTGACGGTGCAGGGAGGAGGGTAATCGGAGTGGTGACGGTGCAGGGAGGGTGGTAATCGGAGTGGTGACAGTGCGGGGAGGGGGTAATCGGAATGGTGACAGTGCAGGGAGGAGGGTAATCGGAGTGGTGACGGTGCGGGGAGGAGGGTAATCGGAGTGGTGACGTTGCGGGGAGGGAGGTAATCGGAGAGCTGACGGTGCGGGGATGGGGGCAATCGGACTGGTGCAGGGAGGAGGGTAATGGGAGTGGTGACAGTGCGGGGAGGGGGTAATCGGAGTGGTGACAGTGCAGGGAGGAGGGTAATCGGAGTGGTGACAGTGAGGGGAGGGGGTAATCGGAGTGGTGACAGTGCGGGGAGGGGGGTAATCGGAGTGGTGACGGTGCGGGGAGGGGGTAATCGGAGAGGTGACGGTGCGGGGAGGGGGTAATCGGAGTGGTGACGGTGCAGGGAGGGCGGTAATCGGAGCGGTGACAGTGCGGGGAGGGGGTTAATCGGATTGGTGACAGTGCGGGGAGGAGGGTAATCGGAGTGCTGACGGTGCGGGGAGGGGGGCAATCGGACTGGTGACGGTGCAGGGAGGGGAGGTAATCGGAGTGGTGACAGTGCGGGGAGGGAGTAATCGGAGTGGTGACAGTGCGGGGAGGGGGGTAATCGGAGTGGTGACAGTGCATGGAGGAGGGTAATCGGAGTGGTGACAGTGCTGGGAGGGGGTAATCGGAGTGGTGACAGTGCGGGGAGGGGGGTAATCGGAGTGGTGACAGTGCGGGGAGGGGGGTAATCGGAGTGATGACAGTGCATGGAGGAGGGAAATCGGAGTGGTGACGGTGCAGGGAGGAGGGTAATCGGAGTGGTGACGGTGCAGGGAGGGTGGTAATCGGAGTGGTGACAGTGCGGGGAGGGGGTAATCGGAATGGTGACAGTGCAGGGAGGAGGGTAATCGGAGTGGTGACGGTGCGGGGAGGAGGGTAATCGGAGTGGTGACGTTGCGGGGAGGGAGGTAATCGGAGAGCTGACGGTGCGGGGATGGGGACAATCGGACTGGTGCAGGGAGGAGGGTAATGGGAGTGGTGACAGTGCGGGGAGGGGGTAATCGGAGTGGTGACAGTGCAGGGAGGAGGGTAATCGGAGTGGTGACAGTGAGGGGAGGGGGTAATCGGAGTGGTGACAGTGCGGGGAGGGGGGTAATCGGAGTGGTGACGGTGCGGGGAGGGGGGGCAATCGGATGGCAACGGTGCAGGGAGGGGGGTAATCGGAGTGATGGTGATGCGGGGAGGAGGGTAATCGGAGTGGTGACGGTGCGGGGAGGGGGGTAATCGGAGTGGTGACAGTGCATGGAGGGGGGTAATCGGAATGGTGACGGTGCAGGAGGAGGGTAATCGGAGTGGTGACGGTGCGGGGAGGGGGTAATCGAAGTGGTGACGGTGCGGGGAGGAGGATAATCGGAGTGGTGACGGTGCGGGGAGGAGGATAATCGGAGTGGTGACGGTGCGGGGAGGGGGGTAATCGGAGTGGTGACGGTGCGGGGAGGGAGTAAGCGGAGTGGTGACGGTGCGGGGAGGGGGGTAAGCTGAGTGATGGTGATGCGGGGAGGAGGGTAATCGGAGTGCTGATGGTGCGGGGAGGAGAGTAATCGGAGTGGTGGCAGTGTGGGAGGGGGATAATCGGAGTGGTGACGGTGCAGGGAGGAGGGTATTCGGAGTGGTGACGGTGCGGGGAGGAGGGTCATCGGAGTGGTGACGGTGCGGGGAGGGGGGTAATCGGAGTGGTGACGGTGCGGCGAGGGGGGTAATCGGAGCCGTGACGGTGCGGGGAGGGGGGTAAGCGGAGTGGTGGCAGTGTGGGAGGGGGATAATCGGAGTGGTGACGGTGCAGGGAGGAGGGTATTCGGAGTGGTGACGGTGCGGGGAGGAGGGTAATCGGAGTGGTGACGGTGCGGGGAGGGGGGTAATCGGAGTGGTGACGGTGCGGGGAGGAGGGTAATCGGAGTGGTGACGGTGCGGGGAGGGGGGTAATCGGAGTGGTGACGGTGCGGGGAGGAGGGTAATCGGAGTGGTGATGTGCGGGGAGGAGGGTAATCGGAGCGGTGACACAGTGCGGGGAGGGGGGTAATCGGAGTGGTGACACAGTGCGGGGAGGGGGGTAATCGGAGTGGTGACTGTGCGGGGAGGGAGGTGATCGGAGTGGTGACGGTGCGGGGGTTAATCCGGGTGGTGACGGTGCGGGGAGGGGGTAATCGGAGTGGTGATGGTGCGGGGAGGGGGTAATCGGAGTGGTGACGGTGCGGGGAGGGGGGTAAGCGGAGTGATGGTGATGCGGGGAGGAGGCTAATCGGAGTGGTGAGGGTGCGGGGAGGACGGTAATCGGAGTGGTGACGGTGCGGGGAGGGGGGTAAGCGGAGTGATGGTGATGCGGGGAGGAGGCTAATCGGAGTGGTGAGGGTGCGAGGAGGAGGGTAATCGGAGTGGTGACGGTGCGGGGAGGACGGTAATCGGAGTGGTGACGGTGCGGGGAGGGGGGTAAGCGGAGTGATGGTGATGCGGGGAGGAGGCTAATCGGAGTGGTGACGGTGCAGGGAGGGGGTAATCGGAGTGGTGACGGTGCGGGGAGGGGGGTAAGCGGAGTGATGGTGATGCGGGGAGGAGGCTAATCGGAGTGGTGAGGGTGCGGGGAGGACGGTAATCGGAGTAGTGACGGTGCGGGGAGGAGGGTAATCGGAGTGGTGACAGTGCGGGGAGGGGGGTAATCGGAGTGGTGACGGTGCGGGGAGGGGGGTAATCGGAGTGGTGACGGTGCAGTGAGGAGAGTAATTGGAGTGGTGACGGTGCGGGGAGGAGGGTAATCAGAATGGTGACGGTGCGGGGAGGAGGGTAATCGGAGTGGTGACAATGTGGGGAGGGGGTATTAGAGTGGTGAATATTATATTTGTTGCTTGTTATAGTTGTGTGTATAATAGTTATGTGTAATGTATTTTAAAAGCAGAGTCAAGAGACTTGTATGACGCATGGGCTCCTTCGCGGACGTTTTGGGAGTCCAGTGCCAAACCTTGTACAGTGAAGTACTATTTAATAAAGCTGTTTAATCTTGCAGCAAAACCACATGCTTCTGCAATTCTATTTCTTTTGTACTGTTCGTCTAAAAATGTAACAATTTACTGAAAAGAAAACTGGTAATGAGAGCAGGATCAGAAGAAGGGTATCATTATTTTTCAAAAATAGTAGCAAATGGAGTAGCTTCAAGAGGTCAATAGACCAACAGATTAACAGAAGGTCGGAAATCGCTGGCATAGCAATCGGTCAGGTTTTGAGGCAAAAATTCAAAGGATGGGGTGGCATGGTGGTTAGCACCGCTTCCTCAGGGCGCCGAGGACCCGGGTTCGATCCCAGCCCCGGGTCACTCTCCGTGTAGAGTTTGCACATTTTCCCCGTGTCTGTGTGGATCTTACCCCCACAACCCAAAGGTATGCAAGGTAGGTGGATTGACCACGCTAAATTGCTCCTTAATTTCAAAAAAGTTCATAGGAAGAGGCCATATCGATTTTAAACCAGCAACCCGAGGAGTCAGGCTTCAGGGCTCGCCCCGTGCGGAACAGTAAGATACGAAGGCAGAACGGGGCAGAGAACAAAAGATCATCATAACCTTTATTTCAGTTCAAGCTGTTGCAAGTAAAAGCTGATGAAAGTTTTTTAAATAAATGTATTTATTAAGGCATAAATAATATATACATGTACACATCAAACACAACCAAAACCAAAAGAGAACCTAAAATCTCATAACAAATAAATAACCAACACCCGCGAGATCCACCAAAGCTGATGCAAGTTAAAGCTGTTACAAGCTCATAATCCATCTTGAGTGAACTAGACCACTGAATTAAGCAATACCGTGAAAAATGGCGGGAAATGACTGCGTGATTGGCTCTTTCAAAGAGGACTCAGAAACTGGAAGTCATATTCAGTTTCCATTATTACATTTTAGCCAACAAACTTTTGGAAGAGAATAAGGTCCCTGTATTCTTAACTAGAATTGGAAGCAGAACTTTTAATTTGCTTCTAATTCAGTCAGAGATCCCCGGAGATCAAACATATTAAGACCTGCTGAAAATATTAGAAGATCATTATTCACCAAAGCCCTTGATTATTGCGGAGAGGTTTCACTTTCATCGAAGGAATCAGTTAGAAGGTGCTAACATTGTGCAGTTTTCTGCAACCCTCAAGCTCCTTGGCAATTTGTTAGATGACACAGAGGTCGTTTGGTGTGTAGTTTGAAAACATATGCTATTCAAAGGTTATTAATGGAGCGTAATCTAAGTAAACAGACTGCATTAGATATTGCTGTTGCAATCAGCGCGAAGCAAGCACGAGGATCCATAAACTGGCTGTTGATCAGAAGTCTACCCAGCAACAGGTGTGTCATCATGTGCAAAAAAACAGCCATTAACAGGCTAATTGCTGACAGCCAATGTAAAAATTGTGGCAGAACTAGTCACTTAGCAGGAGCTTCCTGGAGTAAAATACTTTCTCCAAACAATGCTCAAAGGAAGACGCAGAACTCATTTGAAGGAAGAAACAAACCAAATTCATAGAAAATACAGTGCAAGAGGCCATTCGGCCCATCGAGTCTGCCCTTGGAAACACCCTACTTAAGCCCACGCCTCCACCCTATCCCATAACCCAACCTAACCTTTTGGACACTAAGGGGCAATTTAACATGACCAATCCACCTAACCTACACATCTTTGGACTGTGTGAGGAAACCGGCGTGTTGTCTTCTATGGTTCCCTTGATCACGAAGACACGCATAGAACATGTGCGCCAGACTATAACAAGTATTTATTATTAAACACGTGCTCAGGTAACCAACAAATCCATGTACAGACAATTATATCTAAGTTACTGTAGAGCTACGGTGAAATACGACTGTCCTGTTGTCTGTCCTGCTACCGACTGCCTGCGTTTTGTCAGTTATTTAATATATATATCTGGCTCCATGTGTGTCTGGTTCCACCTACTGGCACGAGGTCAGAACTGTCACTACATGCTTTATAAATTGGTACTGTTATATACATTGGTCTAGTTATATACAGGTATGCATATGACCACACGGAGCACTGGAGGAAACCCACGCAGACAGGGAGAAAAAGTGCAAACTTCACACAGGCAGTTACCCAAGGTCGGAATTGCCTGTGTGGAGTTTGCACTTTCTCAAATTCAACTAAGAAAATTCATAATGGGGAAGAAGAATAACAACCACAATGAAACTAAAACAATTAATTCCAATGAAGAATTAAAGTTGAACCTGCCATCAGTCGAGGGTGAGTTACATTTTTCTGAGTTGTGCCAAAGTTGAATGGGCAACAAATTAAAATGGGAGGTTGATGCGGGGTCGGCCTTCTCCCTAATTCCCGAGATTATCTATGAAACTTAACCACCTGCCTTTAAAACAAGCAGATGTAATCTTGAGGACCGATACTGAAGAGATAGTATCAATGAGAGGTTACATTGCACTCAAGGTTAAGCTAAGTGGTTGAAACTGTAGAGCTACCATGCCATGTGGTGCGAGGATGATTTCCAGCTCCCATTGGCTGCTCTTGGCTGGAAAGGATTAAACTGAATTAGAACATTGTCAACAACTTAATTGATTTAAAGTCAGACTCATAGAGCATAATGAAAAATACATCAGTGTTTTTAATGACATATTGGGATGCGTGAAAGGTGCACAAGTGTCCCTGAAGATTAAGGAAAACAGCCAACTAAAATGTCTCAAGGCTAGAGATTCCCATACCAGCCTCCCCGAACAGGTGCCGGAATGTGGCGACTAGGGGCTTTTCACAGTAACTTCAGGACTGGTTTAGCACACTGGGCTAAATCGCTGGCTTTTAAAGCAGACCGAAGCAGGCCAGCAGCGCGGGTTCAATTCCCGTACCAGCCTCCCCGAACAGGCGCCGGAATGTGGCGACTAGTGGCTTTTCACAGTAACTTCATTGAAGCCTACTTGTGACAATAAGCGATTTTCATTTTTCATTTGAAGCCTACTTGTGACAATAAACTATTTTCATTTCATTTCATTTCATGTACCCTATGCTAAACGTCAAAAGATTGAAGCAAAACTACTGAGACTTGTGGAAACAGGTGTCTTAGAACCCGTCACACCCAGTGACTGTGCAAACTCCTATCATACCTGTCTTGAAACAGGGTGCTACAATCTGTATCTGCAATCAATCCGATACTACAGACGGATTAATAACCCCTACAATTAATTGAACATTTGTTCGCAGGACAGAAGTTCAGCAGGATTGACCTATCGCAAGGTTTTCTTTCAAATGAAACTGGCAGCTGAATCTCAACATCTACTCACCATCAATACTCACAAAGACCTATCCGCACATACACCCCATGTCTGTGTGGGTCTCACCCCCATATCCCAAAGATGTGCAGGGTAGGTGGATTGGCCACGCTATACTGCCCCTTAATTGGAAAAAAAAAAAGAATTGGGTACTCTAAATTTATTTTTCAAAAGAAATAAAAAACCAAAAGCCTATCCACTACAAGAGATTGCCTTTTGGAAATCAAAATCATCACCAGCTTTATCTCAACGGGCCAGATCTTTAGTGGCTTCCAGGCAGTACAGCATTACCAAGATGATACCGGCACAAATGAGCAAGAACATTTACAACACTTTGAAAATACACTGAAATTACTTCAAATCGTGTCCAGCAAGATAAACGTGATTTCTTCCAATAATCTATATTAATGTCACAAGTAGGCTTAAATTAACACTGCAAAGAAGTTACTGTGAAAATTCCCTAGTCACCACACTACAGCACCTGTTCGGGTACACGGAGGAAGAATTCAGACTGTCCAATTCACCTAACAAGCATGTCTTTCGGGACTTGTGTGAGGAAACCAGAACACCCAGAGGAAATCCACCCAGACACGGGGAGAACGTGCAGGCTCTGCACAGTGACCCAAGCTGGGAATCGAACCCAGATCCCTGGAGTGGTGAAGTAACAATGCTAACCACTGTGCTACCATGGCACCCATAAACCTGTACATATCTTGGACATGTAATTGATAGTAAAGGACTAAATAAAGCACCCAAATCTATGGATGCTGTTATGGAGGCTCCAAGGCCAATTAATGTAATTTAACCTAGGTCATTCCTGTGGTTAATCAACTACTATGGAAAATTCATCCAGGGTCTGGCAACCCTATTGAAACCCTGACATACGTTGTAAAACAGGCATGGTGATGGACACCAGAATGCAAAAAAGCATATCAATCCTCTTAAGAAGCACAGAAAAAGTTGGATGTGTTGGTACATTTCAACCCTAAATTACCATTACAACTTACCTGTGATGCTTCACTGTACAGCGTTGGTGCAGTGGTGTCACATATAAAACAGCCAGGGGAAGAATGACCATAGTGTTTGCAACTCTTACTTTAACAAGTGCAGAATCTAACTAAGTTCAGTTGGAGAAGGAGGTACCGAGTAGAATACTTGGTGTAGAGAAATTCCACCAATACCTGTATGGTCAGCATTTCACATTGCTGACAGACCACAGACGTTTAACAGCCTTTTTGGGTCACACAAAGGTACTCCTTCGTTGGCTGCAAGTAGGCTCCAACGATGGTCGTTAATCCTATCAGCACATTCGTATGAAATCAAATACTGTCAATCTGAAAATCATGCCAATGTGATGTATTATCACACTTACCTTACCAGCTGGTCAAATACCACACAGTCATGATAATAGTTTTACTGTTCATAGATTGAGAATGTTCCAGTGACTGCAGCTGAAGTCTAAAGACATACCAGAAATGATCCTGTGATGGGGAAGGCACTGGAAATGGTGTTTATGAGGAGGATAGCAGGAAAACATCCAGATTTAAAACCATACATTTCTAAGAGACTCAAAATAACTGCACACGGTGGACATGTGTTGTGGGATGAGAGAGCAATTATTCCACCAAATGTACGTCAAAGCGTTTTGTTGCAGTTACATGAAGGACACCAAGGCATAGTGCGAATGAAGGAACTAGCGCAAAGTTACTTTTGGGGGCCAGGAATTGATGCCCAAATGGAAGAAAATGCAGGACTGTGCCAGTCGTGTGCATGGGTAAGGAACACACCACCGTTGTACCCACTGCATCCATGGGAGTAGCCTAAAATGCTGTGGCAACATCTGCACATTGACTTTGCTGGTCCAATCGAGGGGCATATGCTCATGGTCGTTGTAGATGTACAATCATTAATAAACCAGATGTGGCGGGGGGTTAAAACTAAAATCGAAAATGGTTTCATGGTCATCATTAGACTTGTAATTCCAGAACTTTATTGAATACAAATTTAACCATCTGCCGTGGTGAGATTCGTACCC
Source organism: Scyliorhinus torazame (assembly GCF_047496885.1). Taxonomy (NCBI): domain Eukaryota; kingdom Metazoa; phylum Chordata; class Chondrichthyes; order Carcharhiniformes; family Scyliorhinidae; genus Scyliorhinus; species Scyliorhinus torazame. The sequence continues at coordinate 77,031,229 of NC_092723.1, forward strand.
TGGACCCCAGAGTATTACCCTGGGTCTCTGGGTCACGAGTCCAGTGGCAGTATCACTACACCATCACCTCCCCCTAGTTGCAGGTAGAAATAAGACACTAGCTAGAGAAGCGGTGAGCAAGAGGGTTGGTGGCATCTGGGCGGTTTGGAGGGCGGAGAAATCACTCCAAAATGGCAGTAGTCGAATTATGTAACCCTGTCACACGGGTGCAAAACAATGTTTATGCAAATCCACAGTGCTAAATGAGAATACCAGCCCCACTAAAATGTGTTCAATCGAAATGACTTGAAATGGGGTAGCCCAAAACTCAAGTTTCTCTGAGCAGGTATGAGCAGCCCAAGAAACTTTCCCTGGCAATAGCGTGGCTTCTGACTATAAGCAATTCCTCAGGAGAGGTGAAAATATCAAGTTCTGGAGGAACTTTAATAGAAAGCAAGATTCATAAATCGTCCCAGCCTAAAATGCTGTGGCAACATCTGCACATTGACTTTGCTGGTCCAATCGAGGGGCATATGTTCATGGTCGTTGTAGATGTACAATCATTAATAAACCAGATGTGGCGGGGGGTTAAAACTAAAATTGAAAATGGTTTCATGGTCATCATTAGACTTGTAATTCCAGAACTTTATTGAATTCAAATAAATTCAAGGTAGAAATAAGACACAAGCTAGAGAAGCGGTGAGCAAGAGGGTTGGTGGCGTCTGGGCGGTTTGGAGAGCGGAGAAATCACTCCAAAATGGCAGTAGTCGAACTTTGTTACCCTGTCACACAGGGTGCAAAACAATGTTAATGCAAATCCACAGTGCTAAATGAGAATACCAGCCCCACTAAAATGTGTTCAATCGAAATGACTTGAAATGGGGTAGCCCAAAACTGTAGAAATACTACAGCAGCTGTCATGGTCTCCAGTATTCTCTCAAACGATTCTCTTCAAATTACATTCTATTCAAATTATGTGATTGATAATCACTTGTCTATATCACATTGCGTGATCACCATAATGCCTCCAAGTGATCAATTCTAATCAGTTTAACAAAGATTCATCCAGTCAAAACATTAGCTCCCTTCTCTCGCCACAGATGCTGTCAGACCTGCTGAGTATCCAGCATTTTCTCTTTTTGCTTCAGATTCCAGCATCTGCAGTAATTTGCGTTTATCCTCGGAGTACATAGGCACATTAATAATAATCTTTACAAATCTTGTATTTATGGAATATATCAGAATTTCCAATATTCTTTATTTTAATGGGTACTGTCACAATCCCTGTTCATTTTCCTTACACATAAAAAGAGACTACCCAGCAAAACAGCCAATTTATTGATGAACTGGAGGAATGTTCATCCAAATGCAATTAGATTTAGATTGAAACTATATAATAATTTCATGCAGGCTCACCACTACCAGTATAAAAATGGAAATTGAATGCCAAGTTCACTGGTGTATTTCAGTGACCAGTTGACATTGATTAACACAGGAGCGTGGTCTCTTGTGCAAATTTGTAAAGGGGCAGAGAAAACAAAATATGTATTAAAAGTAGAAAAAAAACTTCTTAAAAAGTTGAATTTCATGATCTATGATTGAAATATTCCATTTATAAATGGGCAAAAGCCATTAGTTAACGTTTTGATTAGAGAATCTCATTGACTACTTCATGGGCAAGTTGTAACCTGTCAGGTTTGTTTTAAACTGCCATTTAAGTGGAAACTTCAGAACTTGTACAAACAAATATTCAAAAGACACTTGAAAGCTGATGTTCAATTCCGAAGTCAATCTTAAAAGTGAAAGTCAGAGATGGAAGCTGTCAGAGGTGAGAATTCATTGTATCCATGTGATTGTAGCACATTTTGTATCCATTAAATTGCATAACACAGGGACCCTAAAGGACAACTTGGATATTCTTTATCCAGACAAGTTCTAGCTTGTTTTTTAGCTCAATTTATTTTGAAGCTGCTTTGCTATATCTACCAAGTCAAAGGCTGAATGAAAATCATTTGATAGGTTCAGAAGTTAAAAAGTGCATCAAAAATATAGGTCCCAGAGACTGGGACGACCTATCTGAGGAAATCAGGATTTTTTTTTGCCCAGGTATCATAGAACCTGAGCAACTAATCAACAGCATGGCAACAGGTGAGCACCAAAAAATGCACCTATTTTATTCAAACTATCCTGATAATTATTTATTGGACAGTGAGAGTAATCTGGTTGTTAATATTCTAAATCATTTAAAACATTCAACATCATTTATTGGTATAAATCAATCATGGGTGGACAGCAGCCAAATGCACGAGGGCAGTCTCGCATACAGAAGGAACACCATGCTCTAAAACTACATAGGAACAAGAATCGTCCATTTAACCCTTCTAGCCTGTTCCGTCATTCAGTGAGATCTACAAAATAACTCTTTATAACCTTACCTTTGCCCAAATTACCCAATTCCATTGACAACAAAAGTCTATCAATCTCAGTTTTAAAATTAACAACTGCTGTTTGTGGAAGAGTTCCAAAATTTTACCAACCTTTGCAAGTGGGACTGTTTCCTAATTTCAATCCTGAAAGGATTATCTAATTTTTAGATTATGATCCCTATAGTCTGAGACTCCCAACTGATGGAAATAGTTTCTCCCAATCTACCCTATCTGTTCCCCATAATATCATTAACATTTCAATCAAATCTCCCTTCTCGATTCCATGGGAGATAATACTAGTTTGCTTAATGTACCCTTGTAGTTTAAACCTTGTTGGGCAGGTATCATAATAATAAATCTACTCACTCCAAGGTCAATATATCCTTCTAAGGTGGACACCCAGAACTGCTCACAGTTCTCTGGGTGTGGCCTAACTAGGGCTTAGTATAGCTGAAACATCAGTTCTACCCTTTAGCCCACTCAATATAAAGGTCAGTATTCCATTAGTTTTTTGATTAGTTTCTGGACAAATTCATGATATTGTAATGATTTGTGTACCTCAGCTACCTCCGACAAGTCTCTGAGGACCTCTACTGCTTTGAGCTTTTCATCATTTAGAAAGTACTCACTCGGTGCGATTTTTTAGGTGCAAAGTGGATGACGTCACATTGAAATCCATTTGCCACAATCATGTAACCCATCAATATTTCAATGTAACTTTACACTTCCAATCACACCTATTTTTGCATCAGATTTAGATAGATATGGTTCTCTATCTCGTAATTTAAATAATTAAAAAGTATAGTGAATAGTTGAGACTCCAACACAGATCTAATCACCATTACATTCTGCCAATTAGAACACCTGCCCATAATCCTTACCGTCTCCCTCCACTCAGCCAGTTTCTTAACCAAGTCAATGATTTGGCTTCAGTTCCAGAAGCTTCAATTTCAACAATCTCTTACAAAGGACTTTTATCACATGCATTCTAGAAGTCCATATAATGAAATACCTCTGTCCACTACTTTTCAAAACTTTCAATCGGATTTTATAAATCCATTCTGGCTCTCTGAAAATTTTCAAGATGAAAATGAAAGGTCAGGTGGAATTTTCTATCACTATTCTTAATTATAGACTCCAGCAATATCCCCAACAGCAGGCTAACTGGTCTATGATTCCTTAGTTTCCTCTCCACCTTAAATGGAGTGATATGTGTATGTTTTTCAATCTAAAGGAGTGGTTCAGGAATTGAGAGAACTCGGGGCATTATATTTAGGACACCTATGAATTTCTCACCCAGTTATTTTAAATCTCTGGGATGGAAACCATCCTGTCCTGGAGTCCTCTTTAGAACCATGAATTTCTCCATTTCTGTTACCTTGCTTCCAATAATTGTGTTGCGTCCCTGATGTAATAATATTCCTCGGATGCCTGGCATGTTGATCTCTTCCTGCACGACCAATACTGAAACAAATAAGGGTTTAACGCGGTTGTTTTCAAACGCTCTCCGTTGTTTCTGACCACCCTTTTTCACAATCTAATTATGAATGTGTTCTGATTTCCCTTGCACCTTTCCACGTAGTTAAAATAAGATTTAATAAAAAGAAACAGATCGATTATAATTACTATTCACTTATATTCCGGAATATATCTACCTCATATTTGCCCTACTATAACGGTTGCAAGATCCTTGCAGTAGTCAGATACAAGAGGCAGAAGCTCCCCAGTCTTATTTTCTTTTAATTACTTAATTTGCCCACACTCGAGTCTCTAAATTCAAATTGACGAAACGGGATATACTTTTAGACATGTTCGCAATGTTTGTATTGATGGTAACCGATGTGTCTTTGAGGCTCGACTTTTGCGGCGTTCTTCTCCTGTGAGCACCCAAAATAGTTTCAGGGTTTTTTGGTGTGAGGAGCAGAAAGTGGTCCATTAAACCTGCTGCATCATTTCTTGTGTGCATAAAAATTATGATTAAGAAAAGCACAAATTAACAGCGAATTGAAAAGGCATCAATCACCCGCCCTCTTCGAAGGCAAAATATCCATAATTTAAGCCACCTCACATTCTCCCCCTCCTGCATGTGTCTAGATTGACTGAAGTTATGAATACTTTTGTGTATCGAAATTTCACACGACTCCGAAATCCGTTTCCATTGATTTATTTTACACAATGTTATTCCATCGGAATTAATCAAAATGGCGCCCAGGTGAAGAGCGGGAGCCGCTCACGGGAGACGCGCGTGCGCATTGGGTGCGGGAGGAGAGGCGGTTTGGAAAGCTCGCGCCCCCAAGGCCCTGTGACCGCCTCGCGCGCCCGGAAACCGGTTGTTAACCCGCAAGGATGGAGACCCCAGCGATTTAAGATTAATCTCCCAAAGACACTGCTGTCCGCATTGCTGGAGAAAAATCAAGGGGACATTATGAAACGATAGTTTTCTTTTAAATTCTTCATGAGATAATACTTTTTATTAGTGTCACATGTAAGTTAAGTTAAAAGCAAATTACTGCGGATGCTGGAATCTGAAACGAAAGAGAAAATGTTGGAAAATCTCAGCAAGTCTGGCAGCATCTGTAGGGAGAGAAAATAGCTAATGTTTTGAGTCGATGACTGTCAAAGCTAACAGAGAAAGTGGGAAATATTTATACAGTGGAGTGAGAATGAAAGTTGAGTCATCGCCACAGAAACCCAGGGAAACCATAAGACATAGGAGTGGAAGTAAGGCCATTCAGCCCATCGAGTCCACTCCACCATTCAATCATGGCTGATTTCAACTCCATTTACCCGCTCTCTCTCCATAGCCCTTAATTCCTTGAGAAATCAAGAATTTATCAACTTCTGTCTTAAAGACACTCAACGTCCCGGCCTCCACCGCCCTCTGTGGCAATGAATTCCACAGACCCACCACTCTCTGGCTGAAGAAATTTCTCCTCATCTCTGTTCTAAAGTGACTCCCTTTTATTCTAAGGCTGTGCCCCCGGGTCCTAGTCTCCCCTGCTAATGGAAACAACTTCCCTACATCCACCCTATCTAAGCCATTCATTATCTTGTAAGTTTCTATTAGATCTCCCCTCAACCTCCTAAACTCCAATGAATATAATCCCAGGATCCTCAGACGTTCATCGTATGTTAGGCCTACCATTCCTGGGGTCATCCATGTGAATCTCCGCTGGACCCGCTCCAGTGCCAGTATGTCCTTCCTGAGGTGTGGGGCCCAAAATTGCTCACAGTATTCTAAATGGGGCCTAACTAATGCTTTATAAAGCTTCAGAAGTACATCCCTGCTTTTATATTCCAAGCCTCTTGAGATGAATGACAACATTGCATTTGCTTTCTTAATTACGGACTCAACCTGCAAGTTTACCTTTAGAGAATCCTGGACTAGGACTCCCAAGTCCCTTTGCACTTCAGCATTATGAATTTTGTCACCGTTTAGAAAATAGTCCATGCCTCTATTCTTTTTTCCAAAGTGCAAGACCTCACACTTGCCCACGTTGAATTTCATTCAGCCATTTCTTGGACCACTCTCCTAAACTGTCTAAATCTTCCTGCAGCCTCCCCACCTCCTCCATACTACCTGTCCCTCCACCTATCTTTGTATCATCGGCAAACTGAGCCAGAATGCCCCCAGTCCCGTCATCTAGATCGTTAATATATAAAGAGAACAGCTGTGGCCCCAACACTGAACCATACTGAACCCTGCGGGACACCACTCGCCACCGGTTGCCATTCCGAAAAAGAACCTTTTATCCCAACTCTCTGCCTTCTGCCTGACAGCCAATCGTCAATCCATGTTAGTACCTTGCCTCGAATACCATGGGCCCTTATTTTACTCAGCCGTCTCCCATGAGGCACCTTATCAAAGGCCTTTTGGAATTCAAGATAGATAACATCCATTGGCTCTCCTTGGTCTAACCTATTTGTTATCTCTTCAAAGAATTCTAACGGGTTTGTCAGGCACGACCTCCCCTTACTAAATCCATGCTGACTTGTCTTAATCCGTCCCTGCACTTCCAAGAATTTAGAAATCTCATCCTTAACAATGGATTCTAGAATCTTGCCAACAACCGAGGTTAGGCTAATTGGCCTATAATTTTCCATCTTTTTCCTTGTTCCCTTCTTGAACAGGGGGGTTACAACAGCAATTTTCGAATCCCCTGGGACTTTCCCTGACTCCAGTGACTTTTGAAAGATCATAACTAACGCCTCCACTATTTCTTCAGCTATCTCCTTTAGAACTCTAGGATGTAGCCCACCTGGGCCCGGGGATTTATCAATTTTTAGACCTCTTAGTTTCTCTAGCACTTTCTCCTTTGTGATGGCTACCATATTCAACTCTGCCCCCTGACTCTCCGGAATTGTTGGGATATTACTCATGTCTTCTACTGTGAAGACTGACGCAAAGTACTTATTCAGTTCCTCAGCTATTTCCTTGTCTCCCATCACAAAATTACCAGCGTCATTTTGGAGCGGCCCAATGTCTACTTTTGCCTCCTGTTTGTTTTTAATGTATTTAAAGAAACTTTTACTATCATTCCTAATGTTACTGGCTAGCCTACCTTCAAATTTGATCCTCTCTTTCCTTATTTCTCTCTTTGTTATCCTCTGTTTGTTTTTGTAGTCTTCCCAATCTTCTGACTTCCCACTACTCTTTACCACATTATAGGCTTTCTCTTTTGCTTTGATGCATTCCCTAATTTCCTTTGTCAGCCATGGCTGCCTCATCCCCCCTCTGATAACCTTTCTTTTCTTTGGGATGAACCTCTGTACTGTGTCCTCAATTACTCCCAGAAACTCCTGCCATTGCTGTTCTACTGTCTTTTCCACTAGGCTCTGCTCCCAGTTGATTTTCGTCAGTTCCTCCCTCATGCCCCTGTAGTTACCTTTATTTAACTGTAACACCTTTACATCTGATTCTACCTTCTTTCTTTCAAATTGGAGATTGAATTCGACCATATTATGATCACTGCCTCCTAAGTGCTCCCTTACTTTTAGATCTTTAATCAAGTCTGGCTCATTACATAACACTAAGTCCAGATTGGCCTGTTCCCTCGTGGGCTCCATCACAAGCTGTTCCAAAAAGCCCTCCTGTAAACATTCAATGAATTCCCTTTCCTTGGGTCCACTGGCAGCATTATTTACCCAGTCCACCTGCATATTGAAGTCCCCCATGATCACTGTGACCTTGCCTTTCTGACATGCACTTTCTATTTTGTGGTGCATTTTGTGCCCCCGGTCCTAACCACTGTTAGGAGGCCTGTACATAACTCCCATTATGGTTTTTTTGCCTTTGTGGTTCCTCAACTCTACCCACCACAGACTCCACATCATCTGACCCTATGTCGTTTAGTGCTATTGATTTAATTTCATTCTTAAGTAACAAGGCAACCCCGCCCCCTCTGCTCACCTCTCTGTCTTCTCGATAGGTTGTGAATCCCTGGATGTTTAAATGCCAGCCCTGAACCCCCTGCAACCATGTCTCTGTGATGCCTACCACATCATACCTGCCAGTCACAATCTGGGCCACAAGCTCATCTACCTTGTTCTGTACACTTTTTAAATATAGCATCTTTAATTCTCTATTGACCGTCCCTTTTTGTTTTCTTAGTGTGGTGGACCTTGGTTTACTGAGCCTTTCCATACACTGTGTCATATTTTGTGGGATGGGGACAATCGTAACCACTCTTGAGTTTTGTCTGTTCGTGTATTCCTAAGCAGCTACGCTCCCCGCTGATTACTTCACCTCTTGCTTCCCTGACTTTCCCTTCCCCCCCAATCTTTAGTTTAACCGGGTGCTAATGGCCACAGAAACCAAGGGAAAGAGTGCTAATGGCAGTCCCCAGAGAGAACAAAAGATGTGAAAGGTCAAACAGCAGAGAAACTAACATCAGAGGGTGAATTGTAGGTGTGGGGGGAGGGGAAGGGGGAAGCAAAGAGGAGAAAGGTGAAGGAAAGGTGGATAAGATTGGGAGGTGGGAATTAAATATATTAAGAAAGAAAGAAATGGTAAAAGACAGTTAAAATGAAATGAAAACAAATGGGTCGAGGTGGGGTAGAGCTGATCATCTGAAGTTGAATTCGATGTTCTCGGCGGAAGGTCTAACCGGAAGATGAGACGTTGTTCCTCCACTTTGCGTTGCGCCTCACTGAAACATTGCAGCAGGCCAAGAACAGACATGTGGGCAGGGAGCAGGGTCTTTTGTTAAAATGGCAAGCAATGGAAGGTCAGGGTCCTGAATGCGCACAGACCGTAGATGTTCAGCAAAGCGATCACCCAGTCTGCGTTTGGTCTCTGATATAGAGGAGACCACATTGGGAGCAGAGAATGCAGTAGACCAAACTGGAAGAGGTGCAAGTGAAACGCTGCTTAACCTGGAATGAGTGTTTTGGGCCTGGGATGTTAAGCATGGAAGAGGTAAAGGGGCAGGTGTTACACCTTCTGCGATTGCATGGGAAGGTGCAATGGGTGATGGGAGAGGTACTGGGTATGGTGGAGGAGTGGACTAGATTGTCTCGGAGGGGATGGTCTCTGGAATGCTGACAGAGGGAGTGAAGGGAAGATGTGTTTGGTGGTGGCATCACGCTGGAGTTGGCGAAAATGGCGGAGGATTATGCTTTACATACAGAGGCTGGTGGGATGAAATGTGAGAACGAGGGGGACTCTATCCTTGTTCTGGGAGGGAGTAGAGGGGGAGAGGGTAGTGGCGCAGGAGATGGACCGCACACTGTTAAGGGCCCTGTCCACAATTGTAGGTGGGAAATCACGGTTGAGGAAGAAGGAATACGTTTTCGAAGCACCATTTTGGAAAGTGGCATCATCGGAACAAATGCGACGGGAGGCGAAGGAATTGAGAGAAAGGGATGGAGTCCTTACAGGGTGTGGGGTGCGAAGAGCTGTCGTCCAGTAAGCTTAAGTTAATGCTGCAATGAAATTATTGTGAAAAGCCCCTAGTCGCCACATTCTGGGGCCTGTGCGGTACACAGAGGGAGAATTCAGAATGTCCAATCCACCTAACAGCACGTCTTTTGTGACTTGGAGGAAACCACAGCACCCAGAGAAAACCCGCACAGACATGGAGAGAATGTACAAACTCCACCCAGACAGTGACCCAAGCTGGGACTAGAACCTGGACCCCTGGTACTGCGAAGCAACAGTGCTAACCACCGTGCCACCCAGATATAAAAATGTTGAAAATGGGGGAGGCTGTTTGGCTGACAGTCAAGAGTCATCCAGTTGGGTAATGAGCCTTTTAGCTTTCCAATTATTGGATGTATCACAAGGATGGATGGGTTGGCTGACTAATTATGGAGCATGAGAGCAAATCATGTGAGGAAACTTCCATTTAATCACAGTTGGCAACCCTATCCATAACTGGTAATAAGTTGTGGCAATCATTTCATTTAATCTTTCAGGTGCACAAAATTCCACCTCCTTGGGCTCAGAGCCACTGCTAGATTTGCAATAAAGGGAAATTTATCCCTTTAAACCTCAGCCCCAATTTTATCCCACCATTTTGTTAACACAGTTCCTTTATCCATAGTTTTGTTCTCTGATTACTTCAGCTGCTCTTGTTGCCTAGATTTCTCATCTTTTCTATGTCTTATTCATGTTTATCTGTTCAGCCAAGGAACTCCAGCTTTTCCTGCACTCTTGTGGAAATACTTTCAGTATGTCCCCTAACCTCACATTACTTAGAAAGGATTATGAGACTGCACTCCTTTCTCACCGAAATTGTTTTTCCTCCCAGTTAAATACCTTTATCCTTAACGGCTCACATTTCTTTATGGATTTGCATCAAAGCTAATTGTGCTATGGATACTGTTTCTAAATGTCCCTGTATGTTCGGCCCTCTGAGTTGTTGAAGTCGAAACATACAGAACTAGAAAGCAGTCGAGGATATTTTTTAAACCCCCTTTTTTCCCATTCTGCTCTTAAAGGTGATTCCTAATCTTAGTATTTAGGAATCAATCTAAATCGCCCATTATAATCCTGTTGCCCCGGCCACATTGAGAATGGTCAGAAAGTTATAATTGAACTAAGAGCCATTGAGCCATTACAAACTAGAATGGCCAGAAAGTTATAATTGAACTAAGAGCCATTGAGTCATTACAACCTAGAGGGAGGCTGTTCAACCCATTGATTACACATTGGCTGTCTAGATCAATTCAGTCTTATTCCTCTGCATTGTCCCAGTAAACTTAAGTTTATTTCTGTGAATTGCCCATCCAATTTTCTTTTCAAATTATTGATCATCTTTCTTCCCCACTCTTGTAGGTAGCCGGTTCCTGTTCATTACCTCTTGCTGCATATACGGCCAGTACAATGGCACAGTGGTTAGCACTACTGCCTCACAGCACCAGGGACCTGGGTTCGATTCTGACCTCGGGTGACTGCCTTTATGGAGTTTGCACTTTCTCCCCGTGTGTGTGGGTTTCCTCCGGGTGCTCCGGTTTCCTCCCACAGTCCAAAGATGTGCAGGTTAGGTGGATTGGCCATGATAAGGATTGGCTAGTGTCCAAAGGGTTAGGTGGGGTTACAGGGATAGGATGCTCTTTCCAAGGGCCAGTGCAGACTCAATGAGCTGAATGGCCTCCTTCTGCACTGTAAATTCTATGATCTATCTTGACCAAACTCTTAAATGTTTCCCCTAATACTTGTTGGAACAGTTTTCTTTGTCTGCCTCACCTAAATTTGTCATAATCTTGTACACCTCTATCAAATCTCACTGCAACAAACTTTGCTCCAAGAGGAACAACCCCTGCTTCTCTAACTTAACTGTGCAGCTAGAATTCCCCATCACTGGAACCATTCTCCTCAGAAACTTTTTGGAACCTCACATCCTTCCTAAAATGTGGTGGCCAGATGTGAATGCAATATTTTATTTGTGACTTAACCAGAGTTTTATTATTATTTTTTTAAATGTTAAATTACTTTTTCAGAGTTACAAAGCCAGAGCTCAGAGTGTGGACAGGAGCAAACCCCTAATTCAGCTCCTTGCCTGCTCCAAAAACCAATTCAAATTCAAATTGAATCCAATTCATTGTCCCCACAAGAGAGACATACCAGAATTTAGCCAAAAAGCTGAGCAGATACTACACTTGATCTTAGCCAAAAGGCCGAGAAGCGATCTAACCAAAGTTTTATAAAGGTTCAGCATAACTTCCTGACTTCCACATTCAATACCTCTTCTTTTAAAGCCCATGATCCCATAAGCTTTGCTAGCTACTGTCTGAATATGTCCTGTCACTTTCAAAAATCTATGTACATGCACCTCCAGATCCTACTACCTCTGCGCAATTTTTAAAACTACACCAGTACGTCCTCAGATTGTGACCCCAGTTTTGGACACACCCACCATTGGGTACACCCTGCATCTACCCTGTCCAGTCCTATTAGAATTTTATAAGTTTCTATGAGATCCCCCTTCATTCTTCTGAGCTCCAGCAAATACAATCCTAACCAATTCAATATCTCCTTGTACGTCGGTACAAGCAAGCGGTTGAATAAACTTGGTTTGTTCTCACTGGAACGAAGGAGGTTGAGGGGCGACCTGATAGAGGTCTACATAATTATGAGGGGCATAGACAGAGTGGATAGTCAGAGGCTTTTCCCCGGGGTAGAGGGGTCAATTACTAGGGGGCATAGGTTTAAGGTGAGAGTGGCAAGGTTTAGAGTAGATGTACGAGGCAAGTTTTTTACGCAGAGGTTAGTGGGTGCCTGGAACTCGCTACCGGAGGAGGTGGTGGAAGCAGGGACGATAGTGACATTTAAGGGGCACCTTGACAAATACATGAATAGGAGGGATATGGACCCAGGAAGTGTAGAAGATTGTAGTTTAGTCGGGCAGCTGTTGGGCCACCCAACACAAAGGGCCTGTTCCTGTGCTGTACATTTCTTTGTTCTTTTGTTCTTTGTCTGTCCTGCCATCACAGGAATCTGGTAAACCTTCGCTGCACTCCCTCTGTAGCTAGAACATCCTTCCTCAGATAAGGAGACCAAAATTGCACACAATATTCCAGGTGTGGCCTCACCAAGGCCCTGTATAATTGCAGCAAGACATCCCTGCTACTGTAGTCAAATCCTCTCACAATGAAGGCCAGCATACCATCTGTTTTTTTTAAAATAATATTTTTATTGGTATTTTCAATTCACACACAGTATCACTTAACGTTTAATATTTACAGCACGTGTAGTTCTTATATACATATTGACATTGTCAGTCTTGGTGTGTCCTCCGCCCCCCCCCGCTTCCCTTCTCCCCGCCGACCCCTCCTTGGTATCCCCCTTTTTCGTTCAGGGTGTTCTGTCCTCTAGCTCCTATACTCTCCCTCCCCTTTATGTTTTCTGTTGCCTGCCTTGGGGGGGGGGGGGGGGGGGGGTTCCCCTCCCCCGTGCTTCTCCCTGTAGTTCCCCTAAGTTCCCTCCTCTCTTCCTCTTCCCCCCCCCTTCCCAGGGTTGTGTGTTCCTGTCTATCTTCTCCCATCTCCACTTTTTCCCCTAATTGCTGTTGGCTTTGAACAGGTCTTGGAACAGGCTGTCGAATTGTCCCCATGCTTTGAGAGAGCCTTCCTCCGACCCTCGGATGGTGTATTTGATCTTCTCCAAATGGAGAAACTCCGCCAGGTCTGCCAGACAATCTGCAGCTGTGGGTGGTGCTGCTGATCGCCAGCCGTGCAGGATTCTCTGGCTTGCGACTAGAGAAGCGAAAGCTAGGGCATCGGCCCTCTTCCCCATGTGTAGCTCTGGCTGTTCGGATACCCTGAAGATTGCCACTCTTGGGCACACTCCACCCTCACCCCCATAACCTTGAACATTGCCTCAGAGAAGGCTGTCCAGTTTGGGGCAGGCCCAAAACATGTGGGTCTGGTTGGCTGGGCCTATCTGGCACCGTTCACATTTATCCTCCACCTCCAGGAAGAACCTGTTTGTTCAGGTTCTGGTTAGGTGCACCACCTTCAACTGCATGAGGCTGAGCCTTGCACAGGACGAGGTGGAGTTGGCCCTGCTCAGTGCTTCGGCCCAGAGTCCCCAGCCCACTTCTGTCCCCAGTTCGTCTCCCCATTTTCATCTGGCTTTGTCCAGTGGCAGTCTCGTCTTATCCAGTAGCTGTCTGTAGATTTTCCCGCAGTTGCCCCCTTCCTTACTGTCTGTGTTTATCAGGTCCTCTAGTAATGTGGTCCCCGGGACCCTCGGGTATCCTACTGTCTCTGTGCGGAGGAAGTGCTTTACCTGTAGATGTCTAAGTTCCTGTCCTGTAGGTAGTTCCAGCTCCTCCGTCAGTTCACCCAGTGTCACTAGTCTGTCTGAGTTCCTGTCCTATTGGTAGTTCCAGCTCCTCCGTCAGTTCGCCCAGTGTTGCTGGTCTGTCCCCCATGTAAAACTCCCTGACTGCCAGCGTCCCCCCGCCCTGTCTCCATTTTTTGAAGGTGGTGGTCTAGCATGGCTGGTGGGAACATGTGGTTTCCGCAGATGGGGGCCATGGGGGACAACTCGGTCAGACGGAAATGTTCGACCCTCGATGTTGTGCCGAGCATTATCCGAAACCAAGATCAAGCTGTCCCACTCCCTGTCATTCTGGTGTGCTCCATGTGCCTATCCAATAACCACTTGAAAGTTCCTAAAGTGTCCGACTCGGCAGGATGTGTGTTTTGCTGGGGGGGATGAGAGCGCTGCGTGGCGAGTGGCTGGAGGGTCGTTTCCTTGCAGGAAGGTAATATTGTAAGTTTGGTATTGACAGGCCACCACTTTCTCCTAACCCCTCCCTCCACACACACACACACAAACACCATGATCATTCTGTCTATAGAACATAGAACATTACAGCGCAGTACAGGCCCTTCGGCCCTCGATGTTGCGCCGACCTGTGAAACCACTCTAAAGCCCATCTACACTATTCCCTTATCGTCCATATGTCTATCCAATGACCATTTGAATATGTTTTGGAAAAAAGCCTTGGGGATGAAGATTGGTATCAATCTGAAAAGGAAGAGGAACCTCGGCAGTACGTTCATTTTGATCGTCTGCACCCTACCCGCCAAGAAGAGCGGGAGCGTGTCCCATCTCTGTAGGTCCTTTTTGACTTCCACCACCAGGTTGGTCAGATTCCACTTATGGATCTGTGTCCAGTCCCGGGCTATTTTGATCCCCAGGTAGCAGAATTTGTTTTGGGCTAATTTGAACGTGAATCCCCCCCAGCTCTGTCCCTCCCCCATTTGGGTTCTCCGGGAATGCCTCGCACTTGCCCAGGTTGCGTTTGTAACCCGAGAAGGTTCCAAACCCTTTCAGAAGCTGTATGATTGTTCTCAGGCCTTCCTGCAGTTCCGAGACATAGAGGAGCAGGTCATCCGCATCGAGTGAGACTCTCTGCTCTCTGCCTTCCCTTTGGATGCCCTTCCAGCTTTTCACGTCTTGCAGAGTGATCACCAGGGGTTTGATTGCTAGGGCAAACGAGTGGGGACAGTGGGCATCCCTGCCTTGTGACTCTGTGCAACTGAAAGTATTCAGAGCTGGTGGTGTTGGTTTGAACGCTCACCTTGTGCAGTATTTTTACCCAGGAGGTGAATCCTGCCCCTAGCCCAAATCGCTCCAGTACCTCGAGGAGGTACATCCATTCGACTCTGTCAAAGGCCTTTTCTGCATCCAGGGAGACGATTACCTCTGGTGTTCTCTCCCTGGGGGGGAGGGGGGGGGGGGGGGGGGGGGCGGGGGTCATTATTACATTCATCAAGCGCCTGATGTTCGCAGTTAGCTGCCTACCCTTGACAAGGCCCGTCTGGTCTTCTGCGACCACTTCTGGTATGCAGTTCTCCAACCTTTTGGCCAGGACCTTCGCGAATATCTTCGCGTCCACATTCAGCAGTGAAATGGGTCAGTAAGAGTCGCATTCCGTCGGGTCCTTGTCCTTTTTGGGTATCAGCAATATAGTGGCCTGTGTTAGCATAGAAGGCAGGGTGCCCCTCGCCAGTGAGTCCGCGAACATGTCCCTTAGTTGTGGGGCCAGGGCCAGCGCAAATTTTTTATAGAAGTCCGCCGGGAATCCATCAGGTCCCGGCGCATTCCCCGCCTGCATGGAGCTGATATTCTCCATGATTTCTCCCAGATCTATTGGTGCTTCCAGTTCCCCCCGCCATTCTTCCCCCACAACTGGCATATCCAGTCCCTCAAGCAACTGTTTCATCTCTGCATCCCCATTGGGGGTTCGGAGGTGTACAGCCCTCAGTAGAAGATCTCAAATGCCCTATTGACCTCTTTTGATTCCGTTGCCAGTCTGCCGCTGCTGTCTTTTACCTGTGCTATTTCCCTCCTGGCTGCTTGCTTTCTCAGCTGGTGAGCCAGTAGGCGGCCAGTTTTTTTTCCGTGTTCATAGAAGGTCCCTGGTATCTGGCGGAGTTGAGAACAGGTTGAAGTCTATTTGTAGCTTTTTCCTCTCCACCAATCAGTTTTCTATCCATCTCAATACACACCGCCCAATCCCATGTGCTTTAATTTTACACGCTAATCTTTTATGCGGGACATTGTCATAAACTTTCTGAAAGTCCAAATACACCACATTCACTGGCTCCCCTTCATCAATTCTACTAGGTACATCCTCAAAGAATTCTGGTAGATTTGTTATGATTTCCCCTTCATTAATCCATGCTGACTCTGTCTGATCCTGCCACTGTTCTCGAAGTGCTGTCATAAAATCTTTGATAATGGTTTCTAGAATTCCCCCCACTACTGACGTCAGGCTTACTGGTCTATAATTAACTGCTTTCTCTTGACCTCCTGTTTTAAATAGTTGAGTTACATTAGCCACCCTCCAATCTGCAGGAACTGTTCCGCAGTCTATAGAATCCTGGAAGATGACCACTAATGCATCCACTATTTCTAGAGCCACCTCCTTCAGTACCCTGGGATGTAGATTATCAGGCCCTGGGGATTTATCAACCTTCAATCCCATCAATTTCCCCAACACCATTTCTCTACTGATATTGACCACCTTCAGTTCCTCCTTCTCACTAAACCCTGCATTCTCCAACATTTCTGGTGTTTTATTTTTGTCCTCATTTATTCATAGAATTTACAGTGCAGAAGGAGGCCATTCAGCCCATCGAGTCTGCACCGGCTCTTGGAAAGAGCACCCTACCCAAGCCCACACCTCCACCCTATCCCCATAACCCAGTAGCCCCACCCAACACAAAGGGCAATTTTGGACACTAAGGGTAATTTAGCATGGCCAATCTACCTAACCTGCACATCTTTGGACTGTGAGAGGAAACCGGAGCACCCGGCGGAAACCCACGCACACACGGGGAGAACGTGCAGACTCCGCACAGGCAGTGACCCAAGCCGGGAATCGAACCTGGGATGCTGGAGCTGTGAAGCAATTGTGCAAACCACTATGCTACCGTGCTGCCCTGTGTTTGTGATGTGTCATGAGAATGTCGCTTTAAGAAGTGTTTGGCTGCTCATATTACTGCAGTGATATCAGAGAGTGGGTGGAGTGGGCTGACTGTGAGCTTTTTACTTTTGTTTTAGGCTGTTTGCTGCAGGGTGTGTTTTAGTTTCGTTTTCAGTGTTGGAGCTGAAGCCAGACAGAGCAGGTATACTGCTGTTCTCTCTGCCATGAAAAGACTATCTCTTGATCATTTGGTGAATTCAGAATTATAAATGTTCTCAGTAGTGAATGTAAACCTAATGTGCTTCTGTTAAAAGGTGTTTCTTTTGTCTTCTGTATGTTGTTTGGGAAGTTATTAAGGATTACTTAGTGTTGTATTCTTTGGGGGTTGTATTTGAATTGATTGTTCTAAGATGTTTGTTCACTGTATGTTTTAAAAAGGTTAACTTGAGTTCATAGAGTAAACATTGTTTTGCTTTAAAAAATACTTTTCCATTTCTGCTGTACCACACCTGTAGGGTGGGCCGTGTGCTCCCCATACCACAATCTATTAAAAGTTGTGGGTCAGGTGAACTCCATGATACACTTTGGGGTTCTCTAAACCCTGGCCTACAAAAGATGTATATAAAAGTAGTCCTCGTACTGACCTTTGGATCCCTCCAGCCTGTAAACGACCATTTACCACAACTTGCTGTTTTCTGTTCTTCAGCCAATTTTTTATCCATGCTGACATTGATCCCCCGAATCCATGAGCCTCAATTTTGTTAACCAGCCTTTTATGCGGTGCTTTGTCAAACACTTAGTTCAAATAATAGACATCATCCCCTACATAACCTTTAATCTTTTCTTCAAAAATTCAGTTCGATTAATCAAGGCACAATGTGCTTTTTACACGTCTCTGCTGACTATCCTTGATTAACTCAAACCACACCTGTTGATTATTTCCTCCGATCATTTCTTCCACAACCTTATCCGCCACAGATGCGAAACTAACTGACCTGTAGATCCTAGGAATGTCCTCACACCCTTTCTTGAGTATGGGTGTCATATTTGCCACATTCCAAGCCTACAACACCTCCGCCTATCTAGGGGAGATTGGAAAATTTGGCAAGCCCATTCATTATCTCCAACCCTGTTTTCCTTAACACTCTGAAATACAAGCCATTTAGACTGGGCGACTTGTCAACTCTAAGCATGACAAATCTTTCCAGTACATTGTTCCTATTAATATTCACTCCATCCATTACCTCTACCTCATTGCTTCCACCGATATTTTGTCAGCATTCTCTTCCTTGGTAAATGTTAACACAAGATAGTCATTGAGTAGTCTTGTGGTGTCCTGCAGTTCTAAGTATTTATCGCCTTTTTGTCTCTAATAGATCCAACCCCATGCTTACTATCACATGCTGTAGAAGATTTTGGGGTGTCTTTCTATGTTAACTGCCATTCTATTCTCATATTCTCTCTTTACCAGTATTCCTTTCCTCCTTACTTCCCCATTCAATTTATTCGATTGGATCTCACTTGAAGAATTCACCTGACGAGAGTCATATACCCTCCTTTTTTGTTTCATCATATTATCTATCTCCTTCATTATCCAAGGAGCCCTGGCTTTGATTCCACTGCTTTTCTCTCTTGTTGGTTGGTGTAAACCTAGGCTGTATCTTAACATCTCTTCCTTAAAGATAACCCATTACTTTGTTGTATCAAAACAGATTACAACAAATAAACACCCAGGAAACATACTTCCCAGAAATCAACTATACAGTCTGTACAAATCATTCCCCCTTTTTCACCCTCCCCCTCCCCCTCCACCGCCCCTGCGACGAGCAGCTCCTCAAACACGGTCACAAACATCCCCCACCTTTTTTCAAACCCCTCTGCAAAGCCCCTTTACACCTTTTTTTATCTTCTCCAACCGCAGGAAATCGTACAGATTACCCAACCAAGCCACTACCCCTGATGGCGATGTCGACTGCCACTCCAGCAAAATTCACCGCTGTGCAATTAGAGAGGCAATGGCCATGACATCGGCCTTCTTCCTCTCCATGAGCCACGGTTTCTCTGAAACCCCAAATATCGCCACCAAAGGATCCGGGTCCACCTCCTCCTCCACTATCCTGGCTAAGACCGCGAACAGTCACACCAAAATCTTCCCAATTTTTCACAATATGTGCGCCCCCACCCACACCTCTCACACTCATCTGCTACCCCTGGAAGAACCCACCGAGTCATATGCACCCTGCGCGCCACCTTAAACTGTATCAGACTCATCCTTGCACAGGAGGAGGTCCTGTTTACCCTACGCAGTGCCTCACTCCATACTCCCCAATTGATCTCCCCTCCCAATTCCCCTTCCCATTTCTCCTTCACCACCCACTCGCCTCCCTGCTCCCCCAGCCACTTGTATATTTTCCCAATTCTTCCCTCCCTTTCCACATCCGGAAGCAGCAGTCGCTCCAGTAGGGTGTATCCTGGCAACCTAGGGAACCCCATCCAGACCTTTCACGCAAAGTCCCTAACCTGCAGATAATTGAACTCACTCCCCTTTGGCAGCTCTACCCTCTCTCTTAGCTCCTCCAGACAAGCGAACCATTCTGCCAAATATAGATCCCTCACCTTGACCAGCTCCACTTCCCTCCTCATCCTGTATACACTAACCATCCCTCCCCCAGCTCAAACCCATGATTCTCGCACAACGGTGTTAACACCGACAGCCCTTCCACCTTAAAATGCCTCCTCAACTGATTCCATATCTTCACCGTAGACTGCACTGTTGCTGTATAATAATGTTGGTGAACCACAAATCTTTCCTTTATATCGATCAAATGACCACACAACCAGTTAATTAGTTCAAAAGATGGTTTATTTACATACACAAGAGTTATCTCGACATGAAAACACAATATCTACTATGAGTTAAACTACACCTATCAGCTACAATAACCTACACTTAACTTCAGGGCGACCGGCACTGTGCAAATGGATAAGGCCTTTATCTGGATTTCACTTGGCTGGTTCGAAGAAAGTGGCCCTGTCTCTGCTGGGCTCATCCGTCAGGCAGCGATCGTTGGTCTTGAACTTAGCTGGCTGTTCCTGCTGCAATTGGGCTGGCACAGGCCGGATCCAAAAGAGACAGAGCACATGGCTGTGTCCTCTTTTATCCCTCTGGGATTTTGCGCTCTTTGGGGCGGTCCTTAACTTTGGACCCAATAGTTCAACAGGGCTCTGATCACTGTCTTCGATTTCGGCCAATAAAGGGGCGGGTGCCGTGGTGGCTGGGCGGGTCTTTAGCAGTCATTGACCTTGGCAGTTGGGCTTTCTGAGTAAGGGGAGTGGCGCCGATCAGTCTGTGGCTCTACCGGATGCTTGATTGGAATTCTATTGTCCTGGGAAAATGGGCCATTAAAATGCAAACGGGCGGGGGTTTCGATCAGGTCTGGTTACCTGTGTCTCGGATACACATAGGCTCTGTATCTGTCTGAGTCCTGGGTTGGCCATAATTCCCATGGTCCTTTGCAGGTGGCCATCTTAGATGGCTACATTCTGTCTTCTTGACCCTGAACGCGAAGTGGGGTGGATCACACTATTGATCCCTGTTCATCCTTGGTGGCCCGGTCACCCATGGTCAAGGCAAGGTTCTACTCTACTATGGTTTGGGACATTTACCCAATATTTCATTAATACATCCATAAATTAATTCATCTCTAACGGTTACTATAATGAGGTCTCTATGAAACATTTAATTTATCCGCACAGTTGATCTCTAGCTAACACTATCTAAGCTACTTTCATGCTGCTGGTGGATATCAAAGAACTTATATACAGTACAAATTTTAAAACAGCAGCATCACATTTCTACTTGATCCGAATAAAGTTAAAGAGGTACATGGTTTATTTTTAGCAGCGATTGTTACATGAGTTCATTTTGTTGAATTCCAAAGGAGGGGGCTCGGACTGTGTATATCGGGGAGCGGGAGGCTTTTGCTCGCCATTTACGGAGTCTGAATGACACTGCAGATTATTGCAATTGCTAGAAAGGCCTCTTCTATGTATGAAAGGGGGATCCATTTGGCAATGTTTTCGCACCAAGTGGGGGTTTCGATGTCTGTCTTTATGTGTGGTGTAGTGTCCGGGCTGGTTGTGGCCAGTTGTGTGGTAGTATTCGGGGCTGGTGTGGGGTTTGTTAAAACAGTCCATTGTGCGTGCATTTGCATAAGTCCAGCGATGATCCAAACGCATGTCAGCAGTCTTTGCTTCATCCTGAGTTTTCTGTTTTCCGGGTAATCCTGGGGGTGCAAGCATAGTATCTGTTATTACCTCTGGTCAATATCTTGTTTTATTAGTCTTTCTCTCCTTACTCCAATTACCTGTTATGATTGTCACCATGTGTGACTCCCTCATTTCTTTTTGAAATACCATTTTGGAGAGACACGAAATGCAAATTTTTAAAATACAGAGACTCTCGCAAATTGTGGTCGATGCGGGGAGTGGGAGGACAATTTCTTCGACCAGTCGATCCTTTACTTGCCACCAGTGGCGGTTGAGGCTTGTCTTAACCAGCCGAATTTCAGGGCAGCCAGTTGTCTAAAGTTTTGTCCCAGGGTTCAGAGGTAGTTCGCATGTAGCAGCGTGTATAGCAACCAGGAGTGAGTTTCTCCGACCCCCCGTCGGGTCGGAGAATCGCCGGGGCTGGCGTGAATCCTGCCCCCGCCGGTTGCCGAATTCTCCGACACGGATATTCGGTGGGGGTGGGAATCACGCCGCGCCGGTTGGCGGGCCCCCCCCCCCGGCGATTCTCCGGCCCAGATGGGCCGAAGTCCCGCTGCTAAAATGCTTGTCCCGCCGGCGTAGATTAAACCGCCTACCTTACCGGCGGGATAAGGCGGCGCGGGCGGGCTCCGGGGTTCTGGGGGGGGCGCGGGGCGATCTGGCCCCAGGGGGTGCCGCGGGCGGGCCTGTGCCGCGGGGCACTCTTTTCCTTCCGCCTTCGCCACGGTCTCCACCATGGCGGAGGCGGAAGAGACTCCCTCCACTGCGCATGCGCGGGAATGCCGTCAGCGGCCGCTAACGCTCCCGCGCATGCGCCGCCCGGAGATGTCATTTCCGCGCCAGCTGGCGGGGCACCAAAGGCCTTTTCCGCCAGCTAGCGGGGCGGAAATTCGTCCGGCGCGGGCCTAGCCCCTTAAGGTAGGGGCTGGGCCCCCCAAGATGCGGAGCATTCCGCACCTTTGGGGCGGCGCGATGCCCGACTGATTTGCGCCGCAGATGTGTCATATGTGCAAATAGCAGGTGGGGAGCGACCAGGGGGTCGCGGAAGGTGAAGGAAAGAATGGGTGAGCGTACAGAACGTGGCAAAATGCATTCTTTATACCACAACCAAAGGGAGAACAGAGAAGGTGAAACTAAGGCCTGCCAAAGGCAACGCAGAGTATAGAAAACCAGTCCAGAGCGTATGAAGTGACGGGAACATGAGGTGCGTGTGGGCCGCTGCGGGATAAGAATGGGTGTAATCCCCGGGTAGGGTGGGGGTTAGTGCTGTTACTCCACTACCCGAGCTTAACTGATCAGATGCATTTGGGGTCCTCAGGTAGGGCGGGGAGCAGTGCTGTTACTCCCTACCTAGGTGACCTGGGTGGACGGTAAGAGTTTGTAGTCGTGTGGAAACTTGTCATAAAGACTGGGAGAACAGTGATCCGTTTCTCGACAAACTTGTGCCTTTAACTGACATTGGGTATCGCACCCTCGAATCAGAAGAGTAATTGTGTGTCGGGTGTTATGGCCGAGGCGTTTTTAGAACCCCAAAATGTATCATGGAGTTCAACCAACCTCTCCCTTTAATGGATTTGTTGCTTTTCCTAGCACACGGCTTTTTCCCTAGGTGTGGGATTACAATTATGGACACGTGGGTTTCTAAACCCAAAACACTGTTTATTCCATGAACTCATCTTAACATCTTAAATAAACATTGGATCTCTTAACACCCCTTACTTCAAAGATAACTCAGAAAATATTGCAACAGTAAATAATTCCTTAAAATGTTCCTTCAAACATCCAAAAGGCTTCAAACAGTAACACACCAGTCACAGTTAATATATATTTTCTGTTTTATGGCAGAGATATATATGCTTGGTTGACTTCAGCTCCAGCATCTTGCTTTCTTCCTGCAGCTCTCTGGAAACACACACAAGCTGCTTTCTCAAACCTGGCTTTCTCCCTTCAAGCAGATCACAGCAAACCAGAACGTCTCAAGCTGCTGTCTCAAACTGGCTTTCTACTTTTTAGCTGCTCTCAGCAAAACCAGCCAGGCACTTTTTAACTGAAACGTCAAAATGTCTGAACTGAGCTGAGCTCCATCCACTCTATGACATCACTGTTT
This sequence comes from Scyliorhinus torazame, assembly GCF_047496885.1. Classification (NCBI taxonomy): domain Eukaryota; kingdom Metazoa; phylum Chordata; class Chondrichthyes; order Carcharhiniformes; family Scyliorhinidae; genus Scyliorhinus; species Scyliorhinus torazame. The sequence goes on from NC_092723.1 coordinate 77,054,397, forward strand.
TCTTAAAGGTACATTGCTTAAACTGCAAGTCACTTTAGAACAGAGATGAGGAGAAATGTCTTCAGCCAGAGAGTGGTGGGTCTGTGGAATTCATTGCCACAGAGGGCGGTGGAGGCCGGGACGTTGAGTGTCTTTAAGACAGAGGTTGATAAATTCTTGATTTCTCAAGGAATTAAGGGCTATGGAGAGAGAGCGGGTAAATGGAGTTGAAATCAGCCATGGTTGAATGGTGGAGTGGACTCGATGGGCCGAATGGCCTTACTTCCTCTCCTATGTCTTATGGTCTTATGGTCTTAAACATCCAGTTCTTAAAGGTACTCTCACATGACACCTCCCCCCAAGAAAAAAAAATAAACCATCAACTTCAAGATGGTTTCATTTTTCACTTTTGCACCATCCACTAAGAAATGTACACAGTAAATATACCTTTTAGTTTAAAAAAAAACAACACACGCAAACAGGTATAATAATAGAGTCCATTTTTCTTTGTTCTTCTTCCTCCAACCGAAATCCTTCTCGATTGACAGTCTCTTTGAACAAAGTCTCTGCACGATCCATCCATTCCTCTACTCCTCGGCATTTCTATTTAGAATCAGACACTTTAGTTCAATCTGACCACAGAGTCCCTTGCAATTTTCCAGTACAGGAACATTGATGATCACAGCTTTCAGGCAGTCAAATGCCTGTTGAAAGTCCGCTGTCCATTGAATTTTTTTACGTTTCTTCAGCAGTTCCATCAGTGGAGTAATAATGCCACAAATCTCTTGCACAGCTGTTCGATCAAATCCACTCATGCTAAGAAATCACATTATTTCCCTTTGTCTTATTTCCCTTATGTTATTCCCCTTGTGTTATTTCCCTTATTGTCCCTTTGTAGGGGCTGGTTTAGCACACTGGGCTAAATCGCTGGATTTTAAAGCAGACCAAGCCAGGCCAGCAGCATGGTTCAATTCCCGTACCAGCCTCCCCGAACAGGCGCCAGAATGTGGCAACTAGGGGCTTTTCACAGTAACTTCATTGAAGCCTACTTGTGACAATAAGCGATTTTCATTTCATTTCATCCTTGAGGGTATCGGAAACTCTGCACGGAAAGTGATTCGGGCTTCTCCAAATTCACTTTTGGCTAGGTTCATCACCAAACCCGCCACCTGAAGTCGATCGAAGAACTCCATACAATGTTTTAAATGTTCTTTCCATGTCTGGAAGTAGGAAATAAAAGCAGATTGTCCCACTTTCTCCATGCAATCCTTCAATGGTGGGACAGGATAAGAGTCCGTTCTTGTAACTGCATTCATCTTTCTATAGTCCACACACAACCGTTGGGTACCGTCTGGTTTATGTACCATCACTATGGGTGAGCTCCATTGGCTGCAACCCACTTCAATTATGCCATTCTTCAGCATACTCTCAATCTCTCTGTTAACTTGTGCCAATTTTAAAGGATTAAGTCTATATGGATGTTGTTGATTGGAACTGCATTTCCCACATCTACATCATGTATAGCCATTTTAGTACTTCCCAATTTATCTCTACAAACTTGCCCATGTGATATCAATAACTCTTTCAGGTCAGTTTGTTTTTCCTCTGGAAGGTAACTTAACAATTCATCCCAATTTCTAAGAACACCCTCATTTTCCAATTTAATTTGAGGTATGTCAAATTCACAGTCACCTGGATTTGGTTCGTCACTTTGAGTTAGAATCATTAAAACCTCCTTTTCTCTCCTTCTCTTTCAAAGTACCTTTTAAGCATATTCACATGACACACTCGGTGAGTCTTCCTTCTATCTGGTGTTTTTACCACATAATTCACCTCACTTAATTTCCTTTCAATCTGATACGGTCCACAAAACCTAGCTTTTAAAGGCTCCCCTACCACTGGTAACAACACTAAAACTTTATCCCCACTGGCAAAACTACGAACTTTGGATTTCTTGTCCGCTACCCGTTGCATCACATTTTGTGCAACTTTCAAATGTTGTCTCGCCAATTCACCTGCTCTATTTAATTATTCCCTAAAATTTGACACGTAATCCAATAGTGTAATTTCCGATTTCTCACCCACCAAATTTACCTTAATAAATTTAAGTGGTCCTCTTACCTCATGACCAAAAATTAGTTCAAAAGAACGAAATTTGGTAGACTCATTAGGTGCATCCCTAATTGCAAACAATACGAATGGAATTCCTTTATCCCAATCCTCTGGATAATCTTGACAATACACCCTCAACATTGTCTTTAATGTCTGATGCCACCTTTCTAACGCTCCCTGCGATTCTGGATGGTACGCAGTTGATTTCAATTGTTTTATTCCTAAGCTATCCATAACTTCTTTGAATAACTTTGAAGTAAAATTTGTTCCTTGATCAGATTGAATTTCTGTGAGTAGTCCATATCTAGTAAAAAATTTAAGTAACTCCTCCACAATCCTTTTAGCTGTAATATTACGTACTGGAATGGCCTCTGGACACCTAGTAGACACATCCATTACAGTCAAAAGATGTTGATTCCCACTTTTTGCTTTAGGAAGCGATCCTACACAATCGATTAGGACCCTTGTAAAAGGTTCCTCAAATGCTGGAATGGGTATTAAGGGCACTGGTTTTATCACTGCTTGAGGTTTCACTATCACTTGACATGTGTGACATGATTGACAAAATTTAACTGCATCTTTATGTAGTCCAGGCCAATAAAAATGTTTCTGGATTTTAGCTTCAGTTTTCCTTATTCCCAAATGACCTCCCACTGGTACCTCATGTGCAACTCGCATCACCTCCTTTCTATACCCTACCGGCAATACTACTTGATGAACTTCTGCCCACTTTTCATCCGCCTGCATATGTACAGGTCTCCATTTTCTCAACAAGACATAATTTTTACTGTAATAACACTCTGGTATACTCTCAGATTCCTTATCCGTATATTCTTTCTGATATATCCGTTTTATTTCTACATCTTTCTATTGTAACTCCGCCAATTTTCCTGAACTAAAAATATCCGCCTCATCCTCCACCTGTTCTTGTTCTTTTTCAACCATCTGATCAAAAATCGTTTCTGATAATTGCACTTCACTCCTTGAGTTCTCCTCTTGTCTTAACCTGTGACTTTGCGACCTTGTTACTACACAATCCGGAAAAATCCCAGGATATTCGTCCTTCTACACTCCAGTTGACTGATTTTCCACTGGCTTATCAACCACAGTAGGCATCACTCCCACCTGCGATCCAGCTATATCATTACCCAAGATAAACTGTATTCCTGGACAAGATAGTTTATCTATTACTCCTCCTACCACTTCACCACTCTTCACTGGACTTTCCAACCTTACCTTATATACTGGAACGCTACTCCTCTCACCCGGAATTCCACATATCACCACCTTTTCTGGCAACATTCTTCCCAAACTACATAATTCCTCATCTCTTACCATTAAAGATTGACTAGCCCCTGTATCTCTTAAAATTGTGACTTCTTTACCTGCTCCTCCTGATACACATGAGTAAACTTTACCCACACAAGTAAATTCTTTAAAGACATCTGGCACCTTCTTAACAATTACTTCTTGAACAGGCTGTACAATCATTTGCACCTCCTTCGCTTCCCTTGGGCTTTCCTTTACCACTCTAACAAACCCCACTGTCTTATCCTGTTTTACCACATCAGCCTTCCCAGTGCTTTTCCTCAACCACCAACACTGTGACTTTACCTGGCCTAGTTTATTACAGTGAAAACATCTGAAACTTTTCATTTCTTTTCCACCCTCCTGGATTTCTTTTTTAATCTGAGGTACACTCTCTTAATTGTCTCCCATCAGATCACCTTTACCTTTACCACTTGTGTATTTCTCATGTCCCCAGTTTCTATCCCTCACCGGCTGAAACTGATGTCGGAAACCAATCTTCCAAATTCACAATCATCTGCCATTTCCGTTGCTAATCTTGCAGTTTTAACCCTCTGTTCTTCCACATGAGTACTCACTACATCAGGAATTGAACTTTTAAACTCCTCCAAAAGTATACTTTCTATGAGAGCTTCATACGTTTGGTCTATTTTCAAAGCCCTTATCCACCTATCAAAATTACTCTGTTTGAGCCTTTCAAACTCCATGTATGTTTGACCAAATTCTTTCCTTAAATTTCTAAACCTTTGTCTGTAAGCTTCAGGCACTAGCTCATATGCACTTAAGATGAATTTCTTCACCTCCTCATACGTTCCAGATACCTCCTCCGGTAGTGATGCAAACACTTCACTAGCTTTACCTACCAGCTTTGTTTGAATCAGTAACACCCACATGTCCTGTGGCCATTTCATTTGTTTAGCTACCTTCTCAAATGAAATGAAAAAGGCTTCCACTTCCTTCTCGTCAAACCTTGGCAATGCTTGGAAATATTTAAATAGATTCCCACTAAGCCTTCGACTATGACTATCCTCTTTCTCACTATCCTCATCACTATCATCCAACTGTACGTTTCCCTTTACGTCTGCTAATTTTAACTGATTGTCATGTTTCATGGCCATTTTCTGAAGTTCAAACTCCCTCTCTTTATCTTTTTCCCTGATCTGTATCTCCCTTTCTTTTTCTTTTTGTTCTGTTCGGGCTATTCTTTCTTTTCTCCTTTCTTCTCCCTCCATTTCTTTTTCCTCTCTCTCTCTTTCTCTTTCTTTTTCCTCTCTCTCTCTCTTTCTCTTTCTTTTTCCTCTCTCTCTCTCTTTCTCTTTCTTTTTCCTCTCTCTCACTCTCATATTCCAGCTGCTTTAATTCTTTCTCATGTTCCATTTGTTTAATTTGCAACTGAATCTTTGCCATTTCCAAACTCTATCTCAGGCAACTTTAAATGTTTAACCACCGCCATAATTACCTCACCTTTTCGCATTTTGTCAGGTAATGTTAACTGCAATGTTCTTGCCAAATCTAACAGTCTGCTTTTCGTTTCTGTCCGTAAAGTACTACGTGTAACATTCTCCACCCCCAAAAATATCTGAGCCTCTGAAAGGGCCATTGTTCACAACACTCTCTCCACTTAAACTAAAATACCACACCGGAAAAGCAACAAACCTTCACTGTCTTTAAGTTCACAAAAGCCAATCCAATCGATAGACTTTTATCCCCCTCGAACCCCCAATTGTTATGGCCGAGGCGTTTTCAGAACTCCAAAATGTATCATGGAGTTCAACCAACCTCTCCCTATGATGGATTTGTTGCTTTTCCTAGCACATGGCTTTTTCCCTAGGTGTGGGATTACAATCATGGACACATGAGTTTTTAAACACAAAACACTGTTTATTCCATGAACTCAACTTAACATCTTAAATAAACATTGGATCTCTTAACACCCCTTACTTCAAAGATAACTCAGAAAATATTGCAACAGTAAATAATTTCTTAAAATGTTCCTTCAAACATCCAAAAGGCTTCAAACCTTCAAAACAGTAACACACCAGTCACAGTTAATATATATTTTCTGTTTTATGGCAGAGATATATATGCTTGGTTGACTTCAGCTCCAGCATCTTGCTTTCTTCCTGCAGCTCTCTGGAAACACACAGAAGCTGCTTTCTCAAACCTGGCTTTCTCCCTTCAAGCAGATCACAGCAAACCACAACTTCTCAAGCTGCTGTCTCAAACTGGCTTTCTACTTTTAAACTGCTGTCAGCAAAACCAGCCAGGCACTTTTTAGCTGCTCTCAGCAAAACCAGCCAGGCACTTTTTAACTGAAACTTCAAAATGGCTGAACTGAGCTGAGCTCCACCCACTCTATGACATCACTGTTTTCTTAAAGGTACATTGCTTAAACATCCAGTTCTTAAAGGTACTCTCACATGACACGAGCGACATGAATTAATACCTGTAGTAGAAAAAAGAAGAAGGAAAAAGGCGGGCAGGCTCCATCAGAACTTTGGACACCTTAATACTTAGGCGGCATCTCTTTCTCATCATCTGGACACCTCAGAGTTCTGTACCAAACAGTGTTGTAAAAGCATTCCCGTAATGAGAGTCAATATTTGAATCATCATCTCCTGGTTGCCAGACTCATGTCTGCCGTTTCTGTGCCTTGGCCACGTGGGCCGTTGGATGGTCTGAATTGTGGTGCCTTACTAGTCTGCAAAAGTTGTCGCGGTGCCAAAGAGGGGCTTGTTTGTTGTGGGGCGTAGGGGCGGTGGGAGTGGAGGGCAAGTTACTGTGGTTGGGCTGTGGCGGTAGCTGGGGGAGGGCATATGGGGGGTCAAAGATATCTAAGTCATGGTTCCGGGGGCTGGGGTGACTGGGGGCAGAGAGATCACGCCAGTGTTCAGGGATAGTAATCAAATCCGGGAGGCTCTCGCTGTCGTCAGAGTCATGTTCAAAGTGAAAGTCTGTACCTGTGGGCGGAGACAAGTTCGGGTCTGTGGACGCGGACAAGGGATAAATGCCGGCATGGCTGGGGGAGCGTTGGCGTAGGGGTTAGTCGATGGGCGGGGTGGAATCGTCTCCTATTGCCAGAGAGATGTGGTGGGAGTAGCTACATTGTGATCCATAGACTTTGAGTTGGCTGATGTGGAACCAACCAATTTTACCGTTGGGGTATGTTACCTTGTACACGGAGTGGCTCACTTTGTCTAAATGGAGTCGGGTCCTGCAAATTTGGGAGAGAGGAAAGAACTGGGGTTGTAAAGTGAAACCATTACTTGCTGACCGACTGTGTACTCTACGGGGTGGACGGTTTTGTCAAAGCAGGCTTTACTCTGCTTCCTTCTAGCACCTTATCGGACAGCTGCAGCGAGTTGTGCTACTTTAATGTTATCTGTAACCTGTTGGACTGCACTTTTGTGAGTGAGGGCAGTTACTGTAGGGCTTGCCAGATCGAGGCCTAATAAATATTCAATACACTTCATGGGCCGTCCGGTCATGAGAGTGTGGGAGGGTGAAACCTGTGGAACTAGAAACGGTGTTCCGAATAAACATGAGAGCAAATGGGAGGACTGTGTCCCATGTGGTATTGTTCTGTTGCACCATCTTCCTAATGGTCGCTTTTAAAGTTTGATTCATTCTCTCGACAATGCCACTGGATTGGGGGTGGTATGCTATATGAAATTTCTGCCTGATCCCAAAAATTGTTAAAACATTTTGCATGACTCTGCCGGTGAAGTGGGAACTTTGGTCTGACTCAATGCTGCGTGGGAGATCCCAGCTTGTGAATATCTGTTGGGTCAAATTCTTAGCGGTGGCCTTTGCTGTGTTTGTCCATGAGGGAAATGTTTCTACCCATATTAGTAAAGGTGTTGATTACAACCAGCACGTACTTGAAACCGTTTCTGCAAGGGGTAAGGGGGCCAATGTAATCGATTTGCAAATTTGTCCAAAGGCCATTCACAGGTCGGGTGTGATGTAATTGTCCTTTCTTTGAGTAACGTTCAGGATTGTTCTGAGCAAGGGCAGCACAGTGGCGCAGTGGGTTAGCACTGCTGCCTCACGGCGCCGAGGCCCCAGGTTCGATCCCGGCTCTGGGTCACTGTCTGTGTGGAGTTTGCACATTCTCCCCATGTTTGCGTGGGTTTCGCCCCCACAACCCAAAGATGTGCAAGGTAGGTGGATTGAACACACTAAATTGCCCCTTAATTGGAGAAAAATGAATTGGGTACACTAAATTTAAAAAAAAAGGATTGTTCTGAGCACAGATAAGGCAATTCTCGACATAATGGGTTACATCGCTTTTTAAATCGGACCACCAACACAAAGGTCTTAAATGGGCAATGATATTGTCTATCCCCTGATGTCCGTGTCCGTCATGAAGTTGGTAAATTAGCTGGTTTCTGTCCAGGGTGGAGACCACATAAATTCCGTTTTTTTAAACTATGCTGTCCTGTACAGTCAGTGCGTCCTTCCATTTATCATAGGGGGCTGGGAAGTTGCCGTCTAAAACCCGTTTGAGAGTGTCGTCTGCTTTTTGGGCTTGGGGTAGATCCTCAATATTGGTCTGGGAAACCTGGACTGAGTGTATCGGTTCACTTTCGGGTGGCTGCCAGAAGTGACCATGGCGTGATCCTGCTTTGGCTAAGGCGTCAGCCTTTACATTACCGGGTGGGGAAGAGCGATGATGGCTTCTTACTTTAATTTTTTTTTTTTTTTTTATAAATGTTTTATTGAAATTTTTTTCCCAAACAACAATTTTTCCCCTCTTACAAAGCAAACGCAACAATAACAATACAGAAATTTTAAACAATACACAAGTAACAAAACCCCTTTATCTTTGACCTAAACTAAACCCCCCCTCCCCCCCCCCCCCCCCCCCCCCCACTCCCCCTGGGTTGCTGCTGCTGGTCATCTGTCTTCCCTCTAACGTTCCCCTAGGTAGTCGAGAAATGGCTGCCACCGCCTGGTGAACCCTTGAGCCGATCCTCTCAGGGCAAACTTTATCTGCTCCAGTTTAATGAACCCCGCCATATCATTTACCCAGGCCTCCAGTCCGGGGGGTTTCGCCTCCTTCCACATGAGTAGGATCCTGCGCCGGGCTACTAGGGACGCAAAGGCCACAACGTCGGCCTCTTTCGCCTCCTGCACTCCCGGCTCTTCCGCAACTCCAAATAGAGCTAACCCCCAGCCTGGTTTGACCCGGGCCTTCACCACCCGCGAAATCACTCCCGTCACTCCCTTCCAATACCCTTCCAGTGCCGGGCATGCCCAAAACATATGTGCGTGGTTTGCCGGGCTCCCGCCACACCTCCCACATTTGTCCTCCACTCCAAAGAACCTGCTCAATCTTGCTCCCGTTATGTGTGCTCTATGTAGCACCTTAAATTGAATCAGGCTAAGCCTGGCGCATGAGGAAGAGGAATTTACCCTGCTTAGGGCATCAGCCCACATACCCTCCTCTATCTCCTCCCCTAGTTCTTCTTCCCACTTTCCTTTTAGTTCGCCCACCGACTCCTCCCCCTCTTCCCTCATCTCTCGGTAAATCTCTGACACCTTGCCCTCTCCGACCCACACCCCTGAAAGCACCCTGTCCTGTATCCCCTGTGTCGGGAGCAATGGAAATTCCCTCACCTGTTGTCTAGTAAATGCCCTCACCTGCATATATCTCAAGAAATTTCCCCGGGGCAACTTATACTTTTCCTCCAATGCTCCCAAGCTCGCAAAAGTCCCATCTATAAATAAATCTCCCACCCTCCTAATTCCCAACTGGAACCAGCTCTGAAATCCTCCATCCATTCTTCCTGGGGCGAACCTATGGTTGTTCCTGATTGGGGACCCCACCAGGGCTCCCCGCACCCCTCTCTGTCGCCTCCACTGTCCCCAGATATTCAATGTTGCCGCCACCACCGGGTTCGTGGTAAACTTTTTAGGTGAGATCGGTAGCGGCGCCGTCACCAGCGCCTCTAAACTCGTCCCTTTACAGGACTTTCTCTCCAGTCTTTCCCACGCCGCTCCCTCACCCTCCATCATCCATTTACGTATCATTGCCACATTGGCGGCCCAATAGTAATCGCCCAAGTTCGGTAGTGCCAATCCTCCTCTGTCCCTACTACGCTGAAGGAACCCCCTCCTTACTCTCGGAACTTTCCCTGCCCACACGAAGCTCGTGATGCTCCTGTCTATTTTATTAAAAAAGGTCTTAGTGATTAGTATAGGGAGACATTGAAATACAAATAAGAACCTCGGGAGGACCATCATCTTAATTGCTTGCACCCTGCCCGCCAGCGATAGAGGCTGCATGTCCCACCTCTTGAAGTCCTCCTCCATTTGTTCTACCAACCGTGTCAGATTAAGTCTGTGCAAGGTTCCCCAGCTCCTAGCGATCTGAATCCCCAGGTATCGGAAGTTTCTTTCCACTTTCCTTAGAGGCAAGCCTTCTATCTCTCTACTCTGGTCCCCTGGATGTATCACAAATAATTCACTCTTTCCCATGTTTAGCCTATACCCCGAGAAATCCCCGAACCCCCTCAAAATTCGCATAACCTCTATCATTCCCCCCGCTGGGTCAGACACGTATAACAATAGGTCATCCGCATATAACGAGACTCGGTGTTCTTCTCCCCCTCTAATCACCCCTCTCCATTTCCTGGAGTCTCTCAACGCCATGGCCAGAGGTTCAATTGCCAACGCGAACAACAATGGAGACAGCGGGCATCCCTGTCTTGTTCCCCTATATAGTCGGAAATACTCCGATCTATGTCGACCTGTAACTACGCTTGCCGTTGGAGCCCCATAAAGAAGTCTAACCCAGCTAATAAACCCGTTCCCAAACCCAAACCTCCTTAACACTTCCCATAAATACTCCCACTCCACCCTATCAAATGCCTTCTCTGCGTCCATTGCCGCCACTATCTCTGCCTCCCCCTCCACTGGGGGCATCATTATCACCCCTAATAGTCGTCGCACGTTAACATTCAGTTGTCTCCCTTTTACGAACCCTGTCTGATCTTCGTGCACCACCCCCGGGACACAGTCCTCTATCCTCGATGCCAGTACCTTTGCCAACAATTTGGCGTCCACATTCAACAATGAAATGGGTCTATAGGACCCGCACTGCAACGGATCTTTATCCCTCTTCAAAATTAACGATATCGTCGCCTCCGACATCGTCGGGGGTAGCGTCCCCCCTTTCCTGGCCTCATTGAACGTCCTCACCATCAACGGGGCCAACAAGTCCACATATTTTCTGTAATACTCCACCGGGAACCCGTCTGGTCCTGGGGCCTTCCCTGCTTGCATGCTTCCCAGTCCCTTAATAACCTCGTCCACCCCAATCGGTGCCCCCAGGCCTACCACCCCCCGCTCCTCCACTTTCGGGAACCTCAATTGGTCCAGGAACTGCCGCATCCCCTCCTCTCCCTCTGGGGGTTGAGACCTATACAGTTCCTCATAGAAGGTCTTGAACACCTCATTTATCTTTCCTGCCCTTCGCACCGTGTCTCCCCTTTCGTCTCTAATTCCTCCTATTTCCCTCGCTGCTGCCCTCTTTCGCAATTGATGAGCCAACAGGCGACTCGCCTTTTCCCCATATTCATACCTCCTCCCCTGTGCCTTCCTCCACAGTACCTCCGCCTTTCTGGTGGTCAGAAGGTCAAATTCCGTCTGGAGTCGTCTCCTCTCCCTGTACAATTCCTCCTCCGGGGTCTCTGCAAATTCCCTATCCACCCTTAAAATCTCCCCCAGTAATCTTTCCCTTTCCTTGGCCTCTGTTTTCCTTTTGTGGGCCCCAATGGAGATCAGCTCTCCTCTGACCACCGCTTTTAGTGCTTCCCATACCACTCCCACAGGGACCTCGCCGTCGTCATTGACCTCCAGGTATCTCTCAATACACCCCCGCACTCTTGCTTCTTACTTTAATAATACCGTATGTGCGATCTGAGGCTGTCTTGAGAATGTGCTTTAACAACGGGGCAGAGGGTAGGGGTTTTCCATCGGCTGAAACCAAACCTCGAGATTCCCACAGGGGCAGGAATTCTGTTAAACTGTTGCACACATACAGGCTTTCCAAGTGTATGTCTGTGGGTTTTGGAAAAGAGTCGGGGTGCTGAATTACATAGGCTATGGCTGCGAGTTCTGCTGCTTGTGAACCTAGGTGGCCAGGCAATTTTAAAGAGAGCTCTTGTAGTGGGCGTCCCTGCGCGTCTTCCACGTAAATTCCACAACCAGTAATTCTAACTCCATTTTCGATTGTGGAGGAACTGTCTGCTAAAGTTTTTAAGTATCCCCTGTGGTTTGGGTATTCTGTGTCTTACTGCCTGCTCGTGGGTGTTGTGATTTTGGGATAAAGGGTCCTGTGTTGGGCTACTATGATTTGGCACTTATGTGAGTTCCCTGCATATTGGAGATTATCTGCCAGAAATGTGTGGGTTTTACAAAGAACAAAGAACAAAGAAAAGTACAGCACAGGAACAGGCCCTTCGGCCCTCCAAGCCCGTGCCGACCATGCTGCCCGACTAAACTACAATCTTCTACACTTCCTGGGTCCATATCCCTCTATTCCCATCCTATTCATGTATTTGTCAAGATGCCCCTTAAATGTCACTATCGTCCCTGCTTCCACCACCCCCTCCGGCAGCGAGTTCCAGGCACCCACTATCCTCTGTGTAAAAAGCTTGCCTCGTACATCTACTCTAAACCTTGCCCCTCTCACCTTAAACCTATGCCCCCTAGCAATTGACCCCTCTACCCTGGGGAAAAGCCTCTGACTAGCCACTCTGTCTATGCCCCTCATAATTTTGTAGACCTCTATCAGGTCGCCCCTCAACCTCCGTCGTTCCAGTGAGAACGAACCGAGTTTATTCAACCGCTCCTCATAGCTAATGCCCTCCATACCAGGCAACATTCTGGTAAATCTCTTCTGCACCCTCTCTAAAGCCTCCACATCCTTCTGGTAGTGTGGCGACCAGAATTGAACACTATACTCCAAGTGTGGCCTAACTAAGGTTCTATACAGCTGCAACATGACTTGCCAATTCTTATACTCAATGCCCCGGCCAATGAAGGCAAGCATGCCGTATGCCTTCTTGACTACCTTCTCCACCTGTGTTGCCCCTTTTAGTGACCTGTGGACGTGTACACCTAGATCTCTCTGACTTTCGATACTCTTGAGGGTTCTACAATTAACTATATATTCCCTACCTGCATTAGACCTTCCAAAATGCATTGCCTCACATTTGTCCTGATTAAACTCCATCTGCCATCTCTCCGCCCAAGTCTCCAAACGATCTAAATCCTGCTGTATCCTCTGACAGTCCTCATCGCTATCCGCAATTCCACCAACCTTTGTGTCGTCTGCAAACTTACTAATCAGACCAGTTACATTTTCCTCCAAATCATTTATATATACTACAAAGAGCAAAGGTCCCAGCACTGATCCCTGTGGAACACCACTCGTCACAGCCCTCCAATTAGAAAAGCACCCTTCCATTGCTACTCTCTGCCTTCTATGACCTAGCCAGTTCTGTATCCACCTTGCCAGCTCACCACTGATCCCGTGTGACTTCACCTTTTGTACCAGTCTACCATGAGGGACCTTGTCAAAGGCCTTACTGAAGTCCATATTGACAACATCCACTGCCCTACCTGCATCAATCATTTTTGTGACCTCTTTGAAAACTCTATCAAGTTAGTGAGACACAACCTCCCCTTCAGAAAACCATGCTGCCTCTCACTAATACGTCCATTTGCTTCCAAATGGGAGTAGATCCTGTCTTGAAGAATTCTCTCCAGTAATTTCCCTACCACTGACGTAAGGCTCACCGGCCTGTAGTTCCTTGGATTATCCTTGCTACCCTTCTTAAACAGAGGAACAACATTGGCTATTCTCCAGTCCTCCGGGACATCACCTGAAGACAGTGAGGATCCAAAGATTTCTGTCAAGGCCTCAGCAATTTCCTCTCTAGCCTCCTTCAGTATTCTGGGGTAGATCCCATCAGGCCCTGGTGACTTATCTACCTTAATATTTTTCAAGACACCCAACACCTCGTCATTTTGGATCTCAATGTGACCCAGGCTATCTACACACCCTTCTCCAGACTCAACATCCACCAATTCCTTCCCTTTGGTGAATACTGATGCAAAGTATTCATTTAGTACCTCGCCCATTTCCTCTGGCTCCACACATAGATTCCCTTGCCTATCCTTCAGTGGGTCAACCCTCTTGCTTTTTATGTACGTGTAAAAAGCTTTGGGATTTTCCTTAAGCCTGTTTGCCAATGACGTTTCGTGACCCCTTCTAGCCCTCCTGACTCGTTGCTTAAGTTCCTTCCTACTTTCCTTATATTCCACACAGGCCTTGGCTGTTCCCAGCCTTCTAGCCCTGACAAATGCCTCCTTTTTCTTTTTGACGGGGCCTACAATATCTCTCGTTATCCAAGGTTCAAGTTTTGGTTCATTTTACCGTAATGTCCCTGCTTTGTAATAGTAGTGTCCAGTGAGCTGCTCTGATTTGGCTGACTGAGCCGTCCTTTAATCTACCGTCTAGTAATAGTTGCATGGGGGGTTGCTCGGTCAAGATCGTGACTGGGTTGAGGCCTGTGATGCACGCATAGTACTGTACTGCCCAAAAGACTGCAAGCAAGTGCCGTTCGCAAGCTGAGAATCCTTGCTCTATGGGGTCTAATACTCTTGACGCATAGGCTACTGGTCCTAAGTGATCGTGTCGTTCTTGCAGGAGTACTGCTGATAGGGTTCAGTCAGTAGTTGCTACATCTATGGCATGTGGCAAATCTGGGTCTGGAACTTGTAAAGCCGGGGCTGTACCTAGGGCTCGTTTTAAATCATCAATGGCGTCTGTGTGCTGTGGAAGCCATTCCTATGGGGCGTTCTTTTTAAGGAGCTCTGAGAGTGGGGCTGCTTTGGTGGCAAAACCATCTATATAATTTCTGCAATATCCTACCAAACCTAGGAATGACCGGAGTGCAGTGACATTTTGGGGCAGGGGCAATTTAACGATGGACTCGATGTGTTTTTGCTCAATTTCTCTCTTCCCGTGGGTGATGATGGTGCCTAAATAAATAACTTTTTCCTTTAAAATCTGGGCCTTTTTGGGGTTGACCTTACATCCGATTGGTTGCAGTAGGCCCAGTAATTCCGATAAGAGTTCTACGTGTTCCTCTTTTGTGTCCGTTTGCAAGAGCAGATTGTCTACATATTGTATTAGGCATTCGGGTCGGGAAAATTTAGAAAGTCCGTTGGCCAATTGTCGGTGGAAAATGGAGGGGGAGTTATGGAATGCTTGTGGGAGGCATGTCCACGTGTACTACTGCCCTTGAAACGTAAATGCGAATTTATTCTGGCAGGCTCTGTCTACCGGGATGGACCAAAAGCCATTGCTGATGTCCAGCACTGTGAAATATTTTGCCTGTGCTCCCTTTTTGAGCATGGTCGCGCGACTCGTGGCAACAGTGGGGGCTGCTTTGGGGGTTACGTTATTAAGTTCTCGGTAGTCGATCGTTAGTCGCCATGAACCATCGGGCTTCTTTACAGGCCAAACTGGGGCATTATTTGTGGACACGACGGGTCGAATAACTCCTTGGTCTAACAAACTGTTAATAACCTTCAAAATCTCACCCTCGGCTTGCTGTGGGAAACCGTATTGCTTTTGCGGCTTTCGATCGGGATCTGAAATCTTTACTGTACCTGGGATCTTCCCACAATTGTGTTTGTATTGGGCGAACAAAGCTTTATGTTTTATGAGGACCTCTCTAATCGTCTGGTCTGCACTGGTCTGTTTGCAGATTAAACCTATATTCCCCTACTGAGCAAATCCTGTTTTCATAATCCCCTACTGTGAGCGTACCGGCAGCCCTAGCTGTTTTGGCCATTCGCCAGACACATTTGTTTACTGGGTCAAACGAAAGGCTATGGGAGCTCATAAAATCAATGCCTAAAATGTGCTCTGCGGCTTGGGGGTAAGTCAACTAAAACGACGGGGTGTCTGGTGCTAATGTTCCCTATCTGAATGGGTACGGGAGCTGTGATATATCCTTGTTGCATGTGGTCTGTGAATCCGCTCAGGGTGATGGTGTCTGTGGTGGGCCATTTGTCCTGTTGAAACATGGTGGAGGAGTTCAACGTGGTGCAGGATCCTCCTGTGTCCCAAAGAAAATCAACTGTATGTCCCCGGACTGTGCCTGTAACTACTGGCCTGTGTCACAGACCCAAGTTGGGGAGTCCGAACACCATCAATCTGTGGAGTTAAATGCTAAGTCATCTGAATGGGTGCTAACATTATGCATGGGCCTAAAATTGTTCCTAGGTGGAGGATTTGGTTGTTGGTATCGTTGCTGGCTCAGGGGGTTTTGTCGGCAATCTTGGGCGTAATGTCCTCTGTGGCCACAATTGTAACAACCTTGTGGTGCCTGTGCTCTGGGGTCCCTCGTGTCTACCCTTGTTTATCCATGCTGGGTCCTGGCTAGTCCTAAGTGGGTGCATGTTTGCTTCTATCTCGTCCTGATCTGTCTGTCGGTGTAAGGTTTGTTGCCATGCTCTAGAATGTTGTTTCAATACCCAAACTTCATTGTGTGTGTGGTCTGCGGGGTCGTAGTTTACACAAGCCTTTTGACCTGCGTCTGTGGCATGCGAGACTAAGGTGCGGCACCATTTAGTGGTGTCCTCCTCATGTAGGTGTGCGCGGTTCAATTGTTCGTAGACTGCCATGAAATGAATCAGATGTTCTCCCTTCTTTTGCCTGCAGTGATTTAAACCCTTGACTGGATCTCCTTTTTTATACCCGATGGCATCTAATATGGCTATTTTCATTTCCTGTCGGGTTCCTCCTGCTACATTTTGGGGTTCTGGCAAAGCTGAGCTTACGGACTGGCTAAGGCTCAAAACTATTAGCTTTACTTCCTCCCTCTTATCTAGGCAGTACATAACTTTTTGTTGGCGCACCTCCTCAAAGAAGCTGTGCGGGTCTGCGGTGGGCTGGAATGGACTGATTTTCGTGCAAGCTTCTCTTAATTGGGTTATGATAGTGGGGTGGTGTAAACGATATCAGGCTCATCCTAATCCGACTACTTGCGTTGTGTAGTAACCAGATTCATGGGGGTCGAATTGTGAGTGGTGGTGTGTGCTGCCTGTGCAGTCGGTGCTGCAGGTGCTTTTCTTTTTGGGGTGTGGGGGGCTCGATTTTGATTTCCTGTGTCCTCTACATATCTTTGGGCGCTTTCGTTTAACTCTTGCCAATCGGGAGCATCTTCCTCATCTAAATCCTGCCCGAAAGTGTACCTGAAGCCATTTTGTACTGAGAGTAGCGACTGTAACTTTTCTATCTTCTGTCGGCATTTAGCATGGTCAACGGTACTCTGCCTCTGTTCCTTAATGGAGCTGTGAAGCGCTCTCAAAGCTGCTTTTAAATCTGCGCATTTTCTAGTTAGCTGGGCGACCTGTTGTTCTGTTTCCTCTCTTACCAGGACTGCGCACTGTGTATCTTGGTAGGCTTTATTGTACTGGGTCTGGAAGCTACTAAGGTGAACTAGACAAGATTGATGTGCATATTTTACATCAGCCATTTCCTTATCCTTAGCTGCTAACTGTTCCCGGAGTTGTTCAATTATCTTCTCGCTTTCATTACTGTTTCCCTTGTTCTTTTCCTCCTTCTCAATTAACTGCCTACAGAGTGTCTTCACGACCTCCTCTGTGCCTCGCAACTGTGCCAATCAGGACACTATTGCCATCAGCTTTCTGACTTTTCTTACATTTTTCTTGTGGACCTCGCTTAGGTTCTCCCACCAAGTTTGTCCTATCTTTCCTGGACCTGACCCATCATTAGCGCAAAAATTCGACCAAAGGGCCATCCTTTCCCCTTTAAGTATTTCCTTAACTCTTCCTCCTATATGGGGCATTGCTCTGCTCTGTTGGTCGCTGTGACCTCAGGTTCCTGTAGATTCATCAATCTTTCCATTGCTTTAGTGGCCATTACTTCTCTTATCTCTTTCTCTACTTTTAATATCTCTTTCGCTACTTTTAATTTGGGACAGGGGAATAAGGCGGCAATTTGAACAGCGGATATGGCTTAAGCTATTTTCCGGCTCACAATCCCTCGATAGTTGTACACAATTCTAACGAGTTTACCTTACTCTTCCTGTTAGGTACGCATGCGGGTTATTCCCCCCTCCGAAATTTGGTTATTTGGTCGATATGGGACTTGCACTTGTGGTTCTTTCTCTTTCTCGCAATTGCGATTCAAAATTTGTGGGTTCCCTCGGAGTGTCAAAGTCACTTCTAATCGAGTCCCGTCAGAGTTCGCCAATAATGTTGCTGTATAATAATGTTGTTGAACCACAAGTCTTTCCCTTGTATCATTCAAATGACCACACAACCAGTTAGTTAGTTCAAAAGATGGTTTATTTACATACACAAGAGTTATCTCGACATGCAAACACAATATCTACTGTGAGTTAAACTACACCTATCAGCTACAATAACGTATATTTAACTTCAGGGCAACCAGTACTGTGCAAATGGATAAGGCCTTTATCTGGATTTCACTTGGCTGGTTCGGAGAAAGTGGCTCTGTCTCTGCTGGGCTCATCCGTCAGGTAGCGATCGTTGGTCTTGAACTTAGCTGGCTGTTCCTGCTGCAATTGGGCTGGCACAGGCCGGATCCAAAAGAGACAGAACACATGGCTGTGTCCTCTTTTATCCCTCTGGGATTTTGCACTCTTTGGGGCGGTCCTTAACCTTGGACTCAATAGTTTGACAGGGTTCTGATCACTGTCTTTGATTTTGGCCAATAAAGGGGCGGGTGCCGTGGTGGCTGGGCGGGTCCTTAGCTGTCATTTACCTTGGCAGTTGGGCTTTCTGAGTAAGGGGAGTGGCGCCGATCAGTCTGTGGCTGTACCGGATGCTTGATTGGAATTCTATTGTCCTGGGAAAATAGGCCATTAAAATGCAAATGAGCGGGGGTTTCGACCAGGTCTGGTTACCTGTGTTTCAGATACACATAGGCTCTGTATCTGTCTGAGTCCTGGGTTGGCCATAACTCCCATGGTCCTTTGCAGGTGGCCATCTTAGATGGCTACAGCACCACCAGGCTCCCTGAATATCGACTCGGAACTATTTGCAATGCCGCCAGCCCCATCTATTTCTTCACTACCTGAATTCCCAAATACCTAAGCCTATCCCTCACTACCATAAATGACGTCCCTCCCTAAATGAGTCCGCTGTCCCAGCTCATTCACCGGGAAAACCTCACTTTTCCCGACATTCGGTTGGTACCCTGAGAACCCTCCAAAGCTCCCCAGCTGGCCCATAATCCTTCCCATACTCCCATGGAACGGAAACATACAGCAACAGGTCATCGGCATAGAGCGACACTTGATGCTCCCTCTGTCATCTCATAATTCCCTGCTACTCGGCCGACCCCCTGAGAGCCATCGCCAACGGCTCTATGGCCAGCGCAAACAGCAACAGCACCCCTAGCTCGTACTCCTATGTAAGTCAAAGCTTTGCACACTCATATTATTCAACCTCACCCTCGCTCTTGGCGCCACATACAGCAACCGCACCCATGCCACAAATCTCGGCCCAAGCCCATATTTTCCCAAACCTTTGAACAGGTACCACTACCTCCGGTACCAGAGCCCCCAACAGATTCATCACTCCATTCAACAGCCATCTTATATTACTCGCCTGCCCTTCACGAAGCCTGTTTGATCTTCTGCAACCACCCCCAGGACACAATCCTCCATCCTCCCTGCCAACAACTTAGCCAATACTTTCACATCCGTATTCAATAGTTGTTTTTTTTTAGAAAAATATTTTTCTTTTATAAATTTAGAGTACCCAATTTTATTTTTTCCCAATTAAGGGGGAATTTAGCATGGCCAATCCACTTAACCTGCACACCTTTTGGGTTGTGGGGTGAACCCACGCAGACACGGGGAGAATGTGCAAACTTCACACGGACAGTGACCCAGGGCCGGGATTCAAACCCAGGTCCTCAGCACCGTATCCGTGTTCAATAGTGATATGGGCCTACACGACCCACATTCCACCGGGTCCTTCCCCTTTTTCAGGATTAGCGTGATTACTGCCTGCGTCATCGTCTCCGGCAGCTCCCCCTTCTCCAGCGTTTCATTAAACGCCCCCAACAGGTCCATCACAGATTCCTTCTAAAGTTCCGCTGGGTACCCATCCGACCCTGGGGCCTTCTCTGACTTCATACCCCTGATACTATCCAGCACCTCCCTCAGTCCCAGGGGCTCATCCAACGCCTGCCTCTTTGCTTCCTCCACCTGGAGAAATTCCAGCTGGTCCAGAAACCGCCCATATCCCCCCCCCCGGTCAGCCTCGTACAGTCCTTGGTAGTACTCCCTAAACACCTCGTTTATGTTCCCCGGCTCCGACATCACATCCCCAGACCCAGTCCGTATCTTCAATATTTCCCTGGACGCAGCCTGCCTCCACAGCTGGTGCGCCAGCATGCAGCTCGCCTTCTCCCCATATTCATATTGCACCACCAACGTTCTCGGGGACAATTAGGTATGGGATCCCGTAAATTACCTTTAAAAAACACTATTTTTCTCGGCTTTTTCCAATGTTACATTGGGTCGTCAAAATATGGGCTGGGGGCCAGTGCTGATACACGTTGGATTGTCTGCATAAGTTGCTAGGTTCTTCCATAACCAACAAACCCTAGAGTAAGACTCAAACCCAGAACATTGTGGCTCATGGGTTTTACTGCCCTCAGCCACAATGGCTCTCTCAGAGTGTTCCTTATACTTTTCCATGCTAATCTAAACGTTATGATGTGATGATCACTCTTACCCAAGTGTTTATCATCCAAGAAACCCTGGCTTTGATTCCACTGTTTTTCTCTCTTGTTGGTGTACACCTTGCCTGTGCCTTACCATCTCTTCCTTTAAGATCACCCATTGTTTCGTTAAGGCCAAACACTTGGGGCAGAATTTTCTCAAAAATAGGCAAAGTGGGGGTCCCATAACGTTACGCTGTCAGCTCATGCTCTGATTAAGCCTGGCCTGCCAGCAACTTTGTTTTTAAAACAACGGGATACAAAAAATAAAAATAGAACACCGCCCCACCTGCATGCCTCTGGCGGGTTCGACTCGCCAGGTGCACATCCTGAGGGACCTGTCGTGAAGCACATGGGTGTGATTGGGCAATCTAACGGTAGGGGACTATCAGGTGTAAAGGTCTGATAGTTATATTTAAATGTATTCAAAGGGCATCACGGTGGCACAGTGGTTAGCACAGCTGCCTCACGGCGCTGAGGCCCCAAGTTCAATCCCGGTTCCGGATCACTGTCCGTGTGGAGTTTGCACATTCTCCCCGTGTTTGCGTGGGTTTCGTCCCCACAATCCAAAGATGTGCAGGGTAGGTGGATTGGTCACGCTAAATTGCACCTTAATTGGAAAAAATGAATTGGATACTCTAAATTTTAAAAAAATGTATTCAAAGAGTTAGGTTACACCTTTACCTGGCAAAACATCCAAGTCATTTAACAAGAGTGTTATCAATGAAAAGAATAATCACAACTTGCCACAGAAGGAGATATCAGGACAGATGGCTAACAGGTTGGTCAAAGGAGACAGAGACAGAAAGATTTGGTGATGGAGCACGTGATTAAGAGCTGCCAGTAAATGGCAGAAGAGGCAGAAGAAAATGGCACGATGGTTGCAATTGATGAGGCTGTGATAGTCTGATGTATAATGTATTTTGGGCATTAAAGTTATTACAAATTCTGACTGAACAACAATTTATTATGCTTTCGCAACTACTACTGGGCGGACAATACAGCTATGATTAGGAAGTGGACGATGGGGGGGGTGCGTCATGTAAAGGTACTAGTCTGGGAGCTTAGATAACGGCTCCTTTGCCGTTCTCGCCGACCCATTACTCCACAAGTTCGGTGACACTGCGGATCTGGGGACAGTGGAGGAGATATAAGAAGGTGGAGGGAGCGTCGGTCTGGACCCCGATATGTAAATACCACAGGTTTGTCCCGGGTAGGATGGATGGTGGGTTCCAGAGCTGGCAGAGGGCAGGCATCAGAAGGATGGGAGATCTGTTCAAAGATAGAAGCTTTCCCAGTTTGAAGGCGCTAGAGGACAAATTTAATCTGGGAATGTGTGTGGGAATTTACTGTTCATTTTCTGCAGTCTCACTGATTCATTTTCTCTCAGGTAATGTTGACAATAACGAGGACATTGGCAGGAGACTACAGCAGATCGGTGACCAACTGAATAACAATTATCACCATAATGCGCAATTTATCGAGCGGGCTCTCCTCGCCATCAACGAATTTGTAAGTTTAAAAGTTTATGTCTGTGCCAAAGCTCTGTCCATGTCCATAGATCTTTTTGAATTGAACATTTAAATCCAAACAAGGGAATTAAGGGGAGTCAGCGTAGTGGTATAAAAGTAAACGCATTTTACAATCATTAACGGAAAAACAAAGTCCATAAAGAATTTCAAAACCTGCAAGGAGGAGCTGGATTTTATACTTTTAAGCTGTTCCTGATTTGTTTCCTCCAGTCTGTGGGTGGCCATTTATTAACTACAGTCGAATATCCTTTATCCGTACCAAACACATCCAAAAACTGACCTTTTTTTTAATGGACCCTAACGTGAGCCAACACGAACCTCAATGAACTTTTGTGTGGGAGCTCTGTTACCCGAGCTGACAAAATAAAATATAAAATAAAAGACAAACTTATGAAACAAAAACCAGTGTTGATGAGGCAAATGAAGCTGGAAGGACTATTCAAGAAAGCATCCCAGAAGAGTGTATCGACACCTCTGAACCCTGTAGCTATATCACATCTGAAAACCGAAAATATATGAAGACCAAAATGCAATTGCCCCAAGGGTTTTGGATAAGGGTTTCTGTATTAGTAGCACTCCTTAATTTCCCCCATGGATTGGCCACACATGGATTGGTTGACAGGGCTTTTTCCTCTGGTTAATCTGTGGCAACAAAGATATCTCAACTATGTTTTACAAACAGAAAATAACTAAGTTACAGAATAACCAAACGCTGTGACTCCTACTCGACCAAGCTGTATCAGAAATTACAGCTGTGCTTGATGGTAAAATCCGAACTAGTGGAAACAAATGTAATTTACTCAAACTGGTTATCGGATTTTCCAGTCCAGCCCAGAAATTCCTGCTCCAAGTCAACAGACCGTTTGCTGGTCTGTGCAATTCTCCCTCCCACCTGCAATGATTCCTGTGGTGAGTGGGACTGGAAAATCCCTAGTGCTGGTAGTGAATACGGAGAATTTGGTGTGTCAATCGCTGGCACCGGGTTTCTTTGTTATACACCATTTCTGTCTGGACAAACTCTAATTGAAAGCTTGTAACCACTCTTCTCAAAAACCATCAGCTCATTTATTTTTGCCTCAAGTTTGTGCACATGAAAAATGGGGAAAAGAGATATATCAGCCTTCAATTCTCCTTCCAATTGACTTGATTGATTCTGACAACTTGAATTCGTTCCTTCCACCCTCCAGTTTCATGAAAAAAGTTGCTGTTTTTTGTGACACCCTGATCCAGTTGAAAAACTGTCAGTGGGCATGTATATACACCAGATATTGTTGAGTACATGATGGTCAGGGGAATGAAGTTTGTATATACTTAATAGAACTGAACTCAATTTAACACACTAACACTTCCTGTATCCTTGTATTGTGACAGGGTCATCGAGAAAGCATTGTATTTATGGCCAACTTGGTGAGGAATCTGCTTGCAGTGGCTGGGATTCCAGTTGTTCGACTTCAGCCACAGAGACCTCGATCAGTCTGGAGGATCATGATCAGAATGGGAATAGTGATTCTGGAAGAATTGCTTGATACATAAAAGTTTCAACTATCCAGTATTGCTCTGCCTTTACTTGTGAAAACAGATGAACAGTTATGAATAATGCATTTCGGGTCACTTGATCATTTGTAATTAAGTTGCAGTGTTCGCATCCTTGTTGGTTACGCGAGTTAAACACCAAGTTCTGATTATCCAGAAAATTTGAGAGTGACGTTTATGGTGAATTAGACTGGCACTCGTGTTTTTTGAAGTAGGGTATGCCATAATTCATTACGTTATTAAATCTGTGAGTACTGCCGCAATGTGATATTTGGTTGGTCAGCCAGTCGGTATTTTCTTTCTTATTGTGGATTTACTGCATTTTGCTTTGTTTGCACATAAGAACAATACAAATTAGTGGCAGGATCGGCCCCTCAAGCTTTCTCTGCCATTCAGTAAGATCATGTAAAAATTACTTCACTATTTATCTGCTTCTGCAGTGTCAGACAGCTTGTAAATACAGTTAACAGTGAGTTAACAGCACCAGACCTGTCTTCATTCCTTATTAGGAGAGTTGTGTCCTGTGGTTACTTATAATATTCAGGAACCTTCAAAACCAGTCAGATTTATGCAAGATTTGAGTGGAGATGCAGTTTATTTCTGATTGAATTATGGCTGCTGCTACCCTATCTGAATATACACCATGTAGGTTAATACAAGGCAATCTGCTTAATGCACAGGACCAAGGGGTTCAGGAGATACCTTCTGAGCAGAGACTGATTGGGATTGTCCTGTTTAATTCATCCTTTACACTTTCCTGTTGCAAATCTAGCTATTGTTTGATTATATTGACTTTCAAAAGTTTGTGTTGAACTTAATGCAATTTTCACAATATTCTCAAGTTACAAAAGGAGATGAAAATAGTTGCTGCACTTTAATGATTTGCTCAGTATAAATGGAGAGTACAGTTGCTGGAATCACACAGGTTTAAGACTGTAATAAAAAGGACCAACAACGTGGGGAAGGGAAACAAACCATTGATTGAAAAATTCATTATTTTTAATGAATGTCTAGGCCGGGGAGTGTTTCAACAGTTGCATTCACACCATGGCTACAGCATCAATGCACTGTGGTTTTATTTCACACCAATGCTGTAATTGTCGTATAAAGTGCATGGACCAAACCAACATTAAAAGCTGAAGGAAACTCGGTCTCTCCCAGTCCGCTAAAATTCTGCAGTTCAGTCAATTAATTTATTCTGTTTACCTTTTTTGATTTAGATCGTAGAAGTTGATGCATTTGTAATAGTTCAAGAGAGTATTTAATTTGTTTTACTATAGATCCTCTTAAATTTATGATTAATGGCATAGTTTCAAACTATTTTTTTAAATTAATAAACCCTTTACATTGAAATAATTGTGGCAGCTCTTTATTTCTCCTGGGATAGCAGGTCGGAACGATTGACAATGCCAAACATGTGTCAATGCAATAACTATGATGTGGAGATGCCGGCGTTGGACTGGGATGAGCACAGTAAGAAGTCTTACAACACCAGGTTTGTTTCGAATCACTAGTGAAGTGGTAAATAACTTATTCACACCAAAGAGTTGAGTCAAGTCAATTTATTGGCAAAAGCTTTTGGGAGAAAGCCAGGCACTCCGCAGTGCTCGTGGTCACCTTCTCAATTGTACAACAGCAGTTAGCCTCTTTTATACATGTACACTTGGTTAGTTCCTAATTAGCTTGGGAGGTTACATACACGACCAATTAGGCCCCCCTAGCACCAATTAGCTTCCAATCACATTCCTCTGAAACCATCCGTTATCTGCGATAAATAACTCCTTGTCCACAATTACAAGGATAACAGGTGTCTCAATAGTTAACGGTCCGATTGTCAGAAACAGAATGACTCAGCAATTAATCGGAACGTGGCAGGAGTCAGTAGGTCAGTTAGAGAACGATTCGCCAGTAACCGTATACTTATCAGGTCATTGAAGAATTAGATTGCCGTGGTGCCGTGGTGAGTAAGCTAGTATAGAATGACTCAGCAGTCCACACTATTTCAGGCATAAGCTAATAATTAAACATAATAAAATAGAGAGATTCTTAATGAATAAATGAATAACCTCTAATGTAAATTTCCCTTAACACTAGCTTTCGGAGCACTGCTCCTTCCTCAGGTGAATTCACCTGAGGAAGGAGCAGTGCTCCGAAAGCTAGTGATTCGAAACAAATCTGTTGGACTTTAACCTGGTGTTGTAAGACATCTTACAATGCAATAACTAACATTAAAGTGAGTGAAGCGAGGAAACCTTTTTTTAAAAAAAAAATTTTATTGAGGCATTTATATTATAAATTTATAAATGATTGCCACCTCCGGGCAAACCCTAGCATCGAGCCCCTCAGAGCGAACTTAATCTACTCAAGCCTGAGAAATGCAGCCGTGTCACTAACCCACTCCCCCGTCTTTGGGGGTTCAGAGTCCCTCCATGCTAGCAAGATCTGTCTCCGGGCTACCAGGGAGGCAAAGGCCTCTTTTTGCCTCTTCCGCCCTCTGGATTCCCAGGTCTTCTGCCACTCCAAAAGTTGTCCCCTCTGGACTCGGGACCATCCTTACCTTCAGTACCTCTGACATTGACAAATCCCTGCCAGAATCCCCCAAGCTTCGGACATACCCAAAACATGTGGACATGATTCGCGGGCCCACCCGCACTCCGCTCACAACTATGCTCTACCCCTTCAAAAAACCTGCTCATCCGGGCCACAGTCATATGTGCCCTGTGGACCACCTTAAATTGTATAAGGCTAAACCTGGCACATAATGAGGACACATTGACTCACCTCAGGGCGTCCTCCCATAACCCAACTCTCAACACAACTCTTCCTCCCACTTCCGCTTCACCTCCCCTATCAGGGCTCCCTCCCAGTCCATCAGCTCTTTGTAGATTTCCGATTCCTTCCCCCCTCTCACTTCCCCTTTTTACACTACCTTATCTTGTAGCCCCTGGAGCGGTAGGTGCTGAAAGGTCGATACCTGCTTCCGCACCTGCAAATAACGATCACATTCCCACCGGGCAGCTCAAACTCTTTCTCCAGCTCGTCCAAGTACGGAAAGCCCCTGTCCATAAACAAATCCCCAAACTGCTCGATTCCCGTCCGCTGCTACCCCCGAAACCCCTATCCAGCCCCTCCCGGAGCAAGCCGGTGGTTGCCACATATCGGAGCCCACACCAACGCCCCCTCCAGCCCCATGTGCTGTCGCCACTGTCCCCACATCCTCAGGGCCACCACCACTACCAGGCTTGTTGAGTACCTGGCTGGAGAGAATGGCAGAGGCGCCGTTAACAGTGCTCCCAAACTCATGCCCTTGCAAGAGGCTGCCTCCATCCGCTCCCACACCGACCCTTCCCCACTACCCATTTCCTGACCATCGCTATATTCGCCGCCCAGTAGGAATTTATAAAGTCCGGGAGAGCTAGCCCCCCACCCCCTCCCGACTCTGCTCATGCAACACCTTCTTCACCTGTGGGGCTTTGCCTGCCCACACAAACCCTGAGATCACCACATTCACTTTCCTGAAAAACGCCTTGGGAATGAAGATTTGGAGGCTCTGAACTACAAACAAGAACCTCGGGAGCACCGTCATCTTCACCGCCTGAATGGCATCTCCACCAGTCTCTTCTCCTGCCCCCTCGCCTGAATTGGAAAGACCTCACTCTTCCCCATGTTCAATTTATACCTTGAAACCCGGCCGAATTCCTCTAAGATCCCCATAATCTCCCCAATACCACCCAACGGGTCCAAAATGTATAGTAACAAACCATCCGCGTGAAGCGAGACCCTGTGTTCCACCCCCCACCCCCCCCCCCCCCCCATACTATCCCCTGGCAGTCCCTCAACGCTCTCAGTGCCATTGCCAATGGCTCCATAGCCAGGGTAAAGAGTAGTGGGGAAAGTGGACATCCCTGACTTGACGCCGGTGCAGCCTAAAATAGTCCGAGCTCATTCGGTTCGGTTCGTTCGCACACTCGCCACCAGTGCCTGGTACAGCAACCGAACCCAATCCACAAAACCCTTCCCAAAACCTACCAAAAATAGTCCCAGTCCACCCAATTGAAGGCCTTTTCCATGTCCATAAGACCATAAGACATAGGAGCAGAATTAGGCCACTCGGCCCATCGAGTCTGCTCCGTCAATCAAACATGGCTGATATTTTTCTCATCCCCATTCTCTTCCTGATCCCCTTATGGATCAAAAACCTATCTATCTCTGTTTTAAAGACACTCAGTGATTTGGCCTCCACAGCCTTCTACGGCAAAGAGTTCCACAGATTCACCACCCTCTGGCTGAAGAAATTCCTCCTCATCTCTGTTTTAAAGGATCGTCCCTTTAGTCTGAGATTGTGTCCTCTGGATCTAGATTTTCCTGCAAATGGAAACATTCTCTCCACGTCCACTCTATCCAGGCCACGCAGTTTCCTGTAAGTTTCAATAAGATCCCCCCTCATCCTTCTAAACTCCAACGAGTACAGACCCAGAGCCCTCAACCATTCCTCATATGACAAGCTCTTCATTCCAGGGATCATTCTTGTGAACCTCCTCTGACCCTTTCCAAGCACATCCTTCCTTAGATATGGGGCCCAAAATGGTGCCCAGATAAGGTGTCCATGGCGACCACCACCTCCACCTATCGGGTCCCTTGGGGAGCATCATTATCATATTCAATAATCTCCTGATATTAGTCGCCAGATGCCTCCCCTTCACAAACCCCGTCTGGTCCTCCCCTATCACCCCTGGCACGCAGTCCTCAATTCTCGAGGCCAAGATCTTGGCCAATGACCTGCCATCCACATTCAACAGTGAGATTGGCCCATACGACCCACACTGCTCCAGATCTTTATCCCGCTTCAAAATCAAGGAGATCGAGGCCTGCAATAGCGTTGGAAGGAGCACCCCCCCCCCCCACCCACCCCCGCTCCCTAGCCTCACCAACAAGGGCCCCAGGACCCCCAAAATTCTTTTATAGAACCGTGAAGAGAGAAAACTTTACAAGGCATTTTACCCAGGCTAATAAAATTCAAATGCAAGGCAACAGCAAAAACCATGAGTGAATAAGGAAGTATGATCTCAGGCTGGGTATGTAGTGGTTGCTGTTAATTGGAAATTACAGAAAATTGAGTACACAGCACATCAAAACAAGGCACAGAATCAGGACAGCCCAATCTTTCGTTCATCTGCTGGGAAGATTCTCCAGAGAACAGAGCTCAAAATAACTGAGCTGCATCATGCCTCAATGTTCTCAAAAGCAAATTGCCATCTGCCCCAATTTCTGACAACCAACTGAACCACATCTCAGAACAGCACAATTATTAAAATGAAAGGATAAATACGGATCCAGATCCAGTCCCGAAAGGCCACACTTGGAGTATAGTGTTCAATTCTGGTCGCCACACTACCAGAAGGATGTGGAGGCTTTAGAGAGGGTGCAGAAGAGATTTACCAGAATGTTGCCTGGTATGGAGGGCATAAGCTATGAGGAGCGATTGAATAAACTCGGTTTGTTCTCACTGGAACAAAGGAGGTTGAGGGGCGACCTCATAGAGGTCTACAAAATTATGAGGGGCATAGACAGAGTGGATAGTCAGAGGCTTTTCCCCAGGGTAGAGGGGTCAATTACTAGGGGGCATAGGTTTAAGGTGAGAGGGGCAAAGTTTAGAGTAGATGTACGAGGCAAGTTTTTTACGCAGAGGGTAGTGGGTGCCTGGAACTCGCTACCGGAGGAGGTAGTGGAGGCAGGGACGATAGGGACATTTAAGGGGCATCTTGACAAATATATGAATAGGATGGGAATAGAAGGATACGGACCCAGGAAGTGTAGAAGATTGTAGTTTAGTCGGGCAGTATGGTCGGCACGGGCTTGGAGGGCCGAAGGGCCTGTTCCTGTGCTGTACATTTCTTTGTTCTTTGACGTGCTTGATAGGTGAATTGGACATTCTGAATTCTCCCTCAGTGTATCCGAACAGTCACCGGAGTGTGGCAACTAGGGGATTCTCACAGCAACTTCATTGCAGTGTTAATGTAAGCCTATTTGTGACACTAATAAAGATTATTATTATTAGAATAAAGTCTCTAAACCACATTTACAAAATTCCAATTATAATATTAATGTAATTCTTAATAAACTGGTTAAAATTGCAGCATGTTAAGGCACAGAAAAAGACCATTTGGCTGATCAAATCTATGGAGGATTTTTTTTCCTGCTTAAACTAACTAATCTAATCTTTAATTCTTCATCATAGGATTCCATAGCATCTACAGCACAGAAAAAGGCCATTCAACCCAATCATTTCCTGTCATTAAAGTGCCACTTAAGCCTTCGCCCATCTTATCTCACCTAAATCTGTCTTTGTAACCCTCTATTCCCTTCTCCCTCATGTGCCTGGTGAGCTTCCTCCTAAATATATCTTTACTATTTACTTCAACCATTCCCAATGGTAGCGAGTTCCATGTTCTTAATGCTCTCTGGGAAAGTGGCTTCTTCTGAATTCCCCTGAGGATTGCTTGGCCTTTAGTTAATTCTGCTCTTCCACACAAGAGGAAACATTCTTTCTGTCAAAACCATCTGTCATTTTACAGATCTCTATTAGGTCACCCCTCAGCCTCCTTTGTCCACAAGAATAGAGACCCAGCCTGTTTATCCTTTTGTGATGCACATACCCATGCATTTCTGATACTATCCTTGTGTAGCGCACAAAGACTCCGAGAGACGAATAGAGTGAAGTCGATGAGGCTTTATTAAGCGTGACTGTTCCCCCGCAGTTCAGTAGTAGACTGCCTGGGGGGGAGGACTCCTGGTTCTTATACTCCGCCTTCGGGGCGGAGCTAGAGGTCAACGGCCAACCAGGACCCGGGATCTGTCAGCCAATGACATCACGGCTTCACAGTCCCACATGACCCCTAATGCATACTACCACACCTTGTAACGTTTCTGTACCCTCTTCAGTGCCTCTACATCTTGGGCACGATTTAACAGAACAATTTCTAAGTGTCATTTTGAGTGGGTTTGGCGGGGTGTTTCTCGCCGGCTTTTTCAGTGAGATCCACACCGGTATTTAGCCACACGTAGGGCGGGATTCTCGGTGTCGGAGGCGGCCCGCCAGCAAAGTCCCGCCATTGTCAGCGGGATTTCCTCATTGCCGGCAAACCCAAGCAGGGAGTGCGCTGGCGGTGGGACTAGAATATCCCGCCAGTGTGAACAGCCGGTAATTCTGCCTGCAGTCATTTTTCTGGGCCTTGTGGAGTCTCTCCCCAGTCTAGCCCACACTTAATTGTTTTCAGTTGTGGGGAGCTGAAGTTACCGGCGAGACCGACTCCTCAGAGAACAGGGCGCCATTTTGAAAGGGTGCCCCGATCTCCAAGTGAGCTTCACGGCCCCACACACCCCTCACCCACGGGCACTGTCACCCACCCCACACACATGGCACTATCCCACACTCCCCCAAGTGAGGACTCCCGCTAAGCGGTCACTGGAGGCACCCCCATTGTTTACACATGTTCTCCTGTAGTTTGTTGCAGTCCCCCTCAGTATTGACTATCCTCCTACTGCTGCCCCGCCCCGACCCTCCCAACCTCCAATTTGGCAACATCCACAAATATAGAAATTGTGGGTGCGATTTAATAGCCAGGCTTTGCCCTAAAAGCAGCTCACCGTGGGGTAGCGTGGCTGATAAAAGCCAGGAGATCTCGCTCCTGTGATCTACCTGGCTCGCAACACCTTGTGAGCTCTAACGCGATCTGCAAGACTTTGGAATGTGAATGTCGCCCATTGTGGGCAAGGTCACTTTTTAGCAAATCTGTATATTATAGCGAGACAGCTAGTCTCACTTTAATGTGCAGATTCCTGAGTTACCCGAGGAGTGGGATCAATCTCCCTCGCATCTGAGACCTTGGGCGAGTGCTGTTCAGTACTGGTCTCCAGAAATGGGGACCAGATGGAACCGTACTCGTGGGGGTCTCCCAGGGGATCGGAAGCCCCCAGGTGCAAGTCATTTGGGCAGGTGGCACTGCTGGTCTGGCACCCTGTCAGTGCCACGTAGGTGCCAGCCTGGCACTGCCAAGGTGCCATTTTGTGCATTGGTGCAATCAGGCCGGGGGTGTCCTGCGTGTGTGTTAGAGGAGGTGCAGAGGATGCTCCCATAGTGCGCTGAGGCTGGGGGGAGGGTTTGGGGTCGCTTCGGGAGCCTCGGAAATCCGGGTGCCATTTTTAAATGGTGTCCCGATCTCTCGCTATACAGAGGAGTTCCAGTGAGTGGAGCTCCTCAGCGCACAAAACAAGGCTATTTGTGGCCTCAGCCGCACGTTCTCTTTTGAGGTCCCTCATCAAATGCGAGTCGCGTTTTATAGCCTTGTGTTTCTCCGTGCTTGAGCACCGGGAAACATGCGGCTAACCGCGTTCGTTATGGGACTTCGTTCCATTCAGTTAAATCGTGCCTATGCTTTTCGATTCCAAAGTCAAAATGGTTGATGTAAATTATAAACAGTAGCAGTTTCGGCATTGAACCACGTGGACGAAGGGTGATGGCATCTCGCTAGACTAGTAATCCAGAGGCCCAGGTGATTTCTCTGGGGGTGATGGATTCAAATCTTACTGTGGTGGTATGTATTAGGGGTAATACGGTACACCATGAATGCCAAGGAGCTATTGGAGGACAGATGCTGGGTCCCGATTGGATCTGCTGCCTACTGGGCTCCACCCAGATAGGCAGGGTATAAGAACCCGGTTTACCCCCCACAGCTGCATTCTGTGACTGAGCTGCTGGGGAACAAGTCTGCTCAATAAAGCCTCGATTGAAGTTCTCTACGTCTCGCCTTGTATGTGATCGATGGTGCTACAATTTATTGAGCAGACTTAAAAAGGAATATGGAGCTCCGGATCGCCCCGGAGTGCCTGCGAATCGGCCCCCAAGCAGCTAACGCAACATCGGCGTTTAAACACTGGCTGGCCTGCTTTGAGGGGTACCTCCGAACGGCCCCCGGCAGACCAACGGAAGACCAGAAGATGCAGGTCCTGCATTCCAGAGTGAGTCCCGAAATCTACGCACTCATCGAGGACGCAGAAGAATTCCCAGCGGCGATCAACTTGCTGAAACAGACCTACATTAGGCCCGTCGACCAGGTCTACGCACGCTACCAGCTCGCGACGAGACGACAAATCCCCGGGGAATCGCTGGACGAATTCTTCAATGCGCTGACGATCCTGGGAAGAAACTGCGACTGCCCAGCGGTAACGGCGAATGAACATACGGACATCCTGATCAGAGACGCTTACGTAGCAGGTTTGGCATCGTCGCAAATTCGCCAGAGACTTTTAGAGAAAGACTCTCTCGGACTCACAGAGGCACGGGCCCTTGCAGCCTCCCTCGACGTGGCCTCCCAAAACGCCCGTGCCTATGCCCCCGACCGCACTACAGCCCCATGGGCTCCGTGGACCCCCACCGCGACCGACCCCCCAGCACCCCCCACCCCTCCGCAAGCGTGCGCGGCCAGAATCCCAGACCACCTGGGGGGGGCCCCGCTGCTACTTTTGCGGGCAGCCGAAACACCCCCGCCAGCGCTGCCCGGCCCACTCGGCCACCTGTAAAAGCTGCGGCAAAAAGGGGCACTACGCAGCGGTGTACCAGTCCTGTGGGGTCGCCGCTATCTCCGGGGAACAAACGGGACCACGGGCTCACCCCCCCCCAGCGACCCACGGGCGACCAACGGGTGCCAACATTTTGGACCGCGGACACCACGAGGGGGGGACGGGCGCCGCCATCTTCCTACCCACGGGCCGCCTGCGACCCATGGGAGCGGCCATTTTGTCCGCCCCCCGGCCACGTGCGACCCATGGGAGCGGCCATTTTGTCCACCCCCCGGCCACGTGCGACCCATGGGAGCGGCCATTTTGTCCACCCCCGGCAGCGTGCGATCCATGGACGCCGCCATAAGAACATAAGAACATAAGAACTAGGAGCAGGAGTAGGCCATCTGGCCCCTCGAGCCTGCTCCACCATTCAATGAGATCATGGCTGATCTTTTGTGGACTCAGCTCCACTTTCCGGCCCGAACACCATACCCCTTAATCCCTTTATTCTTCAAAAAACTATCTATCTTTATCTTAAAAGATTTATCAGCCATCTTGGCTGACAGGCAAGGACCCCAGCGTCGACGGCTCCACACTGCCTGAAGACAACGATCTGATGCACCAACCACGTTTGGCATCGGTGACCCTCGACCAGTCGCGGCCCCGGACGCTCTAGACGACAACGACAAAGGTTCTGGTGAACGGGCACGAGACGCTGTGTTTGACCGACCCGGGGAGCACGGAGAGTTTTATTCATCCGGACACGGTAAGACGCTGTTCCCTGGTAATTCGGCCAAGCACACAAAACATTTTCCTGGCGGCGGGGTCCCACTCCGTTGAAATCAAAGGGTTCTGCATCGCAAACCTAACGGTGCAGGGGAGAGAGTTCAAAAATTACCGGCTGTAGGTCCTCCCCCATCTCTGCACTCTCCTGGGGTTGGACTTCCAATGCAACTGTTGGGAATTTGTACTGAGTATTGTATAAGTATAGGTAACTTGTCCTAGATATGATATAACCTAGATAACCTAGACAAGGCATGAAGAATCATAGGGTTTAGTGAAATAATAAAGTAGAGTTAGGTGAGCAATGAAATGAATGTGTGACCTATGTAACCTGATGTAATTTAGAATAACCCTGTGTGAAGTAACATAATCAAACACAGCATAGACAACCTAAGGTAATCAAGTATAGTTGATATAATCAAAGCAGAAGACCCAGAAAAGTAGCTTAGCAATTACTAATTAATAAAAGCAACTACTAATCACTTGGGAATACAGTGAATACTGCTTCGTGACTTACTTTAATAATAAACCATAATAAAACAGAATAAAGAAAGCAGATGTTTCCTATACATTCGGCCTAAGTCAGCTAAACCACGATTGTTGCACAAGCAAAAAAGTATAGATAAGAGCAGGAGTTATAACCACTATGGTTTAAAAGACAGAGAGAGGAAAAAGGAAGCGACCAATCGTGACTAAAACAGATAAAAGGCATCTAAAAATAATAGTGGCCAAAAGCGAGGTCCGGCTGTAAAGTAAGATAAGGAAGATGAGAACCTTGAGATATGGAACTGAAATGTACATAAAAAGCCTGTAAGCCTGAGGGTTCTTCGGATTGTTCCGGACATCCCGATTTTATTCTCTTGTACTAGCTGAATAAAATCCACTGCTTGGAAGATCGCTGTTCAGACTCTCTGATTTACTCGATAAACACGAATTGTCGTCTTGGGGAACCACGACAGAATTGGCGCTGCGAGCAGGGTTGGAGAGAGATCGCCCAGAAAAACATCTGGAAGGAGCGGCGGAGACGGAGGTCCGACCGGGGCTGGACATCCCAAAGCCGGCATTCTGACAGCAAGGTGAGCAAATTTATATTGCATGTAAATCCTTGTTGTCGGAAAAGGGATCTCGAGGCCCGGCGTACCCGGCTCTTTGCTGGTCCTGGATCTCCCCAAACCCAAAAGATATCCTGCAAAGGTGAAGCTAAATTGTGTAAAGTACATTGGGAGACTGAGCCTGATCTGAAGAGTGGAGCATTGCATGCAAACGCGCGCTGAGAATACTGTATTGTCTGTGAATGGGTAAAAAGTGAGACGGGAAAAAAGACCGAACGCTAAATTGATGCAATTAGGTTAAGTCAAGCGGTTTGGAGCGGGTTTTTCAGGTCACGACTTGCCCGGAAGAGAGTAAGTGTGGAAGAATCTGCCAGTCCAAACCTACCCAGGACCTCGGGAAACGGACGTCAACCGAGAGGGAGAGAGATCAGTGAGAGATCGCTCTCTGACCTAATACGGTAATTAAAAGCACATTACACTGACACGACCACCTAGTGGTGAGATTGATATAACAGGCTGAGAAGAAAAATCAGGGGATTAAAAATTAACAAAAAACAGAAGCAACCCTGGAGTGGGAAAAGATTACACATGTAACTAATTTAGAAGAGATAAAAGATGAGTGGCCGTATGTGAACTGGGAAGAAATAACAGACAGAAATTGGATAGACGAGATAGAATTAGAAACTCTAGAGAAATTAATAAAGGAATCTGACCGGTACAGGGTTTCTGTACAAATAGACAAACAAGTGAGAACATACTACCCCATAGCCCGGGAGAGGAAGATAGTACCGGGACAGGGGACTACTGGGAAGTGGATATCGGAACCCAGGTTAGAGTTACAGATATTGACAAAGGAAACCCAAGAGAAAGGTAAACAGGGGACTAAACAAGGGAAAATAATACAGCAAGTAATCATCACTGTGATACCTAACTCTGACGAATTGAGTGATAAAGATTGTGACAATAACCCAAAAAGACGAATAATGGAACACAAGTTTAGAACACCAGTGGAGAAATTAGGGGAGAAGTTCCCAGCCCTTAGGGGAGATATAGAACACGTTTCTAAAAAATGGGCCAAAAGGACAAGTAAGACCAATACACAGTGGCCGGAGGAAGGCACATGGGATGTAGAGAGGTGTGAGGACCAGAAAGGAATGATAAAGAATTATAAGATTAAGGATAAATCGAGCAAAAGAAGGGAGAAGCGAGAAAAGGAGTTAGAGATACTAGCGCTATTTGAACAAGAGGGGAAAGAGAAAAGAAGGGCATGGAGGGGAGACAGGAGGCAGATGCCAGTACAATTTCGGGAAAAAGCAGAATTGGAAGATCCAAACGAAGCCCCGCCCCCATATTTAGGGGAACAGAGCTCCAAGGGACTGTACCCAGTTATATCAGGTACAATGAACTTTGAGGGAGAATATAACATGGAACCAATGACAAAGGATGAATGGAAAGAAAGGGAGAGAGAAAAGAGACAAGATATAGAAGAAGCGGCAAGGAAAGTAGAAGAGGATTTGGATGAGCTGAGTCAAAAAAGAAAGGAATTGACAGAAGAAGTAAATATGGTAGAACTTTTGGAATGGGCAAAGAAGACAATGAAAGAGGATAAGGAAAGAGAAAGGAAAGGAAAGAATGTTAGAGATGGAGGCAAGTGGAGGACAGAAGAAGATCTCTCCAAGTATGGGAGTGAGGCGGCACAGGAAAAAATAGAAGGAAAAAGAGTAGGATGGAACAGAGAGGAGAAAGAAAGAGAAGAGATAGGCTGGGAAGCACCCGAAGGGACAAATAGACAAAGATTGGAAAAACCATGGACATGGAAACACCCAGAGAGGTACCCGGAGAAAAGTAGAACAAAGGGAAAGATGGAAGAAGAGACAGAAGCAAGTAGTGAAGATGAAGGAGGACAATCAGTGTTAGGGGGACGAAGAAAGTCAATGCGGAAAAAACACAAACCTGTGAAGTTTCCAGCTGAGGATAGGAGAGAAAAGAGCGTGTTCCCGGTGATTCTGAAGGGTGGCAGACTGCAGTATATCCCTTGGTCAGGACAGGATCTGCCTAGTTTAATTAATGAATTACCTAATATTTTGGATGGAGCTGGAAGGTGGATTGGACAGTTGGAGGCGGGAATGATGGGGAAAAGGATGGCACTGGGTGACATCAAAGCTCTCTTGACAAAGGTGCTAGGAATGGACCAAATGGCAGAGATAATGAGACGTGCAGGTATCCCGATGGCAGCTTATGACCCAGACGTAGATGGGACACCCATGGACCCGTATCGCCAAGACATATGGCAGGCATTGCGGGATACATACCCCAACCGAATGGATGTAAAAACCCTAAAGGGGGAGCCATTGGGTGAGGAGGAGAATGCGGCTGTGTATGTGGAAAAACAATTAAGAAGATGGAGAAGGGACACGGAAAGGGACATTCTAATAGACCCACTGACCAATGCCATGTTTCGGGCTACAGTACTGGAGGGCTTGCCAGTTCCAGCTAAAACAAGACTGGAGGAGGTAGTGGGCTTGGACTCAAAAAGTTACCGAGAGTTTGTTGATTATGTTGCCCATGCAGTGGAGAGATATCACAAAGATGAAAAGAATGCAGATAAACAGTTGAAGGAGATACAACGTAAACTCCTTCAGGCACAGTTGGAGGAGATCAAAAACAAGGATAAGATAAAGGCAAAAGAGGATCTCGTACCCAGAAAGATAGCACCGGTGGTGGTGGAACAAAAATTGGAGGAACAACCAGCACCAATAATATTAGGGGGGAGCGGAGATGGAGGCCAACCCATCGTAACCTATAACATTTCTGCCTTCCCACTGTCCATGAACCCAGAAGCTTGTGGCCTAAATTATCAAAACCCATACGCCCTGCAAGGTCAAAATGACTGGAATAGAAATGGGAAAGGACAAGGAGGTGGTAGGCCACCCTATCAGAATCAAAGAGGACAGGGACAGGTTAGTAATCAGGCTCCAAGACAGGGACCATTGCCTGGCCCTCCAGGTGTGTGTTGGGGTTGCGGGGAGGCAGGGCACATAAAAAGGAATTGTCCGCGAAATTCCTACAGGCAGGGAGAGAACCAGCGGCAGACAAGCCAGCAAATGATCCAAGTGTCACCAAACAGCATCCCGACGTTTCAAGGGCCGGTAAATCATCAAATTTCCCCATAGGGAGGCCCAGAGAACCCCAAAATGGTAGGACAGTACGTACAAATAACAGAAACCGCAGAGCAAGAACCTATAGTTAACGTTAGAGTAGGAGGGATCGAGGTCCCCATGATGATAGACACCGGCGCCACATGTACGTGCATACAAACGAAATATGCGGATCACTTACCATTGTCAAACCAGTTTATAAAAACTGTGGGGTTCTCGGGAAAAGTAACATTAGCTCGAATGACGACGCCGGTGCCTGTTACCATTGGAAACAAGACTACCCATGTACCTGTTTTAATATATGATAAAACTCCTTTAAATCTATTGGGAAGGGATGCAATCCTAGGTTTGGGACTAAAATTAGAATGTACAGAACAGGGAATTGATTTGATGGGAATATATCCACTTGAGATACCAGGAGATGAGAGGGTTAATGTATATTGGTTGGGAGATATAGAAGAACAAGTTAAAAGAGAAATATGGGAAATTTGGGGAAAACTTATAGACGCCAGGATACCACAAGCCAAATGGCCAAGAACAGAATTACACAGTACAATGATATTTGATGAGAAGCAGGAACCTGAGATTCAGGAGAAATGGGAAAGCGAGGCAGGACAAAAACAGGAAATAGAGACGGGAAGTATTTTAATTGGACTAGAGGGAGCAGCCCTCACAATCGTTAGGAATAAATGGGTTGATAAATGGTTTTCTGTACCTAGATCAGAGCCACATGTCACATTGAAAGTGAATCCGCAATATAGATCAAAAGACCTAGGGCCAATGGTGTTGAAAGCACAAGACTTAGAATTTGTTCAGACAGACAATGAAAATATTTGGACGTCTAGTGACGGACAAATGACGAAGATAGTTTTGGATGTTAAGTTGCTTGGGAAACCAAAGCAAGTAACAATAGGAGTGCAAAGTGAGAGACAGGAACTGGAATGGAGAGAGAGTTTAGAGAAGGATTTGAACTCCCTCCCACAGGAGTTGTGGTCCAGACAGGACACGGATGTGGGAAGGGTCAAAACTGCTAATCCAGTTGAAGTTAGATTAAAGACAGGACGCCAGGGGCCTTATAGGCCCCAATATCCAATCAAGACAGAAGCAATTGAGGGAATTAGAGGAACAATTAAGGGATTGATAGAAGCAGGGGTGTTAAAAGAGACCCGGAGCAGGTGTAATACACCGCTGCTACAGGTGAAGAAGGCGGACGGAGAAAAATGGAGATTGGTGCATGACCTCAGAGCAATTAATGAGGTAGTGGAAGATATGCCGGTAGAAGTTCCAAACCCTTACACCTTGTTGACAAATATACCACCTGAAAGTAAATGGTTTACTGTGATAGACCTATGTTCGGCATTTTTTAGTGTACCATTAGCTCAAGAAAGTCAGTATCTCTTTGCATTTACGTTCGAAGGGAAACAATACACATACAACAGGATGCCCCAAGGATTTAAACACTCTCCACATGTATTCAATCAGGTGTTGAAAGAAGATTTAACAGGAGTGCAGTTGGAGGGAACACTGATACAATATGTGGATGATTTGTTGTTATGCACAGAAACACAAGAACAATGCAGGAAGGATAGTTTAAAACTGTTAGAAAGACTAGCAGAAGGGGGCCACAAGGTGTCCAGGAAAAAGCTGCAGATGTGCCAGGAGAAAGTAGAATACCTGGGAAGAGACATATCAGCGGGACAAAAAGGGATAGCTTCTCAACAGATCGAAGCTGTATTAAAGATTCCGAAACCGCAGACAGTGGGCCAAATGATGACATTTTTGGGAATGACAGGATTCAGTTCAGAATGGGTGGAAAATTATGCAGAAAAGACACATGCACTACGAAAGGTGATGAAGGAGGCAGGTTGCGAAGAATTGAGAGCCAAGCTGAAATGGGATAACGATGCTTCAGACGCATTTGAGAAAATAAAGACAGAAATGGCACAAGCTCCAGCATTGGCTTTACCAACATATGACAAACCCTTTGACTTATTTGTGAGTAACAGGGAAGCCGGATTTGCTACAGCAGTGCTAACACAGGAAAATTGCAAGGGTAGACGAAGGCAGGC
The DNA here is from genome assembly GCF_047496885.1 of Scyliorhinus torazame. NCBI lineage: Eukaryota > Metazoa > Chordata > Chondrichthyes > Carcharhiniformes > Scyliorhinidae > Scyliorhinus > Scyliorhinus torazame. The sequence continues at coordinate 77,094,294 of NC_092723.1, forward strand.
TGTAGCATATTACAGCACCAGGCTAGACGACGTAGCAATGGGATATCCTCCGTGCTACCAAGGCCTGGCAGCAGCTTGGTGGGCGTATGAAAAAGCATCTACAGTCACAATGGGATATCCGATAAACATACATGTGTACCATAAGGTAGCTGAATTGATTGAGAAAGGAAAATTTGTTTTAACACCGGCTAGAATTCATCATTTTCAAATGTTGACCACTTTCCCGGACATTACGATAGTGAAGTGTAATAGGGCCAACCCAGCTGACTATATGCCACTACCACATGAGGGAGAGGAGCATGAGTGCGTAAGAGAGACCAGGGCATTTATGAAATTAAGGCAGGACTTGAAGGCAGAAAGCTTAAGCACCGAAGAGAAGAGGACGTTGTATGTGGATGGTTCATGTTGTAGGGATCATAAGGGAAATCATGCTGGCTATGCAGTAGTTGAACAAAAAGGGGAATCGTTTGAGGTAATAGAGGCGAAAGAATGTGAACAGCCATGTTCAGCCCAGTTAGCGGAGCTTGAAGCATTGACCAGAGCATGTGAGTTGGCAAACGGAGAAGCAGTGGAAATTTATACTGATTCGGCCTATGCCCATGGGGTCTGCCACCTGTTTGGGGCAATATGGAAACAGAGGGGATTCATGAAAAGTGGAGGAGGACCAATACACCACGAGGGTCAAATTAGGGCTTTAATAAAGGCCATGATGGGCCCAAGAGAATTAGCCATAATTAAGTGTCAGGCACACAAAAAGGGGACGGATAGCATCACACAGGGAAACATCAAAGCAGACCAGGCAGCTAAAGAAGCATCAGGATACATTGAGGCTACAATAGCCCCAGTAGAGATAGCAAGGCCACACCCAGGGCCAGGAGTGGGGAATATTGAACCTCAAATCACTTTAGAGGATGTGGCACAATTACAGGAGGAAGCCCCTGTAGCTGAAAAGACAATGTGGAAAGACAGAGGAGCGATACAAGGACAACATGATCAAGTGTGGAGAAATGGGGAGGGATTGGTCATAGCACCCACAACATTACTGACCGTACTAATCAGCGAAGCACATGGAGTGGACCATTGTGCCAGAGGAGAGGTGGCTAGGAAGATCAAGAAAGAAGGATTCTGGTCACCATACCTGCAAAACTCAATTGATTACATATTGAGTCAGTGTGAGGTGTGTGCTCAGAATAATATCAGGAAGGGCATTACTGCCCCAATAGGGCATATACCCATTCCCGAGGGACCATTTCAACATTTATGCATGGACTATGTAGATATGGGAAAGGTGGTGAGGGGGAAAAGATACATGCTAGTGATTATTGATCGATTCAGCAGATGGATTGAAGCAACACCATCCAAAGATCAAGGATCTGGAACTGTCATTAACTTCCTGTCAAGAGAACTTATCCCGAGATTTGGCATACCCATGCAATTAAGTTCCGATAATGGGTCTGCTTTTATAGGAAGGGCACTAAGGGAAACGCTCTCAGCACTCCGAATAAAGCAGAGGTTTGGATGTGTGTATCATCCGCAATCCCAAGGGATGGTGGAGAGAGCAAACGGGACCCTTAAGGCTAAAATCAGCAAAATTTGTAGTGACACAGGAAAAAATTGGATGGATGCTCTGCCATTAGCTTTAATGCAATACAGGTGTCAGGAGAACAGAATCACACATCTGAGCCCACATGAGATGATGACAGGAAGAGTAATGCCGGTACCAAAGATCAGGGGAGCAGGTGGCCCTGCGCTGGAATGTTTAGATCAGGACGCAAAAGAGTATGTGCGACAATTAACTATTATACATAGAACTATATTTGAACAGGAAAAAGCCAAAGAGGAAGAGAGCCCTGCAGCAGAACACCAGATCAGACCTGGAGATCGAGTATACATCAGGAAGTTCCGGAGACGTTGGAACGAGCCGAGAAGGGAAGGACCATTTGAAGTCACTAAAGTGTCTCCCACGGCGTTGCAAGTTGAAGGCAGCACACTGTGGTATCACTTGAACCATTGTACCAGAACGGTAACAGGGGTAGAAGAGAGAGGGGAGGTTGAGGACGGTGCCGGTGCGGATCAAAGTGGCAGTGAGGAAGACATAGAGCAAGACGAGGAGACTCGTGGGGAGGTAGAACAGAATCAAAATAGACCGGAAGGAGTAGATGATGATGAAAGTAGTCCTGTGCATGGGCTGGCTGATGGTACAAATGCCCAGCCTGAGCCTGTTAGTCAAGGTGCCGAGGAAGGTGAGAACAGGGAAGGGCCCTCATTCCCTACCTGGGACTTGGAAACTATTTCCTTTGAGGACTTCCTTGAACCATGACAACGGGAAATGGGGTACAGAGACCATAAGGGTGCGGATTCAGGGAAGTGGAGCATTAAGACAAGCAAGACGTAAGCGATCAGCTAGCACAGATACTGTATGGGAGAAAGCACAGACAAACGCCTGGTGGAAATGGGCTGCATATACTGGTAAGAAAAATAATGATGGGAATGACTGTGTGATATGTGCGGCAGACAGACCACGCACCCAGGTAGCTGATATACCATGGGGGTCAGGAGACTGTTGGACCATGATATTAAAATGGAAAAAAGAAATGTGTCGTCCATATAACACAATCCCACGTATCTATGTACACAAGAATCGAACTTACAAGTATGACGCAATAGATTGTTCAGCTGATTCATGTGAGAACCTTTGTAAGGGGACAATGCCGAGATGTCAAGTCGAGTGTATCCTACGTGCTGGGGCAAAGCATGTCTCCTCCCATGTGGCCCGTCAGTGTCCCATATGGCCAAAATCGGCTATGGATGCTGTCCCAGAGGAATGGCAGGTAAAACCCAACTTACAAGTCCAAGATTGCTACTGGAGGGAACAAGACGCGGGAAGTGATTTGGGAAATTACACAGGGCAGTGTGAAAGGATTTGGGACGTTTCTGACATCCATGGTCTGCTCAATCCTGCTACTGCCAACCTAACAGGGGGAATGTCGCCCCCTCCCTATGTATTGGAACATCAATCAAATCAACTGGCCGATCTCTGGTGGCTTTGTGGCCCGGAAAAAGGGCTGCTGGCTACGTTACCACCAGATTGGCATGGCCTGTGTGCTCGAGTAATGCTGGCCCAGAGCACTGTGATACTACCGGTGGAAAGCGGTATTACATCACATAGAGTTAAGAGAGCATATACCCTTGACCCTAATGTAAAACTGGATGCAATTGGCCAACCCCGAGGTATCCCGAATGAGTTTAAAGCTAGGAATGAAATAGCCGCTGGGTTTGAATCCATCTTTTTCTGGATATCACCCAATAAGAATACCGAGTGGATCAATTACATTTATTATAATCAGCAGAGGTTTATTAATTATTCGAACGATGCCCTGGCGGCTTTGGGAGAGCAGTTGGATGCAACCAGCAAAATGGCATGGCAGAATCGACAGGCATTAGATTGGCTTCTAGCTGAAAAAGGAGGTGTGTGTGTTATGTTTGGAGATCAGTGTTGCACCTTTATCCCTAATAACACTAGTCCAGAGGGGTCATTTACAAAGGCCATGAATAAGTTAAAGAATCTTGCGACAGAAATGAAAGATAATGCTGGGTTTGGACAGGGGGTATGGAGTTGGCTGGATAGAATGTTCGGAAAATGGGGGGCATGGTTTGCCAAGGCCGGAGTTATTGCAGTCACAACAATAGTTATTTTGGGATTAATCTTTTGTTGCTTCCTACCCGTTCTGAGATCCTTCCTTTCCAAGATCGCGGCACGACAGATGGTAACTCGGGTGCTCAGCAGTTCACGCCCAGGACGAATAACAGAGGAATGGAGAGACTTTAAATCGCCCCCACGAAGTGAATTTACCATGACTTTGGTTGAAGTTGAATCTCGTCACTCTGTGAACTAACTGCGGTTCTGGACGATCGCCTGGTGACATGGATACGCACCTTACTGAAAATCGCGGCTGCCCAAAAGAACTTAGTCTGTAAACAGGAATCAGTCTTTTTCCCTTTCCTTGACAAATGTGGAGAGGTTTTTGGCTGATGACTGTTAGGGGCAGGCAACCTGGGGGAGCAGCCTGAGAATCTGAATCTGGCTAACCGCATTATGTTAAAAAGTAAAACAGGGGCATTGGTCCCTGGCCAAAATATTCAGCTCCTCCACATTGCCTGCAGGGAGCGATTAGATTTACAATGTGTTTTCAAAACAACGAGGGGTTATTTGAGCTTGGTAATTGTGATGAGGCTAGGAGGTAGCCTCAAAGGGGGGACATGTTGGGAATTTGTACTGAGTATTGTATAAGTATAGGTAACTTGTCCTAGATATGATATAACCTAGATAACCTAGACAAGGCATGAAGAATCATAGGGTTTAGTGAAATAATAAAGTAGAGTTAGGTGAGCAATGAAATGAATGTGTGACCTATGTAACCTGATGTAATTTAGAATAACCCTGTGTGAAGTAACATAATCAAACACAGCATAGACAACCTAAGGTAATCAAGTATAGTTGATATAATCAAAGCAGAAGACCCAGAAAAGTAGCTTAGCAATTACTAATTAATAAAAGCAACTACTAATCACTTGGGAATACAGTGAATACTGCTTCGTGACTTACTTTAATAATAAACCATAATAAAACAGAATAAAGAAAGCAGATGTTTCCTATACATTCGGCCTAAGTCAGCTAAACCACGATTGTTGCACAAGCAAAAAAGTATAGATAAGAGCAGGAGTTATAACCACTATGGTTTAAAAGACAGAGAGAGGAAAAAGGAAGCGACCAATCGTGACTAAAACAGATAAAAGGCATCTAAAAATAATAGTGGCCAAAAGCGAGGTCCGGCTGTAAAGTAAGATAAGGAAGATGAGAACCTTGAGATATGGAACTGAAATGTACATAAAAAGCCTGTAAGCCTGAGGGTTCTTCGGATTGTTCCGGACATCCCGATTTTATTCTCTTGTACTAGCTGAATAAAATCCACTGCTTGGAAGATCGCTGTTCAGACTCTCTGATTTACTCGATAAACACGAATTGTCGTCTTGGGGAACCACGACACAACCTCCAGAGCTTAACATTTAAATTTGGCGCCCTATACGCCCACTGACTATCTGCGGCCTCGCGACACTCAAGGTCGAACCGACCTCCTTGTTTGCGAACCTCACCCCGGATTGCAAACCCGTCGCCACTAGGAGCAGACGGTACAGCACCCAGGACCGGACGTTTATCAGGTCCGAAGTCCAGCGGCTACTGAAGGAAGGCATAATCCAGGCCAGCAATAGTCCCTGGAGAGCTCAGGTGGTAGTAGTGAAGACAGGGGAGAAGCAGAGGATGGTCGTAGACTACAGTCAGACCATCAACAGGTACACGCAGCTAGATGCGTACCCTCTTCCCCGCATATCCGACATGGTCAATCGGATTGCACAGTACAAGGTCTTCTCCACCGTGGACCTTAAGTCCGCCTACCACCAGCTCCCCATTCGCCCCGGTGACCGCAAGTACATTGCCTTTGAAGCAGACGGGCGGCTATACCACTTCTTAAGGGTTCCATTCGGCGTCACGAACGGAGCCTCGGTCTTCCAACGGGAGATGGACCGAATGGTTGACCAGCACAGTTTACGGGCCATGTTCCCGTACCTCGGCAACGTCACCATCTGTGGCCACCACCAGCAGAACCACGACGCCAACATCCGCAAATTCCTCCAGACCGCTAACGCCCTCAACCTCACCTACAATGAGGAAAAATGCGTGTTTAGCACCGACCGTCTAGCCATCTTGTGCTACGTAGTGCGTAATTGAGTGATAGGCCCCGACCCTGAAAGCATTCGCCCCCTCATGGAGTTCCCTCTTCCCCACTGTGCCAAAGCCCTGAAACGCTGCCTGGGCTTCTTTTCTTATTACGCCCAGTGGGTCCCCCAGTACGCAACCAGGCCCGCCCACTAATCCAGTCCACTACTTTTCCCCTGTCGACAGAGGCCCGCCAGGCCTTCAACCGCATCAAAGCGGATATCGCAAAGGCCACGATGTGCGCCATCGACGAGTCCCTCCCCTTCCAAGTCGAGAGCAACGCATCCGACGTAGCTCTGGCGGCCACTCTCAACCAAGCGGGCAGACCCGTGGCCTTTTTCTCCCGGACCCTCCACGCTTCAGAAATTCACCACTCCTCAGTAGAAAAGGAGGCCCAAGCCATAGTGGAAGCTTTGCGACATTGGAGGCATTACCTGGCCGGTAGGAGATTCACTCTCCTCACTGACCAACGGTCGGTAGCCTTCATGTTCGATAATGCACAGCGGGGCAAGATAAAGAACGACAAGATCCTGCGGTGGAGGATCGAACTCTCCACCTACAACTATGAGATCTTGTACCGTCCCGGAAAGCTGAACGAGCCGTCCGATGCCCTATCTTGCAGCACATGTGCCAACGCACAAGTGGACCGCCTCCAAGCCCTCCACGAGGATCTCTGCCACCCAGGGGTCACTCGCTTCTACCACTTTATAAAGACCTGCAACGTCCCGTACTCTGTCGAGGAGGTCCGAACAGTCACCTGGAACTGCCAAATCTGCGCAGAATGCAAACCGCATTTTTTCAGCCCAGATAGAGCGCACCTGATAAATGCTTCCCGTCCCTTTGAACGCCTCAGTCTGGATTTCAAAGGCCCCCTCCCCACCACCGATCGCAACACGTACTTTCTTAACGTCATTGACGAATACTCCCGTTTCCCTTTCGCCATCCCCTGCCCCGACATGACCGCAGCCACGGTCATTAAAGCCCTCTGCACCATCTTTATCCTATTCAGTTTCCCCACCTACATCCATAGCGATAGGGGGTCCTTCTTCATGAGTGACGAGCTGCGTCAATTCCTGCTCAGCAAGGACATAGCCTCGAGCAGGACGACCAGCTACAACCTCTGGGGGAACGGGCAGGTAGAGAGGGAGAACGGCACGGTCTGGAAGACCGTCCTTCTGGCCCTATGGTCTAGGAATCTCCCAACTTCCCGCTGGCAGGAAGTCCTCCCGGATGCCCTTCATTCTATCCGGTCCCTGCTGTGCACCACCACGAACCAAACGCCGCACGAGTGCCTCCTTGTCTTCCCCAGGAAGTCCGCTTCTGGAACGTCACTTCCGACCTGGCTGGCAGCCCCGGGACCCATCCTGCTCCGGAAACATGTGCGGGCGCACAAATCAGACCCACTGGTGGAAAAGGTACATCTACTCCACGCCAACCTGCAGTACGCCTACGTGGCGTTCCCAGACGGCCGACAGGACACGGTCTCTCTGCGGGACCTGGCACCCGCCGGAGCTCCCCACACCCCCCTAACACCAATCACCACCCCCTCACTCCCGCCGGTGCACCCCACAGCCACCCCCTTCCCGGGGGGATAGGTTCACCTCCCAGGCCCGCCCAGGAGTAAGGAAACAGAGAGGGACAGCGCGATGCTCCCAGAGTCGACCGGACCTGAGCCAGCACAACCACCCGGGCTGCAATGATCGGAGAGGGCGACCAGAGCACCATCTCGACTCATCGAGTCGACTTAATATATAATTCAGTGGCCCAGTAAAGCGGCATTGTTGTAAATAGTTAATGCTGCTAACCGGGTAAAATGTGAATAATTCAGTGGCCCAGTAAAAGCGGCATGGTTGTATATAGTTCAATGGTTAAGGCACCGACCCTGTAAACCCCGACCACCATACCACCCACCACCCCGCCGGGTTCCTTTTTAACAAGGGGAGAATGTGGTGGTATGTATTAGGGGTAATACGGTACACCATGAATGTGGAGGAGCTATTGGAGGACAGATTCTGGGTCCCGATTGGATCTGCCGCCTACTGGGCTCCACCCAGATAGGCGGGGTATAAGAACCCGGTTTACTCCCTGCAGCTGCATTCTGTGACTGAGCTGCTGGGGAACAAGTCTGCTCAATAAAGCCTCGATTGAAGTTCTCTACGTCTCGCCTCGTGTGTGATCGATGGTGCTACACTTACCATTTGAATTCAATTAATAGTCTGGAATTAAAAGCTGGTCTCAGTAATGGTGACCTGGAAACTATCATCGTTTATCATAAAAACTCAAGTGGTTCACAAATGTCTTTTAGGGAAGAAAATCTGCCACCTTTACCAGGTCTATATGCGACTCCAGACCCACAGCAATGTGGTTGACTTTTAACTGGCCTTTGAAATAGCCTACCTGGCAAGCCACTCAGTTCAAGAACAATTAGGGATGGACAAGAGATGTTTGCCTTGACAACGACGCCCACATCGCAACCAAGAATTTAAAAAACACTGCTTCCCATCTTCTGCCACTCTGAATAACTACCCCTTACACCCACTCTCTCTTTTCTGACTTGACGCCAGTTAGCAATCTATTCTGTCACTTGTCCTGACTCCACATTCGCTGACCTTATTCATTAGTCTATTAAGGTGCATCTTATCAAAGGCTTTTTGAAAATCTATATAAATTACAGCTGCTACATTACCATTGTCCACTCTTTCCAGTAGCTCTTCAAAAAATTCAATAAGCTTGGTTAAACAAAATTTTCCCTTTTGAAATCATTGTTTGCCAATATTGTTGCCCATTTTATTTTCCCAAGTTCTGTTCTCAGCCCCTCAAATCAGCTTTTCACCAATCTATCAACCTTTTTTCTGTCGTTTTCTTGCCCGTTTTTAGTGCCATCTGTTGAAATCTACCATGCGGTTAAAGTGTAGTCTCTTATACGCTTTTAACTCAGTTGAAATTTAAGCTACACGTCTCGGGTGTGAAATGCAATCTTTTATTGTGTTTATTGATTATAATTGAGAGTTTGAAATCTTCTTGTGGTTACAAATCAAATGTTCTCAGTAAAGCCCCTGCAGAAGGCTTTTAAGAGATATAATTAACTTAGTGGTTTACAAACAAATTGAATTTTCAAAATACAGCAATGGTTTCTTGCTCAAAGCAAACAACTTAAGAGTTGGAATAGAAATATGAAAATACGAAATAAAGATAGTAGAAAGCGAGACAAAATAGTATAGAGTGATTCTAGAATGCGAATGGCTCTATCTTTTTGGAAAATGTTATCAGTCTGACTCCATCTATCCCTACCCTTGTAATGTGCTGATTGGCTTGGATGAGTCTCAAATGTATTTGATTGGATGGTTAGTTGTCAATCATCAATGTGCAACATAGCTGTGAATATGTTGCATCTTTGTTGTGTATTGGAATGTGATTTCACTTTTAATCAGCTCTGGTTTCCACTGTTTTTTTGCTGACTGCTATACTTTTTCACATTTTGGAAAATGGCAGATTCATTTTATCTATGTTAACTTATTGTGACCTTCATTGAATTGTTTCATTCGCTTTGAGTTAGACCGTAGATGTTGTAAATGTTTCATATCCCTGCTTTCATTATTGCACAGTAAGAAGTTTTACAACACCAGGTTAAAGTCCAACAGGTTTGTTTCGATGTCACTAGCTTTCGGAGCGCTGCTCCTTCCTCAGGTGAATGAAGAGGTATGTTCCAGAAACATATATATAGACAAATTCAAAGATGCCAGACAATGCTTGGAATGCAAGCTGTACACTTTATAATCTGAAATTGTGTTTGCAGTCTTATGATGGAGTTCATTTTTAAAAGTGAATTTTGACATGGGCTTTTGTATTTGCATTAAAATGGCTAAATCAATGACCCTTTTACCTTTCAGAAATAGCTGGTTCCCTTCACCATCTTAAAGCATAGTTATATTTTGATCACTATTGCCTAAATGTTCCCCTATCTTCTCTCATCTGCTCTGGGTCGTTCCCCATTGCTTGATTCAATCGGGAATTTTCTTTTATTTTCCCCACACATTAGCTCAGGAGAGAATTCAATACACACTGCAGGAATTCAATTTTGTTATCCCTTTTACCTACCTCTTCTATTCAATTAATATCCAAGTAATTGAAATTCTCAATAATTATAATTCAGATTTTTACTCAATTCCCCAGTTTAAATATATATTTCATCCTCCATCTCTCCCACTAATAGGTGATTGTTTATTTTATCTCAATCCATGTAGATTCTATTTTTGTTTTGCTGTGTCCCTTTTCTCTACAGCTATTATGTTCTCCAGGATAAGTACAGCTGCTCCAACTCTCCTTTGTCCATCTTTATCTTTTCTAACTAGGATATACCCTGCAATGTTTAACTTTCAAAAGGGGCAGCAGAGCTCATAGTAAAATTATTCTCCTTATCTGATCTATCTAAACCTATCTGGGGCAATGGAATATTACTAATAGAAGTGATAAGAGTTCCCATTTATTTTTAGATGTGATAAAATGATTCAATAACAGATTCAGTCAATCCAAACTAGTCAGCGACCAGGCCTCGGATGACAGCACATTTCAGGGCTTGTTTGCTGTGGCAAAGATAGCCTGAAAGGATTTTCCATCGACTTGTTTGTTCTCTATACGCATGTCAACAAATCCTGTGTCACGGAGAACTGCCAGGTAAGGTTCAGGTGGCCAATCCAGCAGCAACAGCCCTCTTTAGATATTTCAGTCTCAGGACGGTGACCATCAAACCACCTGTAGAATGTAAGATAAATACTCAGTTTTCTGGGGCAAAGTTATCTTGGAAAGTATGTGAAGAAATAATCTTAATGTAAATATAATGAGAAAGTAACAATACCAGTAGAATAGCGATGACACAGATTTGGAAGCAGACACAATGGGGTGGATTTTCCCTCTCAGGAAACAGAGTTTGTTGTGAAACAGTCACTAATTGGGATTGCATTGTGCGACTTGACAAGTTCTTTGTCCAATTAAGTGGACAACAATGGGTAGGTTGTTCATTTTTATGAACACGTTGGCCTCGCCGGGGAGCCGAAGTAATGTTCCCTCCCTTGGTATGTCACCCAGAGTCGGGCCGGGAACAGCATACAAACTCTCACCCCTTTTTTGTCGAGCGCCGATTTCGCTCTGTTAAATTCGGTCCTGGACCTTTTTTTGCCAGGTCCGCCCCAATGTCTTGACAGACCCTGATTCTGTACCCTTCCCACAAGCATAACTTTGTCTGTCGGGCCCACCTCAAGATCTTTTCCCGGTCCTGGTATTGGTGCAGCTTTGCAATTATTGCTCTCGGCTGCTCCCCAGTTTTGGGTTTAGGCCGGAACGACCTGTGCGCTCTGTCGAGTTCTGGGGGGGTTTGGAAAGCTTTCCCTCCCAACTAATAGGCCCAGCATTTGGGCGAAGTAGCCTGTTGGGTCCCTTCCCTCAATCCCCTCTGGCAGACCCACAATGCGGACATTTTGCCGCCTGGACCTGTTCTCCTGGTCCTCGACCTTCCCCTTTAAGTTCCTCTGGGCCGCCACCAACTTCTTCACCTCAGCCTCCAGAACCACGATCCTGTAGCTCTGGTCCTTCGACGCCTTCTCCAGGTCCAGGATCGTCTTCTCCTGGGCCTCCACCTTCTGCCCTAGGCCGTCTATCATGTGCTGGAGGGTGGCTATCGCTTCCATCACCACGTCCTTCACCACCACCTGGAACTTCATTTTGATTGCTTCCTACATAGCGGTCAGTTCCTTTTTTAAAACGCTCCTCCATCCGTCCCCCTGTGTCGGGTGGGGATGTTGTCGTCCGCTCTTGCTCCGCCGTTCGGGTCGCCGCTCTTCCCCTCTCCTGGTTCGCCTGCGCCTCCGTCCTGCCTCGTGGGGCTGCTTCTACCTTCTCGCCATCCCTTCGAACTGTTGTTTGCCGGCATCTTCCTTCCCCCTCGTCGCTGTTCGTGTGTTTTATGTTTGGGAGAGTTTAAGGTGGCTTTTTGTGTAAAGGTGGAAAAGGTGATTGATGAATATATGGGGTTCAATAGGAATGGGGAGATCACGCTGGTGGTGGCTTGGGAAGCACTGATGGCGATGGTAAGGGGCAAGATCATTTTGTTTAAGGCTCAGATGGATAGTGAGGCAAGAGAGGAGTGGCAGCAGTAGTAGAGGAAATCTTGGAAGTGGATGGGAGATATGCAGAGGTTCCCACTCCTAATAGAAAGGAATTGCAGGCGTGGTTTGACCTTCTGTCCAGAGGGAAAACGTTACGGCAGTTGAGGCGGGCGAATGGGGTAATATATGAATATGGCGAGAAGGCCAGTCGCTTGTTGGAGGGCCAGCTCAGTCAGCAGGCTGCAGCACGAGAGATTATTCCGGTCCAGTATTGTGCAGAGGAGTTGGAGGTGGCGCTGGAGCAGGTGAACAAGGCGTTTGAGGAGTTTAATGAAAAGTTGTACAGGTCGGAGCCCCCAGGGGACAAGGTAGATATGAGGGACATCTTGGGGGGGTGGGGTTGGAATCAACTAGAGTAGGAGGAGAGGGCAAGGCTGGAGGAGCCGGTGGGGATTGAGGAGGTTCGGGCTGCGATATAGAAGATGTAAAAAGGCAAGGCACCAGGGCCGGATGGGTTCCCGGTAGAATCTTATGAGAAGGTTTTGGATAGGCTGGTGCCTCTGTTGGTGGAGGTGTTTGAGGATGCAGTGGCCAAGGTGGAACTCTTGGAAACGATGCGACAGGTATCCATTTTGTTGTTGTTAAATAAGGATAAGGACTCGGTGGAGTGTGGGTCGTATCGTCCAATATCTCTGCTGAATGTGAATGCCAAGTTCCTTGCCAAGGTGCGCTAAGGTTGGCTTCCGCAGGTGATTGGGGAAGATCAGACAGTATTTGTAAAGGGTTGGCAGTTGCTTTCCAACGTGCGCCGCTTGTTAAACGTGGTGCTCTCCCCGTCAGAAGGGAGGGAGTCGGCGGTGGTGGTGGCGCTGGACGCGGAGAAGGCATTTGACCTTGTAGAGTGGAGTTACTTGTTTGCGGTGTTTGACAGGTTTAGGATTGTGCCTCAGTTTGTGGTGTGGGTTAAACTGTTATATAGGGAACCGAAGGCGAGTGTGTGCACAAATTAGGTGAATTTGGTTTTTTTTCAGTTACACAGGGGAATGAGGCAAGGGTGTCCCATGTCCCACCCCGCCCTCCTGTTCGTGCTGGCAATAGAGCCCTTGGGGGGCATCTTGGGGGGGGGGGGGGGTGGAGAAGAAGATGTCTTTGTATGCCGATGATCTGTTGTAAAGTTCCAACCCCCGGGTTCCACGGGGTGGGTGGGGGGGGGGGGGTGTCATAATGGGGCTGCTCAACAGATTCAGGGCTTTTCCAGGTTATATGCTGAATCTGGAAAAGAGTGAGTACTTTTTAGTGTCTTCTCCAGGGTGGGGGTGTTACTGTTTCAGGTGGCGATTACCCACTTTAGGTGCAGATTGCTCGGGACTGGGTGTGGCTTCGTAAATTGAATTTCACAAACCTGGTGGGTAGGATTAAGGTGAACTTGTTGAGATGGGACAGCCATTGGCAGGCCAGGTGCAGGCACTGAAGATGAATATCGTGCCATGAATTTTACTTTTATCTCAGTGCCTACTGGTTTTTTTGACAAAATCATTTTTATAGAGATGGAACAGTTGATTTTATCATTTGTTTGTGCAGGTAAAGTAGCAAGGATTCGGAGACGGTGCTTCAGAGCGGGAGGCAGTCAGGGGGTCCGGCCCTTCCAAACCTGTTGTGTATTATTATTGGGCAGCGAAAGCGGAGAAGGTGCGGTCTTGGAGCAGGGAGTCGGAGTCTATGTCGGTGAGATGGAAGCAGGCTGTTGTAGGGGGATTGGGCTGCGGGCGCTGGCAACGCTCCCATTTGCCCCAGGGAAATATTGGGGGAGTCCGGTGGTGACCACATTGAAGTTATGGAGGCAATTTTGGCAACATTTTAGGTTAGGGCAGGGGTCGCAGCTGATGCCGATCCGAGGGAATCACGTGTTTGAGCCGGCGAGACTGGATGCTCGGTTTCGGCGTTGGGTGGAGTGGGGGGCTGATGGAAATGAAAGACTTATTTCTAGAAGGGCGGCTCGCGAGCTTGGAGGAGTTGACAGGGAAGTTGGGATTCCACGGGAGGAAGCCTTTCGGTATATTCAGGTGCGGGATTTCACAAAGAACATTTTCCCGACTTTTCCAGTGGCACCGCCCTCCTCGTTTATGGAGGGGCTGCTGTTGGTAATGGGGCCGGGGTCACCTCGGCAATTTATGGGATGATTTTGGAGTAGAATAGGGTGTCATTGGAGGGGGTTAAGGCCAAATGGGAGGAGGAACTGGGGATGGCGCTGGAGATGGGGTTGTGGTGTGAGGTATTGCAGAGGGGGAATGCCTCAATCTCTTCTGTGTGATGGGTCGATACAGCTAAAGTTGGTACATAGAGCGCACCTGAAGGGTCGTTGCACTTGATGGGCCGAATGGCTTCCTTCTGCACTGTAGGGATTCCAAGATTCTGATGAAGTCGAGGATGAGCTGGTTGTTTGGGGGGACGGAGGACATTTGTGAACAGTGTGGGAGGGGTCCGGGAATAATATACATATATTCTGGGCCTGCCTGTACTTGGGAGAAATTTTGGAGGTTGTTTTTCAGCACCATGTTGGCGATCCTGCACGTACAATTGGGGCCCAGTCCCCCGGGGGCCATATTTGGGGTTTCGGACCTGCAGCTGAGTCCTGTTGGAGTGAAGGTCAGCTTCTCCACCGTGTGTCTCAGTATGACTGGGGGACTTGATGGAGTTCCTGTATTCCTCAAACAACCAGTTCATTCTGAAGGGGGTCAGTGAGAGGTTTCACAAGAGTTGGGGTTTGTTTATATTACTGTGGCTTCACAGCGCCAGGGTCCCAGGTTCGATTCCCCGCTGGGTCACTGTCTATGCGGAGTCTGCACGTTCTCCCCGTGTCTGCGTGGGTTTCCTCCGGGTGGTCCGGTTTCCTCCCAGAGTCCAAAGACGTGCAGGTTAGGTGGATTGGCCATGCTAAATTGCCCTTAGTGTCTAAAAAGGTTAGGAGGGGTTATTGGGTTACGAGGATAGGAAGTGAGGGCATAAATGGGTTGGTGCAGATTCGATGGGCTGAATGGCCTCCTTCTGCACTGTATGTTCTATGTCTACGTTCTACGTACACTTTAAAGAGTTGGTTACCATCAGCTGCTGGGGGTGGTGGTGTTTGGTTTGGGTTACTGCGGTGTTGAGGAGAGGGGGCGGTTTTGTTGTTTTATTTTGTTGGGTTGTAAATTTAAAATGCTAAAAATTGTATAAAAATACTTTCCAAAAAACAATCATTCCTCTGTTCACTACTTTTCAAAAATTTAAATCAGATTTTATAAATCCAGACTCTGAAAATTTTCAAGATTAAAAAGGTGGAATTTTATATCACTCTATTCTTAATTATAGACTCTAGCACTGTCCCCAACAACAGACTACGGCTAACTGGTTTATGATTCCTTAGTTTCCCTCTACCACCTTTCTTAAATAGAGTGATATATGTATCTTTTTTAATGTAAAAGAATGGTTCAGGAATTGAGAGAACTCGGGACATTATATTTAGGACACCTATGAATTTCTCACCTAGTTATTTTAAACGTCTGAGATGGAAACAATCCTGTCCTGGGGAGTCCTCTTTAGAACCATTAATTTCTCAATTTCTGTTACATTGCTTCCAATAATTGAGTTGCGTCCCTGATTTAATAATATTCCTCGGGATGCCTGGCATGTTGATCTTGTCCTGCAGGGTCAATATTGAAACAAATAAACATTCAACGCGGTTATTTTGAAATGCTCTCCATTGCTTCCGACCACCCTTTTTCACAATCTAATTAATAATAATAATCGCTTATTGTCACAAGTAGGCTTCAATGAAGTTACTGTGAAAATCCCCGAGTCGTCACATTCTGGCGTCTGTTCGGTGAGGCTGGAAAGGGAATTGAACCGATGCTGCTGGACTTGTTCTGCATTACAAGCCAGCTGTCTAGCCCATGATGTACCGTCAATTACCACGAGACGAGAATGGTGAAACAATCGAGGCTTTATTGCACACGATGTTGTGCCTCCTGCAGCTGGAACCAGAATGGGAGCAGCGCAGGAGAGCATACACTTTTATACGCCGCCTGCTGGGAGGAGCCAGCAGGCAGGGATTTACTGTGGTACCTGTAATACAGTGGCAGTACTGTCATACATGCAATGTGTTACTAGTGGTGTTTACCACATTCACCCCCTGTTTAAAAAAGAGTCCGGCGGGGGTGAAGAAAAACATTACAGATTGAGTGTTTCGGGGGCTCTGACCCTCTGCTGCGATCGCCTCAGTCCTGGTGGTGATGTGGGTGCCAACGTGGTCATCTGTGACTCCGGGAGTGTGTTGCCCTCTTCTTCGTCACCCCTCAGTGGATCCAGTGGGGGGACGGATCCTGCTGGGGTGGGGGCTGCGGTGAGGTTCGCTGGTGAGAGGGTGGGTGGCGCAGGGGTGAATGAGGCAACCGGGGGGGGAAGGAGCAGTACCAGGCCGGGGGTTGTGGGTGGGGACCCAGCGGGTGCCAGGTCCCGGAGGGAGACTGTGTCCTGTCGCCCGTCGGGGTGTGCCACGTAGGCGTACTGCGGGTTTGCATGGAGGAGGTGGACTTTCTCAACCAAGGGATCCGATTTATGGCCCCTCACATGCTTCTGGAGGAGGACGGGTCCAGGAACTGTCAGCCATGTTGGGAGCGAGACCCCGGTGGTGGACTTCTTAGGGAAGGCAAAGACACGTTCGTGAGGGGTCTCATTAGTAGCGGTGCACAGGAGCGACCGGATGGAGTGGAGCGCGTCGGGGAGGACCTCCTGCCAGCGGGAGACCGGGAGATTTCTCGACCGCAGGGCCAGCAGGACGGCCTTCCAGACCGTCCCATTCTCCCTCTCCACCTGCCCGTTTCCCTGGGGGTTGTAGCTGATCGTCCTGCTCGAGGCGATGCCCTTGCTGAGCAGGAACTGACACAGCTCATCACTCATGAAGAAGTATCCCCGATCGCAGTGGATGTAGGTGGGGAAACCAAACAGAGTGAAGATGCTGTGCAGGGCCTTGATGACCGTGGCAGAAGTCATGTCGGGGCATGGGATGGCGAAGGGGAACCGGGAGTACTCATCAATTACGTTGAGGAAGTACACGTCGCGGCCGGTGGAGGGGAGGGGCCCTTTGAAGTCCATGCTGAGGCGTTCAAAGGGGCGGGAGGCCTTCACCAGATGCGCTCTATCTGGCCGGTAGAAGTGCGGCTTGCACTCTGCGCAGACTTGGCAGTCTCTGGTTACGGTCCTGACCTCCTCAATGGAGTAGGGCAGGTTGTGGGCCTTGACAAAATGGAAGAACCGGGTGACCCCCGGATGGCAGAGATCATAGTGGAGAGCCCGGAGTCGGTCCCCTTGTGCGCTGGCACATGTACCGTGGGATAGGGCATCAGGGGGATCATTGAGCTTCCCCGGGCGATACAAGATCTCATAGTTATAGGTGGAGAGCTCGATCCTCCACCTCAAGATCTTGTCATTCTTGATCTTGCCCCGCTGCGTATTGTTAAACATGAAGGCAACCGACCGTTGGTCAGTGAGGAGAGTGAATCTCCTGCCGGCCAGGTAATGCCGCCAATGTCACACAGCTTCCACAATGGCTTGGGCCTCCTTTTCGACAGAGGTGTGCCAAATTTCGGAGCCATGGAGCTTGCGGGAAAAGAAGTCCACGGGTCTGCCCGCCTGGTTGAGGGTGGCGGCCAGAGCTAATCTGATGCATCACTCTCCACCTGAAAAGGGAGGGTCTCGTCGACTGCGTGCATCGTGGCCTTGGCAATGTCCGCCTTGGTGTGGTTGAAGGCCTGGCAGGCCTCAGCCGTCAGGGGAAAAACTGTGGACTTGAAGAGTTGGCTGGCCTTGTCCGCATAATTAGGGACCCACTGGGTGTAATACGAGAAAAACCCCAGGCATCGTTTCAGGGCCTTGGGGCAGTAGCGGAGAGAGAGTTCCAGGAGGGGGCGCATGCGGTCGGGGTCGGGCCCTAGGACTCCATTTTCCACTACGTAGCCAAGGGTGGCTAAGAGGTTGGTGCGGAACACGCATTTCTCCTTACTGTCGGTGAGGTTAAGGAGTTTGGCGGTATGGAGGAATTTTTGGAGGTTTGCGTTGTGGTCCTGCTGATCATGGCAGCAGATGGTGACATTATCTAGGTACGGGAAGGTGGCCCGCAGCCCGTACTGGTCAACCATTCGGTCCATTTCTCGCTGGAAGACTGAGACCCCATTGGTGCTGCCAAAGGGAACTCTAAGGAAATGATAGAGGCGGCCATCTGCTTCGAAGGCAGTGTATAGGCTGTCTTCCGGGCGGATGGGGAGCTGGTGGTAGGCGGACCTCAAGTCTACTGTGGAGAAGACTCAATACTGCGCAATCTGATTGACCATGTCAGATATGCGTGGGAGCGGGTACGCGTCGAGCTGCGTGTACCGATCGATGGTCTGACTGTAGTCAATGACCATCCTGTGCTTCTCCCCAGTCTTCACTACCACCACTTGAGCTCTCCAGGGGCTGTTACTGGCCCCAATGATCCCCTCCTGCAGAAGCCGTTGGACCTCCGACTTGATAAAGGCCCTGTCCTGGGCACTGTATCATCTGCTCCTAGTGGTGACGGGCTTACTGTCCGGGGTGAGGTTTGCAAACAGTGAAGGTGGATCAACCTTAAGGGTCATGAGGCCGCAGACAGTGAGGGGGGGCAGGGGTCCGCCGAATTTCAGAGTAAGGCTTTGGAGGTGGCATTGAAAATCAAGACCTAGTAACTGGGCAGCGCAGAGTTGGGGGAGGACGTAGAGCCTGAAGTTGCTGACCTCTACACCCTGAACGGTGAGGGTCGCGACACAGTACCCGCGGATTTCCACGGAATGAGATCCGGAGGCCAGGGAGATTTTCTGGGTGACGGGGTGTACCGGGAGGGAACAGCGCCTTACTGTAGTGGGCTGGATGAAACTCTCTGTGCTCCCGGAGTCAAAGAGGCAGGTCGTCTCGTGCCCGTTGATCTTTACCGTCGTCGTAACGGTCACGAGGTTGCGGGGCCGAGACTGATCCAGGGTGATGGAGGCGAGCTGCGGAAGATGTTGGGGGGTCCGAAGCTGATCAGCGGTGGCGGAGGTATCAGCGGGCAGCGAACGGCCAGACGAGCAGGGGTCCTGAGGCGCGACCCGAAATGGCGCCGAAGGTGGCGCCGCCCATGGGGCGCACATGGCGGGCGGCACCAAAGATGGCAGCACCCACGGGCCGCAAGTGGCTTGTGGTGGAGAAGATGGCGGCGCCCCTGGATCGCACGTGGGGGGTGTAGCAATGCCGGGCCTGGAAACAATGGCGACCGACCGGGCCTGGCAAATGGAAACGAAGTGGCCCTTCTTCCCGCACCTGTTGTAGGTCGTGCTCTGCGCCGGGCAGCGCTGTCTGGGATGTTTGCTCTGGCCACAAAAGTAACATTTGGGCCCTCCGGAGTTGGCTGGCTGCCGCGTGGCGCAGGCATGCGGTGTACTCGAGTCGGCAGCTGGTGGGGCCCACGATGCCCACGAGGGTGCTGCGCGGTCGGAGATGTAGGCCCCCAGATTACGGGAGGCCACTTCCAAGGAATTGGCAAGCTTAGCTGCACAGTCTCTGCAAGACTTAACGCCCGTGACATAAGCGTCTCTGATTAGTAGTTCAGTGTGTTGGACTGCCAAAACTACCTGGCAGTCAACAGTTCCTACCGAGAATCTGTAGAGCCCACAAGAAATCGCCCAGAGTCTCCCCGGGGAGTTGCCGTCTCGTGGACAGGAGGTGCCTGGCGTACACTTGATTCACCGACTTAACGTACTGTCCCTTTAGTAGCGTCATCACTTCTGTGTAGGTGGGCGCATCCTGGATGAGGGGAAAATTTCGATGACTCACCCGTGAGTAGAGGACTTGAAGCTTCTGTGGGTCCGAGATTTCTTCAGTGGTTGCTCTGAGGTAGCCTTCAAAGCAGGCTAGCCAGTGGTCGAAGGCGGACGTGGCGTTGGCTGTGAGGGCTCAGCTACAGGCGATCAGGCTTGATTAGGAAGTCCATCTTTTAATATCTTGTGCAATAAATTGATGTACCATCAATTACCACGAGATGAGAATGGTGAAACAATCGAGGCTCTATTGGTGTGTTGGCTTTCATTAACAGGGGGATTGAGTTTAAGAGCCGCGAGGTTTTGCTGCAGATTTATAAAACGTTAGTTAGACCACGCTTGGAATATTGTGTCCAGTTCTGGTCGCCTCATCATAGGAAGGATGTGGATGCTTTGGAGAGGGTACAGAGGAGATTTACCAGGATGCTGCCTGGGATGGAGGGCATGTCTTATGTGTGTTCTAAAGATTGAGGGAGCTAGGGCTTTTCACACTGGATCGAAGAAAGAACAGAGGTGACTTGATAGAGGTGTACAAGATGATGAGAGGCATGAATAGAGTGGATAGCCAGAGACTTTTCTCCAGGACGTAAATGGCTGTCACGAGGGGACATAATTTTAAGCTGAATGGAGGAAGGTACAGGGGAGATGTCAGAGGTAGATTCTTTACATATAGAGTGGTGGGTGTGTGTAATGCATTGCCAGCGGAGGTGGTGGAGTCAGAGCCATTAGGGACATTTCAGCGACTCTTGGACAGGCACATGGACAGCAGTAAATTGAAGGGGTGTAGGTTAGGTTGACCTTAGGTTGGGATAAATGGTCGGCACAACATCGTGGGCCGAAGGGCCTGTACTTGTACTGTTCTATGTTCTATGTTCATACCCTGCAATGTTTAACTTTCAAATGGAGCAGCAGAGCTCATTGTAAAATATCTGATCCTTGTCTGATCTTTCTAAACCTGTCCTGGGAAGTGGAATATCACTGATGTAAATGATTGAGTTCCCATCTATTTTTACATCTAAAATGATTCAATAACAGATTCAGCCAATTCAAATTAGTCAGCTATCAGGCCTCAGATGACAGCACATTTCAGGGCTTGTTTGCTGTGGCAAAGATAGCCTGAAAGGATTTTCCATCGGCTTGTTTGTCCTCCATACGCACGTCAACAAATCCTGTGTCACGGAGAACTGCCAGGTAAGGTTCAGGTGGCCAACGTGTATCCTTTAACAATCCAGCAGCAGCAATCGTCTTTAGAGTATCCAGATTCAGGGTGGTGACCATCATACCACCTGTCAAATGAAAGGTAAATACTTAGTGTGGAGATTAGGAGATTTTCACAGTAACTTCATAGCAGTGTTAAAGAAAGCCTACTTGCGACACCATTAAAGATTATTATTATTAATACTCAGTTTTCTGAGGCAAAGTTATATTGGAAAGTATGTGAAGACATAATCTCACTGTCAAAATAATGAGAAAGTAACACCAGTGGAATAGGGATGGCACATATTTGGAAGTAGACACAATGGGGTGGATTTCCCTCTTGGGAGACAGAGGGTGCGATTCTCCGCTCCTGCGACTAAGTGCCCACGCCGTCGTGAACGCCGTCGAGTTTCACGACGGCGCGAAACGGCCCCGATCGATTCAAGGCACGAAAATGGGCGAGGAGCGGGGCCGCGAGGAATTCGGGGGGGGTTGGCGCGAAAGCAGCGTCGTAAGCGCGCGACACCCGAATGACGCGCCGCTGCGCCATAAATGGCGCGATCCGCGCACGGAAGGACCCTGAAGGAGGAGAAGGAGAAGAGATGGCTGAGCCCCGACGAGCCACACCGAGGTTCCGGGACACGGACCTGGACACCCTCCTCGATGAGGTAGAAAACCGAAGGGTCACCCTCTGCCAAGACGTGGGTATCGCCAGCCGTCCAGCACGGTGAGGCGCGGTTGGCGTGAAGTTGGCACCGTTGTGAGTGCTGTGGGGCACACCCCCCCGGTCCGGGGAGCAGTGTCGGATGAAGCTGCACGACCTCATTCGGGCTGCCAGGGTAAGTGCCATGAGGGTGCCCCGGGTCACAACCAAGCCCCCCCGGGCACAAGGGGGGGAAGTGGGGTGGTGGGATGGGTGGGGGGTTCAGGGTGCACAACGTTGTACTCGACCCACATGAGCACCGGGACCCCCCTGGAGAGATGCCAAGGCATGGCTCCAACTGTCTCCTCACCCAGCATTAATATAGCCTATATCTGCACGCCCTGATGATACCCGCCTAATTGTGATGCTTTATCCAATCCCCCCCCCCCCCCCCCAGGACAAGACAGCACACAACCATCGTGAGCGTATGAGAACCGGAGGGGGTTCTCCTGTGCTGCACCCCCTAAACGTTCATGAGCAGAGGGCCCTGGACCTCACTGGGGATCCGCCACCTGGGAGGTCACGACATGCCAGCTCAGAGGCACAGAAGCAAGTGAGAGAACCCTGCATGTCCTCACCCCCCCCCCCCCCCCCCCACCCAGTCATCGCCCCCCCTCACACTCTGGCCACTGCACCCTCGATCCCCTCCCCCCTCACACTCTGGCCACTGCACCCTCAATCCCCTCCCCCATCACACTCTGGCCACTGCACCCTCGCAATCTCCTCCCCCCTCACACTCTGGCCACTGCACCCTCAATCCCCTCCCCCCTCACACTCTGGCCACTGCACCCTCAATCCCCTCTCCCCTCCCCCCTCACACTCTGGCCACTGGAACCCTCGATCGCCTCCCCCCTCACACTCTGGCCACTGGAACCCTCGATCGCCTCCCCCCTCACACTCTGGCCACGGCACCCTCGATATCCTTCCCCCTCACATTCTGGCCACTGCACCTTCGATCCCCTCCCCCCTCACACTCTGGCCACTGCACCCCCGATCCCCTCCCCCCCCACACACTGCCCCCACCACCACCATACACATGGCCCAGCGTGTCTAACGAACCCCGTATCGTTGTGTTCCCCAGGGTCAGCCGCCGAACGTCCAGGGTCGTCTCGGCCAATTCACAGTCGACCATCTCCAACCTCAAGCGCACCCAGGGACGCACGCCAGAGGATGGCAGTCGGTCGGACAGGAGGGCCACCCTCTCAGTCTGGGACGCTGGTCGGGGACGCACAGAGGACGGACAGAGACAATATTGAGGGGCACAGGACGGACAGTGACGAAAGTGATGGCCGTGCATTTCCAGAAGGTAGGGCCATGAGCCACGACAGTGACGGGGACAGTGGACGGTGACACACAGAGGACGGCCACACAGTCCACGGATTCGCCTGGAGGGCGACATGACATGGGCCGCATGCACCTTGCGCCGGGCCATGAGGGGGGCCAGTACACACCAGACTTCCTAACGGACGATGACCTTGAGCTAGCGGCACTGCTGTCCCCACACCATCCACCATCGCAGAGACACTCACCTCGGTTGGGCAGATAAGTGATGAGGCTCCCGGGTCACGGTCTGGTGCACACCACACAGCCGAGCCGGTACAACAGGTGGAGTTTGGAGTAGCTGAGGGGCTGGACGGTCGGAGGGCCAGACGGCTCACGGGTTCCTGGATGTACTTGACCCACCCGGACAACCGATGCATATGGACACCCAGGGACTGAATAATGGGATGAGGGCCATCTTCCAGGACCTGCCCACGCAGCTGGAGGAGTCTATCCGCGTCCAGGAGCAGGGAGTGGTGCCACTCATCGCAGCCACCCAGGCCGACACCGTACGGGTGGTGTCCGCGGTGGAGGCAATGGGTGAAACGGTATCGGCCATTGGTCAGGTTCTGCAAGGCCATAAGACCATAAGACATAGGAGCAGAAGTAAGGCATTCGGCCCATCGAGTCCACTCCACCATTCAATCATGGCTGATTTCAACTCCATTTACCCGCTCTCTCTCCATAGCCCTTAATTCCTCGAGAAATCAAGAATTTATCAACTTCTGTCTTAAAGACACTCAACGTCCCGGCCTCCACCGCCCTCTGTGACAATGAATTCCACAGACCCACCACTCTCTGGCTGAAGAAATTTCTCCTCATCTCTGTTCTAAAGTGACTCCCTTTTATTCTAAGGCTGTGCCCCCGGGTCCTAGTCTCCCCTGCTAACGGAAACAACTTCCCTACATCCACCCTATCTAAGCCATTCATTATCTTGTAAGTTTCTATTAGATCTCCCCTCAACCTCCTATACTCCAATGAATATAATCCCAGGATCCTCAGACATTCATCGTATGTTAGGCCTACCATTCCTGGGATCATCCGTGTGAATCTCCGCTGGACCCGCTCCAGTGCCATTATGTCCTTCCTGAGGTGTGGGGCCCAAAATTGCTCACAGTATTCTAAATGGGGCCTAACTAATGCTTTATAAAGCTTCAGAAGTACATCCCTGCTTTTATATTCCAAGCCTCTTGAGATGAATGACAACATTGCATTTGCTTTCTTAATTACGGACTCAACCTGCAAGTTTACCTTTAGAGAATCCTGGACTAGGACTCCCAAGTCCCTTTGCACTTCAGCATTATGAATTTTGTCACCGTTTAGAAAATAGTCCACGCCTCTATTCTTTTTTCCAAAGTGCAAGACCTCGCACTTGCCCATGTTGAATTTCATCAGCCATTTCTTGGACCACTCTCCTAAACTGTCTAAATCTTTCTGCAGCCTCCCCACCTCCTCCATACTACCTGCCCCTCCACCTATCTTTGTATCATCGGCAAACTTAGCCAGAATGCCCTCAGTCCCGTCATCTAGATCGTTAATATATAAAGAGAACAGCTGTGGCCCCAACACTGAACCCTGCGGGACACCACTCGTCACCGGTTGCCATTCCGAAAAATAACCTTTTATCCCAACTCTCTGCCTTCTGCCTGACAGCCAATCGTCAATCCATGTTAGTACCTTGCCTCGAATACCATGGGCCCTTATTTTACTCAGCAGTCTCCCGTGAGGCACCTTATCAAAGGCCTTTTGGAAGTCAAGATAGATAACATCCATTGGCTCTCCTCGGTCTAACCTATTTGTTATCTCTTCAAAGAACTCTAACAGGTTCGTCAGGCACGACCTCCCCTTACTAAATCCATGCTGACTTGTCCTAATCCGACTCTGCACTTCCAAGAATTTAGAAATCTCATCCTTAACAATGGATTCTAGAATCTTGCCAACAACCGAGGTTAGGCTAATTGGCCTATAATTTTCCATCTTTTCCTTGTTCCCTTCTTGAACAGGGGGGTTACAACAGCGATTTTCCAATCCTCTGGGACTTTCCCTGACTCCAGTGACTTTTGAAAGATCATAACTAATGCCTCCACTATTTCTTCAGCTATCTCCTTTAGAACTCTAGGATGTAGCCCATCTGGGCCCGGAGATTTATCAATTTTCAGACCTCATAGTTTCTCTAGCACTTTCTCCTTTGTGATGGCTACCATATTCAACTCTGCCCCCTGACTCTCTGGAATTGTTGGGATATTACTCATGTCTTCTACTGTGAAGACTGACGCAAAGTACTTCTTCAGTTCCTCAGCTATTTCCTTGTCTCCCATCACAAAATTACCAGCGTCATTTTGGAGCGGCCCAATGTCAACTTTTGCCTCCCGTTTGTTTTTAATGTATTTAAAGAAACTTTTACTATCATTTCTAATGTTACTGGCTAGCCTACCTTTGGCGTTGGGCTTCACGTGCATGCGTCAGCCATGGCCCAGGAGAGGGCTGCCCTCTCACAGCCAGCCATGTGCCAGAGCCAACACGACATTGCCGCGGCGCTCCGGGCCCTGGCCGAGTCTCACCATGCCATGGTCTGGTCCCAGCAGGCGATGGCACAGTCCCACAGTCAGTCGCGGAGAGCATAGACCGCCTGGCGCACGTGATGGATGGCGTAGCGCACACACAGGTTGAGATAGCACAGTCCCTGGCAGGAATGTTGCACTCCCTGGGCTCTGTCTCTGCGAGCATTCGGACCGTGGTCGATACCGCTGCAGGCCTCCAGGACTGGCAGCGCCAGGTGTCGGTGGTGCGACGGGGCATGTCTCCGATCGCACCTTCGTCCCACAGTGAGGCCTGGGAGCCACCGGGCTACCCGAGGGAGGAGGAGGTTCTGGGACCCATCCCGGTACCTCCAGCAAGGGACGTCCCGAAACACTCGGCCTCCCCCCGTTCCGTCCCTGGCGCACCTGGTGGGCAGCGGGCAGGAGAGGGTGGCACCACGCCATCCAGCACGCCCGCCGAGCAACCTGGCCCATCGAAGCCGGGCCGCCACAGGAAACGCGTGCCGACGGGGAGCCATGTCGCAGGGCGTGATTCTCAGCAGTCCGCCTCCACTCCTGCTGTACCATCTGGGGAGCCACCTAGATGTAGTGGTAGGGCCCGTAAGGCAAAGAAGTTCGGCACATAATAAGTTGGCACCGGTGCAGGGCACAGTTTAGTTGTAGGGGGTAGGGCATCTGTATGTGAATGTCACAAATAAACTCACTGTTGCACTTAACGTGTAAGACTCTGTGCTATGTCCGGTGTCAGGGGGCTCGTGAGGGTGACCGAGTGGCGCTGTGGTTAACGAGTGGTTCAACGTCGGTGCCGGACGTGCTGTCCCTTTCCCCTCTGCCTCCCAAAATCGGACACCATAGTCCTCGGCACTCGGACGCCAGCTACCCCACATGGGCCGTGATGAAATGTCCGTGACGAACGCCGTGACCACCGGAGTGCATGGTTCAGCCATAGCCATGAGTCAGACCTTGGCTGGCGAATCCGAGCTCACAGCTCATCGCAGAGCGGGCTGTCATCATTCAACATGGCACTGATCACACCCGCTTACCCAGTCATCAATGTTGTGCAATCCCGTAGTGCCACAGTGGTAAGGTGATGTGGAATTGGTGCCGTGAACGCGGTGTGGGGGGGGGGGGTGTGTGATGTGTGGTGCCCGTGTGCAAGACTGAGATGCAAGTAGCAGTGTTCAGCGAATCCCACCCCCACAGTGCGTGAACCGTGCAGCCATCAAAGCATCGCGTGCCCGCTGTCCTCGATGGTGCCGTCGTGCAGCCTCCTGGACGTAACTAGCACCCGGGCAGTGTCTGTGTCCTGCGCCCCTCCCCCACCCTGATGCACGCCATCCTCCTCCTCCTCCTCCCCCTCGTTTGCGTTAGCTCCGGTGCCGTCGGGTCCTCCCTCCGACTCCTCCACCAGGGCATCTCCCCTCTGCATGGCAATGTTGTGCAGCGCACAGCAAACCACAACTATGCGACCGACCCTGTCGGGCCGGTACTGCAGGGCCCCTCCGGAGCGGTCCAGGCATCTGAATTGCATCTTCAGCAGCCCGAAGCACCGCTCCACCACACCCCTGGTTGCTGCATGGGCCTCGTTGTGTAGGCTCTCCGCTTTGGTCTGAGGCCTCCGTATTGGCGTCATCAGCCATGACCTCAACGGCTAGCCCTTGTCGCCCAGCAACCTGCCCCTCAGCCGGGGGGGCATCCATCGAACATTGCAGGGATGAACGACTGTGCCAGAATGTAGGCGTCATGAACACTGCCGGGGTACCTTGCACACACGTGCATGATCGTCATGTGGGGGTCGCACACCACCTGAATGTTCATGGAGTATGCGCCATTCCTGTTCATGAACACTTACCTGTTGGCTGCAGGTGGTGCACACCATCGATGACACTCTGGACCATCGGTATCCCGGTCACCTTGGCGATTCCACGTGCCCGTGCTTCCTGCTGTGCTCGGTCCTCGGGGAATTTAATGTACCTGTCCGCGATGGCGTACAAGGCGTCGGTCACGGCCCTGATGCACCTGTGGACTGATGACTGTGAGATCCCGGATAGGTCCCCGCTTGGCGCCTGGAAGGAACTGGTAGCGTAAATGTTTAGGGCCACCGTCACCTTGATGGAGACTGGTATAGCGTGTCCTCCACCCATTCCAAGTGGTGCCAGGTGCGCCACGAGGTGGCATATATGTCTGCTGCCTGCGCAGCGACGGTGGGCCACTCCGCAGCCATCCCCTCTGCTGCAGCAGCCGCTGCATCTGCAGCCACTGTGGGCCGTCGCAGTCTACGCTGCCGGATGGCCACCTGCAGTGCTGCGGCTCCAACCATGGCAGTGAACATCGCTGTCTGGTTGGCATACATGGTGACCTGCAGGAGGGTGGTGGGGGCAGAGATACGACATGTTACACCAAGGTTCTTCCACACCTCGCCAGCCGGGTTGCATGGGATCCCTGGGTGCCCCGGTGGCCTGGTCACGCTGCAGATACGTAGCCAGCCTGACACCTGGTCACTGTCTGCGTCCAACGGTCAGTTCACACCGTCCTCCTCACCAGTGTGCCAGTCACCTGTGCCCATCAGCCACGCGACAACCTGCGGCCGTGTCCTCGTCACCGTCCTGCAATATCAGGGCGGTTGACATGTGGCATCCGCGGATGGACGACACCCTCCACACTCTCCCACCTCCACTCCCTCCCTCCCCCCTCCCACCTCCACTCCCTCCCTCCCCTCCTCCCACCTCCACTCCCTCCCTCCCCCCTCCCACCTCCACTCCCTCCGTCCCCCCTCCCACCTCCACTCCCTCCCTCCCCTCCTCCCACCTCCACTCCCTCCCTCCCCCCTCCCACCTCCACTTCCGCCGTCCCCCCTCCCACCTCCACTCCCTTCCTCCCCCCCCCCCCCACTCCCCCCCCCCCCGTTGGCCGCAGCGTTCTCGGGGAAGCCGACCCGGGCTGCAGGAGCTCCGGGAAAGTCCGCTCACCTCCTCGCTGCTCAGCGTCAGCCAGCACACCTGGCTGACGACTTTATTTACCAGATGGGAACGGCGACGGCGTGAACTGGGGTCACGCCGTCGGGACTTCGGCCCATCCGGGCCGGAGAATAGCGGGGATAGCGGAGAATCGCCATTTTGGTTGTCTCGGGCGATTCTGCGGCCTGCGCCGCGCAGAACACGACGGGGCCGTTCCGAGCCAGGCGATTCTCCCAACCGGGGCGGGAGCGGAGAATCGCGCCCAGGGTTTGTTGGGAAACAGTCACTAATTGGAATTGTCAAGAGCATGTTCTTTGTCCAATTAAGTGGAGAACAATGGGCAGGTTGAGAGGAGCAGCAGGCTTTTAATGAAAGGTGAGTAGGTGAGAGGATATTTCAAAATGGATGTGTCCATTCTCCAACATTTCCAACTCTTTAATTTAAAAAATAGTTTTAGCAGCCAGGCCACCACAGTGGGTGGGGCTTGTGGGTCAGGTGGGACTGGAGGGGGTATGGGGGGGTCATTGGAGCCCTTGGCCTGCCACTGGTTGCCTGGCTCCAGGCACTTGAACTGGCCCCTGCTGGTGCGGCAACACGGAGGCATGATCTGAGGGGCATGTGTGGGGGGTGTAGATGGTGCAAACCTCTGGGGCCTGGACTCATTGTCCTAAATGGAGCTCTTGCTGTTGTCCAGACTGCGCAGCTAGAGCTTGACCTGGAAGACAGGCTTTTTAAAAAAAAAATCAGAAGTTAGTTTCTGATTTTTTTTAAAGCCTGCCGGAAACCCAAAAAGCTGCCCAAGTCTTTCTGGCTCTCAGCAACTATTACTGATTTAAAAACAAACAACTGTCAGTTAAACAGTCATGAAAAGAGGGATTGATTCAAGTCACAAAACCTGTGAAGAAATCCTTCAGGAAGAATCAGGCATCCTGACTAATGTTGATGGTTGTAGTGGCATGAGGGAGACTCGGAGGCAGTGATTGGGAGCAGCAAGATCTGATTCTGGCCCCAAGTGAAGGGCCTTTTATCGTCATCCGGATAAATTGGCTTTGTCTAGGCATCTTCTCACTGGATAGATGTTCATATAATGATCTATCTTATACGTATTACAAAGAACAAATTACTTTCAACTCTGTATTGGACTTTGTAACAGTAAATGGTTAACTTTAGTTTATTGTTATTATCTAACACTATGGACGGGATTTATCAGTTGTTCACGCCACCGGGAAATTCCGGTTCCATGTCGGCGGATGGGTTTCCCAGCAACGAGGGGTGCTGTCAATAGAAAACCCCGTTGACAACAGTGGGATCCACTTCCCCCGTCAAAAAACACGGTGGTCAGTAAATCCCGTCCTATGTATGACCAATTTTCATCCGTGTGGGTTAAGGCTTGTTCTGGTCACAATTCCCTGGGTTTTTCAATAGTTTAATGTATGTCTAGGCTCTCAGCCTAGCCTCATTATGCATTCTTGGCCAAAAGCCCAGATAGCCATTAGAGTGTTCAAACATCAGGGAAAACATTACTTGATTGTCAGTTCTGGCTCTTTGACTCTTCTGTCAGTTGTACAATGTTTATTTGCACAAGATAAAGAGGTTTCAAATTCTTTCAATTTCTGATATTGAAACTTTAAAAGGTCTGGATTTCTGACACTTTTATTGGCCTGCAGTAGAAGGCTGTGAAGTGCCGCCCATACTACTACCTTCCACGGGGGTTCACTTTTGCCATCATCACGGCGGTCTGCATCCCACCCCAGGCGGAAGTGAAGAAGGCGCTTGATGAATTGCACTCCTCGATAAATAACAGTGAAACCGAATACAGGGAGGCCTTGTTCATTATGGCTGAGGACTTCAACCAGGCCAACCTCAAGAACGTACTGCCAAATTTCCACCATCACATCTGCCCCACCAGGGGCCCCAACATCCTTGACCACTGCTACACAAACATCAAGGACGTCTACTGATCCATCCCCCAATAGCACTTTGGAAAATTGGATCATAAGATAGTGTGCCTTCTCCCGGCATAGAAGCAGAAACTTAAGTGGGAGAATCCAATTAAGACAGTCGTGAAAGGGGCGGCACGTGGCACAGTGGTTAGCATTGCTGCCTATGGCGCTGAGTATGTTGTTATGCCGCTACTTGGTGTAGGCATTGTTGAAGAATACTCCAGACCTTCAGAAGTTGAACGTATTTATTGAGCGATTAACAAAGCTCCTAAATGAGTTCGACACTCTACGATCTGACTCTAGTAACACAGTACACTCTACTAACTATATGAACTTGCTCTAGACCACATGTAATGGTGTGGCGATGCTGCTAACTACACACGTCTTGCTCTCTAGGTTTCTGCCGGTGGAAAGGGGCAGGGCCTGTGTGCCTTGTCCTTTTATAGTGGTCGGGTGGTGCCCTCTTGTGGTGATGCCACCACTGGGTGTTCTGATTACCCATTGGTTGTGTCTTGTTCTGATGACCCATTGGTTACATGTCTGCATATCATTACATTGAGGACCCAGGTTCGAATCCCAGCCCTGGGTCACCGTCCATGTGGAGTTTGCACATTCTCCCCGTGTCCGCGTGGGTTTCCCCCCACAACCCAAACATGTGCAGGGTAGGTGGATTGGCCACGTTAAATTGCCCCTTAATTGTGAAAAAAAATAATTGGGTACTCTAAATTTATCTGCACTGTAAATTTTATGATAATGAGATCCTACGTCACTGCTTGGAATCAGTGGACGAGTCCATATTCAAGGACGTAGCGGCCAACCTAAATGAGTATGCCACTATCATCACAGACTTTATCAGCAAGTGTGGAGAAGATTGCGTGCTAAAGAAGGGAGTACATACGTTCCCCAACCGGAAACCATGGTTTTTAAAAAAAATATATTTTTATTAAGGCATTTATAATTTTAACAAGGTATCAAAAGAACAAAATGAACACACACCCAACTAACAAGAAGACCCAGGCAAAATGGCTTACATGGACAATTCTCCAATCCCAATTTCCCACTAACCTTCCCCTGCCTTACCCAACCCCCCCATGCCTCCCTTTTTTTGAAACCTACCACTGCTGACAGCTTAATCTTTCCCGAAGAGTCGATAAACGGTTGCCACCTCCGGGCAAACCCTAACACCGATCCCCTCAGGGCGAACGTAATCTTCTTGAGCCGGAGAAACCCAGCCAAGTCACCGACCCCCCCCCCGACTTCGGAGGCTCAGAGTCCCTCCATGCCAATAAAAACCCAAACCGCCCCAGGACCTCCCACAAATTGTCCCACTCCATCCTATCGAAGGCCTTCTCCGCATCCATGGCGACCACCACCTCCACCTCTTGTCCCTCGGGGGGCATCATTATGACGTTTAGCAACCTCTTGATATTCGCCACCAGTTGCCTCCCCTTAACACACCCTGTCTGGTCCTTACCCCAGGCACACAATCCTCAATTCCCAAGGCCAAGATCTTGGCCAATAACTTGCCATCCACATTTAACAGGGAGATTGGCTTATACGACCCACACTGCTCTGGATCTTATCCCGTTTCAGAATCAGAGAGATCGAGGTTTGCATCATCGTGGCTTCCTTGCTCGGTGCTCAGGCCTGCAAAATCCTGAATCTTGTGCAGTGGGTTAACTCCATGTCGCCCGCTGAGGCATCAGCCTCGCCAGATGCCAACTTTCAATCCCAATTAGGTGACATCATAGCACGATACCACAGCGTCTTCGAGGGTATGGGCACACTCCCCTACACATACAAGATACTTCTGAAACCGAATGCCACACCCGTGGTTCATGCACCGCGTCGGGTGCCGGCACCCCTTAAGGACCGCCTCAAGCAGCAGCTGCAAGACCTCCAGGACCAGGGCGTCATTTCTAAGGTCACGGAACCCACGGACTGGGTTAGCTCCATGGTTTGTGTCAAAAAACCATCAGGGGAACTTCGCATTTGTATCGACCCCAAAGATTTGAATCGTAACATCATGAGGGAACACTTCCCCATCCGTAAGCGAGAAGAGCTCACGAGCGAAATGGCTCACGCCAAGTTATTTACGAAGCTGGATGTCTCCAAGGGGTTTTGGCAGATACAGCTAGACGCATCCAGTCGAAAGCTCTGCACTTTTAACACCCCATTTGGTCGTTACTGTTACAACCGGATGCCCTTTGGCATCATCTCCGCCTCGGAGGTGTTCCACCGAATAATGGAGCAAATGATGGAGGGCATCGAGGGGGTGCAAGTGTACATCGATGACATCATTGTCTGGTCCACAACTCCTCAGGAGCACATCGATCGCCTCATAGGATCCACGAGCATGGCCTCCGACTCAACAGAGCCAAGTGCTCATTCGGTCAAGCAGAAATTAAGTTCCTCGGCGACCATATTTCGCAGTTCGGTGTGCAGCCAGACGCAGATAAGGTGTTGGCGATCAATGCTATGAAGACACCGGAGGACGAGAAGGCGGTCCTCCGCTTCCTAGAGATGGTCAACTTCCTTGGGAAGTTTATCCCCAACCTCGCATCTCACACCACAGCTCTCTGCAATCTTGTAAAAAAAAA
The DNA here is from genome assembly GCF_047496885.1 of Scyliorhinus torazame. Taxonomy (NCBI): domain Eukaryota; kingdom Metazoa; phylum Chordata; class Chondrichthyes; order Carcharhiniformes; family Scyliorhinidae; genus Scyliorhinus; species Scyliorhinus torazame. Next base: position 77,127,278 of record NC_092723.1, read on the forward strand.
CACCGACTTCAAGTGGCTCCCCGCTCATGAGCGAGAGTGGCGTGAGCTCAGGGCGAAACTCACCAAGGCCCCGGTCCTGGCGTCTTTCGACCCTGCCAAGGAGACGAAGATCCCCACTGACGCGAGCCAGGCTGGCATTGGGGCAGTACTCCTCCAGGCTGATGAATCCTCCTCCTGGGCCCCAGTCGCATATGCATCTAGAGCCATGACCCCTGCTGAGCAGCGATATGCTCAAATCGAGAAAGAGTGCCTGGGCCTCCTCACGGGGATTGACAAATTCCATGATTACGTGTATGGACTCCCCAAGTTTACGGTCGAAACGGACTACAGACCACTGGTTCACATCGTACAGAAGGACCTCAACGATATGACGCCATGCCTACAGCGTATCCTCCTCAAACTCCGACGCTATGATTTCGACCTGGTCTACACCCCGGGCAAGGAGCGCATTGTGGCCGATGCACTCTCTCGCTCCATCACCACACCGTGTGGGCAGTCGGACTTCGTCTGCCAGATCGACGCCCATGTTGAGATCTGCGCATCCAACTTTCCGGCCACTGACGAAAGGGTCGTGCAGATTCGTCAAGAGACGGCTAGGGATCCTTTACTCCAACGGGTCATGCGCCATCTCACAGATGGTTGGCAGAAGGGCCAGTGCCCACAGTTCTACAATATAAAAGACGACCTGGCAGGGGTCGATGGCATACTAATGAAACTGGACAGGATAGTAATACCACAGAGTATGCGAGAGCTCGTCCTCGGCCAACTCCACGAGGGTCACCTGGGGGTGGAAAAGTGTCACCGGCGAGCCCGAGAGGCAGTATATTGGCCTGGCATCAATGACAACATCGCCAACACTGTCCTAAATTGCTCAACGTGCCAACGGTTCCAGCCGGGTCAGCCGAAAGAGACTTTGCAGCCGCATGAACTGGTGTCGTCCCCATGGACCAAGGTTGGCATTGATCTCTTCCACGCAAAAGGCCGGGACTACGTCCCCCTCGTGGACTATTTTTCAAATTACCCCGAGGTGGTCAGACTGCATGACCTCACATCAGCAACAGTCTTTAGGGCGTGCAAAGAGACCTTTGCCCGTCATGGCATTCCACTTACGGTCATGACAGATAATGGCCCGTGCTTCTTCAGTCAGGAGTGGATGGATTTTGCCCGACAGTACAATTTCACGCACATCGCTTCAAGCCCCCATTACCCCCAGTCAAATGGGAAAGCAGAAAAGCGGGTACACATTGTAAAACGACTGTTGTGTAAAGCTGCGGATTCGGGTTCAGATTTTCACCTGGCACTGCTAGCCTACAGGGCGACTCCTTTGTCTGCTGGCCTGTCCCCAGCACAGCTGCTAATGAACCGCACACTACGGACGACGGTGCCGGCTATCCACGTCCCGGACCTTGACAATTTTCCGGTCCTGCAAAGAATGCAACTATCTCGGGCCCACTGCAAGTCGGCGTATGATGCCCACGCCACAGATCTCCCTGCTCTGGTCCCTGCTGACCAAATTCGTGTTCAGCTACCTCATGGTGGCTGGTCTGCCACAGCTGTGGTGGTCAAGCTAGTGGCCCCCAGATCATTTCTCGTTCGCATGCATGATGGCTCTTTTCTTCGCCGTAATAGGCGGGCACTGCGGCTGCTTCCACGCTCGCCACCTGGACGTGATGTCCCACCTCGCCTGCTGATTCCTCAGGACACACCCTTCCAAGAGGTCACCGATCTGCCGTTTCTTTTGCCACCGTCTACGTTGGACGCAGCTCCGCCCATTCCCGTGCAGGCGGCCCCGACCCACCCTTGAGGCGGTCAACCAGAATTTGTCGCCCGCCACAGAGACTGAACTTATAGACTGAATGTTGCATTACCTTGTGCTTCGTTTACACATCTGTACATATTGTTTCTTCCTAATTTGTTGTATGCACGCTATCTGCTCTAGACACCTTCCCATGTAAATACGTTCACGTATTTTGTATATAGTTCAGCTCCTACTCATGTAAATATGCTCACATACTTTGTACATAGTCAGGCTCATACACACATCCACTATTTATTGACACATACACACATTTTTTGAAAAGGGGGAGGTGTCATAATACACACACAAGTATATGATGGCGCACAGACAGACAGTGAGTGACACAAAGGATGACCAATGAACATACAGAACACAGCAGCCAATCACCAGACAGGACACTGCCACTATATAACCAGGGGGCACTAGTTTTCCCGCTCTCTTGGGATGCAGCCTCTGAGACAGTCACAGCCTGTGAGCAACAACGAGAACATCCACCATGTGGCAATAAGATAGTCTGGTCAGGTTAGCCTCAGGTCTCCAGTCAACTCAGCATAGTGTCAACCCACAGTTCAAGCATGTTTAGTAGTTAAGAGTTTAATAAAATAGAGTTGCATTTCCTCAAGTGTTGGAAGCCCGTCTCTCTCTCTGCTACAGTAAACGCAGTCCTCGCAGACCCAGCTTACCCAACACATCACCGCCTTCTCCCTATATGCCCGTATCGGTATGAACCCCCCTTTCACCACTGCCTTCAATGCCTCCCATACCGTGCCACCGAACCCTCCCCCGTATCATTTATCTCCACATACCCCCGAATGGCCTCCCTCATCCGCTCACACACCTCTTCATCTGCCAACAGACCCACATCTAGCCTCCATTGCAGGCGCTGTCCCCATCCTTGCTCACTCGCAAGTCCACCCAATGGGGGGCATGATTTGACACCACTATCACCAATTTGTAAAGGACCCATTGATCCCTGCTCTTTGTTTCCTCTCTGCCAACCAGTTTTCTATCCACCTCAATACATTTCCCCCAATCCCATGCACTTTAATTTTGCACAAAAATCTCTTATGCGGGACTTTGTCAAACACCTTCTGAAAGTCCAAATATACCACATTGTGGTAGTCTGAGTTAGGAGGATTACGGTGCTTAGTTATGCCGGAATACCATTGGTGGAGAATGTAATTGTTCCCATTGGATAAGCTTGCACGTTAGCTCCGCCTTGCAAGGCGGGGTATAAGAGCCTGTGCTGCCCCAGCAGCTTTCTTCTGCACCTGCGCTGCTGGGGGAAATATCTAGCGTATTAAAGCCTTCAATTGTCTCCAATCTCGTTTCTGAGGTTATTGATTGTGCATCAATTTAATACGCTAGATTTAAAAGAATGGAGCTCCGAATCAAGCCGGAGTGTCTGCAACTCAGCCCCCAAGCAGCAAACTCAGCGGCAACCTTCAAGCACTGGCTGGCGTGTTTTAACGGATACCTCGGAACGGCCGAAAACACACCCACGGGAGAACAGAAACTGCAAGTCCTGCACTCGAGGGTGAGCCCAGAAATGTACACCCTCATCAAGGACGCGGACGACTTCGATGCAGCAATGGAGCAGCTGAAACGACATTATATTCGCCCGGTAAACCAGGTTAGCATCTGTTAGCAACGAGGCGACAAATCCCTGGGGAATCGCTGGAAGAATTCTACCGTGCACTCCGATATGTTGGGGAGAAACTGCAGCTGCCCGCAAGTTTCGGCGAGCAACCACACAGAACTTTTGATCCGGGACACTTTCGTTGCAGGTATGCTGTCCTCCCAAATCCGCCAGCGATTGCTGGAGAAAGACACCCTAGGCCTCAAGGAGGCACGGGCCCTTCCCGGCTCCCTGGATGTGGCCTCCCGAAACGTCCCCGATCGCGCGGCAGCCCCCTGGGCAGCGTGGAACACCCCCGCGGCCGACCCCGAGAGATCTCCCATCCCCCCGCAAGCTTGTGCTACAAGATGGCCTGGCAACCCCGGGGGACTCCACTGCTATTTTTGTGGGCAGGCCAAGCACCCCCGAAAGCGCTGACCGGCCCGCGCATCCACCTGGAAGGGATGCGGTAAAATGGGCCACTTCGTGGCGGTATGCCAGGCCCGGGCGGTCGTTGCGGTCTCCGGTGGCGAATGCGGACCGCCACCACAATCCTCTCCACAGTCCCCAGGCGGCCTCCGGGTGCCGCCATCTTGTCCCGCAGACACGTGCGATGGATGGGCGCCGCCATTTTGTGCACCCCCAGCCATGTGCGACCAATGGGCGCCGCCATCTTGGATGGACTCCCAGGACCCCAGCTCGGCTGACCACACACCGCCCAAAGAGAACATTCAACTGTTGACCCTGGACCAGTCTCGGCCCGAACACTATCGACTGCTACGACGACGGTGCTTATCAACGGGCATGAAACGTCCTGCCTAATCGACTCTGGGAGCACGGAGAGCTTCATACACCCCGACATGGTAAGACGCTGTTCTCTCCCCGTCCACCCCGTTAATCAAAAAATCTCCCTGGCCTCCGGATCTCACTCAGTAGAGATAAAGGGGTTCTGTGTAGCTAACCTCACAGTCCAAGGAAGGGAGTTCAAAAACTACCGACTCTACGTCCTTCCCCACCTCTGCGCGGCCACACTCCTAGGATTGGATTTTCAGTGTAACCTCCAAAGTCTAACGTGGCCCTATACCCCCCTCACTGTCCGCAGCCTCACGACCCTCAAGGTCGATCCGCCCTCCCTGTTTGCGAACCTCACCCCGGATTGCAAACCCGTTGCTACTAGGAGCAGACGGTATAGTGCCCAGGACCGGACTTTCATTAGGTTAGAGGTCCAACGGTTACTGAAGGAAGGTGTCATTGAGGCTAGTAACAGCCCCTGGAGAGCTCAGGTAGTGGTGGTAAAGACCGGGGAGAAGCATAGGATCAGTCAGACCATCAACAGGTTTATGCAGCTCGACGCGTACCTCTCCCCCGCATATCCAGTCTGGTCAACAGGATTGCGCATTACATGGTCTTCTCCACGGTGGATCTTAAGTCCGCCTACCACCGGCTCCCCATCCGCACAAGTGACCGCAAATACACTGCCTTCGAAGCAGCTGGGCGGCTCTACCACTTCTTAAGGGTTCCCTTCGGTGTCACTAACGGCGTCTCGGTCTTCCAGCGAGAGATGGACTGAATGGTTGACCGGTACGGTTTACGGGCCACATTCCCGTACCTCGATAACGTCACCATCTGCGGCCAAGACCAGCAGGACCACGACACCAATTTCCGAAAATTCCTCCAAACCGCAAAAATCCTTAACCTAACGTATAACAAGGATAAATGCGTGTTTAGCACCGATCGCCTAGCCACCCTCAGCTGCGTAGTGCGTAATGGAGTGATAGGTCCCGACCCTGAACGCATGCGCCCCATTATGGAGATCCCCCTCCCGCACTGCTCCAAGGCCCTGAAGCGCTGCCTAGGCTTTTTTTCTTACTATGCCCAGTGGGTCCCCAACTATGCGGAAAAGGCCCGTCCACTGATCCAATCCACAGTTTTTCCCCTGTCGATAGAGGCCCGCCAGGCCTTCAGCCGCATCAAAGCAGACATTGCAAAGGCCACGATGCACGCCAACGACGAGTCCCTCCCCTCCCAGGTCGAGAGCAACGCCTCCAACATAGCTCTGGCAGCCACCCTCAACCAAGCGGGCAGACTCATGGCCTTCTTCTCACGCACCCTCCACGCCTCCGAAATCCGCCATTCCTCAGTCAAAAAGGAGGCCCAGGCCATAGTAGAAGCTGTGCGACATTGGAGGCGTTACCTGGCCGGCAGGAGACTCACTCTCCTCACTGACCAACGGTCGGTTACTTTCGTGTTCGATAATGCACAGCGGGGCAAGATAAAAAAAGACAAGATCTTACGGTGGAGGATCGAACTCTCCACCTACAACTATGAGATCTTGTATCGTCCCGGGAAGCTAAACGAGCCTCCTGATGCCCTATCCCGCGGCACATGTACCAACGCACAAGTGGACCGCCTCCGAGCCCTCCACAAGGACCTCTGCCACCCAGGGGTCACTTGATTTTTCCACTTCATCAAGACCCGCAACCTGCCCTACTCCATTGAGGAGGTCAGGACAGCCACCAGGAACTGCCAAATCTGCACGGAGTGCAAGCCGTACTTCTACAGGCCAGAGAAAGCGCACCTGATAAAGGCTTCCCATCCCTTTGAACACCTAAGTATGGATTTCAAAGGTCCCCTCGCCTCCACCGACCGCAACACGTACTTCCTGATCGTGATTGCTCCCGGTTCCCTTTCGCCATCCCCTGCCTCGACATGACCACCGTCATAAAAGCCCTCCATAGTGTCTTTACGCTGTTCGGTTTCCCCGCCTACATACACAGTGATAGGGGGTCCTCCTTTATGAGCGACGAACTACGTCAATTCCTGCTCAGCAAGGGCATTGCCTCGAGCAGGACGACCAGTTACAACCCCCGGGGAAACGGACAGGTAGAGAGGGAGAACGGAACGGTCTGGAAGACCGTCCTACTGGCTCTGCGGTCCAGGAATCTCCCAGTCTCCCTCTGGCAGGATGCCCTCCCAGATGCCCTCCACTCCATCCGGTCAGTGCTGTGTACCACGACCAGCCAAACACCTCACGAACGTCTCCTTGTCTTCCCCAGGAAGTCCTCCTCTGGGACCTCGCTCCCGACCTGGCTGGCAGCTCCCGGACCCGTCCTGCTCAGAAAACACGTACGGGCGCACAAATCGGACCCATTGGTCGAGAGGGTCCATCTCCTCCACGCTAACCCTCAGTACGCCTACGTGGCGTACCCCGACGGCCGACAGGATACGGTCTCCCTACGGTACCTGGCGCTCGCTGGATCCCCACACACACCCCCGCCACCAGCCCCACCCTCCCTCCCACCGGCGCACTCCACAGCCACCCCCTTCCCAGGTGGATCAGTTCTTCCACTGGCCCTGTCTAGGCCCTGCCCACTGGCGCACCCCACAGCTGCCCCCCTTCCCAGGCCAGTCGGTCACTCCACCAGCCACGTCTAGGGGTGATGAAGCCGCCGCAGAAGCCGAAACCACGCTCCCGGAGTCACAGACGCCCGAACCTCCACCGACATCACCACCAAAGCTACGATGATCGCAGATGACCCCCGATCAACTAATTGCTTTTTTTTGAAATGTACATTATTGTTGTAAATAGTTAAAAGTTGTAATGAGGCAAAACGCTATATGGAGGCATTACGATACCTTCATAACTATAACTTCTACCACATTGTAATACGAAGCCACCACCCCCGCCGGACTCTTTTTTAACAGGGGGTGAATGTGGTAGTCTGTGTTAGGAGGATTACGGTACCTAGTTATGCCGGAATACTATTGGTGGAGAATGTACTTGTTCCCGTTGGATAAGCTTGCATGTTAGCTCCGCCTTGCAAGGCGGGGTATAAGAGCCCGTGCTGCACCAGCAGCTTTCTTCTGTACCTGCGCTGCTGGGGGAAACATCTAGCGTATTAAAGCCTTCAATTGTCTCCAATCCCGTTTCTGAGGTTATTGATTGTGCATCACGCATTGACTGGCTCGCCCGTGTCAACTATGCTGGTTACACCTTCAAAGAATTCCAACAGATTTGTCAAGCATGATTTCCCCTTCATAAATCCATGCTGACTTGGACTGATCCTGCCACTGCTTCCTAAATGGTCCGCTATAAAGTCCTTGATAATGGTTTGAAGCATTTTCCCACTACCGGTGTTAGGCTTACTGGTCTATAATTCCCTGCTTTCTCTGTACCTCCCTTTTTGAATATTGGAGTGACGTGAGCTATCCCCCAATCTGCAGAGACACTTCCTGAGTCTGTAGAATCTTGGAAGATGACCACCAATGCATCAACTATTTCCAGAGCCACCTCCTTAAGCACTCTGGGTGCAGATTCTCAGGCCCTGGGGATTTATCTGCCTTCAACCCCATCAATTTTCCCAAGCACCATTTCTCTACAAATGTTGATCTCCCTCAGTTCTTCCCTCTCACGAAACCTTTCATTCTCTAACATTTCTAGTATCTGATTGGTGTCCTCTTTAGTGAAGACAGAACCAAGACAGAACCAAAGTATGTATTCAATTGCTCAGCCATTTCTTTGCCCTTTATTATGCATTCCCCTGTATCTGTCTGTAGGGGGCCTACATTCTGAAGTGCTTCGAGAGGTTGGTCAGGAGACCACCTCTATATCCCAGAATTCCTTGATCCACTGCAATTCGCGTGCCGCCACAACCGGTCCACAGCAGACGCCATCTCCCTGGCCCTACGCTCATCCCTGGAGCATCTCGACACCAAGGACTCCTACACCAGATTCCTGACTACAGCTCTGCCTTCAACACCATTATCCCAGCCAAGCTCATATCAGAACTCCAAAACCTAGGACCTAGCTCCTCCCAATCCTCAACTTCCTGACCCATTGGCCACAATCAGTAAGGATAAACAACAACATCTCCTCCATGATAGTCCTCAATACCAGAGCTCCACAAGGCTGCGTACTGAGCCCCCTACTATACTCCGTATCACACACGACTGTGGCAAAAATTTGGCTCCAACTTAATCTAATGTTTGCTGATGACACAACCGTAGTGGATTGGATCTCGAACAACGATGAATCAGAATATAGGAGGGAGATGGAGAACCTAGTGGAGTAGTGTAACTATCTCTCCCTCAGCATCAGTAAATCTAAAGATCTAGTCATTAACCTCAGAAAGCAAAGTACTGCACACACCCCTGTATCAATGGTGCCGAGGTGGAGATGGTTGGCAGCTTCAAATTCCTAGGTATGCACATCATCAACAATGTGTCCTGGTCTGCTCACGTCGACGGGATGACCAAGAAAGCACAACAGCGCCTATACTTCCTCAGGAAACTAAGGAAATTCGGCATGTCCACACTGACTCTTACCAACGTTTAAGATGCACCATAGAAAGCATCCTATCTGGCTGCATCATAGCCTGGTATGGCAACTGCTCGGCCCAAGACCGCAAAAAACTTCAGAGCCTCGTGAACACAGTCCAGTCCATCACACAAACCTGCCTCCCATCCATTGACTGTCGACATCACTCGCTGCCTCAGGAAAGCGGGCAGCATAATCAAAGACCCCTCCCACCCAGGTTATTGTCTCTTCCAACTTCTTCCATCAGGCAGGAGATACAAAAGTCTGAGGACACGAATTAGGTTCAAAAACAGCTTCCCTGCTGTTACTACTGAATGACCCTCTTATGGACTGAACTGATCTCACACATTTTCTCTATTGAATCGCACTACACTCCATATGCTCATCCGATGCTTGCACCTGTGTATTTCCATTGTGTATTTATGCATGTCCGACGTTTTTTCATGTATGGAACGATCTATCTGGACTATACGCAAAAAAATACTTTTCATTATAATTCAGTACATGCGACAATAAATCAAATTCAATTCAATTCAAGGAGATTTTGTTTAAGAAAGTGAAAAGTTATGAATGAATGGCTATTCTTAAACCTTTTTTAACATATCCTATTGGTTCATGCAGAGTATATAGTGGATGAATCGACAGAATTCCATAGCTTAGCATGTAGGGTATGAAGGACCATGGGGAGTTGGTAAGGGGCATGTTGTGTCATGGATGGTGCACGGGGAGTGTGTGGAGTTGAGGGGGTGTGAAGGGTGAAGGTTAGAGGGCCTAGCTGTTTTTATTCTATGCAGGGAAGTACTAGCAAATGAGAGTCTAAAATTCTCAAAACTTCAAAAGTATTTTCAGACTAAGTATCGAGGACAAAGATTTTTTTCAAAGGATGCAGCAAGAACTTAAATCATCAGCTGAAGTCCTTAGCAGAAATGTAACATTGAATGACAAAGCAAGTGAGATGATGAGAACCAAGCAGGCTCACCTGTCACATTTAAGGTAAGCGGAAATGGTGTGTTGTGAAGATCGGCCGGCGTGATCGCGAAGGTCGGCCGGCGTGGGTCGCAAAGGTCGGCTGGCGTGGGTCGCAAAGGTCGGCCGGCGTGGGTCGCAAAGGTCAGCCGGGTGGGTCTCGAAGGTCGGCTGGGATAGGCTGTGAAGATCGGCTGGTTGGTAAAAGTAGGTCCCAGCAAATAAGTTTGAAAAATAGTGGTGTACAGAGAGGGCAAGAGTTTCTGGAGTGTGTTCAGGAAAATGTTTCTGCATCAGTCTGTTTCCAGTTCAATGAGAAAGGAAGCATTGCTGGATCTGGTTCTGGTGAATGAGGTTCGTCAAATGCATCAAGTGTCAGTCGGGGAATATTTATCATTGCATCATAGGTTTTAGGTGGCTATAGAAAAAGGGAAATAACAATCCAGGGTAAGAATAGTTAACTTGGGGAAGCAAGTTGGCCCAAATAAATTGCAGTCAAAGCTTAACAGGCAAAACTGTAACTGAACAAGGGGTTACCTTTCAAGAGGCGGTGGTTTGGGTACAGTCAAGGGATATTCCCACGAAGGAGGAAAGTAGGGAAAACAGTTGAAAGCCCCTTGGATGACGAGGTTAAATAAAAAGGGGCTGCATATGAGAGATATCAGGCAGATAATACAACTTAAAATCAGGCTCATGCGAAGAGACTGGCAACTAACATAAAAGGGAATCCAAAAGTCCTCTTTTATAGGAATATAAATAGTAAAAAGATAGCAAAGGTATAGTGAGGCTGATTATGGAGTTAAAAAGGGATTTAATATGAAGACAGGGAGTATGATTGCGCTCTTAAATGAATCTTTTGCATCTGTTTTTACCAAGGGAGAGGATGCAGCCAAAGTTGTGCTGGAAGAGGTAGTTAATGAGTTAAAAATTGATAAAGAGGAATTGGATAGGCTGGCTGCCTTAAAATGTGTGAATTACCCAGATCAGATGAGCTGCATTCAAGGGTACTGAGGGAATTAAAGGTGGAAATTGCAAAGGCACTGCCCATAATTTTTCAGTCTTCCTTAAACTCTGGGCTGGTGTCAGAGGACTGGAGAATTGCAAACATTACACTTGTTTAAAAAGGATGTAAAGATAAGCCCAGCAACAGCAAGCCAGTCCATTCACCTCAATGGCGGGGTAACCTTTAGAAACGATGATGACAAAATGAATAGTCACTTTGGAAAATGCAGATTAATTAATGCATACCAGCACTGATTTGATCCGAGGGCAAATTATGTTTATCAGTCTAGCTTGAGTTATTTTGGGAAGGTTGACGATGTCAATGCTATTAAGATGTTGTACATCGACTTCCAAAAGGCCTTTTTTCATTCAGTGCCACTTGTGAACAAAGTTAGGGCTCAAGGAAAGAAAAGGGCAGTAGCAACATGGATATGAAATTGGTTGAGTGACAGGAGACAGAAAAACGAACATTTGATTTTCAGACTGGAGGAAGGTTTATAGTGGGGTTCTACAGGGATTGGTGTTAGGACCCCTACTTTTCTTGAGATATTTTAATGACCTAGACTTTGACACACACAGCACATTTTCAAAATTTTAAGATGACACAAAACTTGGAAGCATTGTGAACTGTGAGGAGGATAGTGATAAACTTCAACAGGGGTAGGTTGCTGGAGTGGGTGGATAAGTGGCCTTTTATAGGAAACTTAATGAAGAGAAATGTGGAGGGATTCATTTGGCGAGACGAATGTGGAGAAACAATGTACATTAAAAGGGTACAATTCTAAAGGGGGTGGAGGGGCAGAGGGACCTGGGTGTATATGTGCATAAATCATTGAAGGTGGCATGACAGGTGGAGAGAACAGTTCATAAAGCAAATAGTATCCCGGACTGAAAGAGAAAACGCTGGAAAATCTCAGCAGGTCTGGCAGCATCTGTAGGGAGAGAAAAGAGCTAACGTTTCAAGTCCGATGACTCTTTGTCAAAGCTAACAGACGGAGAAAGTGGGAAATATTTATAATGTGGAGTGAGAATGAAAGATGAATCATCGTCCGGACTGACCCACACCTCCAATCCTCCAAATCGCCCACCCCATTCTGGCCCTCCCCGTCTGATCCGTGTCCACCCTATCTCCCCAACCACTGTCTGAACCACTTATCTTTAAATTGTTCCTTTAAACATTCTCACTCCACAGTATAAATATTTCCCACTTTCTCCGTCTGTTAGCTTTGACAAAGAGTCATCGGAGTCGAAACGTTAGCTCTTTTCTCTCCGTACAGATGCTGCCAGACCTGCTGAGATTTTCCAACATTTTTTCTTTTGTTTCAGATTCCAGCATCCGCAGTAATTTGCTTTTAAATAGTATCCCGGGCTTTATTAATAGGGCATAGAGTACAGAAGCAAAATGGTTATTTTAAAAGTGCAGAAACACTGACTCAGCCTCAACTGGGTCCAGTTCTGGAAACCACACTTTATAGGAAAGATGTGAAAGCATTGGATACAGTGACGCATAGTTTCACAAGGATCTTCCTGGGATGAGGAACTTCAGTTGTGTTGCTAGATTGGAGACGTTCAAATGATTTTCTTTAGAGAAGGAAAGGTCGAGAGATGTCCTGGACACACGTGACCCCCAGCGGATCCCCCAGACCATCCCTGCCCCCCAGAAACCCCCCCGGCCCTGTCCCCCCTCCGGACAGCACCCCGCCCCCCCCCCCCTCCTCCCTCCCTCCCTCCCTCCCTCCACACCTCCAATTCGACCACCCCATTCTGGCCCTCCCCGTCTGATCCGTGTCCACCCTATCTCCCCAACCATTGTCTGAACCACTTATCTTTAAATTGACCCTTTAAACACCTCATACAGCAGCTAGCGCTGTAAAAAGAATGTGTTTATTTCCTCTCTGTGCCCAGTGCCGATACAGCTGGGAGGCATTTCTCTGCTCCTGTCTCACGCAGCCTGAGTGAGACGGGGGCTTCGGAATCCCAACGTGGGTAAGTCCGTCGAGAGTGGCAATCCGCTGGAGGTTGCTGCTCTGAGGAAGTTACGAGCCTATTAAAATCACAAGATGTTTGGACAGATCAAGTAGGGAGAAGCTGTTCCCATTGGTGGAAGGACCAAAAACCAGAGTAAATAGATTTAAGGTAATTAGCAAAAGAATCAATGGCGACACAAGGAAAATCTTCTTTTAGCAGCGAGTGGTTAGGATGTGGAATGCACTGCGCAAGGTCATGGCTTTATCATCTGAAGAGGAAAGGTTTGTAGGTTTAGAAGGAAATTACATGGGAGTGGGACAGGGTGAATTGCTCTTGCAGAGAACGAGCGCAGGCATTAAGGGCTGAATGGCCTCTTGTGCTGTAACTACTGTACAATTATATAATTGACTCTTTTTAATTTTCTTGCTTCTCTGGAAAATCCATGGCTGCTGGCCAGGTAAAGTGGGTGTGTGACAGAAGTGGTGGTGGTGGGAGAGCAGGAGCTGGTGTTAGGGAGTATCCATTAATGATGCTCGTGTTCCATGTTTCTATAAACAGGGTGGTACAGTCTATTTCAACATTCGAAATGTTAATTTAATCAGTGCTTGACTGTTCAAAAACAAAGCGAGAGGGGTTAGAAGTGTTGGAGGGCATTTTGTGATACTGGACTATGATATAAATTATAGGTGGCCCTGTAACTACATTTGTGCTCCTATATTACTTTTGAATAGTTCTGGTGAAACAAAAGGTACAAATTGGCTTAGATGCCTGTTTAGAAGAGGCAATTTGTAGAAATAGATAGTGTATACACAATGCTGTTAATATCAGAAAAGACACAAAATGGCTGTTAGCTATTTTGTGATATTAAAGACACAAAATGGCTGAACAAGCCACATTCCCTGTAAACTGTCTCATGAGACCCAAGCGTGGGTATGTATAAAGAGTGTCCCAACAGCCGCTGTGTGGTAAACCACTGTTACACCTGTATTAGGTGATGTAAGGTAGAACCTGTACTACAGGTTCGCCGGTAGCCCCTGCCTGCTGGCTCCGCCCAGTAGGAGGAGTATAAATATGCGTGTCCTCTATTCAGCAGCCATTTCGCCAGCTGCTGTGGGAGGCCACACATCCTACTGCAATAAAGCCACAGTTGTATCCAACCTGAGTCTCTGTACAATTGATTGTGCATCAATTTATTGCAGTAAGATTTTCTAGAAGGTGGACCTCCGAATCAAACCAGATCGCCTGCAGCTGGATCCGCAGTCTAGCGACGCCAGAAAGGACTTTAATCTCTGGCTAGCCTGCTTCGAGGCCTATATCAACTCAGCGACCACCCCTCTAACGGAGGCTCAGAAGATACAGATCCTGTACTCAAGGTTGAGCTCCAGCGTGTTTCCGCTGATCCAGGACGCCCCGAACTACGTGGACGCCATGGCGCTCCTCAAAGAAAACTACGCGTAGAAAGCGAACATACTCTTCGCCAGGCATGTACTCGCCACTCGCTCTCAACCCCCTGGTGAGTCCATAGAAGACTTCTGGCGGGCCCTAATCCCACTCGTCTGGGACTGTGACTGTCAGGCCGTTACGGCCACCGAACATTCTAACCTTCTTATGTGCGATGCTTTTGTAACGGGGATTGGGTCGGATCTTATTCGTCAAAGGCTGTTTGAAGGGGCCATGCTCAACCTAGCGGGGACCAAGAAGCTAGTACTATCCATGACGGTCGCCTCACGTAATGCTCAGGCCTACCCCTCCGACCGTGCGGCCCACCCCTCCTATCGCTCGTGGACCCCACAAACAGCCGCCCCAGCCGGGGTTTTACCCAGCCAATACGCCTGCGCCACACGCCAATCCGCGCACCCCGGGGGTCCCTGATGTTACTTCCACGGCCAGCAGAAGCACCCTCGCCAACGCTGGCCGGCTCACACTGCCATTTGCAAGGCTTGCAGCAAAAAGGGCCACTTCGCCGCGGTGTGCCAGGCCTGCGCAGTTGCCGCTATTGCCCCCTCCCCTCTGACCCACACACAATGGGCGCCACCATCTTCGTCCCGGACCACGCGCGGCCAGTGAGCGCCGCCATTTCACTTCCCGGGGCCGCGAGCGGCCAGTGGGTGCCGCCATCTTCCCCACTGCAGCCCATGTGCGGCCCATGGGCGGCACCATCTTGTCCAGCCCCCGCAACGTGCGGCCCATGGGCGCCGCCATTTTGTCTCCCACAGGATCTTCAGGCGCCACCATCTTGTCTTCCCCACGGGGCATGGACGCCGACAACATTCCACGACCTGGGCTCCCCACGTTCTCCATCTTCGGACGCCAGCGACGACAAACCACAGCTCGCCTCAATGACGCTCGACCAGTCTCGTCCACACAATCTGGCCACCGCCTCGACTACGGTGAAAATCAACGGCCATGTGACCTCTTGCCTGCTGGACCCCGGGAGCACCGAAAGCTTCATCCACCCGGATATGATAAGGCGCTGCTCTCTCGCAGTCCACCCCGCCAATCAAAGAATCTCCCTGGCCTCCGGATCCCATTCCGTCCCGATCCGGGGGTTCTGCACGGTCACACTCACGGTCCAGGGCGTAGAATTCAGCGGTTTCCGCCTCTACGTCCTCCCAAACCCCTGCGCTGTCCTACTCCTCGGCCTGGACTTCCAGTGCAATCTCCAGAACCTCACCCTTAAATTCGGCTGGCCCCTACCACCCCTCACTGTGTGCGGCCTCGCGACCCTAAAGGTCAACCCACCCTCCCTCTTTGCCAATCTAACTTCGGATTGCAAACCCGTTGCCACCAGGAGCAGACGGTAAAGCACCCAGGACAAGACCTTCATCAGGTCCGAGGTCCAGCGGCTGCTTCGGGAAGGCATCATCGAGGCCGGCAACAGCCCCTGGAGATCTCAAGTGGTAGTCGTTAAATCTGGGGAGAAGCACAGAATGGTCGTGGACTACAGCCAGACCATCAATCGGTACACGCAGCTCGACGCGTACCCCCTCCCACGCATATCTGATATGGTCAATCAGATTGCGCAGTACCGGGTCTTCTCAACGATAGACCTAAAATCCGCCTACCACGAGCTCCCCATTCGTAAATCGGACCGTCCATACACTGCTTTCGAGGCGGACGGTCGTCTCTATCACTTCCTCAGGGTTCCCTTCGGTGTCACTAAAGGGGTCTTGGTCTTCCAAATGGAGATGGACCAAATGGTCGACCGGTACGGTTTGCGGGCCACCTTTCCGTACCTAGACAACGTCACCATCTGCAGCCATGATCAGCAGGACCACGACGCCAACCTTGCTAAATTCCTCCATACCGCCACTCTCCTCAACCTCACCTACAACAAGGGGAAGTGCGTGTTCAGCACGAACCGCTTAGCCATCCTCGGCTATGTGGTCCAGAACGGAGTTCTGGGGCCCGATCCCGACCGCATGCGCCCTCTCATGGAGCTTCCCCTCCCCCACTGCTCCAAGGCCCTCAAACGCTGCCTGGGGTTCTTCTCCTACTACGCCCAGTGGGTCCCAAAATACGCGGACAAGGCCCGCCCACTCATTCAGTCCACCCACCTTCCCCTTACGGCAGAGGTACAGCAGGCCTTCGCCCGTATCAGAGCTGATATAGCCAAGGCCGGGATGCACGCAGTAGACGAGACACTGCCCTTTCAAGTAGAAAGTGACGCATCGGACGTCGCACTTGCCGCCACCCTCAATCAGGCAGGCAGACCCGTGGCATTCTTTTCCCGCACCCTTCATGCCTCAGAAATTCGGCACTCGTCCGTCGAAAAAGAGGCCCATGCTATTGTTGAAGCTGTGCGACATTGGAGGCATTACCTGGCCGGCAGGAGATTCACTCTTCTTACGGACCAACGGTCGGTAGCCTTCATGTTCAATAACACGCAGCGGGGCAAGATCAAAAATGATAAAATCTTGCGGTGGAGAATCGAGCTCTCCACCTATAATTACGAGCTTCTGTATCGCCCCGGCAAACTCAACGAGCCCCAAGACGCCCTCTCCCGAGGTACATGTGCCAGCGCACAAGTAGACCGACTCCGGGCCCTACACGATAGCCTTTGTCACCTGGGAGTCACACGGTTGTACCATTTTTTCAAGGCTCGCAATCTGCCCTACTCCGTCGAGGAAGTAAGGACAGTCACCAGGGACTGCCAGGTCTGTGCGGAGTGCAAGCCGCACTTCTACCGGCCGGACCGTGCGCACCTGGTGAAGGCCTCCCGCACCTTTGAACGCCTCAGCGTGTATTTCAAAGGGCCCCTCCCCTCCACTGACCATAACACATATATTCTCAGTGTGGTCGATGAGTACTCCAGGTTCCCCTTCGCCATCCCCTGCCCCGATTTGACGTCTGCCACCGTCATCAAGGCCCTCAACACAATCTTCACTCTGTTCGGCTTCCCCGCCTACATACACAGTGACAGGGGATCGTCATTCATGAGCGATGAGCTGCGTCAGTTCCTGCTCAGCAGGGGTATCGCCTCCAGCAGGACGACCAGCTATAACCCCCAGGGAAACAGGCAGGTAGAGAGGGAGAACGGGACGGTTTGGAGGGCCGTCCTACTGGCCCTACAGTCCAGGAACCTCCCAGCCTCTCACTGGCAGGAGGTCCTCCCTGATGCACTCCACTCCATTCGGTCACTGCTGTGCACCGCTACGAATAACACACCCCATGAACATATTTTTACCTTCCCCAGGAAGTCCACTTCCGGGGTGTCGCTCCCGACTTGGCTCGCAGCTCCAGGACCGGTCCTGCTCTGTAGGCACGTCCAACTAAACAAGGCGGACCCGTTGGTGGATAGGGTGCACTTGCTCCATGCCAACCCCCAGTATGCCTACGTAGCGTACCCCGACAGCTGCCAGGATACTGTCTCCCTCAGGGACCTGGCACCAGCAGGTTCCACTCACACACACTTCCCCGGCCCGGCACCACACTCCCCTCCCCCGGCGCTCCCAACATTAACCCCACCAGGACCATCCCTCCTTCCCCTGCCCACGCAAGAGGATGAAAAGGATTTCGGCATGCTCCCGGGGTCAGCCGACATCAGGCCAGCACCAACGCCGCCAGCATCGACATCGCCGACACCGTTAAGTCGCTGCCAGCAGAACGTCAAGGTACCAGACCGGTTGAATCTCTAACTGGCACCGGACTTTCAATAGACATTTTTTTTCTCTCCTAATAAAACACTGTACATAAATTCACGACTGTATATCGTTCTCCCCCACCCCCGCCGGACTCATTTTTAACAGGGGGTGAATGTGGTAAACCACTGTTACACCTGTATTAGGTGATGTAAGGTAGGACCTGTACTACAGGTTCGCCGGTAGCCCCTGCCTGCTGGCTCCGCCCAGTAGGAGGAGTATAAATATACATGTCCTCTATTCAGCAGCCATTTCGCCAGCTGCTGTGGGAGGCCACACATCTTACTGCAATAAAGTCACAGTTGTAACCAACCTGAGCCTCTGTACAATTGATCATGCATCATCCTGATAACAGCTTCACAGAACAAGACATGCAATGTATCCTTGATAAAGCTCAAGGTCTACGGCTGTAGACAGGACACATCATTATGTTAGTTTTGAATGACTTCTGTATGAAGTTAGGGGCGGGTAAGACACCACCTACTTTAACCATGTAAGTGATAAGTGGGATGCTAGGAAAAATTGATTGACTGCATGTAATAAGTATGACGCGAATATAGTTGATTGATTGTATGTAAATGATAAAACAACTAATTCCGCCCCTTGAATCTGTATATTAACCCTTGTGAGCTTTAGCTCAAGTGGGATAAGGTGCTGTCAGGGGCTGCGGAGCCCCCAGATCTTGTCTCCCAGAATTCTGACATAATAAACTGCATTTTTAACTTATACTCAGGCCTTTGTGTGAATATTTTCACCCCTAACATTAGTGATGTCACAGAATTCTCCTAAGTTGATTAGTTCAACGCAGGGAGACAATGTGAGTTGTTATATTATACTGTAGTCTTCCTTTTATATTGCAAGGCAATTGACAAGACAGTATTCCAAAACAACAAAGGTTTATTGAACTAAGAACTATATATACTTGGCAGTTCAACTACGACACAGGCCTTGTTCCCATGACTCCTGGACTAACTCTGACCAAGCCCCAACAACCAGATCCATGCCTAAACCTCTGCTAGGTTTATTTTCCTGCTCCCCGTCCCCATAATCTCAGGGCTTGTCTCATGGCCCATGAAGTATCGGCCCTTAAAGAGGCCGTGCGACCATTCTTCTTTATCATGTATCTTCACACACACAACACACACTATTTTCCCTGTGGGATACAGTGGGGAAGTGATGAAAGGATTCCAATCTGATTATCGGCCCATTGAACCGCGTTACGAACGCTCCTTCTGTGGCCAAGTCCTGGCGTTGGACTTCAACCCGGAGCTTTTGGCCCAGAAGTAGGGGTTCTACCACTGGCACAAGACCTCCTATTCTGTAGTAAACGCTTTATATAAAGTTTATGGTATGTCAGTGTAGCTCGGCTATGCGGGATGTGGGAGGTCATGAAGGCACAAAGTGCCCTCAATGGCTACATCTGCAGGAAGTGTCATCAGCTGCAGGAACTTGAACACTGGGTGGAGAATTTGATCAGCGGCTGGAATCACTGTGGTACATCCGCAAGGTTGGGGGTTATGTGGCTAGCACATTTAGAGGGGTGGTCACACATCAGCTAAGAAGTAGACAGTCAGAGACGGAATGGGCGACTGCCAGAATATCTAAGAGAAACAGGCAGGTACGGCAGGAAATCCCTGCGGCTACTTTGCTCCCTAACTGCCTTCCTATTTTGGATACTGGTGACCGAGATGATTCCTCAGAAGATTCTAGCAAGAGCCAAGTTCGTGACACCATGGGTGGCTCAGCTGCACAGGATAAAGAGTGGAAATGCTCTAGTGGTAGGCGATTCTATAGTGAGGGGAGCAGACAGGTGTTTCTGAGGCCATAGGCATGACTGCAGGATGTTATGTTGCCTCCCTGGTGCCAGGGTCAAGGATGTCACTGAGTGGCTACAGGAAATTCCTTTACGGGCGAGTAAACAGCCACAGGTCATGGTCCACATAGGGGTCAATGACATAAGTAAGAAAAGGGATGTGGTCCTGAAAGAATAAGTCAGGGAGTTAGGAAGGACCTCAAGATCTGTAATCTCAGGATTACTCCCAGTGCCACGTGCTACTGGGCATAGGAATAGGAAGACTGAGCAGTTCAACACGTGGCTGGAGAAAAGGAGTCGGAGGCATTGGGACTGGCAGTGGGACATATACAAGAAGGATGGGTGACGCCTGAACAGGACTGGGACAAATGCCCTAGCAGAGAGGTTTGTTAATGCTAGTTGGGAGAGTTTTGATTGGCAGAGGGGTGGGAACCTGAGGGGAAATTCAGAGAGGAAAGGAGAAAAACTGGCAGTGGAAAGTAGAGAAGTATTAACTGATGAGGAGGGTATATGAGAGAGTAGTATCAAGGTAAACAGAACTTGGAGAGTTTTGTAGAACTAGAGTAGGCGATAGTGAGTCATTAGGTGCAGTCAGAATGATGGGGAAAGTAAGAAAGCCTAAATCAAGTTAATGTACATGTAGCTGAATGCACAGTGTGGTTGATAGGATTAGTGAACTACAGGCACAGCTTGACATTGGAATTACAATAGTATTGGTATAACAGAGACTTGACTCAAAGAAGGGCAGGACTGAGTGGTAAATATCCCTGGGTGCTTAGGAGAGACAGGAAAGGAAGAAAAGGAGGTGGGGTGGTGGCAGTATTGATCAAAGAGGAACAGACAGGAAGTGAAAAAACTAATAAGAAGAGCAAGGAGGGAGCATGAAAAGAGGCTGGCAACTAACACAAAAGGGAATCCCAAAGTCTTCTATAAGCATAAAATTAAAATAAGTGAGGGGTGAGTGAAAGAGCAAGGCCAATTCGGGATAAAAAGGGGGCCTGCACATAGAGGCAGGAGAAATAGTGGAGGTATTCTTTGAGTACTTTATATCTGTCTTTGCAAAGGTAGAAGATGCTATTTGGGCCAAGGTGAGAGAGGAGGGAAGTAGTGCACTAGAAGAATTCACAATTGAGAAGGAGGAAGCGTTAGAAAGGCTATCTTTTCTTAAAACAGATACGATACTAGGATCAAACGAGATGCGTCCAAGGATACGGAAGGAAATGAGAGTGAAAATAGCAGAGGCACTAGTGATAATCTTCCAGTCTTCCATAGACACGGGAGGTGCCAGAGTTCGGGAGAATTATGAAATGTGACACCTCTGTTCAAAAACGGCTGCAAGGACAAAGCCAGCAACTGCAGACCAGTCAGTTTGACTTCGGTGGGAGGGTAAATTCTGGAAACCATAGTTTGGGACAAGAGTCACTTAGACAAGTGCAGGATAATTAAGAAAAATCAGCATGGATTCATTAAGGGAAAATTATGTTGAACTAACTTGCTGGCGTTTTTTGAGGTGGTAAGGGCAATGCTGTTGATGTGGTGGGTGCATATGAATTTTTAAAAGACATTTGATACAGTGCCACACAACAGACCTGTGAACAAATTTAACCTCCTGGAATAAAAGGGAGAGTCAGTCTAAGAAATTGTCTGAGTGGCATTGTCAAGTGACAATGAGTGGCCCTTTAAGGGCAACAGGACAGAGTAAGAGCCACGTGACCTGTGTTGCCCTTAAAGGGAGAGTCACAATAGACAGAAAACAGAGATTAATGCAAAATAGTTGTTCAGATTGGAGGAAGGTTTTTTAAAATAAATTTAGAGTGCCCAATTATTTTTTTTCCCAATTAAAGGGCAATTTAGCGTGGCCAATCCACCTAACCTGCACATCTTTGGGTTGTGGGGGTGAAACCCACGTAGACACGAGAAGAATGTGCAAACGTCACACAGACAGTTACCCAGGACTGGGATTTGAACCCAAGTCCTCTGGAAGAAGGCTTGTAGTGGAGCTCCCCAAGAGTCAGTGTTGGGACCCTTGCTCTTTCTGATATATATTAATGAACTGGACAGTGCTGACAGGGCATGATTTCAAAATTTGTGGATGATACAAAGTTTAGAAGTGTCAACTGTGATGAGGATAGTTTGGACCAAAAGGGTCCATATTGATGGATTGGGCAGACAAATGGCAAATGAGGTTCAATGCAGAGAAGTGTGAGATAATCCATTTTGGCAGGAAGACTATGGAGAGACAGTTTAAAATATTGAGAGAAATTCTAAAAGAGGCACAAGGACAGACTGACCTCGGTGTTTCTGTACATAAGACATTGAAGATAGTACGGAATATTGAATGAGCAGTTAATCAAGCAAAATGTATCTTGGGTTTTATTAATAGGGGCATTGAATACAAGAGTAAGGAGGTCACATTGAACATGTATAAGTCACTAGTTAGGCCTCACCTGGAGACTGTGTCCAGTTCTGGGCACCATACTTGAGGAAGGATGTGAAGACATTGGAGGAAGTACAGAGGAGATTCACAGTAATGATTCAGGGATAAAGAACTGTAGCTATAAGGGTAGATTGGAGAGGTTGGGTCTGTTTCCCTTGAAGAAAATAAGGCTGAGAGGAGACTTGATAGAGGTGTTCAAGATCCTGAGAGGTATGGACAGGGAGAATAGTGAGAAACTGTTCCTCTCAAGAGAGCATCAAGAACTAGAGGGCACAGATTCAAAATAATTGTCTAAAAGTGATGTGAGGAAAATGTTTTCTCCAGAGGATGGTTTAACTCTGGAACGAATTTCCTGCGAGGGTGGCGGAGGCAGATTCGATCGAGGTATTCAAAAGGGAGATGATTGCTCTCTGAAAAGAGAGAATGCACAAAAGTTACAGGGATAAGGCAGGGGAGTGCAGTCAGGTAGAATTTTCTTTCACAGAGCCAGTATAGACTCAAATGGACTGAATGGCCTCCTTCTGCACTGTAACTTTTTTTGATAAAGTGAAAAGTCAGTCAAAGATTTGTGTGCCTTAACCATTATTTTCTCAACGTTACTATCCTGACATCTCCATTACAGATTGTCACCAGCCTCAGGATTTGAGGTGCTGTGCTGTTTCGGCACCTCCCCTGCGGGAGTCGCCAGCATGGGCCCCATCACCTCCTCCTCCCTCGGGATGCCCTCAGGCCCCCGGGCTACTCCACGGGTGCAAGCGGAGCCATCCCCTCAGGCCCCACTGATGTGTTGGGTGCTCTGGATCCGTGGAACAATTACAGG
Source organism: Scyliorhinus torazame (assembly GCF_047496885.1). Classification (NCBI taxonomy): domain Eukaryota; kingdom Metazoa; phylum Chordata; class Chondrichthyes; order Carcharhiniformes; family Scyliorhinidae; genus Scyliorhinus; species Scyliorhinus torazame. The sequence continues at coordinate 77,150,158 of NC_092723.1, forward strand.
CCACCAACACTTAAAATAGTACAACACTATTTTATTAAGTTAGAAACTGTTGAACATACTTTCACTGTGGGTTAACACGATATTAGATTAAACTAAAGACCTATGCCTTGTCCTAACCAGTCAATGCACTCAGCACATGGTGAAGATCTGTGCTGTAAGCTGTAAGCTCTGTCCTTCTGAGAGGCTGCATCCCAAATGAGAGGGAACTCTGATGCCCTCTGTCTATATAGTGAGTGTGCTCTACTGGTGATTGGCTGCGGTGTTGTGTGTTGATTGGTCCCGCTGTGTGACCATCAGTGTGTGTGTCGGCACCATGATATACTGGTGTATATTATGACATCCCCCCTTTTATAAAACAATGTACGTGTGTGGCAATAAATAATGTGTGGTGAGAATGTTCCTAACTACGTGTGGGGTGCGAAGACATATTTACAGTACTACGTACATGAGAACTAAACTAACTACATGGGAAGGTGCCTGGTGCAGAGAAGCAGTATGCAACAAGAGTAACGAGATCAACACTATATACAAACCAGGGACACGATCAAACAAAGCAACAAAACAATTCAGAGAGTCCATAAATTCGAAAAGTTCATAAATCTAGTCTCTGAGGTGGGCGACGAATTCTGGTTGACCAAAAGAGCATTTGGCCCTGTTGAGGCAGAGGCCATGCTCATGTATATGTCTGAATACGCACTGGAGGCGACTAACATGCTCCTGCGGGGTGGTGGACCAAATGATTATGTCATCGACGCGAACACCTTCAATACCTTCCATCATTTGTTCCATAATCCTATGGAACACTCCTGATGCAGAGATGATCCCAAACGGCATCCTGTTGTAACAATATCTTCCAAAGAGGGTGTTAAATGTGCAGAGTTTCCTGCTGGATTTATCGAGCTGGATATGCCAAAATCCTTTTGACGCGTCGAGTTTGGTGAAGAGCTTGGCGCGAGCCATCTCACATGTAAGCTCTTCGCGCTTGGGAATTGGATAGTGCTCTCTCATAATATTGCGATTTAGATCCTTGGGATCAATGCAAATTCTCAATTCGCCGGAAGGCTTTTTTACACATACCATGGAACTGACCCAGTCGGTCGGTTCCGTGACTTTGGAAATCACTCCTTGGTCCTGGAAGTCCTGCAGCTGCTGCTTGAGGCGGTCCTTAAGGGGTGCTGGGACCCTGCGAGGTGCGTGCACCACAGGCATGGCATTCGGTTTCAATAAAATCTTGTAGGTGTACTGGAGCGTGCACTTGCCCTCAAAGATGTCGTGGTACTGGTTTATAATGGTGTCGAGCTGCACACTGAAGTCAGTGTCCTGAAAGGCAGGCGCGTCAGCAGGAGAGAGAGAGAACTCTCTGAACTAGGTTCAACAGCTTGCATGCCTGCGCGCCAAGCAGGGAGGCTTTCGAGGAGCCAACGATTTCAAAGGGAAGGATGGCTTTGCGTGACCTGTGCGTCACTTCAAGTTGGCATGTGCTGCTGGCAGCAATTGCACTGCCATTATAATCTAATAGCTGGCAGGCTGATGGCAGGATGGCTGGTTTGACACGAAGGCTTTGGAGGTCAGACCGCTCAATGAGTTTGGCGGAGGCACCGGTGTCCAGGCGGAATCATATTTGGGACTGGTTGACCGTAAGGGTGGCACACCACTCATCGTCCGGATCGATGCTGTACGTTCGCTGCGCCACCGCGCATGCGTGGTGCGGTCATACGTGGTGCGCGCCTGTGCAGTACGTTCGTCGACATCGCCGTCCCCTCGTTCGGTGCGCACAAGCTGGTGTATATGATGACACCCACCTGGCACTGCCAGTCATGGAGGCCTGCTCTGGTCTCGACCAGGGTCTGCATGTTCATGGCCATGGAGCACAGGGAGTGGACCATCTCCGTCTGGGACTGCACCACATCACGCTGTGACTGTGTCACCACCCTGTGGGTCTGTGCCACATCAGCCAATGAGTGGGCCACCTCCCTCTGGGTCTGGGCTACCTCTTTCTGAGAGTGGGCCACCTCCCTCTGAGACTGGACCATTCTGGCCACATCTGCGCCATGCTGGCCAGCGCCTGGGCAGTGCCGCCGATGTTCCCAGCCATGGCCTGTTGTGATTAGGCCACGCTGAGGAGCGCTGCTGAAATGTCCAGATGGCTTTGGCACATGGCTGCCCGTGAGAGAGCAGCACTGTCCTGGGCCTCGGTCACCACCTGCACAGAATGCCCCTGGCCTTGGACACGCTGATCCATAGCTGAAACCATCGCCCCCAAGGCCTCCACCATGGATGCCCTCCATGCGGTGTCTGTGTGGATGGCACGTATGACTGACAGCACCCCCTGCTCCTGCACACGGATGGACTCCTCCACCTTCGCCTGCAGGTGCTAGATGCCCGCCATCATCCACACTTGTAGACCCTGGGTGTCTGGCTGCACCTGCACTGTGGCTGGGACAGGATGTTCCAGGAGCCCGGGACCAGTCTACACTGCCCCCCTGACTGCCCGGCCCCTCGGCTGCTCCTACCTCTACCTGCTGTACTGGATAAGATGTGTGGTGCGCACCAGATAATGTCCCAGGGGCCTCTTCACGAATGTACCCAACTGAGGTGATAGTCTCTGGGATGGTGGAGGGTGTTGGAGACAGCTGTGATGGAAAGTCGATGTCCTCCACTGACCTGAGATCCAGGGTGTCCTGAGTCTCGGGCGGAGGGCTGGTGTTTGAGCTGCTCTCCCTGTCAGTGCTCGGCTGTTTGGGGGGCACTGGCGCTGGCACTGGCTGGAGGCAGTGGACTCCAGATGGATAAGCCCCATCTTCGACAGGTTCTGTAAGACAGAAGACGACATGTACGGTTAGTCCAGGGGGAGGGGGGGCGGTTGAACAGAAGAACCGTTAGACGTTCTGACGCATGCAGCCCAGGAATTGGGTATATGGTGGCCTGAGTGACCAGGGCACCCGGCCATGGCAGCTGGCATGTGGGGCAGGGTGGGGGTTCGGCTGTCCCCCGGGGGGAGAGGCCGGGTACGGGTATGTGGGGGGGCGGGGTTAGTGCCAGGGGCACAGAGCTGCCGGCTCACCCTGGCCACCCTGAGGAGGTCATGGAGTTTCTTACTGCACTGCATGCTAGCCCGGACGACATTGCCCACGGCGCTGACCACCTCTGCCACCTGCGCCCAGGCACAGCAAACAATGGCGCCTGGCGGCCTTCCTCCTGGGTTGGAGTACAGGGTCATCCTTCTCTCCTCCACGGCGTCCATGAGGTTCATCCCTGAACCGTGGCGCTTCTCTCCTTCCAGCCATCTTGTTGTCTGGGATGGTGTGTGTGTGGGAATGGATCGTTTACGCGCGGCTGCGGCGTGTGAGCCTCATGTGCGCCAATCACGGACCTGGCAAATCCGGCGCCGTTTTCCATGGAATTGGTTGTGTTCCATGTGGCGATGATGCGAGTCCATTTAAAGTAGCTGAATTGGTGGAGCTGTTGCGCCATTTTTTCTGTCATAAAACGCCGCTGTTTCCACGCCGGTGTCAGTCTCAAAATCGAATAATCCAGCGCTCAGTCTCTGAGGAGTCATGAATGGTGCTGAACATCGTGCAGTCATCCACAAACTTCTGACCTTATGATGGAAGAAGGTCATTGATGAAGCAGCTGAAGATGATTGGGCCTATGACACGATCCTGAGGAGATCAAAGAACAATACAGCACCAGGAACAGGCCCTTCGGCCCTCCAAGCATGTACCAGTCACGATACAACCTTGGCAAAACCCTCAGCACTTCCTTGTGCCATTTACCTCTATACCTATCCTTTCCATATATTTGTCAAGATGCCTTTTGAACGCCGTTAATGTATCTGCTTCCACAACCTCCCCTGGCGACACGTTCCAGGCACTCAGCACCCTCTATGTAAACAAAACCTGCCTCACACATGTCCTCTAAACTTTGCCCCACAGACCTGAAACCTATGCCCCCTGGTGACTGACGCCTTCACCCTGGGAAAGAATGCCTGCCCAACCACTTTATCCATGCCCCTCATAATCTTGTCGACCTCTATCAGGTGACCCCTAAACCTCTGTTTTTCTAATGAAAACAGTCCGAGTCTATTCAGTCTCTCTGCATAGCTAACACCCTCCAGACCAGGCAACATCCTGGTAAACCTCCTCTGCACCCTCTCCAAAGCCTCCACAACCTTCTGGTAGTGTAGCGAGCAGAATTGTGCGCAATATTCCAAGTGTGGCCTGACCAAGGTTCTATACAACTGTAGCATTACTTGCCAGGTTTTATACTCAATGCCCCGGCCAATGAAGGCAAGCATTCCATATGCTTTCTTGACTACCTTGTCCGCTTGTGTTGCCACTTTCAAAGATCTGTAGACCTGCACACCCAGATCTCTCTGACTTCCTATATTCCTTCGAGTCTTGCCATTTACGGTAAATTTCCCCTCTATATTACACCTCCCAAAATGCATTACCTCACATTTGTCTGGATTAAACTCCATTTGCCATTTCTCTGCCCAAGTCGCCAGCCTCTCTATGTCCTGCTGTATCCTCTGACAGTCCTCAACACCATCTGCCACTCCACCATCCTTGGTGTCATCCTGCAGTGATATCCTGGGACTGTGGGTGATTGGCCTCCAACCACCACAATCATCTTCCTTTGTGCCAGATATGATTCCAAACAGTGGGGAGTTTTCCACCTGATTCCCATCGACTTCAGTTTTGCTAGGGCTCCTTGATGCCATACTCGATCAAATGCTGCCTTGATGACGAAGGGCAGTCACTCTCACCTCACCCTCACCTCTGGAGTTCAGCTCTTTTGTCTATGTTTGAATCAAGGATGAGGTCAGTGTGGTGATACACCACTGTACCTCCCTACCATTGTACATAGTACATAATAGTTGTGCGTAACGTGGCCCTGTAATACTGTGTATTGTACTGTAACTCTGCAGAGGTTCGGTCACTGGTAGGTAACCCGACCTGGCCACGGAGAGCTCCGCCTTAGCCACTCCCCCGGGAGTCAGTAAAAGAACCTCTTCTGGGACAGGCCCCATTCTGTCTGGGGTCGTCTGTGTCGGGTAAGCCTCCCATGTAATATATTAAAGCCTGAGTTAAAGTCTCACATGTCTTTGTGGTTCTTGACGCTTAGCGCATCAATTTAATATACTACAGTTATAATGGAGGCTGCTCTGAAACCCGACAAGCTCTTGCTCGACCCCCACGCTCCACGCGCGGACCACCTTTTCAACTGCTGGTTCCGGTGTTTCGAGGCCTACCTGGAAGCATCCTCCGCCTTCGCCAAAACGGACGCCGACCGACTCAATCTCCTGTGCTCACGGCTCGACTACGGGCTTTTCGACCTCATCACGGGAACAACGACCTATGCCGAGGCCATCGTGAAGCTCAAAAGCCGGTATGCACGAACTGTTAATTCTATTTACGCCCGCCACCGCCTCGCCTCCCGGCACCAGCAGCCGGGTGAACCCCTATCCGTGTTTGTTCGGGACCTCCGTGCCCTCGCGCTCATCTGCAACGCGCCAGCAGTCTCCGCTGAGCAGAACACTGAGGCCCTGGCGCTTGATGCCTTTGTAGCTGGCATCGCTTCCGTCCCAATTCGCCAACTCCTACTGGCACAAACTATCCTGACTCTGGACACGGCAGTCACTATGGCAGAGGCCCAACAGGCAGCCTACGACAATAATGCATCCTACACGCCTGCACAAACTTCCTATGCTCCTGTCCACGCTCCCTACGTGGCCGCTACCTCCCAGCAACAACCCCTGCAAGTCACGGCCCACCCAGCCACTCCAGGAGTAAAAATGCCTGGGCCCCAGTGTTACTTTTGTGGCCAGGCAAAACACCCCAGGAAACGCTGCTCTGCTAGAGATGCTACCTGTTCAGCCTGTGGCAAGAAAGGCCACTTTGCAAACGTCTGCCGCTCCACTGCTGCCTCGGGGTCCAACGCCGCGGTCTGCTACTCCCGGGTGCCGCCGTCCTCCGTTCCCGGCTCCCTGTTCAACATGTGCGACGCAAGGGCGCCACCATCTTTGATCATCCCCGGCCCGGCTCACTTCACTCCCGGTTCGCCGATCGTCACTTCCGGTTCGCTGATCGTCACTTCTGGTTCGCTGATCGTCACTTCCGGTTCGCCGATCTTCGCTTCCGGTCCGTCGCCGATCGTCGCTTCCGGTCCGTCGCCGATCGTCGCTTCCGGTCCGTCGCCGATCGTCGCTTCCAGGTCCGCCCCGCCACCGAATTACGTCACTTCCGGTCCACCGCCGATCGTCACTTCCGGTCCTGCGCACTGGACCGAAATGCTGCAAACAAAGGAGATGCAGCCACCAACAGCAACCTGGCCTCCAGCAGCAGCCTACAACGCCTGGGCGCTGCCACCATCTCCCACAAGCCGCTCCTCAGATCCGGCACCCTTCTCCAACAGCTCCACCATCGCATCCATCGTCCTCGACCAGGACCGACCGCATCAGCTCGCCAGATCCACCATGGAGGTTCAGGTAAATTGTTTCACTGTTACCTGCCTCTTCGACAGCGGCAGCACGGAGAGCTTCCTGCACCCGGACACCGTGCGCCACTGCTCCCTCAAGGTACTACCCACGCGCAGGCATATTTTCATGGCCTCCAACTCCCAGTCGGCCGAGGTTTTGGGCTACTGCGTCGTCACCCTCTCAGTGAACGGCGCGGTGTTCCAGGATTTCAAATTCATGGTCCTCCCTCACCTCTGCGCCCCCGCGCTACTCGGCCTGGACTTCCAATGCCACCTGCGCAGCCTCACCTTGCATTTTAACGGCCCTCTCCCCCCCTCACGGTCTCCAACCCCCAGTTCTTCCCTGATTCCCCCCGGGTCCCACCTGTAGTCTCTCCACGCTCAGGATCCCCCCCCCTTCACTGTTTGCTAATCTCACCCCCGACTGCAAGCCCGTGGCTACTAAAAGTCGGCGTTACAGTTTCGGGGACCGCCAATTCATTCGAGCGGAGATTAAGCGCCTTCGCTCGGAAAATATCATTGCTCCCAGCACCAGCCCCTGGCGAGCCCAAGTGGTGGTAGTCAAGTCTGGTGAGAAACACCGCATGGTCATTGACTACAGTCAGACCATCAACCGGTACACGCTGCTTGATGCGTATCCCCTGCCCCGCATATCTGACATGGTCAACCAGATTGCACAGTACCGGGTGTTCTCCACCATAGACTTGAAATCCGCCTACCACCAGCTCCCTATCCGCCCGGAGGACCGTAACTTCACGGCCTTCGAGGCGGACGGCCGCCTCTACCACTTCCTTAGGGTACCCTTTGGCGTCACCAATGGAGTCTCGGTCTTCCAACGGCAGATGGACCGAATGGTGGACCAGAACAGACTGCGGGCTACCTTCCCGTATCTGGACAACGTCACCATCTGCGGCCACAACTAGCAGGACCATGACGTCAACCTCACGAAATTCCTCCAAACTGCCAAACGCCTCAACCTCACGTACAACGAGGCAAAATGTGTTTTCGGCACCACCCGCCTCGCCATACTCGGCTACGTGGTGGAGAACGGTGTCCTCAGCCCCGATCCCGACCGTCTGCGCCCCCTTCTCGAACTCCCTATTCCCACCTGCCCCAAAGAACTGAGGCGATGCCTCGGATTCTTTGCCTACTATGCCCAGTGGGTGCCAGAGTACGCTGACAAGGCCCGACCCCTCCTCCGTTCCCCCTCATTCCCCCTCCCGCCCGAGGCCTGCCAGACCTTCCACCTCCTAAAAACCTCTATCGCCAGAGCCGCCATGCATGCGGTAGACGAGTCTGCACCATTCCAAGTCGAGAGCGATGCCTCCGACTTTGCCCTGGGTGCCACCCTCAACCAGGCGGGCAGGCCCATCGCCTTCTTTTCCCGCACACTCCAAGGCCCCGAGATCAGCCACTCCTCTGTTGAGAAGGAGGCACGAGCCATAGTGGAAGCCATCCGGCACTGGAGGCACTACCTGGCCGGAAAACCATTTACCCTCATTACTGACCAACGATCAGTTGCGTTCATGTTCGACAACAAACAACGAGGTAAAATCAAAAATGATAAGATATTACGGTGGAGGATCGAACTCTCCACCTACAATTATACTATCTTATACCGGCCAGGTAAGCTCAATGATCCTCCTGATGCCCTGTCCCGTAGTACTTGTGCCAACGCACAGGATGACCGGCTGCGGGCACTACTTAATGACCTCTGTCACCCGGGCGTCAGGCGGCTCTACCACTACATCAAGGGCCACAACCTACCCTTCTCAGTCGAGGAGGTCAAGGCCATGTCTAGGGACTGCCAAGTCTGTGCGGAGTGCAAGCCGCAATTCTACAAGCCAGACAAGGCGCACCTAATCAAGGCCACCCGCCCCTTTGAACGTCTCAGCATTGACTTCAAAGGGCCCCTCCCCACCCACAACCGCAACACGTACTTCCTCAACGTCATCGACGAGTACTCGCGGTTCCCCTTCGCCATTCCCTGCCCCGACACGACCTCCCCCACCGTCATCAAAGCGTTGCACGACCTCTTCATGCTGTTCGGTTATCCCAATTACGTTCACAGTGACCGGGGCTCCTCCTTCATGAGCGAGGAGCTGCGTCGGTACCTGCTCGCCAGGGGCGTTGCCTCGAGCAGGACGACCAGTTACAACCCCCGCGGGAACGGACAGGTGGAGAGGGAGAATGCGACAGTTTGGAAGGCCGTGCTGCTAGCCCTCAAGTCCAAAGGCCTACCAGTCTCCCGTTGGCAGGAGGCCCTCCCGGCCGCACTCCACTCCATCCGGTCTCTTTTGTGTACTGCAACGAATGCTACCTCTCATGAGCGGATGTTTCTCTTCTCCAGGAGATCGGCATCCGTGACATCGCTTCCATCCTGGCTCCTGTCCCCGGGAGACGTCCTGCTCCGCAAGCACGTGCGGACCTCTAAGGCGAAGCCCCTGGTGGAGAGACTCCATCTCCTCCACGCCAACCCACAGTACGCGTACATAGCGTACCCCGACGGGCGTGAGGAGACCGTCTCCATCAAGGACCTGGCCCCCTCTGGGGCCCCTGCCGCCCCGCCCCGCAGCCTCCACCCCACTCCCTCTCTGCTCCCGTTGATCCCTCGGTCTGTTACTACTCCGTGCCAGCCGCTGTCATCCCGCAGTTTCGCCTCGAGCCAGCCGAAGCGGTGGGGGACGTCATGCCGCCTCGCGACCCAGCACCACCGACCACACGGATACCGCCGGACACTACCTCAGCGCCGCAGCTCCGACGTTCAAAGAGATCGACCAAACCCATCGTTCGTCTCGACCTTTGACGACACGGAACCTCCTGATGGACTCTATTCACTGCTCCAAATTTTCACCCCGGACTTCCTTCGAAACAAGGGGTGAATGTGGTGATACACCACTGTACCTCCCTACCATTGTACATAGTATATAATAGTTGTGCGTAACGTGGCCCTGTAATACTGTGTATTGTACTGTAACTCTGCAGAGGTTCGGTCACTGGTAGGTAACCCGACCTGGCCACGGAGAGCTCCGCCTTAGCCACTCCCCCGGGAGTCAGTATAAGAACCTCTTCTGGGACAGGCCCCATTCTGTCTGGGGTCGTCTGTGTCGGGTAAGCCTCCCATGTAGTATATTAAAGCCTGAGTTAAAGTCTCACATGTCTTTGTGGTTCTTGACGCTTAGCGCATCAGTCAGTAGTTGAATGATCCTGGCTGAACCCAAACAGAATGTTAGTGAGCAGGTTATTGCTAAGCACGTGCTTCTTGATACAACTGTTGATGACTCCTTCCATCGCTTTACTGATGATCAAAAGTAGACTGATAGGGCAGTAATTGGCAGGGTTTGATTTGTCCTGCTTTTTGTGTACAGGACACACCTGGGCAATTTTCCACAGTGCCGGGTAGATGCCAGTGTTGCTGGAACTTCTTGGCTAGGACTGCGGCAAGCTCTGGAGCACAGGTCTTGTGTACTATTGCTGGAATATTGTCAGGGCCCTTTCCAGTATCCAGTGCCTTCAGCCTTTTCTTGATATCATGGGGGATGAATCAAATTGGCTGGAGACTGACATCTGTGATGCTGGGGACCTCTGCAGGAGGCCAAGATGGATCATCCACTCAGCACTGCTGGCTGAAGATTGTTGCAAATGTTGCAGCTTTATCATTTGCACTGATGTGCTGGGCTCCCCCACCATTGAGGAAAGGGATATTTGTGGAGCCTCCTGCTCCAGTCAGTTGTTTCATAATCCAACAAAATCATGACTAGATGTAACAGGTCAGCAAAGCTTAGATCTGATCCATTGGTTGTGGTGCCCTGGTGTCAGTCCCATAGTCCAAATATGTGCAGGTAAAGTGGATTAGCCTTGATCAATTGCCAGGTTAGATTAGGGAGATAGGGCAGGGGAGTGGGCCTGGGTAGCGTGCCCGTTCAGAGAATCAGTGCAGACTCGATGAGCCGAATGGTCTCCTTCTACACTAGGATTTCTAAGGTTCTAATGTCGACCCCTTGCTGCTGCCAATGTTTTGCACACAAGAAGTCCTGTTTGTACCATAATAGGTTGGTCACCTCATTTTTAGGCATGTATAGTGCTGCTCTCTGACCCGGTCATTGTCGATGCTGCACTCTGACCCTCCCGGTCACTGTCGATGCTGCTCTCTGACCCTCCCGGTCACTGTCGATGCTGCTCTCTGACCCGGTCACTGTCGATGCTGCACTCTGACCCTCCCGGTCACTGTCGGTGCTGCTCTCTGACCCGGTCACTGTCGATGCTGCACTCTGACCCTCCCGGTCACTGTCGGTGCTGCTCTCTGACCCTCCCGGTCACTGTTGATGCTGCTCTCTGACCCTCTCGGTCACTGTCGATGCTGCTCTCTGACCCTCCCGGTCACTGTCGATGCTGCTTTCTGACCCTCCCAGTCACTGTCGATGCTGCACTCTGACCCTCCCAGTCACTGTCGATGCTGCTCTCTGACCCTCCCGGTCACTGTCGATGCTGCTCTCTGACCCTCCCGGTCACTGTCGATGCTGCTCTCTGACCCTCCTGGTCATTGTCGATGCTGCTCTCTGACCCTCCCAGTCACTGATGATGCTGCTCTCGGACCCTCCCGGTCACTGTCGGTGCTGCTCTCTGACCCTCCCGGTCACTGTCGATGCTGCTCTCTGACCCTCCTGGTCACTGTCGATGCTGCACTCTGACCCTCCCAGTCACTGTCGATGCTGCTCTCTGACTCTCCCGGTCACTGTCGGTGCTGCTCTCTGACCCGGTCACTGTCAATGCTGCACTCTGACCCTCCCGGTTACTGTCGGTGCTGCTCTCTGACCCTCCCGGTCACTGTCGATGCTGCTCTCTGACCCTCCCGGTCACTGTCGATGCTGCTCTCTGACCCTCCCGGTCACTGTTGATGCTGCATTCTGACCCTCCCGGTCACTGTCGATGCTGCTCTCTGACCCTCCCGGTCACTGTCGATGCTGCTCTCTGACCCTCCCGGTCACTGTCGATGCTGCTCTCCGACCCGATGGTCACATAAGAACATAAGAACTAGGAGCAGGAGTAGGCCATCTGGCCCCTTGAGCCTGCTCCACCATTCAATGAGATCATGGCTGATCTTTTGTGGACTCAGCTCCACTTTGGGCCCGAACACCATAACCCTTAATCCGATTATTCTTCAAAAACTATCTATCTTTATCTTAAAAACATTTAATGAAGGAGCCTCTACTGCTTCACTGGGCAAGGAATTCCATAGATTCACAACCCTTTGGGTGAAGAAGTTTCTCCTAAACTCAGTCCTAAATTTACTTACCCTTATTTTGAGGTTATGCCCCCTAGTTCTGCTTTCACCCGCCAGTGGAAACAACCTGCCCGCATCTATCCTATCTATTCCCTTCATAATCTTATATGTTTCTGTAAGATCCCCCCTCATCCTTCTAAATTCCAACGAGTGCAGTCCCAGTCTACTCAACCTCTCCTCGTAATCCAACCCCATCAGCTCTGGGATTAACCTAGTGAATCTCCTCTGCACACCCTCCAGTGCCAGTACGTCCTTTCTCAAGTAAGGAGACCAAAACTGAACACAATACTCCAGGTGTGGCCTCACTAACACCTTATACAATTGCAGCAGAACCTCCCTAGTCTTAAACTCCATCCCTCTAGCAATGAAGGACAAAATTCCATTTGCCTTCTTAATCACCTATTGCACCTGTAAACCAACTTTTTGCGACTCATGCACTAGCACACCCAGGTCTCTCTGCACAGCAGCATGTTTTAATATTTTATCATTTAAATAATAATCCCTTTTGCTGTTATTCCTACCAAAATGGATAACCTCACATTTGTCAACATTGTATTCCATCTGCTAGACCCTAGCCCATTCACTTAGCCTATCCAAATCCCTCTGCAGACTTCCAGTATCCTCTGCACTTTTTGCTTTACCACTTATCTTAGTGTCGTCTGCAAACTTGGACACATTGCCCTTGGTCCCCAACTCCAAATCATCTATGTAAATTGTGAACAGTTGTGGGCCCAACACTGATCCCTGAGGGACACCACTAGCTACTGATTGCCAACCAGGGAAACACCCATTAATCCCCACTCTTTGCTTTCTATTAATTAACCAATCCTCTATCCATGCTACTACTTTCCCCTTAATGCCATGCAACTTTATCTTATGCAACAACCTTTTGTGTGGCACCTTGTCAAAGGCTTTCTGGAAATCCAGATATACCACATCCATTGGCTCCCCGTTATCTACCGCACTGTTAATGTCCTCAAAAAATTCCACTAAATTAGTTAGGCACGACCTGCCCTTTATGAACCCATGCTGCGTCTGCCCAATGGGACAATTTCCATCCAGATGCCTCGCTATTTCTTCCTTGATGATAGATTCCAGCATCTTCCCTACTACCGAAGTTAAACTCACTGGCCTATAATTACCTGCTTTCTGCCTACCTCCTTTTTTAAACAGTGGTGTCACGTTTGCTAATTTCCAATCCGCCGGGACCACCCCAGAGTCTAGTGAATTTTGGTAAATTATCACTAGTGCATTTGCAATTTCCCTAGCCATCTCTTTTAGCACTCTGGGATGCATTCCATCAGGTCCAGGAGACTTGTCTACCTTTAGCCCCATTAGCTTGCCCATCACTACCTCCTTGGTGATAACAATCCTCTCAAGGTCCTCACCTGTCATAGCCTCATTTCCATCAGTCACTGGCATGTTATTTGTGTCTTCCACTGTGAAGACCGACCCAAAAAACCTGTTCAGTTCCTCAGCCATTTCCTCATCTCCCATTATTAAATCTCCCCTCTCATCCTCTAAAAGACCAATATTTACCTTAGCCACTCTTTTTTGTTTTATGTATTTGTAGAAACTTTTACTATCTGTTTTTATATTCTGAGCAAGTTTACTCTCATAATCTATCTTACTCTTCTTTATAGCTTTTTTAGTAGCTTTCTGTTGCTCCCTAAAGATTTGCCAGTCCTCTAGTCTCCCACTGATCTTTGCTACTTTGTATGTTTTTTCCTTCAATTTGATACTCTCCCTTACTTCCTTAGATATCCACGGTCAATTTTCCCTCTTTTTACCGTCCTTCCTTTTTGTTGGTATATACCTTTGCTGAGCACTGTGAAAAATCACTTGGAAGGTTCTCCACTGTTCCTCAACTGTTTCACCATAAAGTCTTTGCTCTCAGTCTACCTTAGCTAGTTCTTCTCTCATCCCATTGTAATCTCCTTTGTTTAAGCACAAAACACTAGTGCTTGATTTTACCTTCTCACCCTCCATCTGTATTTTAAATTCCAGCATATTGTGATCGCTCCTTCCGAGAGGATCCCTAACTATGAGATCCTGAATCAATCCTGTCTCATTACACAGGACCAGATCTAGGACCGCTTGTTCCCTTGTAGGTTCCATTACATACTGTTCTAGGAAACTATCGCGGATACATTCTATAAACTGCTCCTCAAGGCTGCCTTGACCGACCTGGTTAAACCAATCGACATGTAGATTAAAATCCCCCATGATAACTGCTGTACCATTTCTACATGCATCAGTTATTTCTTTGTTTATTGCTTGCCCCACCATAATGTTACTATTTGATGGCCTATAGATTACTCCTATCAGTGACTTTTTCGCCTTACTATTCCTGATTTCCACCCAAATGGATTCAACCTTATCCTCCATAGCACCGATGTCATCCCTTACTGTTGCCCGGATGCCATCCTTAAATAACAGAGCTACACCACCTCCCTTACCATCTACTCTGACCTTCCGAAAAGTTTGATACCCTCGGATATTTAACTCCCAGTCGTGACCATCCTTTAACCATGTTTCAGTAATGGCCACTAAATCATAGTCATTCACGATGATTTGCGCCATCAACTCATTTACCTTATTCCGAATACTACGAGCATTCAGGTAAAGTACACTTATGTTGGCTTTTTTACCTCTGTTCTGAATCTTAACACCTCGATCAGTAACCTCTCCTAAGTTATATTTCCTCTTAACATTTCTCCTAATTTTCCTTGTCGTTGAACCCATATCTTCATGTAACAACCTGCCGCATCGCTTACCATTAATGTTTTCACTTCCCGTTTTATTTCTTTTAGTATTCCTGGTCCTATTCACTGAGCTCCCCTCAGTCACTGTACCTTGTACTGTCGCCCTTTTTGATTTTTGACTATGGCTTCTCTGCCTTACACTTTCCCCCTTACTGCCTTTTATTTCTGTCCCTGTTTTACTACCTTCCAACTTCCTGCATCGGTTCCCATCCCCCTGCCACATTAGTTTAAACTCTCCCCAACAGCTCTAGCAAACACCCCCCCTAGGACATCGGTTCCAGTCCTGCCCAGGTGCAGACCGTCCGGTTTGTACTGGTCCCACCTCCCCCAGAACCGGTTCCAATGTCCCAGGAATTTGAATCCCTCCCTCTTGCACCATCTCTCGAGCCACGCATTCATCCTCTCTATCCTGACATTCCTAATCTGACTAGCCCGTGGCACTGGTAGCAATCCTGAGATTACTACCTTTGAGGTCCTACTTTTTAGGTTAACTCCTAGCTCCCTAAATTCAGCTTGTAGACCTCGTCCTGTTTTTTACCTATATCGTTGGTGCCTATGTGCACCACGACAGCTGGCTGTTCACCCTCCCCCCCCAGAATGTCCTGCAGCCGCTCTGAGACATCCTTGACCCTTGCACCAGGGAGGCAACATACCATCCTGGAGTCTCGAACGCGTCCGCAGAACCGCCTGTCTATTCCCCTTACAATTGAGTCCCCTATCACTATAGCCCTGTCATTCTTCTTCCTGCCCAGCTGCGCAGCAGAGCCAGCCACAGTGCCATGAACTTGGCTGCTGCTGCCTTCCCCTGGTGAGCCATCTCCCTCAACAGTATCCAAAGCGGTATATCTGTTTTACAGGGAGATGACCACAGAGGACACCTGCACTGCCTTCCTACTCTTGCTCTGTCTTTTGGTCACCCATTTCCTATCCAGCTCAGTACCTTTCACCTGCGGTGTGACCAACTCGCTAAACGTGCTATCCATGACGTCCTCAGCATCGCGGATGCTCCAACGTGAGTCCATCCGCAGCTCCAGAGCCGTCAAGTGGTCTAGCAGGAGCTGCAACTGGACACACTTCTTGCACGTGAAGGAGCCAGGGACAGTGGACGTGTCCCTGAGCTCCCACATTGCACACGAGGAGCATGACACGGGTCTGAGACCTCCTGCCATGTCTTAAACCTTTGGTTAACTTCAACAACTACAATTTCAACAAAAAAAGCAACAAAGAAAAAATAAATATACTAATGAAAAGAAACAGAAACACTATTTACCAGTCACTGACCACGGATAAAAAGCACTTCCTCCCCACCCAGCTTCGAATTCCCACCTAGATTCAAATTCCCAAACTCACTCTTAGCTGTGTCACACTCCTGGCTCTGTCTTCTCTGCCTATGTGAAGATGAAGTGTGAAGTTTCGGTTGGGGCGATGGATAGTTACAAGGTAGCGAGGAAGGATCTAAAGAGAGAGCTAAGACGAGCAAGGAGGGGACATGAGAAGTATTTGGCAGGAAGGATCAAGGAAAACCCAAAAGCTTTCTATAGGTATGTCAGGAATAAGCGAATGACTAGGGAAAGAGTAGGACCAGTCAAGGACAGGGATGGGAAATTGTGTGTGGAGTCTGAAGAGATAGGCGAGATACTAAATGAATATTTTTCGTCAGTATTCACTCAGGAAAAAGATAATGTTGTGGAGGAGAATGCTGAGCCCCAGGCTAATAGAATAGATGGCATTGAGGTACGGAGGGAAGAGGTGTTGGCAATTCTGGACAGGCTGAAAATAGATAAGTCCCCGGGACCTGATGGGATTTATCCTAGGATTCTATGGGAGGCCAGGGAAGAGATTGCTGGACCTTTGGCTTTGATTTTTATGTCATCATTGGCTACAGGAATAGTGCCAGAGGACTGGAGGACAGCAAATGTGGTCCCTTTGTTCAAAAAGGGGAGCAGAGACAACCCCGGCAACTATAGACCGGTGAGCCTCACGTCTGTAGTGGGTAAAGTCTTGGAGGGGATTATAAGGGACAAGATTTATAATCATCTAGATAGGAATAATATGATCAGGGATAGTCAGCATGGCTTTGTGAAGGGTAGGTCATGCCTCACAAACCTTATTGAGTTCTTTGAGAAGGTGACTGAACAGGTAGACGAGGGTAGAGCAGTTGATGTGGTGTATATGGATTTCAGCAAAGCGTTTGATAAGGTTCCCCACGGTAGGCTATTGCAAAAAATACGGAGGCTGGGGATTGAGGGTGATTTAGAGATGTGGATCAGAAATTGGCTAGCTGAAAGAAGACAGAGGGTGGTGGTTGATGGGAAATGTTCAGAATGGAGTACAGTCACAAGTGGAGTACCACAAGGATCTGTTCTGGGGCCGTTGCTGTTTGTCATTTTTATCAATGACCTAGAGGAAGGCGCAGAAGGGTGGGTGAGTAAATTTGCAGACGATACTAAAGTCGGTGGTGTTGTCGATAGTGTGGAAGGATGTAGCAGGTTACAGAGGGATATAGATAAGCTGCAGAGCTGGGCTGAGAGGTGGCAAATGGAGTTTAATGTAGAGAAGTGTGAGGTGATTCACTTTGGAAGGAATAACAGGAATGCGGAATATTTGGCTAATGGTAAAGTTCTTGAAAGTGTGGATGGGCAGAGGGATCTAGGTGTCCATGTACATAGACCCCTGAAAGTTGCCACCCAGGTTGATAGGGTTGGGAAGAAGGCCTATGGAGTGTTGGCCTTTATTGGTAGAGGGATTGAGTTCCGGAGTCGGGAGGTCATGTTGCAGCTGTACAGAACTCTGGTCCGGCCGCATTTGGAGTATTGCGTACAGTTCTGGTCACCGCATTATAGGAAGGACGTGGAGGCTTTGGAGCGGGTGCAGAGGAGATTTACCAGGATGTTGCCTGGTATGGAGGGAAAATCTTATGAGGAAAGGCTGATGGACTTGAGGTTGTTTTCGTTGGAGAGAAGAAGGTTAAGAGGAGACTTAATAGAGGCATACAAAATGATCAGGGGGTTGGATAGGGTGGACAGTGAGAGCCTTCTCCCGCGGATGGATATGGCTGGCACGAGGGGACATAACTTTAAACTGAGGGGTAATAGATATAGGACAGAGGTCAGAGTTAGGTTCTTTACGCAAAGAGTAGTGAGGCCGTGGAATGCCCTACCTGCTACAGTAGTGAACTCGCCAACATTGAGGGCATTTAAAAGTTTATTGGATAAACATATGGATGATAATGGCATAGTGTAGGTTAGATGGCTTTTGTTTCGGTGCAACATCGTGGGCCGAAGGGCCTGTACTGCGCTGTATTGTTCTATGTTCTATGTTCTCTGGCTCACGGGGAGAACTCTCTGGGAGTGAGTTTACAAGTTGCTCTTTTCAAACTGCCCTAAATTGACTCCCCTCCCCCACCTGCTTTTAGATCAAGGTAGATTTAAGTGACTGACACTTAACTGCCAACCAGTTATGTGAGTGGGTGGGGCAGCCCGTGTTAACCCACACTGCACAATACTAGCTTAATTTAATTTAATTTAAACTCCTGAAATTTAAAAGGAGCTGCCTTCCTGATTTAATTCAATTCCCACCTAGATTCAAATTCCCAAACTCACTCTTAGCTGTGTCTCACTCCTGGCTCTGTCTTCTCTGGCTCACTGGGAGAACTCACTGTCGATGCTGCTCTCTGACCCTCCCGGTCACTGTCGATGCTGCTCTCTGACCCTCCTGGTCACTGTCGATGCTGCTCTCCGACCCTCCTGGTCAGTTGATGCTGCTCGCTGACCCTCCCGGTCACTGTCGATGCTGCACCTTGACCCTCCCGGTCACTATCGATGCTACTCTCTGACCCTCCTGGTCAGTTGATGCTGCTCTCTGACCCTCCCGGTCACTGTCGATGCTGCTCTCTGACGCTCCCGGTCACTGTCGATGCTGCACTCTGACCCTCCCGGTCACTGACGATGCTGCTCTCTGACCCTCCTGGTCACTGTCGATGCTGCTCTCCAACCCTCCTGGTAAGTTGATGCTGCTCTCTGACCCTCCCGGTCACTGTCGATGCTGCTCCTTGACCCTCCCGGTCACTGTCGATGCTACTCTCCGACCCTCCTGGTCACTGTCGATTCTGCTCTCTGACCCTCCCGGTCACTGTCGATGCTGCAGCACGACCCTCCCGGTCACTGTCGATGCTGCACTCTGACCCTCGTGGTCAGTGTCGATTCTGCTCTCTGACCCTCCCGGTCACTGACGATGCTGCACTCTGACCCTCCCGGTCACTGTTAATGCTGCTCTCTGACCCTCCTGGTCAGTTGATGCTGCTCTCTGACCCTCCCGGTCACTGTCGATGCTGCTCTCTGACCCTCCTGGTCACTGTCGATTCTGCATCTGACCCTCCCGGTCACTGTCGATGCTGCAATCTGACCCTCCCGGTCACTGTCGATGCTGCTTTCTGACCCTTCCGGTCACTGTGGATGCTGCTCTCTGACCCTCCCGGTCACTGTCGATGCTGCTTTCTGACCCTCCCGGTCACTGTGGATGCTGCTCTCTGACCCTCCCGGTCACTGTCGATGCTGCTCTCTGACCCTCCCGGTCACTGTCGATGCTGCTGTTTGACCCTCCCGGTCACTGTCGATGCTGCTCTCTGACCCTCCCGGTCACTGTCGAAGCTGCTCTCTGACCCTCCGAGACACTGTGGATGCTGCTCTTGGACCCTCCCGGTCACTGTTGATGCTTCTCTCTGACCCTCGTCACTGTCGATGCTGCTCTCTGACCCTCCCGGTCACTGTCGATGCTGCTCTCTGACCCTCCCGGTCACTGTCGATGCTGCTCTCTGACCCTCCCGGTCACTGTAGATGCTGTTCTCCGACCCTCACGGTCACTGTCGATGCTGCTCTCTGACCCTCCCGGTCACTGTCGATGCTGCTGTTTGACCCTCCCGGTCACTGTCGATGCTGCTCTCAGACCCTCCCGGTCACTGTCGAAGCTGCTCTCTGACCCTCCCGGTCACTGTCGATGCTGTTCTCCGACCCTCCCGGTCACTGCCGATGCTGCTCTCTGACCCTCCCGGTCACTGTCGATGCTGCTCTCTGACGCTCCCGGTCACTGTCGATGCTGTTCTCCGACCCTCCCGGTCACTGTCGATGCTGCTCTCTGACCCTCCCGGTCACTGTCGATGCTGCTGTTTGACCCTCCCGGTCACTGTCGATGCTGCTCTCTGACCCTCCCGGTCACTGTCGAAGCTGCTCTCTGACCCTCCCGGTCACTATCGATGCTACTCTCTGACCCTCCTGGTCAGTTGATGCTGCTCTCTGACCCTCCCGGTCACTGTCGATGCTGCTCTCTGACGCTCCCGGTCACTGTCGATGCTGCACTCTGACCCTCCCGGTCACTGACGATGCTGCTCTCTGACCCTCCTGGTCACTGTCGATGCTGCTCTCCAACCCTCCTGGTAAGTTGATGCTGCTCTCTGACCCTCCCGGTCACTGTCGATGCTGCTCCTTGACCCTCCCGGTCACTGTCGATGCTACTCTCCGACCCTCCTGGTCACTGTCGATTCTGCTCTCTGACCCTCCCGGTCACTGTCGATGCTGCAGCACGACCCTCCCGGTCACTGTCGATGCTGCACTCTGACCCTCGTGGTCAGTGTCGATTCTGCTCTCTGACCCTCCCGGTCACTGACGATGCTGCACTCTGACCCTCCCGGTCACTGTTAATGCTGCTCTCTGACCCTCCTGGTCAGTTGATGCTGCTCTCTGACCCTCCCGGTCACTGTCGATGCTGCTCTCTGACCCTCCTGGTCACTGTCGATTCTGCATCTGACCCTCCCGGTCACTGTCGATGCTGCAATCTGACCCTCCCGGTCACTGTCGATGCTGCTTTCTGACCCTCCCGGTCACTGTGGATGCTGCTCTCTGACCCTCCCGGTCACTGTCGATGCTGCTTTCTGACCATCCCGGTCACTGTGGATGCTGCTCTCTGACCCTCCCGGTCACTGTCGATGCTGCTCTCTGACCCTCCCGGTCACTGTCGATGCTGCTGTTTGACCCTCCCGGTCACTGTCGATGCTGCTCTCTGACCCTCCCGGTCACTGTCGAAGTTGCTCTCTGACCCTCCGAGTCACTGTGGATGCTGCTCTTGGACCCTCCCGGTCACTGTTGATGCTTCTCTCTGACCCTCGTCACTGTCGATGCTGCTCTCTGACCCTCCCGGTCACTGTCGATGCTGCTCTCTGACCCTCCCGGTCACTGTCGAAGCTGCTCTCTGACCCTCCCGGTCACTGTAGATGCTGTTCTCCGACCCTCACGGTCACTGTCGATGCTGCTCTCTGACCCTCCCGGTCACTGTCGATGCTGCTCTCTGACCCTCCCGGTCACTGTCGAAGCTGTTCTCTGACCCTCCCGGTCACTGTCGATGCTGTTCTCCGACCCTCCCGGTCACTGCCGATGCTGCTCTCTGACCATCCCGATCACTGTTGATGCTGCTCTCTGACGCTCCCGGTCACTGACGATGCTGTTCTCCGACCCTCCCGGTCACTGTCGATGCTGCTCTCTGACCCTCCCGGTCACTGTCGATGCTGCTGTTTGACCCTCCCGGTCACTGTCGATGCTGCTCTCTGACCCTCCCGGTCACTGTCGAAGCTGCTCTCTGACCCTCCCGGTCACTGTAGATGCTGCTCTTGGACCCTCCCGGTCACTGTTGATGCTTCTCTCTGACCCTCGTCACTGTCGATGCTGCTCTCTGACCCTCCCGGTCACTGTCGCTGCTGCTCTCTGACCCTCCCGGTCACTGTCGATGCTGCTCTCTGACCCTCCCTGTCACTGTTGATGCTGCTCTCTGACCCTCCCGGTCACTGTCGATGCTGTTCTCCTACCCTCCCGGTCACTGTCGATGCTGCTCTCTGACCCTCCCGGTCATTGTCGATACCACTGTCTGACCCTCCCAGTCACTGTCGCTGCTGCTCTCTGACCCTCCCGGTCACTGTCGATGCTGTTCCCCGACCCCCCTGGTCAGTTGATGCTGCTCTCTGACCCTCCCGGTCACTGTTGATGCTGCTCTCTGACCCTCCTGGTCACTGTCGATGCTGCTCTCCGACCCTCCTGGTCAGTTGTTGCTGCTCGCTGACCCTCCCGGTCACTGTCGATGCTGCACCTTGACCCTCCCGGTCACTATCGATGCTACTCTCTGACCCTCCTGGTCAGTTGATGCTGCTCTCTGACCGTCCCGGTCACTGTCGATGCTGCTCTCTGACGCTCCCGGTCACTGTCGATGCTGCACTCTGACCCTCCCGGTCACTGACGATGCTGCTCTCTGACCCTCCTGGTCACTGTCGATGCTGCTCTCCGATCCTCCTGGTAAGTTGATGCTGCTCTCTGACGCTCCCGGTCACTGTCGATGCTGCTCCTTGACCCTCCCGGTCACTGTCGATGCTGCACTCTGACCCTACCGGTCACTGTCGATGCTGCTCTCTGACCCTCCTGGTCAGTGTCGATTCTGCTCTCTGACCCTCCCGGTCACTGTCGATGCTGCACTCTGACCCTCCCGGTCACTGTTAATGCTGCTCTCTGACCCTCCTGGTCAGTTGATGCTGCAGCACGACCCTCCCGGTCACTGTCGATGCTGCACTCTGACCCTCGTGGTCAGTGTCGATTCTGCTCTCTGACCCTCCCGGTCACTGACGATGCTGCACTCTGACCCTCCCGGTCACTGTTAATGCTGCTCTCTGACCCTCCTGGTCAGTTGATGCTGCTCTCTGACCCTCCCGGTCACTGTCGATGCTGCTCTCTGACCCTCCTGGTCACTGTCGATTCTGCATCTGACCCTCCCGGTCACTGTCGATGCTGCAATCTGACCCTCCCGGTCACTGTCGATGCTGCTTTCTGACCCTCCCGGTCACTGTGGATGCGGCTCTCTGACCCTCCCGGTCACTGTCGATGCTGCTTTCTGACCCTCCCGGTCACTGTGGATGCTGCTCTCTGACCCTCCCGGTCACTGTCGATGCTGCTCTCTGACCCTCCCGGTCACTGTCGATGCTGCTGTTTGACCCTCCCGGTCACTGTCGATGCTGCTCTCTGACCCTCCCGGTCACTGTCGAAGCTGCTCTCTGACCCTCCGAGTCACTGTGGATGCTGCTCTTGGACCCTCCCGGTCACTGTTGATGCTTCTCTCTGACCCTCGTCACTGTCGATGCTGCTCTCTGACCCTCCCGGTCACTGTCGATGCTGCTCTCTGACCCTCCCGGTCACTGTCGATGCTGCTCTCTGACCCTCCCGGTCACTGTAGATGCTGTTCTCCGACCCTCACGGTCACTGTCGATGCTGCTCTCTGACCCTCCCGGTCACTGTCGATGCTGCTGTTTGACCCTCCCGGTCACTGTCGATGCTGCTCTCTGACCCTCCCGGTCACTGTCGAAGCTGCTCTCTGACCCTCCCGGTCACTGTCGATGCTGTTCTCCGACCCTCCCGGTCACTGCCGATGCTGCTCTCTGACCCTCCCGGTCACTGTGGATGCTGCTCTCTGACGCTCCCGGTCACTGTCGATGCTGTTCTCCGACCCTCCCGGTCACTGTCGATGCTGCTCTCTGACCCTCCCGGTCACTGTCGATGCTGCTGTTTGACCCTCCCGGTCACTGTCGATGCTGCTCTCTGACCCTCCCGGTCACTGTCGAAGCTGCTCTCTGACCCTCCCGGTCACTGTAGATGCTGCTCTTGGACCCTCCCGGTCACTGTTGATGCTTCTCTCTGACCCTCGTCACTGTCGATGCTGCTCTCTGACCCTCCCGGTCACTGTCGCTGCTGCTCTCTGACCCTCCCGGTCACTGTCGATGCTGCTCTCTGACCCTCCCTGTCACTGTCGATGCTGCTCTCTGACCCTCCCGGTCACTGTCGATGCTGTTCTCCTACCCTCCCGGTCACTGTCGATGCTGCTCTCTGACCCTCCCGGTCATTGTCGATACCACTGTCTGACCCTCCCAGTCACTGTCGCTGCTGCTCTCTGACCCTCCCGGTCACTGTCGATGCTGTTCTCCGACCCTCCTGGTCAGTTGATGCTGCTCTCTGACCCTCCCGGTCACTGTTGATGCTGCTCTCTGACCCTCCTGGTCACTGTCGATGCTGCTCTCCGACCCTCCTGGTCAGTTGTTGCTGCTCGCTGACCCTCCCGGTCACTGTCGATGCTGCACCTTGACCCTCCCGGTCACTATCGATGCTACTCTCTGACCCTCCTGGTCAGTTGATGCCGCTCTCTGACCGTCCCGGTCACTGTCGATGCTGCTCTCTGACGCTCCCGGTCACTGTCGATGCTGCACTCTGACCCTCCCGGTCACTGACGATGCTGCTCTCTGACCCTCCTGCTCACTGTCGATGATGCTCTCCGACCCTCCTGGTAAGTTGATGCTGCTCTCTGACCCTCCCGGTCACTGTCGATGCTGCTCCTTGACCCTCCCGGTCACTGTCGATGCTACTCTCCGACCCTCCTGGTCACTGTCGATTCTGCTCTCTGACCCTCCCGGTCACTGTCGATGCTGCACCACGACCCTCCCGGTCACTGTCGATGCTGCAATCTGACCCTACCGGTCACTGTCGATGCCGCTCTCTGACCCTCCTGGTCAGTGTCGATTCTGCTCTCTGACCCTCCCGGTCACTGTCGATGCTGCTCTCTGACCCTCCCGGTCACTGTCGATGCAGCTGTTTGACCCTCCCGGTCACTGTCGATGCTGCTCTCTGACCCTCCCGGTCACTGTCGAAGCTGCTCTCTGACCCTCCCGGTCACTGTAGATGCTGCTCTTGGACCCTCCCGGTCACTGTTGATGCTTCTCTCTGACCCTCGTCACTGTCGATGCTGCTCTCTGACCCTCCCGGTCACTGTCGCTGCTGCTCTCTGACCCTCCCGGTCACTGTCGATGCTGCTCTCTGACCCTCCCTGTCACTGTCGATGCTGCTCTCTGACCCTCCCGGTCACTGTCGATGCTGTTCTCCTACCCTCCCGGTCACTGTCGATGCTGCTCTCTGACCCTCCCGGTCATTGTCGATGCTGTTCTCCGACCCTCCTGGTCAGTTGATGCTGCTCTCTGACCCTCCCGGTCACTGTTGATGCTGCTCTCTGACCCTCCTGGTCACTGTCGATGCTGCTCTCCGACCCTCCTGGTCAGTTGTTGCTGCTCGCTGACCCTCCCGTTCACTGTCGATGCTGCACCTTGACCCTCCCGGTCACTATCGATGCGACTCTCTGACCCTCCTGGTCAGTTGATGCTGCTCACTGACCGTCCCGGTCACTGTCGATGCTGCTCTCTGATGCTCCCGGTCACTGTCGATGCTGCACTCTGACCCTCCCGGTCACTGACGATGCTACTCTCTGACCCTCCCGGTCACTGTCGATGCTGCTCTCTGACCCTCCAGGTCACTGTCGATGGTGCTCTCTGACCCTCCCGGTCACTGTCGATGCTGCTCTCTGACCCTCCCGGTCACTGTCGATGCTGCTCTCCTACCCTCCCGGTCACTGTCGATGCTGCTCTCTGACCCTCCCGGTCACTGTCGATGCTGCTCTCTGACCCTCCCGGTCACTGTCGATGCTGCTCTCTGACCCTCCCGGTCACTGTCGATGCTGCTCTCTGACCCTCCCGGTCACTACCGATGCTGCTCTCTGACCCTCGTCACTGTCGATGCTGCTCTCTGACCCTCGTCACTGTTGATGCTGCTCTCTGACCCTCCCGGTCACTGTCGATGCTGCTCTCTGACACTCCCGGTCACTGTCGATGCTGCTCTCTGACCCTCCCGGTAACTGTCGATGCTGCTCTCTGACCCTCACGGTCACTTTCGATGCTGCTCTCTGACCCTCCCGGTCACTGTCGATGCTGCACTCTGACCCTCCCGGTCACTGTCGATGCTGCACTCTGACCCTCCCGGTCACTGTCGATGCTGGTCTCCGACCCTCCTGGTCAGTTGATGCTGCTCTCTGACCCTGTCGGTCACTGTCGATGCTGTTCTCCGACCCTCCTGGTCAGTTGATGCTGCTCTCTGACCCTCCCAGTCACTGTCGATGCTGCTCCCTGACCCTCCCGGTCACTGTTGATGCTGCTCTCTGACCCTCCCGGTCACTGTCGGTGCTGCTCTCTGACCCTCCCGGTAACTGTCGATGCTGCTCTCTGACCCTCCCGGTCACTGTCGATGCTGCTCTCTGACCCTCCCAGTCACTGTCGATGCTGCTCTCTGACCCTCCCGGTCACTGTCGATGCTGCTCTCTGACCCTCCCGGTCACTGTCGATGCTGCTCTCTGACCCTCCCGGTCACTGTTGATGCTGCTCTCTGACATCCCGGTCACTGTCGGTGATGCTCTCCGACCCTCCAGGTCACTGTCGATGCTGCTCTCCTACCCCCCCGGTCACTTTCGATGCTGCTCTCTGACCCTCCCGGTCACTGTCGATGCTGCTCTCTGACCCTCCCGGTCACTGTCGATGCTGCTCTCTGACCCTCCCGGTCACTGACAATGCTGCTCTCTGACCCTCCCGGTCACTACCGATGCTGCTCTCTGACCCTCCCAGTCACTGTCGATGCTGCTCTCTGACCCTCCCGGTCACTGTCGATGCTGCTCTCTGGCCCTCCTGGTACCTGTCGATTCTGCTCTCTGACCCTCCCGGTCACTGTAGATGCTGCTCTCTGACCCTCCCGGTCACTGTAGATGCTGCACTCTGACCCTCCCGGTCACAGTCGATGCTGCTCTCTGACTCTCCTGGTCAGTTGATGCAGCACTCTGACCCTCCCGGTCACTGTAGGTGCTGCTCTCTGACCCTCCCGGTCACTGTCGATGCTGCTCTCTGACCCTCCCGGTCACTGTCAATGCTGCTCTCTGACCCGGTCACTGTCGATGCTGCTCTCTGACCCTCCCGGTCACTGTCGATGCTGCTATCTGACTCTCCTGGTCAGTTGCTGCAGCACTCTGAACCTCCCGGTCACTGTAGATGCTGCTCTCTGACCCTCCCGGTCACTGTCGATGCTGCTCTCTGACCCTCCCCGTCACTGTCGATGCTGCTCTCTGACCCGGTCACTGTCGATGCTGCTCTCTGACCCTCCCGGTCACTGTCGATGCTGCTCTCTGACCCTCCCGGTCACTGTCGATGCTGCTCTCTGACTCTCGTCACTGTTGATGCTGCTCTCTGACCCTCCCGGTCACTGTAGATGCTGCTCTCTGACCCTCCCCGTCACTGTAGATGCTGCTCTGTGACCCTCCCGGTCACTGTCGATGCTGCTCTCTGGCTATCCTGGTCAGTTGATGCAGCACTCTGACCCTCCCGGTCACTGTAGATGCTGCTCTCTGACCCTCCCCGTCACTGTCGAAGCTGCTCTCTGACCCTCCCGGTCACTGTCGATGCTGCTCTCTGACCCGGTCACTGTCGATGCTGCTCTCTGACCCTCCCGGACTCTGGTGATGCTGCTGTCTGACCCTCCCGGTCACTGTTGATGCTGCTCTCTGACCCTCGTCACTGTTGATGCTGCGCTCTGACCCTCCTGGTCACTGTAGATGCTGCTCTCTGACCCTCCCCGTCACTGTCGAAGCTGCTCTCTGACCCTCCCGGTCACTGTCGATGCTGCTCTCTGGCTATCCTGGTCAGTTGATGCAGCACTCTGACCCTCCCGGTCACTGTAGATGCTGCTCTCTGACCCTCCCCGTCACTGTCGAAGCTGCTCTCTGACCCTCCCGGTCACTGTCGATGCTGCTCTCTGACCCGGTCACTGTCGATGCTGCTCTCTGACCCTCCCGGACTCTGGTGATGCTGCTGTCTGACCCTCCCGGTCACTGTTGATGCTGCTCTCTGACCCTCGTCACTGTTGATGCTGCGCTCTGACCCTCCTGGTCACTGTAGATGCTGCTCTCTGACCCTCCCGGTCACTTTCGATGCTGCTCTCTGACCCTCCCGGTCACTGTTGATGCTCCTCTCTGACCGTCCTGGTCACTGTCGCTGCTGCTCTCTGACCCTCGTCACTGTCGATGCTGCTCTCTGACCCTCCCGGTCACTGTCGATGCTGCTCTCTGGCTATCCTGGTCAGTTGATGCAGCACTCTGACCCTCCCGGTCACTGTAGATGCTGCTCTCTGACCCACCCCGTCACTGTCGAAGCTGCTCTCTGACCCTCCCGGTCACTGTCGATGCTGCTCTCTGACCCGGTCACTGTCGATGCTGCTCTCTGACCCTCCCGGACTCTGGTGATGCTGCTGTCTGACCCTCCCGGTCACTGTCGATGCTGCTCTCTGACCCTCGTCACTGTTGATGCTGCGCTCTGACCCTCCTGGTCACTGTAGATGCTGCTCTCTGACCCTCCCGGTCACTTTCGATGCTGCTCTCTGACCCTCGTCACTGTTGATGCTCCTCTCTGACCGTCCTGGTCACTGTCGCTGCTGCTCTCTGACCCTCGTCACTGTCGATGCTGCTCTCTGACCCTCGTCACTGTTGATGCTGCTCTCTGACCCTCCCGGTCACTGTCGATGCTGGTCTCCGACCCTCCTGGTCAGTTGATGCTGCTCTCTGACCCTCCCGGTGCTGTTCTCCGACCCTCCTGGTCAGTTGATGCTGCTCTCTGACCCTCCCAGTCACTGTCGATGCTGCTCCCTGACCCTCCCGGTCACTGTTGATGCTGCTCTCTGACCCTCCCGGTCACTGTCGGTGCTGCTCTCTGACCCTCCCGGTAACTGTCGATGCTGCTCTCTGACCCTCCCGGCCACTGTCGATGCTGCTCTCTGACCCTCCCATTCACTGTCGATGCTGCTCTCTGACCCTCCCGGTCACTGTCGATGCTGCTCTCTGACCCTCCCGGTCTCTGTCGATGCTGCTCTCTGACCCTCCCATTCACTGTCGATGCTGCTCTCTGACCCTCCCGGTCACTGTCGATGCTGCTCTCTGGCCCTCCTGGTCACTGTCGATTCTGCTCTCTGGCCCTCCCGGTCACTGTAGATGCTGCTCTCTGACCCTCCCGGTCACTGTAGATGCTGCTCTCTGACACTCCCGGTCACTGTCGATGCTGCTCTCTGACTCTCCTGGTCAGTTGATGCAGCACTCTGACCCTCCCGGTCACTGTCCATGCTGCTCTCTGACCCTCGTCACTGTTGATGCTGCTCTCTGACCCTCCCGGTCACTGTCGATGCTGCGCTCTGACCCTCCTGGTCACTGTAGATGCTGCTCTCTGACCCTCCCGGTCACTGTCGATGCTGCTCTCTGACCCGGTCACTGTCGATGCTGCTCTCTGACCCTCCCGGTCACTGTTGATGCTGCTCTCTGACCCTCCCGGTCACTGTCGATGCTGCTCTCTGACCCTCGTCACTGTTGATGCTGCTCTCTGACCCTCCCGGTCACTGTCGATGCTGCTCTCTGGCCCTCCTGGTCACTGTCGATTCTGCTCTCTGACCCTCCCGGTCACTGTCGATGCTGCTCTCTGACCCTCCCGGTCACTGTCGATTCTGCTCTCTGACTCTCGTCACTGTTGATGCTGCTCTCTGACCCTCCCGGTCACTGTCGATGCTGCTCTCTGGCCCTCCTGGTCACTGTCGATTTTGCTCTCTGACCCTCCCGGTCACTGTAGATGCTGCTCTCTGACCCTCCCCGTCACTGTAGATGCTGCTCTCTGACCCTCCCGGTCACTGTCGATGCTGCTCTCTGGCTCCCCTGGTCAGTTGATGCAGCACTCTGACCCTCCCGGTCACTGTAGATGCTGCTCTCTGACCCTCCCCGTCACTGTCGAAGCTGCTCTCTGACCCTCCCGGTCACTGTCGATGCTGCTCTCTGACCCGGTCACTGTCGATGCTGCTCTCTGACCCTCCCGGACTCTGGTGATGCTGCTGTCTGACCCTCCCGGTCACTGTCGATGCTGCTCTCTGACCCTCGTCACTGTTGATGCTGCTCTCTGACCCTCCCGGTCACTGTCGATGCTGCGCTCTGACCCTCCTGGTCACTGTAGATGCTGCTCTCTGACCCTCCCGGTCACTGTCGATGCTGCTCTCTGACCCGGTCACTGTCGATGCTGCTCTCTGACCCTCCCGGTCACTGTTGATGCTGCTCTCTGACCCTCCCGGTCACTGTCGATGCTGCTCTCTGACCCTCGTCACTGTTGATGCTGCTCTCTGACCCTCCCGGTCACTGTCGATGCTGCTCTCTGGCCCTCCTGGTCACTGTCGATTCTGCTCTCTGGCCCTCCCGGTCACTGTAGATGCTGCTCTCTGACCCTCCCGGTCACTGTAGATGCTGCTCTCTGACACTCCCGGTCACTGTCGATGCTGCTCTCTGACTCTCCTGGTCAGTTGATGCAGCACTCTGACCCTCCCGGTCACTGTCGATGCTGCTCTCTGATCCTCCCGGTCTCTGTTGACGCTGCTCTCTGACCCTCCCGGTCACTGTCGATGCTGCTCTCTGAACCTCGTCACTGTTGATGCTGCTCTCTGACCCTCCTGGTCACTGTCGCTGCTGCTCTCTGACCCTCGTCACTGTCGATGCTGCTCTCTGACCCTCCCGGTCACTGTCGATGCTGCGCTCTGAGCATCCGGGTCACTGTAGATGCTGCTCTCTGACCCTCCCGGTCGCTGTCGATGCTGCTCTCTGACCCTCGTCACTGTTGATGCTCCTCTCTGACCGTCCTGGTCACTGTCGCTGCTGTTCTCTGACCCTCGTCACTGTCGATGCTGCTCTCTGACCCTCGTCACTGTTGATGCTGCTCTCTGACCCTCCCGGTCACTGTCGATGCTGCTCTCTGACCCTCCCGGTCACTGTCGATGCTGCACTCTGACCCTCCCGGTCACTGTCAATGCTGAACTTTGACCCTCGTCACTGTCGATGCTGCTCTCCGACCCTCCCGGTCACTGTCGATGCCGCACTCTGACCCTCCCGGTCACTGTCGATGCTGTTCTCCGACCCTCCTGGTCAGTTGATGCTGCGCTCTGAGCCTCCCAGTCACTGTCGATGCTGCTCCCTGACCCTCCCGGTCACTGTTGATGCTGCTCTGTGACCCTCCCGGTCACTGTCGGTGCTGCTCTCTGACCCTCCCGGTAACTGTGGATGCTGCTCTCTGACCCTCCCGGTCACTGTCGATGCTGCTCTCTGACCCTCCCAGTCACTGTCGATGCTGCTTTCTGACCCTCCCGGTCACTGTCGATGCTGCTCTCTGACCCTCCCGGTCACTGTCGATGCTGCTCTCTGACCCTCCCGGTCACTGTCGATGCTGCTCTCTGACCCTCCCGGTCACTGTTGATGCTGCTCTCTGACATCCCGGTCACTGTCGGTGCTGCTCTCCGACCCTCCTGGGCACTGTCGATGCTGCTCTCTGACCCTCCCGGTCACTGTCGATGCTGCTCTCTGACCCTCCAGGTCACTGTCGATGGTGCTCTCTGACCCTCCCGGTCACTGTCGATGCTGCTCTCCTACCCTCCCGGTCACTGTCGATGCTGCTCTCTGACCCTCCCGGTCACTGTCGATGCTGCTCTCTGACCCTCCCGGTCACTGTCGATGCTGCTCTCTGACCCTCCCGGTCACTGTCGATGCAGCTCTCTGACCCTCCCGGTCACTACCGATGCTGCTCTCTGACCCTCGTCACTGTCGATGCTGCTCTCTGACCCTCGTCACTGTTGATGCTGCTCTCTGACCCTCCCGGTCACTGTCGATGCTGCTCTCTGACACTCCCGGTCACTGTCGATGCTGCTCTCTGACCCTCCCGGTAACTGTCGATGCTGCTCTCTGACCCTCACGGTCACTTTCGATGCTGCTCTCTGACCCTCCCGGTCACTGTCGATGCTGCACTCTGACCCTCCCGGTCATTGTCAATGCTGAACTTTGACCCTCGTCACTGTCGATGCTGCTCTCCGACCCTCCCGGTCACTGTCGATGCTGCACTATGACCCTCCCGGTCACTGTCGATGCTGGTCTCCGACCCTCCTGGTCAGTTGATGCTGCTCTCTGACCCTCCCGGTCACTGTCGATGCTGTTCTCCGACCCTCCTGGTCAGTTGATGCTGCTCTCTGACCCTCCCAGTCACTGTCGATGCTGCTCCCTGACCCTCCCGGTCACTGTTGATGCTGCTCTCTGACCCTCCCGGTCACTGTCGGTGCTGCTCTCTGACCCTCCCGGTAACTGTCGATGCTGCTCTCTGACCCTCCCGGTCACTGTCGATGCTGCTCTCTGACCCTCCCAGTCACTGTCGATGCTGCTCTCTGACCCTCCCGGTCACTGTCGATGCTGCTCTCTGACCCTCCCGGTCACTGTCGATGCTGCTCTCTGACCCTCCCGGTCACTGTTGATGGTGCTCTCTGACATCCCGGTCACTGTCGGTGATGCTCTCTGACCCTCCAGGTCACTGTCGATGCTGCTCTCCTACCCTCCCGGTCACTGTCGATGCTGCTCTCTGACCCTCCCGGTCACTGTCGATGCTGCTCTCTGACCCTCCCGGTCACTGTCGATGCTGCTCTCTGACCCTCCCGGTCACTGACAATGCTGCTCTCTGACCCTCCCGGTCACTACCGATGCTGCTCTCTGACCCTCCCAGTCACTGTCGATGCTGCTCTCTGACCCTCCCGGTCACTGTCGATGCTGCTCTCTGGCCCTCCTGGTACCTGTCGATGCTGCTCTCTGACCCTCCCGGTCACTGTAGATGCTGCTCTCTGACCCTCCCGGTCACTGTAGATGCTGCTCTCTGACCCTCCCGGTCACTGTCGATGCTGCTCTCTGACTCTCCTGGTCAGTTGATGCAGCACTCTGACCCTCCCGGTCACTGTAGGTGCTGCACTATGACCCTCCCGGTCACTGTCGATGCTGGTCTCCGACCCTCCTGGTCAGTTGATGCTGCTCTCTGACCCTCCCGGTCACTGTCGATGCTGTTCTCCGACCCTCCTGGTCAGTTGATGCTGCTCTCTGACCCTCCCAGTCACTGTCGATGCTGCTCCCTGACCCTCCCGGTCACTGTTGATGCTGCTCTCTGACCCTCCCGGTCACTGTCGGTGCTGCTCTCTGACCCTCCCGGTAACTGTCGATGCTGCTCTCTGACCCTCCCGGTCACTGTCGATGCTGCTCTCTGACCCTCCCAGTCACTGTCGATGCTGCTCTCTGACCCTCCCGGTCACTGTCGATGCTGCTCTCTGACCCTCCCGGTCACTGTCGATGCTGCTCTCTGACCCTCCCGGTCACTGTTGATGGTGCTCTCTGACATCCCGGTCACTGTCGGTGATGCTCTCTGACCCTCCAGGTCACTGTCGATGCTGCTCTCCTACCCTCCCGGTCACTGTCGATGCTGCTCTCTGACCCTCCCGGTCACTGTCGATGCTGCTCTCTGACCCTCCCGGTCACTGTCGATGCTGCTCTCTGACCCTCCCGGTCACTGACAATGCTGCTCTCTGACCCTCCCGGTCACTACCGATGCTGCTCTGTGACCCTCCCAGTCACTGTCGATGCTGCTCTCTGACCCTCCCGGTCACTGTCGATGCTGCTCTCTGGCCCTCCTGGTACCTGTCGATGCTGCTCTCTGACCCTCCCGGTCACTGTAGATGCTGCTCTCTGACCCTCCCGGTCACTGTAGATGCTGCTCTCTGACCCTCCCGGTCACTGTCGATGCTGCTCTCTGACTCTCCTGGTCAGTTGATGCAGCACTCTGACCCTCCCGGTCACTGTAGGTGCTGCTCTCTGACCCTCCCGGTCACTGTCGATGCTGCTCTCTGACCCTCCCGGTCACTGTCGATGCTGCTCTCTGACCCGGTCACTGTCGATGCTGCTCTCTGACCCTCTCGGTCACTGTCGATGCTGCTATCTGACTCTCCTGGTCAGTTGCTGCAGCACTCTGAACCTCCCGGTCACTGTAGATGCTGCTCTCTGACCCTCACGGTCACTGTCGATGCTGCTCTCTGACCCTCCCCGTCACTGTCGATGCTGCTCTCTGACCCGGTCACTGTCGATGCTGCTCTCTGACCCTCCCGGTCACTGTCGATGCTGCTCTCTGACCCTCCCGGTCACTGTCGTTGCTGCTCTCTGACTCTCGTCACTGTTGATGCTGCTCTCTGACCCTCCCGGTCACTGTCGATGCTGCTCTCTGGCCCTCCTGGTCACTGTCGATTTTGCTCTCTGACCCTCCCGGTCACTGTAGATGCTGCTCTCTGACCCTCCCCGTCACTGTAGATGCTGCTCTCTGACCCTCCCGGTCACTGTCGATGCTGCTCTCTGGCTATCCTGGTCAGTTGATGCAGCACTCTGACCCTCCCGGTCACTGTAGATGCTGCTCTCTGACCCTCCCCGTCACTGTCGAAGCTGCTCTCTGACCCTCCCGGTCACTGTCGATGCTGCTCTCTGACCCGGTCACTGTCGATGCTGCTCTCTGACCCTCCCGGACTCTGGTGATGCTGCTGTCTGACCCTCCCGGTCACTGTCGATGCTGCTCTCTGACCCTCGTCACTGTTGATGCTGCGCTCAGACCCTCCTGGTCACTGTAGATGCTGCTCTCTGACCCTCCCGGTCACTTTCGATGCTGCTCTCTGACCCTCCCGGTCACTGTTGATGCTGCTCTCTGGCATCCCGGTCACTGTCGGTGATGCTCTCTGACCCTCCAGGTCACTGTCGATGCTGCTCTCCTACCCTCCCGGTCACTGTCGATGCTGCTCTCTGACCCTCCCGGTCACTGTCGATGCTGCTCTCTGACCCTCCCGGTCACTGTCGATGCTGCTCTCTGACCCTCCCGGTCACTGACAATGCTGCTCTCTGACCCTCCCGGTCACTACCGATGCTGCTCTCTGACCCTCCCAGTCACTGTCGATGCTGCTCTCTGACCCTCCCGGTCACTGTCGATGCTGCTCTCTGGCCCTCCTGGTACCTGTCGATGCTGCTCTCTGACCCTCCCGGTCACTGTAGATGCTGCTCTCTGACCCTCCCGGTCACTGTAGATGCTGCTCTCTGACCCTCCCGGTCACTGTCGATGCTGCTCTCTGACTCTCCTGGTCAGTTGATGCAGCACTCTGACCCTCCCGGTCACTGTAGGTGCTGCTCTCTGACCCTCCCGGTCACTGTCGATGCTGCTCTCTGACCCTCCCGGTCACTGTCGATGCTGCTCTCTGACCCGGTCACTGTCGATGCTGCTCTCTGACCCTCTCGGTCACTGTCGATGCTGCTATCTGACTCTCCTGGTCAGTTGCTGCAGCACTCTGAACCTCCTGGTCACTGTAGATGCTGCTCTCTGACCCTCACGGTCACTGTCGATGCTGCTCTCTGACCCTCCCCGTCACTGTCGATGCTGCTCTCTGACCCGGTCACTGTCGATGCTGCTCTCTGACCCTCCCGGTCACTGTCGATGCTGCTCTCTGACCCTCCCGGTCACTGTCGATGCTGCTCTCTGACTCTCGTCACTGTTGATGCTGCTCTCTGACCCTCCCGGTCACTGTCGATGCTGCTCTCTGGCCCTCCTGGTCACTGTCGATTTTGCTCTCTGACCCTCCCGGTCACTGTAGATGCTGCTCTCTGACCCTCCCCGTCACTGTAGATGCTGCTCTCTGACCCTCCCGGTCACTGTCGATGCTGCTCTCTGGCTATCCTGGTCAGTTGATGCAGCACTCTGACCCTCCCGGTCACTGTAGATGCTGCTCTCTGACCCTCCCCGTCACTGTCGAAGCTGCTCTCTGACCCTCCCGGTCACTGTCGATGCTGCTCTCTGACCCGGTCACTGTCGATGCTGCTCTCTGACCCTCCCGGACTCTGGTGATGCTGCTGTCTGACCCTCCCGGTCACTGTCGATGCTGCTCTCTGACCCTCGTCACTGTTGATGCTGCGCTCTGACCCTCCTGGTCACTGTAGATGCTGCTCTCTGACCCTCCCGGTCACTTTCGATGCTGCTCTCTGACCCTCGTCACTGTTGATGCTCCTCTCTGACCGTCCTGGTCACTGTCGCTGCTGCTCTCTGACCCTCGTCACTGTCGATGCTGCTCTCTGACCCTCGTCACTGTTGATGCTGCTCTCTGACCCTCCCGGTCACTGTCGATGCTGGTCTCCGACCCTCCTGGTCAGTGATGCTGCTCTCTGACCCTCCCGGTGCTGTTCTCCGACCCTCCTGGTCAGTTGATGCTGCTCTCTGACCCTCCCAGTCACTGTCGATGCTGCTCCCTGACCCTCCCGGTCACTGTTGATGCTGCTCTCTGACCCTCCCGGTCACTGTCGGTGCTGCTCTCTGACCCTCCCGGTAACTGTCGATGCTGCTCCCTGACCCTCCCGGTCACTGTCGATGCTGCTCTCTGACCCTCCCAGTCACTGTCGATGCTGCTCTCTGACCCTCCCGGTCACTGTCGATGCTGCTCTCTGACCCTCCCGGTCACTGTCGATGCTGCTCTCTGACCCTCCCGGTCACTGTTGATGCTGCTCTCTGACATCCCGGTCACTGTCGGTGCTGCTCTCCGACCCTCCTGGGCACTGTCGATGCTGCTCTCTGACCCTCCCGGTCACTGTCGATGCTGCTCTCTGACCCTCCAGGTGACTGTCGATGGTGCTCTCTGACCCTCCCGGTCACTGTCGATGCTGCTCTCTGACCCTCCCGGTCACTGTCGATGCTGCTCTCTGACCCTCCCGGTCACTGTCGATGCTGCTCTCTGACCCTCCCGGTCACTACCGATGCTGCTCTCTGACCCTTGTCACTGTCGATGCTGCTCTCTGACCCTCGTCACTGTTGATGCTGCTCTCTGACCCTCCCGGTCACTGTCGATGCTGCTCTCTGACCCTCCTGGTCACTGTCGATGCTGCTCTCTGACCCTCCCGGTCACTGTCGATGCTGCTCTCTGACCCTCACGGTGACTTTCGATGCTGCTCTCTGACCCTCCCGGTCACTGTCGATGCTGCACTCTGACCCTCCCGGTCACTGTCAATGCTGAACTTTGACCCTCGTCACTGTTGATGCTGCTCTCCGACCCTCCCGGTCACAGTCGATGCTGCACTCTGACCCTCCCGGTAACTGTCGATGCTGCTCTCTGACCCTCCCGGTCACTGTTGATGCTGCTCTCTGACCCTCCCGGTCACTGTCGATGCTGCTCTCTGACCCTCCCGGTCACTGTCGATGCTGCTCTCTGACCCTCCCGGTCACTGTCGATGCTGCTCTCTGACCCTCCCGGTCACTACCGATGCTGCTCTCTGACCCTCCCAGTCACTGTCGATGCTGCTCTCTGACCCTCCCGGTCACTGTCGATGCTGCTCTCTGGCCCTCCTGGTATCTGTCGATTCTGCTCTCTGACCCTCCCAGTCACTGTAGATGCTGCTCTCTGACCCTCCCGGTCACTGTAGATGCTGCTCTCTGACCCTCCCGGTCACTGTCGATGCTGCTCTCTGACTCTCCTGGTCAGTTGATGCAGCACTCTGACCCTCCCGGTCAATGTAGATGCTGCTCTCTGACCCTCCCGGTCACTGTCGATGCTGCTCTCTGACCCTCCCGGTCACTGTCGATGCTGCTCTCTGACCCGGTCACTGTCGATGCTGCTCTCTGACCCTCCCGGTCACTGTCGATGCTGCTCTCTGACTCTACTGGTCAGTTGCTGCAGCACTCTGACCCTCCCGGTCACTGTAGATGCTGCTCTCTGACCCTCCCAGTCACTGTCGATGCTGCTCTCTGACCCTCCCGGTCACTGTCGATGCTGCTCTCTGACCCGGTCACTGTCGATGCTGCTCTCTGGCCCTCCTGGTCACTTTCGATTCTGCTCTCTGACCCTCCCGGTCACTGTAGATGCTGCTCTCTGACCCTCCCCGTCACTGTAGATGCTACTCTCTGACCCTCCCGGTCACTGTCGATGCTGCTCTCTGACTCTCCTGGTCAGTTGATGCAGCACTCTGACCCTCCCGGTCACTGTAGATGCTGCTCTCTGACCCTCCCCGTCACTGTCGATGCTGCTCTCTGACCCTCCCGGTCACTGTCGATGCTGCTCTCTGACCCGGTCACTGTCGATGCTGCTCTCTGACCCTCCCGGTCTCTGTTGATGCTGCTCTCTGACTCTCCCGGTCACTGTCGATGCTGCTCTCTGACCCTCGTCACTGTTGATGCTGCTCTCTGACCCTCGCGGTCACTGTCGATGCTGCGCTCTGACCCTCCTGGTCACTGTAGATGCTGCTCTCTAACCCTCCCGGTCACTTTCGATGCTGCTCTCTGACCCTCGTCACTGTTGATGCTCCTCTCTGACCGTCCTGGTCACTGTCGCTGCTGCTCTCTGACCCTCGTCACTGTCGATGCTGCTCTCTGACCCTCGTCACTGTTGATGCTGCTCTCTGACCCTCCCGGTCACTGTCGATGCTGCTCTCTGACCCTCCCGGTCACTGTTGATGCTGCTCTCTGACCCTCCCCGTCACTGTCGATGCTGATCTCTGACCCTCACGGTCACTTTCGATGCTGCTCTCTGACCCTCCCGGTCACTGTCGATGCTGCACTCTGACCCTCCCGGTCACTGTCAATGCTGAACTTTGACCCTCGTCACTGTCGATGCTGCTCTCCGACCCTCCCGGTCACTGTCGATGCTGCACTCTGACCCTCCCGGTCACTGTCGATGCTGGTCTCCGACCCTCCTGGTCAGTTGATGCTGCTCTCTGACCCTCCCGATCACTGTCGATGCTGTTCTCCGACCCTCCTGGTCAGTTGATGCTGATCTCTGACCCTCCCAGTCACTGTCGATGCTGCTCCCTGACCCTCCCGGTCACTGTTGATGCTGCTCTCTGACCCTCCCGGTCACTGTCGGTGCTGCTCTCTGACCCTCCCGGTAACTGTCGATGCTGCTCTCTGACCCTCCCGGTCACTGTCGATGCTGCTCTCTGACCCTCCCTTCACTGTCGATGCTGCTCTCTGACCCTCCCGGTCACTGTCGATGCTGCTCTCTGACCCTCCCGGTCACTGTCGATGCTGCTCTCTGACCCTCCCGGTCACTGTTGATGCTGCTCTCTGACATCCCGGTCACTGTCGGTGCTGCTCTCCTACCCTCCTGGGCACTGTCGATGCTGCTCTCTGACCCTCCCGGTCACTGTCGATGCTGCTCTCTGACCCTCCAGGTGACTATCGATGGTGCTCTCTGACCCTCCCGGTCACTGTCGATGCTGCTCTCTGACCCTCCCGGTCACTGTCGATGCTGCTCTCTGACCCTCCCAGTCACTGTCGATGCTGCTCTCTGACCCTCCCGGTCACTGTAGATGCTGCTCTCTGACCCTCCCGGTCACTTTCGATGCTGCTCTCTGACCCTCGTCACTGTTGATGCTCCTCTCTGACCGTCCTGGTCACTGTCGCTGCTGCTCTCTGACCCTCGTCACTGTCGATGCTGCTCTCTGACCCTCGTCACTGTTGATGCTGCTCTCTGACCCTCCCGGTCACTGTCGATGCTGCTCTCTGACCCTCCCGGTCACTGTCGACGCTGCTCTCTGACCCTCCCCGTCACTGTCGATGCTGCTCTCTGACCCTCACGGTCACTTTCGATGCTGCTCTCTGACCCTCCCGGTCACTGTCGATGCTGCACTCTGACCCTCCCGGTCACTGTCAATGCTGAACTTTGACCCTCGTCACTGTCGATGCTGCTCTCCGACCCTCCCGGTCACTGTCGATGCTGCACTCTGACCCTCCCGGTCACTGTCGATGCTGCAATCTGACCCTCCCGGTCACTGTCGATGCTGGTCTCCGACCCTCCTGGTCAGTTGATGCTGCTCTCTGACCCTCCCGGTCACTGTCGATGCTGTACTCCGACCCTCCTGGTCAGTTGATGCTGCTCTCTGACCCTCCCAGTCACTGTCGATGCTGCTCCCTGACCCTCCTGGTCACTGTTGATGCTGTTCTCTGACCCTCCCGGTCACTGTCGGTGCTGCTCTCTGACCCTCCCGGTAACTGTCGATGCTGCTCTCTGACCCTCCCGGTCACTGTCGATGCTGCTCTCTGACCCTCCCAGTCACTGTCGATGCTGCTCTCTGACCCTCCCGGTCACTGTCGATGCTGCTCTCTGACCCTCCCGGTCACTGTCGATGCTGCTCTCTGACCCTCCCGGTCACTGTTGATGCTGCTCTCTGACATCCCGGTCACTGTCGGTGCTGCTCTCCGACCCTCCTGGGCACTGTCGATGCTGCTCTCTGACCCTCCCGGTCACTGTCGATGCTGCTCTCTGACCCTCCAGGTCACTGTCGATGGTGCTCGCTGACCCTCCCGGCCACTGTCGATGCTGCTCTCTGACCCTCCCGGTCACTGTCGATGCTGCTCTCCTACCCTCCCGGTCACTGTCGATGCTGCTCTCCTACCCTCCCGGTCACTGTCGATGCTGCTCTCTGACCCTCCCGGTCACTGTTGATGCTGCTCTCTGACCCTCCCGGTCACTACCGATGCTGCTCTCTGACCCTCCCAGTCACTGTCGATGCTGCTCTCTGACCCTCCCGGTCACTGTCCATGCTGCTCTCTGACCCTCCCGGTCACTGTCGCTGCTGCTCTCTGACCCTCCCGGTCACTGTCGATGCTGCACTCTGACCCACCCGGTCATTGTCGATGCTGCTCTCTGACCCTCGTCACTGTAGATGCTGCTCTCTGACTCTCGTGGTCAGTTGATGCTGCACTCTGGCTCTCCTGGTCACTGTCGATTCTGCTCTCTGACCCTCCCGGTCACTATAGATGCTGCTCTCTGACCCTCCCGGTCACTGTCGATGCTGCTCTCCGACCCTCCCAGACACTGTCGATGCTTCACTCTGACCCTCCCGGTCACTGGCGATGCTGCTCTCCGACTCTCCCGGTCACTGTCGATGCTGCTCTCTGACCCTCCCGGTCACTGTCGATGCTGCTCTCTGACCCTCCCGGTCACTGTCGATGCTGCTCTCAGACCCTCGTCACTGTTGATGCTCCTCTCTGACCGTCCTGGTCACTGTCGCTGCTGCTCTCTGACCCTCGTCACTGTCGATGCTGCTCTCTGACCCTCGTCACTGTTGATGCTGCTCTCTGACCCTCCCGGTCACTGTCGATGCTGCTCTCTGACCCTCCCGGTCACTGTCGATGCTGCTCTCTGACCCTCCCCGTCACTGTCGATGCTGCTCTCTGACCCTCACGGTCACTTTCGATGCTGCTCTCTGACCCTCCCGGTCACTGTCGATGCTGCATTCTGACCCTCCCGGTCACTGTCAATGCTGAACTTTGACCCTCGTCACTGTCGATGCTGCTCTCCGACCCTCCCGGTCACTGTCGATGCTGCTCTCTGACCCTCCCGGTCACTGTCGATGCTGCACTCTGACCCTCCCGGTCACTGTCGATGCTGGTCTCCGACACCCCTGGTCAGTTGATGCTGCTCTCTGACCCTCCCGGTCACTGTCGATGCTGTACTCCGACCCTCCTGGTCAGTTGATGCTGCTCCCTGACCCTCCCAGTCACTGTCGATGCTGCTCCCTGACCCTCCCGGTCACTGTTGATGCTGTTCTCTGACCCTCCCGGTCACTGTCGGTGCTGCTCTCTGACCCTCCCGGTAACTGTCGATGCTGCTCTCTGACCCTCCCGGTCACTGTCGATGCTGCTCTCTGACCCTCCCAGTCACTGTCGATGCTGCTCTCTGACCCTCCCGGTCACTGTCGATGCTGCTCTCTGACCCTCCCGGTCACTGTCGATGCTACTCTCTGACCCTCCCGGTCACTGTTGATGCTGCTCTCTGACATCCCGGTCACTGTCGGTGCTGCTCTCCTACCCTCCTGGGCACTGTCGATGCTGCTCTCTGACCCTCCCGGACACTGTCGATGCTGCTCTCTGACCCTCCAGGTCACTGTCGATGGTGCTCTCTGACCCTCCCGGTCACTGTCGATGCTGCTCTCTGACCCTCCCGGTCACTGTCGATGCTGCTCTCCTACCCTCCCGGTCACTGTCGATGCTGCTCTCCTACCCTCCCGGTCACTGTCGATGCTGCTCTCTGAACCTCCCGGTCACAGTCGATGCTGCTCTCTGACCCTCCCGGTCACTGTTGATGCTGCTCTCTGACCCTCCCGGTCACTACCGATGCTGCTCTCTGACCCTCCCAGTCACTGTCGATGCTGCTCTCTGACCCTCCCGGTCACTGTCGATGCTGCTCTCTGACCCTCCCGGTCACTGTCGCTGCTGCTCTCTGACCCTCCCGGTCACTGTCGATGCTGCACTCTGACCCACCCGGTCATTGTCGATGCTGCTCTTTGACCCTCGTCACTGTAGATGCTGCTCTCTGACTCTCGTGGTCAGTTGATGCTGCACTCTGGCTCTCCTGGTCACTGTCGATTCTGCTCTCTGACCCTCCCGGTCACTGTAGATGCTGCTCTCTGACCCTCCCGGTCACTGTCGATGCTGCTCTCCGACCCTCCCAGACACTGTCGATGCTTCACTCTGACCCTCCCGGTCACTGGCGATGCTGCTCTCCGACTCTCCCGGTCACTGTCGATGCTGCTCTCTGACCCTCCCGGTCACTGTCGATGCTGCTCTCTCACCCTCCCGGTCACTGTCGATGCTGCTCTCAGACCCTACCGGTCACTGTCGATGCTGCTCTCTGTCCCTCCCGGTCACTGTCGATGCTGCTCTCTGACCCTCCCAGTCACTGTCGATGCTGCTCTCTGACCCTCCCGGTCACTGTCGATGCTGCTCTCTGACCCTCCCGGTCACTGTCGATGCTGCTCTCTGACCCTCCCGGTCACTGTCGATGCTGCTCTCTGACCCTCCCGGTCACTGTCGATGCTGCTCTCTGACCCTCCCGGTCACTGTCGATGCTGCACTCTGACCCTCCTCGTCATTGTCGATGCTGCTCTCTGACCCTCGTCAAGGTAGATGCTGCTCTCTGACCCTCCCGGTCACTGTAGATGCTGCTCTCTGACTCTCCTGGTCAGTTGATGCTGCACTCTGGCCCTCCCGGTCACTGTCAATGCTGCTCTCCGACCCTCCCAGTCACCGTCGATGCTGCTCTCTGACCCTCCCGGTCACTGTCGATGCTGCTCTCTGACCCTCCCGGTCACTGTCGATGCTGCTCTCTGACCCTCCCAGTCACTGTCGACGCTGCTCTCTGACCCTCCCGGTCACTGTCGATGCTGCTCTCTGACACTCCCGGTCACTGTCGATGCTGCTCTCCGACCCTCCCGGTCACTGTCGCTGATGCTCTCTGACCCTCCCGGTCACTGTCGATGCTTATCTCTGACCCTCCCGGTCACTGTCGATGCTGCTCTCTGACTCTCGTGGTCAGTTGATGCTGCTCTCTGACCCTCCCGGTCACTGTGGATGCTGCTCTCTGGCCCTCCTGGTCACTGTCGATTCTGCTCTCTGACCCTCCCGGTCACTGTAGATGCTGCTCTCTGACCCTCCCGGTCACTGTAGATGCTGCTCTCTGACCCTGCCGGTCACTGTCGATGCTGCTCTCTGACTCTCCTGGTCAGTTGATGCAGCACTCTGACCCTCCCGGTCACTGTAGATGCTGCTCTCTGACCCTCCCGGTCACTGTCGATGCTGCTCTCTGACCCTCCCGGTCACTGTCGATGCTGCTCTCTGACCCGGTCACTGTCGATGCTGCTCTCTGACCCACCCGGTCACTGTCGAAGCTGCTCTGACCCGGTCACTGTCGATGCTGCTCTCTGACTCTCCTGGTCAGTTGATGCTGCTCTCTGACCCTCCCGGTCACTGTCGATGCTGTACTCCGACCCTTCTGGTCAGTTGATGCTGCTCCCTGACCCTCCCAGTCACTGTCGATGCTGCTCCCTGACCCTCCCGGTCACTGTTGATGCTGTTCTCTGACCCTCCCGGTCACTGTCGGTGCTGCTCTCTGACCCTCCCGGTAACTGTCGATGCTGCTCTCTGACCCTCCCGGTCACTGTCGATGCTGCTCTCTGACCCTCCCAGTCACTGTCGATGCTGCTCTCTGACCCTCCCGGTCACTGTCGATGCTGCTCTCTGATCCTCCCGGTCACTGTCGATGCTGCTCTCTGACCCTCCCGGTCACTGTTGATGCTGCTCTCTGACATCCCGGTCACTGTCGGTGCTGCTCTCCGACCCTCCTGGGCACTGTCGATGCTGCTCTCTGACCCTCCCGGTCACTGTCGATGCTGCTCTCTGACCCTCCAGGTCACTGTCGATGGTGCTCTCTGACCCTCCCGGTCACTTTCGATGCTGCTCTCTGACCCTCCTGGTTACTGTCGATGCTGCTCTCCTACCCTCCCGGTCACTGTCGATGCTGCTCTCCTACCCTCCCGGTCACTGTCGATGCTGCTCTCTGAACCTCCCGGTCACAGTCGATGCTGCTCTCTGACCCTCCCGGTCACTGTTGATGCTGCTCTCTGACCCTCCCGTTCACTACCGATGCTGCTCTCTGACCCTCCCAGTCACTGTCGATGCTGCTCTCTGACCCTCCCGGTCACTGTCGATGCTGCTCTCTGACCCTCCCGGTCACTGTCGCTGCTGCTCTCTGACCCTCCCGGTCACTGTCGATGCTGCACTCTGACCCACCCGGTCATTGTTGATGCTGCTCTCTGACCCTCGTCACTGTAGATGCTGCTCTCTGACTCTCGTGGTCAGTTGATGCTGCATTCTGGCTCTCCTGGTCACTGTCGATTCTGCTCTCTGACCCTCCCGGTCACTGTAGATGCTGCTCTCTGACCCTCCCGGTCACTGTCGATGCTGCTCTCCGACCCTCCCAGACACTGTCGATGCTTCACTCTGACCCTCCCGGTCACTGGCGATGCTGCTCTCCGACTCTCCCGGTCACTGTCGATGCTGCTCTCTGACCCTCCCGGTCACTGTCGATGCTGCTCTCTGACCTTCCCGGTCACTGTCGATGCTGCTCTCAGACCCTCGTCACTGTTGATGCTGCTCTCTGACCCTCCCGGTCACTGTCGATGCTGCTCTCTGACCCTCCCAGTCACTGTCGACGCTGCTCTCTGACCCTCCCGGTCACTGTCGATGCTGCTCTCTGACACTCCCGGTCACTGTCGATGCTGCTCTCCGACCCTCCCGGTCACTGTCGCTGATGCTCTCTGACCCTCCCGGTCACTGTCGATGCTTATCTCTGACCCTCCCGGTCACTGTCGATGCTGCTCTCTGACTCTCGTGGTCAGTTGATGCTGCTCTCTGACCCTCCCGGTCACTGTGGATGCTGCT
The DNA here is from genome assembly GCF_047496885.1 of Scyliorhinus torazame. Classification (NCBI taxonomy): domain Eukaryota; kingdom Metazoa; phylum Chordata; class Chondrichthyes; order Carcharhiniformes; family Scyliorhinidae; genus Scyliorhinus; species Scyliorhinus torazame. Next base: position 77,194,727 of record NC_092723.1, read on the forward strand.
CTCTGGCCCTCCTGGTCACTGTCGATTCTGCTCTCTGACCCTCCCGGTCACTGTAGATGCTGCTCTCTGACCCTCCCGGTCACTGTAGATGCTGCTCTCTGACCCTGCCGGTCACTGTCGATGCTGCTCTCTGACTCTCCTGGTCAGTTGATGCAGCACTCTGACCCTCCCGGTCACTGTAGATGCTGCTCTCTGACCCTCCCGGTCACTGTCGATGCTGCTCTCTGACCCTCCCGGTCACTGTCGATGCTGCTCTCTGACCCGGTCACTGTCGATGCTGCTCTCTGACCCACCCGGTCACTGTCGAAGCTGCTCTGACCCGGTCACTGTCGATGCTGCTCTCTGACTCTCCTGGTCAGTTGATGCTGCTCTCTGACCCTCCCGGTCACTGTCGATGCTGTACTCCGACCCTTCTGGTCAGTTGATGCTGCTCCCTGACCCTCCCAGTCACTGTCGATGCTGCTCCCTGACCCTCCCGGTCACTGTTGATGCTGTTCTCTGACCCTCCCGGTCACTGTCGGTGCTGCTCTCTGACCCTCCCGGTAACTGTCGATGCTGCTCTCTGACCCTCCCGGTCACTGTCGATGCTGCTCTCTGACCCTCCCAGTCACTGTCGATGCTGCTCTCTGACCCTCCCGGTCACTGTCGATGCTGCTCTCTGATCCTCCCGGTCACTGTCGATGCTGCTCTCTGACCCTCCCGGTCACTGTTGATGCTGCTCTCTGACATCCCGGTCACTGTCGGTGCTGCTCTCCGACCCTCCTGGGCACTGTCGATGCTGCTCTCTGACCCTCCCGGTCACTGTCGATGCTGCTCTCTGACCCTCCAGGTCACTGTCGATGGTGCTCTCTGACCCTCCCGGTCACTGTCGATGCTGCTCTCTGACCCTCCTGGTTACTGTCGATGCTGCTCTCCTACCCTCCCGGTCACTGTCGATGCTGCTCTCCTACCCTCCCGGTCACTGTCGATGCTGCTCTCTGAACCTCCCGGTCACAGTCGATGCTGCTCTCTGACCCTCCCGGTCACTGTTGATGCTGCTCTCTGACCCTCCCGTTCACTACCGATGCTGCTCTCTGACCCTCCCAGTCACTGTCGATGCTGCTCTCTGACCCTCCCGGTCACTGTCGATGCTGCTCTCTGACCCTCCCGGTCACTGTCGCTGCTGCTCTCTGACCCTCCCGGTCACTGTCGATGCTGCACTCTGACCCACCCGGTCATTGTTGATGCTGCTCTCTGACCCTCGTCACTGTAGATGCTGCTCTCTGACTCTCGTGGTCAGTTGATGCTGCATTCTGGCTCTCCTGGTCACTGTCGATTCTGCTCTCTGACCCTCCCGGTCACTGTAGATGCTGCTCTCTGACCCTCCCGGTCACTGTCGATGCTGCTCTCCGACCCTCCCAGACACTGTCGATGCTTCACTCTGACCCTCCCGGTCACTGGCGATGCTGCTCTCCGACTCTCCCGGTCACTGTCGATGCTGCTCTCTGACCCTCCCGGTCACTGTCGATGCTGCTCTCTGACCTTCCCGGTCACTGTCGATGCTGCTCTCAGACCCTCGTCACTGTTGATGCTCCTCTCTGACCGTCCTGGTCACTGTCGCTGCTGCTCTCTGACCCTCGTCACTGTCGATGCTGCTCTCTGACCCTCGTCACTGTTGATGCTGCTCTCTGACCCTCCCGGTCACTGTCGATGCTGCTCTCTGACCCTCCCGGTCACTGTCGATGCTGCTCTCTGACCCTCACGGTCACTTTCGATGCTGCTCTCTGACCCTCCCGGTCACTGTCGATGCTGCACTCTGACCCTCCCGGTCACTGTCAATGCAGAACTTTGACCCTCGTCACTGTCGATGCTGCTCTCCGACCCTCCCGGTCACTGTCGATGCTGCACTCTGACCCTCCCGGTCACTGTCGATGCTGCACTCTGACCCTCCCGGTCACTGTCGATGCTGGTCTCCGAACCTCCTGGTCAGTTGATGCTGCTCTCTGACCCTCCCGGTCACTGTCGATGCTGTACTCCGACCCTCCTGGTCAGTTGATGCTGCTCTCTGACCCTCCCAGTCACTGTCGATGCTGCTCCCTGACCCTCCCGGTCACTGTTGATGCTGTTCTCTGACCCTCCCGGTCACTGTCGGTGCTGCTCTCTGACCCTCCCGGTAACTGTCGATGCTGCTCTCTGACCCTCCCGGTCACTGTCGATGCTGCTCTCTGACCCTCCCAGTCACTGTCGATGCTGCTCTCTGACCCTCCCGGTCACTGTCGATGCTGCTCTCTGACCCTCCCGGTCACTGTCGATGCTGCTCTCTGACCCTCCCGGTCACTGTTGATGCTGCTCTCTGACATCCCGGTCACTGTCGGTGCTGCTCTCCGACCCTCCTGGGCACTGTCGATGCTGCTCTCTGACCCTCCCGGTCACTGTCGATGCTGCTCTCTGACCCTCCAGGTCACTGTCGATGGTGCTCTCTGACCCTCCCGGTCACTGTCGATGCTGCTCTCTGACCCTCCCGGTCACTGTCGATGCTGCTCTCTGAACCTCCCGGTCACAGTCGATGCTGCTCTCTGACCCTCCCCGTCACTGTTGATGCTGCTCTCTGACCCTCCCGGTCACTACCGATGCTGCTCTCTGACCCTCCCAGTCACTGTCGATGCTGCTCTCTGACCCTCCCGGTCACTGTCGATGCTGCTCTCTGACCATCCCGGTCACTGTCGCTGCTGCTCTCTGACCCTCCCGGTCACTGTCGATGCTGCAGTCTGACCCACCCGGTCATTGTCGATGCTGCTCTCTGACCCTCGTCACTGTAGATGCTGCTCTCTGACTCTCGTGGTCAGTTGATGCTGCACTCTGGCTCTCCTGGTCACTGTCGATTCTGCTCTCTGACCCTCCCGGTCACTGTAGATGCTGCTCTCTGACCCTCCCGGTCACTGTCGATGCTGCTCTCCCACCCTCCCAGACACTGTCGATGCTTCACTCTGACCCTCCCGGTCACTGGCGATGCTGCTCTCCGACTCTCCCGGTCACTGTCGATGCTGCTCTCTGACCCTCCCGGTCACTGTCGATGCTGCTCTCTGACCCTCCCGGTCACTGTCGATGCTGCTCTCAGACCCTACCGGTCACTGTCGATGCTGCTCTCTGACCCTCCCGGTCACTGTCGATGCTGCTCTCTGACCCTCCCAGTCACTGTTGATGCTGCTCTCTGACCCTCCCGGTCACTGTCGATGCTGCTCTCTGTCCCTCCCGGTCACTGTCGATGCTGCTCTCTGACCCTCCCGGTCACTGTCGATGCTGCTCTCTGACCCTCCCGGTCACTGTCGATGCTGCTCTCTGACCCTCCCGGTCACTGTCGATGCTGCACTCTGACCCTCCTCGTCATTGTCGATGCTGCTCTCTGACCCTCGTCAAGGTAGATGCTGCTCTCTGACCCTCCCGGTCACAGTAGATGCTGCTCTCTGACTCTGCTGTTTAGTTGATGCTGCACTCTGGCCCTCCCGGTCACTGTCAATGCTGCTCTCCGACCCTCCCAGTCACCGTCGATGCTGCTCTCTGACCCTCCCGGTCACTGTCGATGCTGCTCTCTGACCCTCCCGGTCACTGTCGATGCTTCTCTCTGACCCTCCCGGTCACTGTCGATGCTGCTCTCTGACTCTCGTGGTCAGTTGATGCTGCTCTCTGACCCTCCCGGTCACTGTCGATGCTGCTCTCTGGCCCTCCTGGTCACTGTCGATTCTGCTCTCTGACCCTCCCGGTCACTGTAGATGCTGCTCTCTGACCCTCCCGGTCACTGTAGATGCTGCTCTCTGACCCTGCCGGTCACTGTCGATGCTGCTCTCTGACTCTCCTGGTCAGTTGATGCAGCACTCTGACCCTCCCGGTCACTGTAGATGCTGCTCTCTGACCCTCCCGGTCACTGTCGATGCTGCTCTCTGACCCTCCCGGTCACTGTCGATGCTGCTCTCTGACCCGGTCACTGTCGATGCTGCTCTCTGACTCTCCTGGTCAGTTGATGCTGGTCTCTGACCCTCCCGGTCACTGTCGATGCTGCTCTCTGACCCTCCCGGTCACTGTAGATGCTGCTCTCTGACCCTCCCGCTCACTGTAGATGCTGCTCTCTGACCCTGCCGGTCACTGTCGATGCTGCTCTCTGACTCTCCTGGTCAGTTGATGCAGCACTCTGACCCTCCTGGTCACTGTAGATGCTGCTCTCTGACCCTCCCGGTCACTGTCGATGCTGCTCTCTGACCCTCCCGGTCACTGTCGATGCTGCTCTCTGACCCGGTCACTGTCGATGCTGCTCTCTGACCCACCCGGTCACTGTCGAAGCTGCTCTGACCCGGTCACTGTCGATGCTGCTCTCTGACTCTCCTGGTCAGTTGATGCTGGTCTCTGACCCTCCCGGTCACTGTCGATGCTGCTCTCTGACCCTCCCGGTCAGTCGATGCTGCTCTCTGACCCTCCCGGTCACTGTCGATGCTGCTCTCTGACCTTCCCGGTCACTGTAGATGCTGCTCTCTGACCCTCCCGGTCACTGTTGATGCTGCTCTCTGACCCTCCCGGTCACAGTCGATGCTGCTCTCTGACCCTCCCGGTCAGTCGATGCTGCTCTCTGACCCTCCCGGTCACTGTCGATGCTGATATCTGACCCTCCCGGTCACTGTAGATGCTGCTCTCTGACCCTCCCGGTCACTGTCGCTGCTGCTCTCTGACGCTCGTCACTGTCGATGCTGCTCTCTGACCCCCGTCACTGTTGATGCTGCTCTCTGACCCTCCCGGTCACTGTCGATGCTGCTCTCTGACTCTCCCGGTCACTGTCGATGCTGCTCTCCGACCCTCCCGGTCACTGTCGAGGTTGCTCTCTGACCCTCCCGGTCACTGTCGATGCTGCTCTCTGACCCTCCCGGTCACTGTTGATGCCGCACCCTGACCCTCCCGGTCACTGTCGATGCTGAACTCTGACCCTCGTCACTGTCGATGCTGCTCTCTGACCCTCCCGGTCACTGTCGAAGCTGCTCTCAGGCCCTCCCGGTCACTGTCGATGCTGCTCTCTGACCCGGTCACTGTTGATGCTGCTGTCTGACCCTCCCGGTCACTGTCGATGCTGCTCTCTGACCCTCCCGGTCACTGTCGATGCTGCTCTCTGACCCACCCGGTCACTGTCGATGCTGCTCTCTGACCCACCCGGTCACTGTCGATGCTGTTCTCTGACCCTCCCGGTCACTGTCGATGCTGCTCTCTTACCCTCCTGGTCACTGTCGATTCTGCTCTCTGACTCTCCCGGTCAGTTGATGCTGCTCTCTGACCCTCCCTGTCTCTGTCGATGATGCTCTCTGACCCTCCAGGTCACTGTCGATGCTGCTCTCTGACCCTCGTCACTGTCGATGCTGATCTCTGACTCTCCTGGTCATTGTCGATGCTGCTCTCTGACCCTCCCGGTCACTACCGATGCTGCTCTCTGACCCTCCCAGTCACTGTCGATGCTGCTCTCTGACCCTCCCGGTCACTGTCGATGCTGCTCTCTGACCATCCCGGTCACTGTCGCTGCTGCTCTCTGACCCTCCCGGTCACTGTCGATGCTGCAGTCTGACCCACCCGGTCATTGTCGATGCTGCTCTCTGACCCTCGTCACTGTAGATGCTGCTCTCTGACCCTCCCGGTCACTGTCGATGCTGCTCTCAGACCCTACCGGTCACTGTCGATGCTGCTCTCTGACCCTCCCGGTCACTGTCGATGCTGCTCTCTGACCCTCCCAGTCACTGTTGATGCTGCTCTCTGACCCTCCCGGTCACTGTCGATGCTGCTCTCTGTCCCTCCCGGTCACTGTCGATGCTGCTCTCTGACCCTCCCGGTCACTGTCGATGCTGCTCTCTGACCCTCCCGGTCACTGTCGATGCTGCTCTCTGACCCTCCCGGTCACTGTCGATGCTGCACTCTGACCCTCCTCGTCATTGTCGATGCTGCTCTCTGACCCTCGTCAAGGTAGATGCTGCTCTCTGACCCTCCCGGTCACTGTAGATGCTGCTCTCTGACTCTGCTGTTCAGTTGATGCTGCACTCTGGCCCTCCCGGTCACTGTCAATGCTGCTCTCCGACCCTCCCAGTCACCGTCGATGCTGCTCTCTGACCCTCCCGGTCACTGTCGATGCTGCTCTCTGACCCTCCCGGTCACTGTCGATGCTTCTCTCTGACCCTCCCGGTCACTGTCGATGCTGCTCTCTGACTCTCGTGGTCAGTTGATGCTGCTCTCTGACCCTCCCGGTCACTGTCGATGCTGCTCTCTGGCCCTCCTGGTCACTGTCGATTCTGCTCTCTGACCCTCCCGGTCACTGTAGATGCTGCTCTCTGACCCTCCCGGTCACTGTAGATGCTGCTCTCTGACCCTGCCGGTCACTGTCGATGCTGCTCTCTGACTCTCCTGGTCAGTTGATGCAGCATTCTGACCCTCCCGGTCACTGTAGATGCTGCTCTCTGACCCTCCCGGTCACTGTCGATGCTGCTCTCTGACCCTCCCGGTCACTGTCGATGCTGCTCTCTGACCCGGTCACTGTCGATGCTGCTCTCTGACTCTCCTGGTCAGTTGATGCTGGTCTCTGACCCTCCCGGTCACTGTCGATGCTGGTCTCTGACCCTCCCGGTCACTGTAGATGCTGCTCTCTGACCCTCCCGGTCACTGTAGATGCTGCTCTCTGACCCTGCCGGTCACTGTCGATGCTGCTCTCTGACTCTCCTGGTCAGTTGATGCAGCACTCTGACCCTCCCGGTCACTGTAGATGCTGCTCTCTGACCCTCCCGGTCACTGTCGATGCTGCTCTCTGACCCTCCCGGTCACTGTCGATGCTGCTCTCTGACCCGGTCACTGTCGATGCTGCTCTCTGACCCACCCGGTCACTGTCGAAGCTGCTCTGACCCGGTCACTGTCGATGCTGCTCTCTGACTCTCCTGGTCAGTTGATGCTGGTCTCTGACCCTCCCGGTCACTGTCGATGCTGCTCTCTGACCCTCCCGGTCAGTCGATGCTGCTCTCTGACCCTCCCGGTCACTGTCGATGCTGCTCTCTGACCCTCCCGGTCACTGTAGATGCTGCTCTCTGACCCTCCCGGTCACTGTTGATGCTGCTCTCTGACCCTCCCGGTCACTGTCGATGCTGCTCTCTGACCCTCCCGGTCAGTCGATGCTGCTCTCTGACCCTCCCGGTCACTGTCGATGCTGATATCTGACCCTCCCGGTCACTGTAGATGCTGCTCTCTGACCCTCCCGGTCACTGTCGCTGCTGCTCTCTGACGCTCGTCACTGTCGATGCTGCTCTCTGACCCCCGTCACTGTTGATGCTGCTCTCTGACCCTCCCGGTCACTGTCGATGCTGCTCTCTGACTCTCCCGGTCACTGTCGATGCTGCTCTCCGACCCTCCCGGTCACTGTCGAGGTTGCTCTCTGACCCTCCCGGTCACTGTCGATGCTGCTCTCTGACCCTCCCGGTCACTGTTGATGCCGCACCCTGACCCTCCCGGTCACTGTCGATGCTGAACTCTGACCCTCGTCACTGTCGATGCTGCTCTCTGACCCTCCCGGTCACTGTCGAAGTTGCTCTCAGGCCCTCCCGGTCACTGTCGATGCTGCTCTCTGACCCGGTCACTGTTGATGCTGCTGTCTGACCCTCCCGGTCACTGTCGATGCTGCTCTCTGACCCTCCCGGTCACTGTCGATGCTGCTCTCTGACCCACCCGGTCACTGTCGATGCTGCTCTCTGACCCACCCGGTCACTGTCGATGCTGTTCTCTGACCCTCCCGGTCACTGTCGATGCTGCTCTCTTACCCTCCTGGTCACTGTCGATTCTGCTCTCTGACTCTCCCGGTCAGTTGATGCTGCTCTCTGACCCTCCCTGTCTCTGTCGATGATGCTCTCTGACCCTCCAGGTCACTGTCGATGCTGCTCTCTGACCCTCGTCACTGTCGATGCTGCTCTCTGACTCTCCTGGTCATTGTCGATGCTGCTCTCTGACCCTCCCGGTCACTGTCGATGCTGCTTTCTGACCCTCCCGGTCACTGTCGATGCTGCTCTCTGACCCTCCCGGCCACTGTCGATGCTGCTCTCTGACCCTCCCGGTCACTGTCGATGCTGCACTCTGACCCACCCGGTCATTGTCGATGCTGCTCTCTGACCCTCGTCACTGTAGATGCTGCTCTCTGACTCTCGTGTTCAGTTGATGCTGCATTCTGGCTCTCCTGGTCACTGTCGATTCTGCTCTCTGACCCTCCCGGTCACTGTAGATGCTGCTCTCTGACCCTCCCGGTCACTGTCGATGCTGCTCTGCGACCCTCCCAGACACTGTCGATGCTTCACTCTGACCCTCCCGGTCACTGGCGATGCTGCTCTCCGACTCTCCCGGTCACTGTCGATGCTGCTCTCTGACCCTCCCGGTCACTGTCGATGCTGCTCTCTGACCTTCCCAGTCACTGTCGATGCTGCTCTCAGACCCTCGTCACTGTTGATGCTCCTCTCTGACCGTCCTGGTCACTGTCGCTGCTGCTCTCTGACCCTCGTCACTGTCGATGCTGCTCTCTGACCCTCGTCACTGTTGATGCTGCTCTCTGACCCTCCCGGTCACTGTCGATGCTGCTCTCTGACCCTCCTGGTCACTGTCGATGCTGCTCTCTGACCCTCCCCGTCACTGTCGATGCTGCTCTCTGACCCTCACGGTCACTTTCGATGCTGCTCTCTGACCCTCCCGGTCACTTTCGATGCTGCACTCTGACCCTCCCGGTCACTGTCAATGCTGAACTTTGACCCTCGTCACTGTCGATGCTGCTCTCCGACCCTCCCGGTCACTGTCGATGCTGCACTCTGACCCTCCCGGTCACTGTCGATGCTGCACTCTGACCCTCCCGGTCACTGTCGATGCTGGTCTCCGACCCTCCTGGTCAGTTGATGCTGCTCTCTGACCCTCCCGGTCACTGTCGATGCTGTACTCCGACCCTCCTGGACAGTTGATGCTGCTCTCTGACCCTCCCAGTCACTGTCGATGCTGCTCCCTGACCCTCCCGGTCACTGTTGATGCAGTTCTCTGACCCTCCCGGTCACTGTCGGTGCTGCTCTCTGACCCTCCCGGTAACTGTCGATGCTGCTCTCTGACCCTCCCGGTCACTGTCGATGCTGCTCTCTGACCCTCCCAGTCACTGTCGATGCTGCTCTCTGACCCTCCCGGTCACTGTCGATGCTGCTCTCTGACCCTCCCGGTCACTGTCGATGCTGCTCTCAGACCCTACCGGTCACTGTCGATGCTGCTCTCTGACCCTCCCGGTCACTGTCGATGCTGCTCTCTGACCCTCCCAGTCACTGTCGATGCTGCTCTCTGACCCTCCCGGTCACTGTCGATGCTGCTCTCTGACCCTCCCGGTCACTGTCGATGCTGCTCTCTGACCCTCCCGGTCACTGTCGATGCTGCTCTCTGACCCTCCCGGTCACTGTCGATGCTGCTCTCTGACCCTCCCGGTCACTGTCGATGCTGCACTCTGACCCTCCTCGTCATTGTCGATGCTGCTCTCTGACCCTCGTCAAGGTAGATGCTGCTCTCTGACCCTCCCGGTCACTGTAGATGCTGCTCTCTGACTCTGCTGGTCAGTTGATGCTGCACTCTGGCCCTCCCGGTCACTGTCAATGCTGCTCTCCGACCCTCCCAGTCACCGTCGATGCTGCTCTCTGACCCTCCCGGTCACTGTCGATGCTGCTATCTGACCCTCCCGGTCACTGTCGATGCTTCTCTCTGACCCTCCCGGTCACTGTCGATGCTGCTCTCTGACTCTCGTGGTCAGTTGATGCTGCTCTCTGACCCTCCCGGTCACTGTCGATGCTGCTCTCTGGCCCTCCTGGTCACTGTCGATTCTGCTCTCTGACCCTCCCGGTCACTGTAGATGCTGCTCTCTGACCCTCCCGGTCACTGTAGATGCTGCTCTCTGACCCTGCCGGTCACTGTCGATGCTGCTCTCTGACTCTCCTGGTCAGTTGATGCAGCACTCTGACCCTCCCGGTCACTGTAGATGCTGCTCTCTGACCCTCCCGGTCACTGTCGATGCTGCTCTCTGACCCTCCCGGTCACTGTCGATGCTGCTCTCTGACCCGGTCACTGTCGATGCTGCTCTCTGACCCACCCGGTCACTGTCGAAGCTGCTCTGACCCGGTCACTGTCGATGCTGCTCTCTGACTCTCCTGGTCAGTTGATGCTGGTCTCTGACCCTCCCGGTCACTGTCGATGCTGCTCTCTGACCCTCCCGGTCAGTCGATGCTGCTCTCTGACCCTCCCGGTCACTGTCGATGCTGCTCTCTGACCCTCCCGGTCACTGTAGATGCTGCTCTCTGACCCTCCCGGTCACTGTTGATGCTGCTCTCTGACCCTCCCGGTCACTGTCGATGCTGCTCTCTGACCCTCCCGGTCAGTCGATGCTGCTCTCTGACCCTCCCGGTCACTGTCGATGCTGCTATCTGACCCTCCCGGTCACTGTAGATGCTGCTCTCTGACCCTCCCGGTCACTGTCGCTGCTGCTCTCTGACCCTCGTCACTGTCGATGCTGCTCTCTGACCCCCGTCACTGTTGATGCTGCTCTCTGACCCTCCCGGTCACTGTCGATGCTGCTCTCTGACTCTCCCGGTCACTGTCGATGCTGCTCTCCGACCCTCCCGGTCACTGTCGATGTTGCTCTCTGACCCTCCCGGTCACTGTCGATGCTGCTCTCTGACCCTCCCGGTCACTTTCGATGCCGCACCCTGACCCTCCCGGTCACTGTCGATGCTGAACTCTGACACTCGTCACTGTCGATGCTGCTCTCTGACCCTCCCGGTCACTGTCGAAGCTGCTCTCAGGCCCTCCCGGTCACTGTCGATGCTGCTCTCTGACCCGGTCACTGTTGATGCTGCTGTCTGACCCTCCCGGTCACTGTCGATGCTGCTCTCTGACCCTCCCGGTCACTGTCGATGCTGCTCTCTGACCCACCCGGTCACTGTCGATGCTGCTCTCTGACCCACCCGGTCACTGTCGATGCTGTTCTCTGACCCTCCCGGTCACTGTCGATGATGCTCTCTTACCCTCCTGGTCACTGTCGATTCTGCTCTCTGACTCTCCCGGTCAGTTGATGCTGCTCACTGACCCTCCCTGTCACTGTCGATGATGCTCTCTGACCCTCCAGGTCACTGTCGATGCTGCTCTCTGACCCTCGTCACTGTCGATGCTGCTCTCTGACTCTCCTGGTCATTGTCGATGCTGCTCTCTGACCCTCCCGGTCACTGTCGATGCTGCTTTCTGACCCTCCCGGTCACTGTCGATGCTGCTCTCTGACCCTCCCGGCCACTGTCGATGCTGCTCTCTGACCCTCCCGGTCACTGTCGATGCTGCACTCTGACCCACCCGGTCATTGTCGATGCTGCTCTCTGACCCTCGTCACTGTAGATGCTGCTCTCTGACTCTCGTGGTCAGTTGATGCTGCATTCTGGCTCTCCTGGTCACTGTCGATTCTGCTCTCTGACCCTCCCGGTCACTGTAGATGCTGCTCTCTGACCCTCCCGGTCACTGTCGGTGCTGCTCTCCGACCCTCCCAGACCCTGTCGATGCTTCACTCTGACCCTCCCGGTCACTGGCGATGCTGCTGTCCGACTCTCCCGGTCACTGTCGATGCTGCTCTCTGACCCTCCCGGTCACTGTCGATGCTGCTCTCTGACCTTCCCGGTCACTGTCGATGCTGCTCTCAGACCCTCGTCACTGTTGATGCTCCTCTCTGACCGTCCTGGTCACTGTCGCTGCTGCTCTCTGACCCTCGTCACTGTCGATGCTGCTCTCTGACCCTCGTCACTGTTGATGCTGCTCTCTGACCCTCCCGGTCACTGTCGATGCTGCTCTCTGACCCTCCCGGTCACTGTCGATGCTGCTCCCTGACCCTCCCCGTCACTGTCGATGCTGCTCTCTGACCCTCACGGTCACTTTCGATGCTGCTCTCTGACCCTCCCGGTCACTGTCGATGCTGCACTCTGACCCTCCCGGTCACTGTCAATGCTGAACTTTGACCCTTGTCACTGTCGATGCTGCTCTCCGACCCTCCCGGTCACTGTCGATGCTGCACTCTGACCCTCCCGGTCACTGTCGATGCTGCACTCTGACCCTCCCGGTCAGTGTCGATGCTGGTCTCCGACCCTCCTGGTCAGTTGATGCTGCTCTCTGACCCTCCCGGTCACTGTCGATGCTGTACTCCGACCCTCCTGGTCAGTTGATGCTGCTCTCTGACCCTCCCAGTCACTGTCGATGCTGCTCCCTGACCCTCCCGGTCACTGTTGATGCTGTTCTCTGACCCTCCCGGTCACTGTCGGTGCTGCTCTCTGACCCTCCCGGTATCTGTCGATGCTGCTCTCTGACCCTCCCGGTCACTGTCGATGCTGCTCTCTGACCCTCCCAGTCACTGTCGATGCTGCTCTCTGACCCTCCCGGTCACTGTCGATGCTGCTCTCTGACCCTCCCGGTCACTGTCGATGCTGCTCTCTGACCCTCCCGGTCACTGTTGATGCTGCTCTCTGACCCACCCGGTCACTGTCGATGCTGTTCTCTGACCCTCCCGGTCACTGTCGATGCTGCTCTCTTACCCTCCTGGTCACTGTCGATTCTGCTCTCTGACTCTCCCGGTCAGTTGATGCTGCTCTCTGACCCTCCCTGTCACTGTCGATGATGCTCTCTGACCCTCCAGGTCACTGTCGATGCTGCTCTCTGACCCTCGTCACTGTCGATGCTGCTCTCTGACTCTCCTGGTCATTGTCGATGCTGCTCTCTGACCATCGTCACTGTTGATGCTGCTCTCTGACCGTCCTGGTCACTGTTGCTGCTGCTCTCTGACCCTCGTCACTGTCGATTCTGCTCTCTGACCCTCGTCACTGTTGATGCTGCGCTCTGACCCTCCCGGTCACTCACGATGCTGCTCTCTGACCCTCCCGGTCACTGTAGATGCTGCTCTCTGACCCTCCCGGTCGCTGTCGATTCTGCTCTCTGACCCTCCCGGTCACTGTAGATGCTGCTCTCTGACCCTCCCGGTCACTGTAGATGCTGCTCTCTGACCCTGCCGGTCACTGTCGATGCTGCTCTCTGACTCTCCTGGTCAGTTGATGCAGCACTCTGACCCTCCCGGTCACTGTAGATGCTGCTCTCTGACCCTCCCGGTCACTGTCGATGCTGCTCTCTGACCCTCCCGGTCACTGTCGATGCTGCTCTCTGACCCGGTCACTGTCGATGCTGCTCTCTGACCCACCCGGTCACTGTCGAAGCTGCTCTGACCCGGTCACTGTCGATGCTGCTCTCTGACTCTCCTGGTCAGTTGATGCTGGTCTCTGACCCTCCCGGTCACTGTCGATGCTGCTCTCTGACCCTCCCGGTCAGTCGATGCTGCTCTCTGACCCTCCCGGTCACTGTCGATGCTGCTCTCTGACCCTCCCGGTCACTGTAGATGCTGCTCTCTGACCCTCCCGGTCACTGTTGATGCTGCTCTCTGACCCTCCCGGTCACTGTCGATGCTGCTCTCTGACCCTCCCGGTCAGTCGATGCTGCTCTCTGACCCTCCCGGTCACTGTCGATGCTGCTATCTGACCCTCCCGGTCACTGTAGATGCTGCTCTCTGACCCTCCCGGTCACTGTCGCTGCTGCTCTCTGACCCTCGTCACTGTCGATGCTGCTCTCTGACCCCCGTCACTGTTGATGCTGCTCTCTGACCCTCCCGGTCACTGTCGATGCTGCTCTCTGACTCTCCCGGTCACTGTCGATGCTGCTCTCCGACCCTCCCGGTCACTGTCGATGTTGCTCTCTGACCCTCCCGGTCACTGTCGATGCTGCTCTCTGACCCTCCCGGTCACTTTCGATGCCGCACCCTGACCCTCCCGGTCACTGTCGATGCTGAACTCTGACACTCGTCACTGTCGATGCTGCTCTCTGACCCTCCCGGTCACTGTCGAAGCTGCTCTCAGGCCCTCCCGGTCACTGTCGATGCTGCTCTCTGACCCGGTCACTGTTGATGCTGCTGTCTGACCCTCCCGGTCACTGTCGATGCTGCTCTCTGACCCTCCCGGTCACTGTCGATGCTGCTCTCTGACCCACCCGGTCACTGTCGATGCTGCTCTCTGACCCACCCGGTCACTGTCGATGCTGTTCTCTGACCCTCCCGGTCACTGTCGATGCTGCTCTCTTACCCTCCTGGTCACTGTCGATTCTGCTCTCTGACTCTCCCGGTCAGTTGATGCTGCTCACTGACCCTCCCTGTCACTGTCGATGATGCTCTCTGACCCTCCAGGTCACTGTCGATGCTGCTCTCTGACCCTCGTCACTGTCGATGCTGCTCTCTGACTCTCCTGGTCATTGTCGATGCTGCTCTCTGACCCTCCCGGTCACTGTCGATGCTGCTTTCTGACCCTCCCGGTCACTGTCGATGCTGCTCTCTGACCCTCCCGGCCACTGTCGATGCTGCTCTCTGACCCTCCCGGTCACTGTCGATGCTGCACTCTGACCCACCCGGTCATTGTCGATGCTGCTCTCTGACCCTCGTCACTGTAGATGCTGCTCTCTGACTCTCGTGGTCAGTTGATGCTGCATTCTGGCTCTCCTGGTCACTGTCGATTCTGCTCTCTGACCCTCCCGGTCACTGTAGATGCTGCTCTCTGACCCTCCCGGTCACTGTCGGTGCTGCTCTCCGACCCTCCCAGACCCTGTCGATGCTTCACTCTGACCCTCCCGGTCACTGGCGATGCTGCTCTCCGACTCTCCCGGTCACTGTCGATGCTGCTCTCTGACCCTCCCGGTCACTGTCGATGCTGCTCTCTGACCTTCCCGGTCACTGTCGATGCTGCTCTCAGACCCTCGTCACTGTTGATGCTCCTCTCTGACCGTCCTGGTCACTGTCGCTGCTGCTCTCTGACCCTCGTCACTGTCGATGCTGCTCTCTGACCCTCGTCACTGTTGATGCTGCTCTCTGACCCTCCCGGTCACTGTCGATGCTGCTCTCTGACCCTCCCGGTCACTGTCGATGCTGCTCCCTGACCCTCCCCGTCACTGTCGATGCTGCTCTCTGACCCTCACGGTCACTTTCGATGCTGCTCTCTGACCCTCCCGGTCACTGTCGATGCTGCACTCTGACCCTCCCGGTCACTGTCAATGCTGAACTTTGACCCTTGTCACTGTCGATGCTGCTCTCCGACCCTCCCGGTCACTGTCGATGCTGCACTCTGACCCTCCCGGTCACTGTCGATGCTGCACTCTGACCCTCCCGGTCAGTGTCGATGCTGGTCTCCGACCCTCCTGGTCAGTTGATGCTGCTCTCTGACCCTCCCGGTCACTGTCGATGCTGTACTCCGACCCTCCTGGTCAGTTGATGCTGCTCTCTGACCCTCCCAGTCACTGTCGATGCTGCTCCCTGACCCTCCCGGTCACTGTTGATGCTGTTCTCTGACCCTCCCGGTCACTGTCGGTGCTGCTCTCTGACCCTCCCGGTAACTGTCGATGCTGCTCTCTGACCCTCCCGGTCACTGTCGATGCTGCTCTCTGACCCTCCCAGTCACTGTCGATGCTGCTCTCTGACCCTCCCGGTCACTGTCGATGCTGCTCTCTGACCCTCCCGGTCACTGTCGATGCTGCTCTCTGACCCTCCCGGTCACTGTTGATGCTGCTCTCTGACCCACCCGGTCACTGTCGATGCTGTTCTCTGACCCTCCCGGTCACTGTCGATGCTGCTCTCTTACCCTCCTGGTCACTGTCGATTCTGCTCTCTGACTCTCCCGGTCAGTTGATGCTGCTCTCTGACCCTCCCTGTCACTGTCGATGATGCTCTCTGACCCTCCAGGTCACTGTCGATGCTGCTCTCTGACCCTCGTCACTGTCGATGCTGCTCTCTGACTCTCCTGGTCATTGTCGATGCTGCTCTCTGACCATCGTCACTGTTGATGCTGCTCTCTGACCGTCCTGGTCACTGTTGCTGCTGCTCTCTGACCCTCGTCACTGTCGATTCTGCTCTCTGACCCTCGTCACTGTTGATGCTGCGCTCTGACCCTCCCGGTCACTCACGATGCTGCTCTCTGACCCTCCCGGTCACTGTAGATGCTGCTCTCTGACCCTCCCGGTCGCTGTCGATGCTGCTCTCTGACCCTCGTCACTGTTGATGCTGCTCTCTGACCGTCCTGGTCACTGTCGCTGCTGCTCCCTGACCCTCGTCACTGTCGATGCTGCTCTCTGACCCTCGTCACAGTCGATGCTGCTCTCTGACCCTCGTCACTGTTGATGCTGCTCTCTGACCGTCCTGGTCACTGTCGCTGCTGCTCTCTGACCCTCGTCACTGTCGATGCTGCTCTCTGACCCTCGTCACTGTCGATGCTGCTCTCTGACCCTCGTCACTGTTGATGCTGCGCTCTGAACCTCCCGGTCACTGTCGATGCTGCTCTCTGACCCTCCCGGTCACTGTCGGTGCTGCTCTCTGACCCTCCCGGTCACTGTCGATGCTGCTCTCTGACTCTCCCGGTCACTGTCGATGCTGCTCTCTGACCCTCCCGGTCACTGTCGATGCTGCTCTCTGACCCTCCCGGTCACTGTTGATGCTGCTCTCTGACCCACCCGGTCACTGTCGATGCTGTTCTCTGACCCTCCCGGTCACTGTCGATGCTGCTCTCTTACCCTCCTGATCACTGTCGATTCTGCTCTCTGACTCTCCCGGTCAGTTGATGCTGCTCTCTGACCCTCCCTGTCACTGTCGATGATGCTCTCTGACCCTCCAGGTCACTGTCGATGCTGCTCTCTGACCCTCGTCACTGTCGATGCTGCTCTCTGACTCTCCTGGTCATTGTCGATGCTGCTCTCTGACCATCGTCACTGTTGATGCTGCTCTCTGACCGTCCTGGTCACTGTTGCTGCTGCTCTCTGACCCTCGTCACTGTCGATTCTGCTCTCTGACCCTCGTCACTGTTGATGCTGCGCTCTGACCCTCCCGGTCACTCACGATGCTGCTCTCTGACCCTCCCGGTCACTGTAGATGCTGCTCTCTGACCCTCCCGGTCGCTGTCGATTCTGCTCTCTGACCCTCCCGGTCACAGTAGATGCTGCTCTCTGATCCTCCCGGTCACTGTAGATGCTGCTCTCTGACCCTGCCGGTCACTGTCGATGCTGCTCTCTGACTCTCCTGGTCAGTTGATGCAGCACTCTGACCCTCCCGGTCACTGTAGATGCTGCTCTCTGACCCTCCCGGTCACTGTCGATGCTGCTCTCTGACCCTCCCGGTCACTGTCGATGCTGCTCTCTGACCCGGTCACTGTCGATGCTGCTCTCTGACCCACCCGGTCACTGTCGAAGCTGCTCTGACCCGGTCACTGTCGATGCTGCTCTCTGACTCTCCTGGTCAGTTGATGCTGGTCTCTGACCCTCCCGGTCACTGTCGATGCTGCTCTCTGACCCTCCCGGTCAGTCGATGCTGCTCTCTGACCCTCCCGGTCACTGTCGATGCTGCTCTCTGACCCTCCCGGTCACTGTAGATGCTGCTCTCTGACCCTCCCGGTCACTGTTGATGCTGCTCTCTGACCCTCCCGGTCACTGTCGATGCTGCTCTCTGACCCTCCCGGTCAGTCGATGCTGCTCTCTGACCCTCCCGGTCACTGTCGATGCTGCTATCTGACCCTCCCGGTCACTGTAGATGCTGCTCTCTGACCCTCCCGGTCACTGTCGCTGCTGCTCTCTGACCCTCGTCACTGTCGATGCTGCTCTCTGACCCCCGTCACTGTTGATGCTGCTCTCTGACCCTCCCGGTCACTGTCGATGCTGCTCTCTGACTCTCCCGGTCACTGTCGATGCTGCTCTCCGACCCTCCCGGTCACTGTCGATGTTGCTCTCTGACCCTCCCGGTCACTGTCGATGCTGCTCTCTGACCCTCCCGGTCACTTTCGATGCCGCACCCTGACCCTCCCGGTCACTGTCGATGCTGAACTCTGACACTCGTCACTGTCGATGCTGCTCTCTGACCCTCCCGGTCACTGTCGAAGCTGCTCTCAGGCCCTCCCGGTCACTGTCGATGCTGCTCTCTGACCCGGTCACTGTTGATGCTGCTGTCTGACCCTCCCGGTCACTGTCGATGCTGCTCTCTGACCCTCCCGGTCACTGTCGATGCTGCTCTCTGACCCACCCGGTCACTGTCGATGCTGCTCTCTGACCCACCCGGTCACTGTCGATGCTGTTCTCTGACCCTCCCGGTCACTGTCGATGCTGCTCTCTTACCCTCCTGGTCACTGTCGATTCTGCTCTCTGACTCTCCCGGTCAGTTGATGCTGCTCACTGACCCTCCCTGTCACTGTCGATGATGCTCTCTGACCCTCCAGGTCACTGTCGATGCTGCTCTCTGACCCTCGTCACTGTCGATGCTGCTCTCTGACTCTCCTGGTCATTGTCGATGCTGCTCTCTGACCCTCCCGGTCACTGTCGATGCTGCTTTCTGACCCTCCCGGTCACTGTCGATGCTGCTCTCTGACCCTCCCGGCCACTGTCGATGCTGCTCTCTGACCCTCCCGGTCACTGTCGATGCTGCACTCTGACCCACCCGGTCATTGTCGATGCTGCTCTCTGACCCTCGTCACTGTAGATGCTGCTCTCTGACTCTCGTGGTCAGTTGATGCTGCATTCTGGCTCTCCTGGTCACTGTCGATTCTGCTCTCTGACCCTCCCGGTCACTGTAGATGCTGCTCTCTGACCCTCCCGGTCACTGTCGGTGCTGCTCTCCGACCCTCCCAGACCCTGTCGATGCTTCACTCTGACCCTCCCGGTCACTGGCGATGCTGCTCTCCGACTCTCCCGGTCACTGTCGATGCTGCTCTCTGACCCTCCCGGTCACTGTCGATGCTGCTCTCTGACCTTCCCGGTCACTGTCGATGCTGCTCTCAGACCCTCGTCACTGTTGATGCTCCTCTCTGACCGTCCTGGTCACTGTCGCTGCTGCTCTCTGACCCTCGTCACTGTCGATGCTGCTCTCTGACCCTCGTCACTGTTGATGCTGCTCTCTGACCCTCCCGGTCACTGTCGATGCTGCTCTCTGACCCTCCCGGTCACTGTCGATGCTGCTCCCTGACCCTCCCCGTCACTGTCGATGCTGCTCTCTGACCCTCACGGTCACTTTCGATGCTGCTCTCTGACCCTCCCGGTCACTGTCGATGCTGCACTCTGACCCTCCCGGTCACTGTCAATGCTGAACTTTGACCCTTGTCACTGTCGATGCTGCTCTCCGACCCTCCCGGTCACTGTCGATGCTGCACTCTGACCCTCCCGGTCACTGTCGATGCTGCACTCTGACCCTCCCGGTCAGTGTCGATGCTGGTCTCCGACCCTCCTGGTCAGTTGATGCTGCTCTCTGACCCTCCCGGTCACTGTCGATGCTGTACTCCGACCCTCCTGGTCAGTTGATGCTGCTCTCTGACCCTCCCAGTCACTGTCGATGCTGCTCCCTGACCCTCCCGGTCACTGTTGATGCTGTTCTCTGACCCTCCCGGTCACTGTCGGTGCTGCTCTCTGACCCTCCCGGTAACTGTCGATGCTGCTCTCTGACCCTCCCGGTCACTGTCGATGCTGCTCTCTGACCCTCCCAGTCACTGTCGATGCTGCTCTCTGACCCTCCCGGTCACTGTCGATGCTGCTCTCTGACCCTCCCGGTCACTGTCGATGCTGCTCTCTGACCCTCCCGGTCACTGTTGATGCTGCTCTCTGACCCACCCGGTCACTGTCGATGCTGTTCTCTGACCCTCCCGGTCACTGTCGATGCTGCTCTCTTACCCTCCTGGTCACTGTCGATTCTGCTCTCTGACTCTCCCGGTCAGTTGATGCTGCTCTCTGACCCTCCCTGTCACTGTCGATGATGCTCTCTGACCCTCCAGGTCACTGTCGATGCTGCTCTCTGACCCTCGTCACTGTCGATGCTGCTCTCTGACTCTCCTGGTCATTGTCGATGCTGCTCTCTGACCATCGTCACTGTTGATGCTGCTCTCTGACCGTCCTGGTCACTGTTGCTGCTGCTCTCTGACCCTCGTCACTGTCGATTCTGCTCTCTGACCCTCGTCACTGTTGATGCTGCGCTCTGACCCTCCCGGTCACTCACGATGCTGCTCTCTGACCCTCCCGGTCACTGTAGATGCTGCTCTCTGACCCTCCCGGTCGCTGTCGATGCTGCTCTCTGACCCTCGTCACTGTTGATGCTGCTCTCTGACCGTCCTGGTCACTGTCGCTGCTGCTCCCTGACCCTCGTCACTGTCGATGCTGCTCTCTGACCCTCGTCACAGTCGATGCTGCTCTCTGACCCTCGTCACTGTTGATGCTGCTCTCTGACCGTCCTGGTCACTGTCGCTGCTGCTCTCTGACCCTCGTCACTGTCGATGCTGCTCTCTGACCCTCGTCACTGTCGATGCTGCTCTCTGACCCTCGTCACTGTTGATGCTGCGCTCTGAACCTCCCGGTCACTGTCGATGCTGCTCTCTGACCCTCCCGGTCACTGTCGGTGCTGCTCTCTGACCCTCCCGGTCACTGTCGATGCTGCTCTCTGACTCTCCCGGTCACTGTCGATGCTGCTCTCTGACCCTCCCGGTCACTGTCGATGCTGCTCTCTGACCCTCCCGGTCACTGTCGATGCTGCTCTCTGACCCTCCCCTCACTGTCGATGCTGCTCTCTGACCCTCCCGGTCACTGTCGATGCTGCTCTCTGACCCTCCCGGTCACTGTCGATGCTGCTCTCTGACCCGGTCACTGTTGATGCTGCTCACTGACCCTCCCGGTCACTGTCGATGCTGCTCTCTGACCCTCCCGGTCACTGTCGATGCTGCTCTCTGACCCTCCCGGTCACTGTCGATGCTGCTCTCTGACCCTCCCAGTCACTGTCGATGCTGCTCTCTGACCCTCCCGCTCACTGTCGATGCTGCTCTCAGACCCACCCGGTCACTGTCGATGCTGCTCTCTGACCCTCCCGGTCACTGTCGATGCTGCTCTCTGACCCGGTCACTGTTGATGCTGCTCACTGACCCTCCCGGTCACTGTCGATGCTGCTCTCTGACCCTCCCGGTCACTGTCGATGCTGCTCTCTGACCCTCCCGGTCACTGTCGATGCTGCTCTCTGACCCTCCCAGTCACTGTCGATGCTGCTCTCTGACCCTCCCGCTCACTGTCGATGCTGCTCTCAGACCCACTCGGTCACTGTCGATGCTGCTCTCTGACCCTCCCGGTCACTGTCGATGCTGCTCTCTGACCCTCCCTGTCACTGTCGACGCTGCTCTCTGACCCTCGTCACTGTCGATGCTGCTTTCTGACCCTCCCGGTAACTGTCGATGCTGCACTCTGACCCTCCCGGTCACTGTTGATGCTGCTCTCTGACCCTCCCGGTCAGCCGATGCTGCTCTCTGACCCTCACGGTCACTGTCGATGCTGCTCTCTGACCCTCCCAGTCACTGTCGATGCTGCTCTCTGACCCGGTCACAGTCGATGCTGCTCTCTGACCCTCCCGGTCACTGTCGATGCTGCTCTCTGACCCTCCCGGTCAGCCGATGCTGCTCTCTGACCCTCCCGGTCACTGTCGATGCTGCTCTCTGACCCTCCCTGTCGCTGTCGATGCTGCTCTCTGACCCTCGTCACTGTTGATGCTGATCTCTGACCGTCCTGGTCACTGTCGCTGCTGCTCTCTGACCCTCGTCACTGTCGATGCTGCTCTCTGACCCTCGTCACTGTTGATGCTGCTCTCTGACCCTCCCGGTCACTGTCGATGCTGCTCTCTGACTCTCCTGGTCAGTTGATGCTGCACTCTGGCCCTCCCGGTCACTGTCAATGCTGCTCTCCGACCCTCCCAGTCACCGTCGATGCTGCTCTCTGACCCTCCCGGTCACTGTCGATGCTGCTCTCTGACCCTCCCGGTCACTGTTGATGCTGCTCTCTGACCCTCCCAGTCACTGTCGACGCTGCTCTCTGACCCTCCCGGTCACTGTCGATGCTGCTCTCTGACACTCCCGGTCACTGTCGATGCTGCTCTCCGACCCTCCCGGTCACTGTCGCTGATGCTCTCTGACCCTCCCGGTCACTGTCGATGCTTCTCTCTGACCCTCCCGGTCACTGTCGATGCTGCTCTCTGACTCTCGTGGTCAGTTGATGCTGCTCTCTGACCCTCCCGGTCACTGTCGATGCTGCTCTCTGGCCCTCCTGGTCACTGTCGATTCTGCTCTCTGACCCTCCCGGTCACTGTAGATGCTGCTCTCTGACCCTCCCGGTCACTGTAGATGCTGCTCTCTGACCCTGCCGGTCACTGTCGATGCTGCTCTCTGACTCTCCTGGTCAGTTGATGCAGCACTCTGACCCTCCCGGTCACTGTAGATGCTGCTCTCTGACCCTCCCGGTCACTGTCGATGCTGCTCTCTGACCCTCCCGGTCACTGTCGATGCTGCTCTCTGACCCGGTCACTGTCGATGCTGCTCTCTGACCCACCCGGTCACTGTCGAAGCTGCTCTGACCCGGTCACTGTCGATGCTGCTCTCTGACTCTCCTGGTCAGTTGATGCTGGTCTCTGACCCTCCCGGTCACTGTCGATGCTGCTCTCTGACCCTCCCGGTCAGTCGATGCTGCTCTCTGACCCTCCCGGTCACTGTCGATGCTGCTCTCTGACCCTCCCGGTCACTGTAGATGCTGCTCTCTGACCCTCCCGGTCACTGTTGATGCTGTTCTCTGACCCTCCCGGTCACTGTCGATGCTGCTCTCTGACCCTCCCGGTCAGTCGATGCTGCTCTCTGACCCTCCCGGTCACTGTCGATGCTGCTATCTGACCCTCCCGGTCACTGTAGATGCTGCTCTCTGACCCTCCCGGTCACTGTCGCTGCTGCTCTCTGACGCTCGTCACTGTCGATGCTGCTCTCTGACCCTCCCGGTCACTGTCGATGCTGCTCTCCGACCCTCCCGGTCACTGTCGATGTTGCTCTCTGACCCTCCCGGTCACTGTCGATGCTGCTCTCTGACCCTCCCGGTCACTGTCGATGCTGCTCTCTGACTCTCCCGGTCACTGTCGATGCTGCTCTCCGACCCTCCCGGTCACTGTCGATGTTGCTCTCTGACCCTCCCGGTCACTGTCGATGCTGCTCTCTGACCCTCCCGGTCACTGTCGATGCCGCACCCTGACCCTCCCGGTCACTTTCGATGCTGAACTCTGACCCTCGTCACTGTCGATGCTGCTCTCTGACCCTCCCGGTCACTGTCGAAGCTGCTCTCAGGCCCTCCCGGTCACTGTCGATGCTGCTCTCTGACCCGGTCACTGTTGATGCTGCTGTCTGACCCTCCCGGTCACTGTCGATGCTGCTCTCTGACCCTCCCGGTCACTGTCGATGCTGCTCTCTGACCCTCCCGGTCACTGTCGATGCTGCTCTCTGACCCTCCCGGTCACTGTCGATGCTGCTCTCTGACCCGGTCACTGTTGATGCTGCTCACTGACCCTCCCGGTCACTGTCGATGCTGCTCTCTGACCCTCCCGGTCAATGTCGATGCTGCTATCTGACCCTCCCGGTCACTGTCGATGCTGCTCTCTGACCCTCCCAGTCACTGTCGATGCTGCTCACTGACCCTCCCGCTCACTGTCGATGCTGCTCTCAGACCCACCCGGTCACTGTCGATGCTGCTCTCTGACCCTCCCGGTCACTGTCGATGCTGCTGTCTGACCCTCCCTGTCACTGTCGATGCTGCTCTCTGACCCTCGTCACTGTCGATGCTGCTTTCTGACCCTCCCGGTCACTGTCGATGCTGCACTCTGACCCTCCCGGTCACTGTTGATGCTGCTCTCTGACCCTCCCGGTCAGCCGATGCTGCTCTCTGACCCTCACGGTCACTGTCGATGCTGCTCTCTGACCCTCCCAGTCACTGTCGATGCTGCTCTCTGACCCGGTCACAGTCGATGCTGCTCTCTGACCCTCCCGGTCACTGTCGATGCTGCTCTCTGACCCTCCCGGTCAGCCGATGCTGCTCTCTGACCCTCCCGGTCACTGTCGATGCTGCTCTCTGACCCTCCCTGTCGCTTTCGATGCTGCTCTCTGACCCTCGTCACTGTTGATGCTGCTCTCTGACCGTCCTGGTCACTGTCGCTGCTGCTCTCTGACCCTCGTCACTGTCGATGCTGCTCTCGTCACTGTTGATGCTGCTCTCTGACCCTCCCGGTCACTGTCGATGCTGCTCTCTGACTCTCCTGGTCAGTTGATGCTGCACTCTGGCCCTCCCGGTCACTGTCAATGCTGCTCAGCGACCCTCCCAGTCACCGTCGATGCTGCTCTCTGACCCTCCCGGTCACTGTCGATGCTGCTCTCTGACCCTCCCGGTCACTGTCGATGCTGCTCTCTGACCCTCCCAGTCACTGTCGACGCTGCTCTCTGACCCTCCCGGTCACTGTCGATGCTGCTCTCTGACACTCCCGGTCACTGTCGATGCTGCTCTCCGACCCTCCCGGTCACTGTCGCTGATGCTCTCTGACCCTCCCGGTCACTGTCGATGCTTCTCTCTGACCCTCCCGGTCACTGTCGATGCTGCTCTCTGACTCTCGTGGTCAGTTGATGATGCTCTCTGACCCTCCCGGTCACTGTCGATGCTGCTCTCTGGCCCTCCTGGTCACTGTCGATTCTGCTCTCTGACCCTCCCGGTCACTGTAGATGCTGCTCTCTGACCCTCCCGGTCACTGTAGATGCTGCTCTCTGACCCTGCCGGTCACTGTCGATGCTGCTCTCTGACTCTCCTGGTCAGTTGATGCAGCACTCTGACCCTCTCGGTCACTGTAGATGCTGCTCTCTGACCCTCCCGGTCACTGTCGATGCTGCTCTCTGACCCTCCCGGTCACTGTCGATGCTGCTCTCTGACCCGGTCACTGTCGATGCTGCTCTCTGACCCACCCGGTCACTGTCGAAGCTGCTCTGACCCGGTCACTGTCGATGCTGCTCTCTGACTCTCCTGGTCAGTTGATGCTGGTCTCTGACCCTCCCGGTCACTGTCGATGCTGCTCTCTGACCCTCCCGGTCAGTCGATGCTGCTCTCTGACCCTCCCGGTCACTGTCGATGCTGCTCTCTGACCCTCCCGGTCACTGTAGATGCTGCTCTCTGACCCTCCCGGTCACTGTTGATGCTGCTCTCTGACCCTCCCGGTCACTGTCGATGCTGCTCTCTGACCCTCCCGGTCAGTCGATGCTGCTCTCTGACCCTCCCGGTCACTGTCGATGCTGCTATCTGACCCTCGCGGTCACTGTAGATGCTGCTCTCTGACCCTCCCGGTCACTGTCGCTGCTGCTCTCTGACGCTCGTCACTGTCGATGCTGCTCTCTGACCCCCGTCACTGTTGATGCTGCTCTCTGACCCTCCCGGTCACTGCCGATGCTGCTCTCTGACTCTCCCGGTCACTGTCGATGCTGCTCTCCGACCCTCCCGGTCACTGTCGATGTTGCTCTCTGACCCTCCCGGTCACTGTCGATGCTGCTCTCTGACCCTCCCGGTCACTGTCGATGCCGCACCCTGACCCTCCCGGTCACTGTCGATGCTGAACTCTGACCCTCGTCACTGTCGATGCTGCTCTCTGACCTTCCCGGTCACTGTCGAAGCTGCTCTCAGGCCCTCCCGGTCACTGTCGATGCTGCTCTCTGACCCGGTCACTGTTGATGCTGCTGTCTGACCCTCCCGGTCACTGTCGATGCTGCTCTCTGACCCTCCCGGTCACTGTCGATGCTGCTCTCTGACCCACCCGGTCACTGTCGATGCTGCTCTCTGACCCACCCGGTCACTGTCGATGCTGTTCTCTGACCCTCCCGGTCACTGTCGATGCTGCTCTCTTACCCTCCTGGTCACTGTCGATTCTGCTCTCTGACTCTCCCGGTCAGTTGATGCTGCTCTCTGACTCTCCTGGTCATTGTCGATGCTGCTCTCTGACCCTCCCGGTCACTGTCGATGCTGCTTTCTGACCCTCCCGGTCACTGTCGATGCTGCTCTCTGACCCTCCCGGCCACTGTCGATGCTGCACTCTGACCCTACCGGTCACTGTCGATGCTGCTCTCTGACCCTCCCGGTCACTGTCGATGTTGCTCTCTGACTCTCCTGGTCAGTTGATGCTGCTCTCTGACCCTCCCGGTCACTGTCGATGCTGCTCTCTGACCCTCCCGGTCACTGTAGATGCTGCTCTCTGACCCTCCCGGTCGCTGTCGATGCTGCTCTCTGACCATCGTCACTGTTGATGCTGCTCTCTGACCGTCCTGGTCACTGTTGCTGCTGCTCTCTGACCCTCGTCACTGTCGATTCTGCTCTCTGACCCTCGTCACTGTTGATGCTGCGCTCTGACCCTCCCGGTCACTCACGATGCTGCTCTCTGACCCTCCCGGTCACTGTAGATGCTGCTCTCTGACCCTCCCGGTCGCTGTCGATGCTGCTCTCTGACCCTCGTCACTGTTGATGCTGCTCTCTGACCGTCCTGGTCACTGTCGCTGCTGCTCCCTGACCCTCGTCACTGTCGATGCTGCTCTCTGACCCTCGTCACAGTCGATGCTGCTCTCCGACCCTCGTCACTGTTGATGCTGCGCTCTGACCCTCCCGGTCACTGTCGATGCTGCTCTCTGACCCTCGTCACTGTTGATGCTGCTCTCTGACCGTCCTGGTGACTGTCGCTGCTGCTCTCTGACCCTCGTCACTGTCGATGCTGCTCTCGGACCCTCGTCACTGTCGATGCTGCTCTCTGACCCTCGTCACTGTTGATGCTGCGCTCTGACCCTCCCGGTCACTGTCGATGCTGCTCTCTGACCCTCCCGGTCAGCCGATGCTGCTCTCTGACCCTCACGGTCACTGTCGATGCTGCTCTCTGACCCTCCCAGTCACTGTCGATGCTGCTCTCTGACCCGGTCACAGTCGATGCTGCTCTCTGACCCTCCCGGTCACTGTCGATGCTGCTCTCTGACCCTCCCCTCACTGTCGATGCTGCTCTCTGACCCTCCCGGTCACTGTCGATGCTGCTCTCTTACCCTCCCGGTCACTGTCGATGCTGCTCTCTGACCCTCGTCACTGTCGATGCTGCTCTCTGACCCTCCCGGTCACTGTCGATGCTGCTCTCTGACCCTCCCGGTCACTGTCGATGCTGCTCTCTGACCCTCCCCTCACTGTCGATGCTGCTCTCTGACCCTCCCGGTCACTGTCGATGCTGCTCTCTGACCCTCCCGGTCACTGTCGATGCTGCTCTCTGACCCTCGTCACTGTCGATGCTGCTCTCTGACTCTCCCGGTCACTGTCGATGCTGCTCTCTGACCCTCCCGGTCACTGTCGATGCTGCTCTCTGACCCTCCCGGTCACTGTCGATGCTGCTCTCTGACCCTCCCCTCACTGTCGATGCTGCTCTCTGACCCTCCCGGTCACTGTCGATGCTGCTCTCTGACCCTCCCGGTCACTGTCGATGCTGCTCTCTGACCCGGTCACTGTTGATGCTGCTCACTGACCCTCCCGGTCACTGTCGATGCTGCTCTCTGACCCTCCCGGTCACTGTCGATGCTGCTCTCTGACCCTCCCGGTCACTGTCGATGCTGCTCTCTGACCCTCCCAGTCACTGTCGATGCTGCTCTCTGACCCTCCCGCTCACTGTCGATGCTGCTCTCAGACCCACCCGGTCACTGTCGATGCTGCTCTCTGACCCTCCCGGTCACTGTCGATGCTGCTCTCTGACCCGGTCACTGTTGATGCTGCTCACTGACCCTCCCGGTCACTGTCGATGCTGCTCTCTGACCCTCCCGGTCACTGTCGATGCTGCTCTCTGACCCTCCCGGTCGCTGTCGATGCTGCTCTCTGACCCTCCCAGTCACTGTCGATGCTGCTCTCTGACCCTCCCGCTCACTGTCGATGCTGCTCTCAGACCCACCCGGTCACTGTCGATGCTGCTCTCTGACCCTCCCGGTCACTGTCGATGCTGCTCTCTGACCCTCCCTGTCACTGTCGACGCTGCTCTCTGACCCTCGTCACTGTCGATGCTGCTTTCTGACCCTCCCGGTCACTGTCGATGCTGCACTCTGACCCTCCCGGTCACTGTTGATGCTGCTCTCTGACCCTCCCGGTCAGCCGATGCTGCTCTCTGACCCTCACGGTCACTGTCGATGCTGCTCTCTGACCCTCCCAGTCACTGTCGATGCTGCTCTCTGACCCGGTCACAGTCGATGCTGCTCTCTGACCCTCCCGGTCACTGTCGATGCTGCTCTCTGACCCTCCCGGTCAGCCGATGCTGCTCTCTGACCCTCCCGGTCACTGTCGATGCTGCTCTCTGACCCTCCCTGTCGCTGTCGATGCTGCTCTCTGACCCTCGTCACTGTTGATGCTGATCTCTGACCGTCCTGGTCACTGTCGCTGCTGCTCTCTGACCCTCGTCACTGTCGATGCTGCTCTCTGACCCTCGTCACTGTTGATGCTGCTCTCTGACCCTCCCGGTCACTGTCGATGCTGCTCTCTGACTCTCCTGGTCAGTTGATGCTGCACTCTGGCCCTCCCGGTCACTGTCAATGCTGCTCTCCGACCCTCCCAGTCACCGTCGATGCTGCTCTCTGACCCTCCCGGTCACTGTCGATGCTGCTCTCTGACCCTCCCGGTCACTGTTGATGCTGCTCTCTGACCCTCCCAGTCACTGTCGACGCTGCTCTCTGACCCTCCCGGTCACTGTCGATGCTGCTCTCTGACACTCCCGGTCACTGTCGATGCTGCTCTCCGACCCTCCCGGTCACTGTCGCTGATGCTCTCTGACCCTCCCGGTCACTGTCGATGCTTCTCTCTGACCCTCCCGGTCACTGTCGATGCTGCTCTCTGACTCTCGTGGTCAGTTGATGCTGCTCTCTGACCCTCCCGGTCACTGTCGATGCTGCTCTCTGGCCCTCCTGGTCACTGTCGATTCTGCTCTCTGACCCTCCCGGTCACTGTAGATGCTGCTCTCTGACCCTCCCGGTCACTGTAGATGCTGCTCTCTGACCCTGCCGGTCACTGTCGATGCTGCTCTCTGACTCTCCTGGTCAGTTGATGCAGCACTCTGACCCTCCCGGTCACTGTAGATGCTGCTCTCTGACCCTCCCGGTCACTGTCGATGCTGCTCTCTGACCCTCCCGGTCACTGTCGATGCTGCTCTCTGACCCGGTCACTGTCGATGCTGCTCTCTGACCCACCCGGTCACTGTCGAAGCTGCTCTGACCCGGTCACTGTCGATGCTGCTCTCTGACTCTCCTGGTCAGTTGATGCTGGTCTCTGACCCTCCCGGTCACTGTCGATGCTGCTCTCTGACCCTCCCGGTCAGTCGATGCTGCTCTCTGACCCTCCCGGTCACTGTCGATGCTGCTCTCTGACCCTCCCGGTCACTGTAGATGCTGCTCTCTGACCCTCCCGGTCACTGTTGATGCTGCTCTCTGACCCTCCCGGTCACTGTCGATGCTGCTCTCTGACCCTCCCGGTCAGTCGATGCTGCTCTCTGACCCTCCCGGTCACTGTCGATGCTGCTATCTGACCCTCCCGGTCACTGTAGATGCTGCTCTCTGACCCTCCCGGTCACTGTCGCTGCTGCTCTCTGACGCTCGTCACTGTCGATGCTGCTCTCTGACCCTCCCGGTCACTGTCGATGCTGCTCTCCGACCCTCCCGGTCACTGTCGATGTTGCTCTCTGACCCTCCCGGTCACTGTCGATGCTGCTCTCTGACCCTCCCGGTCACTGTCGATGCTGCTCTCTGACTCTCCCGGTCACTGTCGATGCTGCTCTCCGACCCTCCCGGTCACTGTCGATGTTGCTCTCTGACCCTCCCGGTCACTGTCGATGCTGCTCTCTGACCCTCCCGGTCACTGTCGATGCCGCACCCTGACCCTCCCGGTCACTTTCGATGCTGAACTCTGACCCTCGTCACTGTCGATGCTGCTCTCTGACCCTCCCGGTCACTGTCGAAGCTGCTCTCAGGCCCTCCCGGTCACTGTCGATGCTGCTCTCTGACCCGGTCACTGTTGATGCTGCTGTCTGACCCTCCCGGTCACTGTCGATGCTGCTCTCTGACCCTCCCGGTCACTGTCGATGCTGCTCTCTGACCCTCCCGGTCACTGTCGATGCTGCTCTCTGACCCTCCCGGTCACTGTCGATGCTGCTCTCTGACCCGGTCACTGTTGATGCTGCTCACTGACCCTCCCGGTCACTGTCGATGCTGCTCTCTGACCCTCCCGGTCAATGTCGATGCTGCTATCTGACCCTCCCGGTCACTGTCGATGCTGCTCTCTGACCCTCCCAGTCACTGTCGATGCTGCTCTCTGACCCTCCCGCTCACTGTCGATGCTGCTCTCAGACCCACCCGGTCACTGTCGATGCTGCTCTCTGACCCTCCCGGTCACTGTCGATGCTGCTGTCTGACCCTCCCTGTCACTGTCGATGCTGCTCTCTGACCCTCGTCACTGTCGATGCTGCTTTCTGACCCTCCCGGTCACTGTCGATGCTGCACTCTGACCCTCCCGGTCACTGTTGATGCTGCTCTCTGACCCTCCCGGTCAGCCGATGCTGCTCTCTGACCCTCACGGTCACTGTCGATGCTGCTCTCTGACCCTCCCAGTCACTGTCGATGCTGCTCTCTGACCCGGTCACAGTCGATGCTGCTCTCTGAACCTCCCGGTCACTGTCGATGCTGCTCTCTGACCCTCCCGGTCAGCCGATGCTGCTCTCTGACCCTCCCGGTCACTGTCGATGCTGCTCTCTGACCCTCCCTGTCGCTTTCGATGCTGCTCTCTGACCCTCGTCACTGTTGATGCTGCTCTCTGACCGTCCTGGTCACTGTCGCTGCTGCTCTCTGACCCTCGTCACTGTCGATGCTGCTCTCGTCACTGTTGATGCTGCTCTCTGACCCTCCCGGTCACTGTCGATGCTGCTCTCTGACTCTCCTGGTCAGTTGATGCTGCACTCTGGCCCTCCCGGTCACTGTCAATGCTGCTCTCCGACCCTCCCAGTCACCGTCGATGCTGCTCTCTGACCCTCCCGGTCACTGTCGATGCTGCTCTCTGACCCTCCCGGTCACTGTCGATGCTGCTCTCTGACCCTCCCAGTCACTGTCGACGCTGCTCTCTGACCCTCCCGGTCACTGTCGATGCTGCTCTCTGACACTCCCGGTCACTGTCGATGCTGCTCTCCGACCCTCCCGGTCACTGTCGCTGATGCTCTCTGACCCTCCCGGTCACTGTCGATGCTTCTCTCTGACCCTCCCGGTCACTGTCGATGCTGCTCTCTGACTCTCGTGGTCAGTTGATGATGCTCTCTGACCCTCCCGGTCACTGTCGATGCTGCTCTCTGGCCCTCCTGGTCACTGTCGATTCTGCTCTCTGACCCTCCCGGTCACTGTAGATGCTGCTCTCTGACCCTCCCGGTCACTGTAGATGCTGCTCTCTGACCCTGCCGGTCACTGTCGATGCTGCTCTCTGACTCTCCTGGTCAGTTGATGCAGCACTCTGACCCTCCCGGTCACTGTAGATGCTGCTCTCTGACCCTCCCGGTCACTGTCGATGCTGCTCTCTGACCCTCCCGGTCACTGTCGATGCTGCTCTCTGACCCGGTCACTGTCGATGCTGCTCTCTGACCCACCCGGTCACTGTCGAAGCTGCTCTGACCCGGTCACTGTCGATGCTGCTCTCTGACTCTCCTGGTCAGTTGATGCTGGTCTCTGACCCTCCCGGTCACTGTCGATGCTGCTCTCTGACCCTCCCGGTCAGTCGATGCTGCTCTCTGACCCTCCCGGTCACTGTCGATGCTGCTCTCTGACCCTCCCGGTCACTGTAGATGCTGCTCTCTGACCCTCCCGGTCACTGTTGATGCTGCTCTCTGACCCTCCCGGTCACTGTCGATGCTGCTCTCTGACCCTCCCGGTCAGTCGATGCTGCTCTCTGACCCTCCCGGTCACTGTCGATGCTGCTATCTGACCCTCCCGGTCACTGTAGATGCTGCTCTCTGACCCTCCCGGTCACTGTCGCTGCTGCTCTCTGACGCTCGTCACTGTCGATGCTGCTCTCTGACCCCCGTCACTGTTGATGCTGCTCTCTGACCCTCCCGGTCACTGTCGATGCTGCTCTCTGACTCTCCCGGTCACTGTCGATGCTGCTCTCCGACCCTCCCGGTCACTGTCGATGTTGCTCTCTGACCCTCCCGGTCACTGTCGATGCTGCTCTCTGACCCTCCCGGTCACTGTCGATGCCGCACCCTGACCCTCCCGGTCACTGTCGATGCTGAACTCTGACCCTCGTCACTGTCGATGCTGCTCTCTGACCTTCCCGGTCACTGTCGAAGCTGCTCTCAGGCCCTCCCGGTCACTGTCGATGCTGCTCTCTGACCCGGTCACTGTTGATGCTGCTGTCTGACCCTCCCGGTCACTGTCGATGCTGCTCTCTGACCCTCTCGGTCACTGTCGATGCTGCTCTCTGACCCACCCGGTCACTGTCGATGCTGCTCTCTGACCCACCCGGTCACTGTCGATGCTGTTCTCTGACCCTCCCGGTCACTGTCGATGCTGCTCTCTTACCCTCCTGGTCACTGTCGATTCTGCTCTCTGACTCTCCCGGTCAGTTGATGCTGCTCTCTGACTCTCCTGGTCATTGTCGATGCTGCTCTCTGACCCTCCCGGTCACTGTCGATGCTGCTTTCTGACCCTCCCGGTCACTGTCGATGCTGCTCTCTGACCCTCCCGGCCACTGTCGATGCTGCACTCTGACCCTACCGGTCACTGCCGATGCTGCTCTCTGACCCTCCCGGTCACTGTCGATGTTGCTCTCTGACTCTCCTGGTCAGTTGATGCTGCTCTCTGACCCTCCCGGTCACTGTCGATGCTGCTCTCTGACCCTCCCGGTCACTGTAGATGCTGCTCTCTGACCCTCCCGGTCGCTGTCGATGCTGCTCTCTGACCATCGTCACTGTTGATGCTGCTCTCTGACCGTCCTGGTCACTGTTGCTGCTGCTCTCTGACCCTCGTCACTGTCGATTCTGCTCTCTGACCCTCGTCACTGTTGATGCTGCGCTCTGACCCTCCCGGTCACTCACGATGCTGCTCTCTGACCCTCCCGGTCACTGTAGATGCTGCTCTCTGACCCTCCCGGTCGCTGTCGATGCTGCTCTCTGACCCTCGTCACTGTTGATGCTGCTCTCTGACCGTCCTGGTCACTGTCGCTGCTGCTTCCTGACCCTCGTCACTGTCGATGCTGCTCTCTGACCCTCGTCACAGTCGATGCTGCTCTCCGACCCTCGTCACTGTTGATGCTGCGCTCTGACCCTCCCGGTCACTGTCGATGCTGCTCTCTGACCCTCGTCACTGTTGATGCTGCTCTCTGACCGTCCTGGTCACTGTCGCTGCTGCTCTCTGACCCTCGTCACTGTCGATGCTGCTCTCGGACCCTCGTCACTGTCGATGCTGCTCTCTGACCCTCGTCACTGTTGATGCTGCGCTCTGACCCTCCCGGTCACTGTCGATGCTGCTCTCTGACCCTCCCGGTCAGCCGATGCTGCTCTCTGACCCTCACGGTCACTGTCGATGCTGCTCTCTGACCCTCCCAGTCACTGTCGATGCTGCTCTCTGACCCGGTCACAGTCGATGCTGCTCTCTGACCCTCCCGGTCACTGTCGATGCTGCTCTCTGACCCTCCCCTCACTGTCGATGCTGCTCTCTGACCCTCCCGGTCACTGTCGATGCTGCTCTCTTACCCTCCCGGTCACTGTCGATGCTGCTCTCTGACCCTCGTCACTGTCGATGCTGCTCTCTGACCCTCCCGGTCACTGTCGATGCTGCTCTCTGACCCTCCCGGTCACTGTCGATGCTGCTCTCTGACCCTCCCCTCACTGTCGATGCTGCTCTCTGACCCTCCCGGTCACTGTCGATGCTGCTCTCTGACCCTCCCGGTCACTGTCGATGCTGCTCTCTGACCCTCGTCACTGTCGATGCTGCTCTCTGACTCTCCCGGTCACTGTCGATGCTGCTCTCTGACCCTCCCGGTCACTGTCGATGCTGCTCTCTGACCCTCCCGGTCACTGTCGATGCTGCTCTCTGACCCTCCCCTCACTGTCGATGCTGCTCTCTGACCCTCCCGGTCACTGTCGATGCTGCTCTCTGACCCTCCCGGTCACTGTCGATGCTGCTCTCTGACCCTCGTCACTGTCGATGCTGCTCTCTGACCCTCCCGCTCACTGTCGATGCTGCTCTCAGACCCACCCGGTCACTGTCGATGCTGCTCTCTGACCCTCCCGGTCACTGTCGATGCTGCTCTCTTACCCTCCCTGTCACTGTCGACGCTGCTCTCTGACCCTCGTCACTGTCGATGCTGCTTTCTGACCCTCCCGGTCACTGTCGATGCTGCACTCTGACCCTCCCGGTCACTGTTGATGCTGCTCTCTGACCCTCCCGGTCAGCCGATGCTGCTCTCTGCCCTCACGGTCACTGTCGATGCTGCTCTCTGACCCTCCCAGTCACTGTCGATGCTGCTCTCTGACCCGGTCACAGTCGATGCTGCTCTCTGACCCTCCCGGTCACTGTCGATGCTGCTCTCTGACCCTCTCGGTCAGCCGATGCTGCTCTCTGACCCTCCCGGTCACTGTCGATGCTGCTCTCTGACCCTCCCTGTCGCTGTCGATGCTGCTCTCTGACCCTCGTCACTGTTGATGCTGCTCTCTGACCGTCCTGGTCACTGTCGCTGCTGCTCTCTGACCCTCGTCACTGTCGATGCTGCTCTCTGACCCTCGTCACTGTTGATGCTGCTCTCTGACCCTCCCGGTCACTGTCGATGCTGCTCTCTGACCCTCCCGGTCACTGTCGATGCTCCTCTCTGACCCTCACGGTCACTTTCGATGCTGCTCTCTGACCTCCCGGTCACTGTCGATGCTGCACTCTGACCCTCCCGGTCACTGTTGATGCTGAACTCTGAACCCCGTCACTGTCGATGCTGCTCTCCGACCCTCCCGGTCACTGTCGATGCTGAACTCTGACCCTCGTCACTGTCGATGCTGCTCTCCGACCCTCCCGGTCACTGTCGATGCTGCACTTTGACCCTTCCGGTCACTGTCGATGCTGCTCTCTGACCCTCGTCACTGTCGATGCTGCACTCAGGACCTCCCAGTCACTGTAGATGCTGCTCTCTGACCCTCCCGGTCACAGTCGATGCTGCTCTCCGACCCACCTGGTCACTGTCGCTGCTGCTCTCTGACCCTCCCGGTCACTGTCGATGCTGCTCTCTGACCCTCCCAGTCACTGTCGGTGCTGCTCTCTGACCCTCCCGGTCACTGTCGATGCTGCTCTCTGACCTTCCCGGTCACTGTCGATGCTGCTCTCCGACCCTCCCGGTCACTGTCGATGCTGCTCTCCGACCCTTCCGGTCACTGTCGATGCTGCTCTCTGACCCTCCCGGTCACTGTCGATGCTGCTCTCTGACCCTCCCGGTCACTGTCGATGCTGCTCTCTGACCCTCCCTGTCACTGTCGATGCTGCTCTCTGACCCTCCCTGTCACTGTCGATGCTGCTCTCTGACCCTCCCGGTCACTGTCGATGCTGCTTTCTGACCCTCCCGGTCACTGTCGATGCTGCTCTCTGACCCTCCCGGTCACTGTCGATGCTGCTCTCCGACCCTTCCGGTCACTGTCGATGCTGGTCTCTGACCCTCCCGGTCACTGTCGATGCTGCTCTCTGACCCTCCCGGTCACTGTCGATGCTGCTCTCTGACCCTCCCAGTCACTGTTGATGCTGCTCTCTGACCCTCCCGGTCACTGTCGATGCTGCTCTCTGACCCTCCCGGTCACTGTCGATGCTGCTCTCTGACCCTCCCGGGCACTGTCGATGCTGCTCTCTGACCCTCCCGGTCACTGTCGATGCTGCTCTCTGACCCTCCCGGTCACTGTCGATGCTGCTCTCTGACCCTCCCGGTCACTGTCGATGCTGCTCTCTGACCCTCCCGGTCACTGTCGATGCTGCTCTCTGACCCTCCCGGTCACTGTCGATGCTGCTCTCTGACCCTCCTGGTCACTGTCGATGCTGCTCTCTGACCCTCCCGGTCACTGTCGCTGCTTCTCTCTGACCCTCCTGGTCACTGTCGATGCTGCTCCCTGACTCTTCCGGTGTGAGAGTGATGTTTGGTGGGAGAGAGTGAGGGTCGCTGAGAGTGAGGGTGGGAGAGAGTGAGGATTGGAGCGAGTGAGGGTGGGAGAGTGTGAGGGTGGAAGAGAGTGTGGGTCGGAGAGAGTGAGGGTGGGAGAGAGAGTGAGATGGGATAGAGTGAGGGTGGGAGAGAAAGTGAGATGGGCGAGAGTGAGGGTGGGAGAGAGTGTGGGTGGGAGAGAGTGAGGTTGGGAGAGAGTGAGGGTGGGAGAGAGAGTGAGATGCGATAGAGTGAGGGTGGGAGAGAGTGAGGGTGGGAGAGAGTGAGGGTGGGAGAGTGTGAGGGTGAGAGAGAGAGTGAGGGTGGGAGAGAGTGAGGATGGGAGCGAGTGAGGGTGGGAGAGAGTGAGGGTGGGAGAGAGAGTGAGATGGGAGAGAGTGAGGGTGGGAGAGAGAGTGAGAGTGGGAGAGAGTGAGGATGGGAGAGAGTGAGGGTGGGAGAGAGAGTGAGAGTGGGAGAGAGTGAGGATGGGAGAGAGTGAGGGTGGGAGAGAGTGAGGATGGGAGCGAGTGAGGGTGGGAGAGAGTGAGGGTGGGAGAGAGTGAGGGTGGGAGAGAGTGAGGGTGGGAGAGAGAGTGAGGATGGGAGAGAGTGAGGATGGGAGCGAGTGAGGGTGAGAGAGAGTGAGGATGGGAGAGAGTGAGGGTGGGAGAGAGTGAGGGTGGGAGAGAGTGAGAGTGGGAGAGAGTGAGGATGGGAGAGAGTGAGGGTGGGAGAGAGAGTGAGGATGGGAGAGAGTGAGGATGGGAGCGAGTGAGGGTGAGAGAGAGTGAGGATGGGAGAGAGTGAGGGTGGGAGAGAGTGAGGGTGGGAGAGAGTGAGAGTGGGAGAGAGTGAGGATGGGAGAGAGTGAGGGTGGGAGAGAGTGAGAGTGGGAGAGAGTGAGGATGGGAGCGAGTGAGGGTGGGAGAGAGTGAGGGTGGGAGAGAGTGAGGATGGGAGAGAGTGAGGGTGAGAGAGAGTGAGGGTGGGAGAGAGTGAGAGTGGGAGAGAGTGAGGATGGGAGCGAGTGAGGGTGGGAGAGAGTGAGGGTGAGAGAGAGTGAGAGTGGGAGAGAGTGAGGATGGGAGCGAGTGAGGGTGGGAGAGAGTGAGGATGGGAGCGAGTGAGGGTGGGAGAGAGTGAGGGTGGGAGAGAGTGAGGATGGGAGAGAGTGAGAGTGGGAGAGAGTGAGGATGGGAGCGAGTGAGGGTGGGAGAGAGTGAGGATGGGAGCGAGTGAGGGTGGGAGAGAGTGAGGGTGGGAGAGAGTGAGGGTGGGAGAGAGTGAGGATGGGAGAGAGTGAGGGTGGGAGAGAGTGAGGGTGGGAGAGAGTGAGGATGGGAGCGAGTGAGGGTGGGAGAGAGTGAGAGTGAGAGAGAGTGAGGGTGGGAGAGAGTGAGGGTGGGAGAGAGTGAGGATGGGAGCGAGTGAGGGTGGGAGAGAGTGAGGGTGGGAGAGAGTGAGGGTGGGAGAGAGTGAGGATGGGAGAGAGTGAGGGTGGGAGAGAGTGAGGGTGAGAGAGAGTGAGAGTGGGAGAGAGTGAGGATGGGAGCGAGTGAGGGTGGGAGAGAGTGAGAGTGGGAGAGAGTGAGGGTGGGAGAGAGTGAGGATGGGAGAGAGTGAGGGTGAGAGAGAGTGAGAGTGGGAGAGAGTGAGGGTGGGAGAGAGTGAGGGTGGGAGAGAGTGAGGGTGAGAGAGAGAGTGAGAGTGGGAGAGTGTGAGGGTGGGAGAGAGTGAGGATGGGAGAGAGTGAGGATGGGAGCGAGTGAGGGTGGGAGAGAGTGAGGGTGGGAGAGAGTGAGGGTGGGAGAGAGTGAGGGTGGGAGAGAGTGAGGGTGGGAGAGAGTGAGGATGGGAGAGAGTGAGGATGGGAGCGAGTGAGGGTGGGAGAGAGTGAGGGTGGGAGAGAGTGAGGGTGAGAGAGAGTGAGAGTGGGAGAGAGTGAGGGTGGGAGAGAGTGAGGGTGGGAGAGAGTGAGGATGGGAGCGAGTGAGGGTGGGAGAGAGTGAGGGTGGGAGAGAGTGAGGATGGGAGCGAGTGAGGGTGGGAGCGAGTGAGGGTGGGAGCGAGTGAGGGTGGGAGAGAGTGAGGGTGGGAGAGAGTGAGGGTGGGAGCGAGTGAGGATGGGAGCGAGTGAGGGTGGGAGAGAGTGAGGGTGGGAGAGAGTGAGGGTGGGAGCGAGTGAGGGTGGGAGCGAGTGAGGGTGGGAGAGAGTGAGGTTGGGAGAGAGTGAGGGTGGGAGAGAGTGAGGGTGGGAGAGAGTGAGGGTGGGAGAGAGTGAGGATGGGAGCGAGTGAGGATGGGAGAGAGTGAGGGTGGGAGAGAGTGAGGCTGGGAGAGAGTGAGGGTGGGAGAGAGTGAGGGTGGGGGAGAGTGAGGGTGGGAGAGAGTGAGGGTGGGAGAGAGTGAGGGTGGGAGAGAGAGTGAGGATGGGAGAGAGTGAGGGTGGGAGAGAGTGAGGGTGGGAGAGAGTGAGGATGGGAGAGAGTGAGGGTGAGAGAGAGTGAGGGTGGGAGCGAGTGAGGGTGGGAGAGAGTGAGAGTGGGAGAGAGTGAGATGGGAGAGAGTGAGGGTGGGAGAGAGTGAGGGTGGGAGAGAGTGAGATGGGAGAGAGTGAGGGTGGGAGAGAGTGAGGGTGGGAGAGAGTGAGGGTGGGAGAGAGTGAGGGTGGGAGCGAGTGAGGGTGGGAGCGAGTGAGGGTGGGAGAGAGTGAGGGTGGGAGCGAGTGAGGATGGGAGAGAGTGAGGGTGGGAGAGAGAGTGAGGATGGGAGAGAGTGAGGGTGGGAGAGAGTGAGGGTGGGAGAGAGTGAGGATGGGAAGAGAGTGAGGTGAGTGAGTGGGAGAGAGTGAGGGTGGGAGAGAGAGTGAGGATGGGAGAGAGTGAGGGTGGGAGAGAGTGAGGATGGGAGAGAGTGAGGGTGGGAGAGAGTGAGGGTGGGAGAGAGTGAGGATGGGAGAGAGTGAGGGTGGGAGAGAGAGTGAGGATGGGAGAGAGTGAGGATGGGAGAGAGTGAGGGTGGGGAGAGAGTGAAGGTGAGAGAGAGTGAGGGTGGGAGAGAGTGAGGATGGGAGCGAGTGAGGGTGGGGAGAGAGTGAGGGTGAGAGAGAGTGAGGATGGGAGAGAGTGAGGATGGGAGCGAGTGAGGATGGGAGAGAGAGTGAGGGTGGGAGAGAGTGAGGATGGAGCGAGTGAGGGTGGGAGAGAGTGAGGGTGGGAGAGAGTGAGGGTGAGAGAGAGTGAGGGTGGGAGCGAGTGAGGGTGGGAGAGAGTGAGGGTGAGAGAGAGTGAGGGTGGGAGAGAGTGAGGGTGGGAGAGAGTGAGGGTGAGAGAGAGTGAGGGTGGGAGCGAGTGAGGGTGGGAGAGAGAATGAGGGTGAGAGAGAGTGAGGGTGGGAGAGAGTGAGGGTGGGAGAGAGTGAGGGTGAGAGAGAGTGAGGGTGGGGAGCGAGTGAGGGTGGGAGAGAGTGAGGGTGAGAGAGAGTGAGGGTGGGAGAGAGTGAGGGTGGGAGAGAGTGAGGGTGAGAGAGAGTGAGGGTGGGAGCGAGTGAGGGTGGGAGAGAGTATGAGGGTGAGAGAGAGTGAGGGTGGGAGAGAGTGAGGGTGGGAGAGAGTGAGGGTGGGAGAGAGTGAGGGTGAGAGAGAGTGAGGGTGGGAGCGAGTGAGGGTGGGAGAGAGATGAGGGTGGAGAGAGTGAGGGTGGAGAGAGTGAGGGTGAGAGAGAGTGAGGGTGGGAGAGAGTGAGGGTGAGAGAGAGTGAGGGTGGGAGAGAGTGAGGGTGAGAGAGAGTGAGGGTGGGAGAGAGTGAGGGTGAGAGAGAGTGAGGGTGGGAGAGAGTGAGGGTGGGAGAGAGAATGAGATGGGAGAGAGTGTGATGGGGAGAGAGTGAGGGTGGGAGAGAGTGAGGGGTGGGAGAGAGAGTGAGGGTGGGGGAGAGTGAGGGTGGGGGAGAGTGAGGATGGGAGAGAGTGAGGGTGGGAGAGAGTGAGGGTGGGAGAGAGTGAGAGTGGGAGAGAGTGAGGATGGGAGAGAGTGAGGCTGGGAGAGAGTGAGGGGTGGGAGAGAGTGAGGGTGGGAGAGAGTGAGGGTGGGGGAGAGTGAGGGTGGGGGAGAGTGAGGATGGGAGAGAGTGAGGGTGGGAGAGAGTGAGGGTGGGGAGAGAGTGAGGGTGGGAGAGAGTGAGGGTGGGAGAGAGTGAGGGTGGGAGAGAGTGAGGATGGGAGCGAGTGAGGGTGGGGAGCGAGTGAGGGTGGGAGCGAGTGAGGGTGGGAGCGAGTGAGGGTGGGGAGAGAGTGAGGGTGGGTGAGAGTGAGGGTGGGGAGAGAGTGAGGGTGGGAGAGAGAGTGAGGGTGGGAGAGAGTGAGGATGGGAGCGAGTGAGGGTGGGAGCGAGTGAGGGTGGGAGCGAGTGAGGGTGGGGAGAGAGTGAGGGTGGGAGAGAGTGAGGATGGGAGCGAGTGAGGATGGGAGCGAGTGAGGGTGGGGGAGAGTGAGGGTGGGGGAGAGTGAGGATGGGAGAGAGTGAGGGTGGGAGAGAGTGAGGGTGGGAGAGAGAGTGAGGGTGGGAGAGAGTGAGGATGGGAGCGAGTGAGGGTGGGAGCGAGTGAGGGTGGGAGAGAGTGAGGGTGGGAGAGAGAGTGAGGGTGAGAGAGAGTGAGGGTGGGAGAGAGTGAGGGTGGGGAGAGAGTGAGGATGGAGAGAGTGAGGGTGGGAGAGAGTGAGGGTGGGAGAGAGAGTGAGGGTGGGAGAGAGTGAGGGTGAGAGAGAGTGAGATGGGAGAGAGTGAGGGTGGGAGAGAGTGAGGGTGGGAGAGAGTGAGGGTGGGAGCGAGTGAGGATGGGAGAGAGTGAGGGTGGGAGAGAGTGAGGATGGGAGAGAGTGAGGGTGGGAGAGAGTGAGGGTGAGAGAGAGTGAGGATGGGAGAGAGTGAGGGTGGGAGAGAGTGAGGGTGGGAGAGAGAGTGAGGATGGGAGAGAGTGAGGGTGGGAGAGAGTGAGGGTGGGAGCGAGTGAGGATGGGAGAGAGAGTGAGAGTGGGAGAGAGTGAGGGTGGGAGAGAGAGTGAGGGTGGGAGAGAGTGAGGGTGGGAGCGAGTGAGGATGGGAGAGAGTTGAGGGTGGGAGAGAGTGAGGATGGGAGAGAGTGAGGGTGGGAGAGAGTGAGGATGGGAGAGAGTGGGGTGGGAGAGAGTGAGGGTGGGGAGAGAGTGAGGGTGGGAGAGAGTGAGGGATGGGAGAGAGTGAGGGTGGGAGAGAGTGAGGGTGGGAGAGAGTGAGGATGGGAGAGAGTGAGGGTGGGAGAGAGTGAGGATGGGAGAGAGTGAGGGTGGGAGAGAGTGAGGGTGGGAGAGAGTGAGGGTGGGAGAGAGTGAGGGTGGGGAGAGAGTGAGGGTGGGAGAGAGTGACGATGGGAGAGAGTGAGGGTGGGAGAGAGTGAGGGTGGGTGGAGAGTGAGGGTGGGAGAGAGTGAGGGTGGGAGAGAGTGAGGGTGGGAG
Source organism: Scyliorhinus torazame (assembly GCF_047496885.1). Taxonomy (NCBI): domain Eukaryota; kingdom Metazoa; phylum Chordata; class Chondrichthyes; order Carcharhiniformes; family Scyliorhinidae; genus Scyliorhinus; species Scyliorhinus torazame. The sequence continues at coordinate 77,236,343 of NC_092723.1, forward strand.
AGAGTGAGGATGGGAGAGAGTGAGGGTGGGAGAGAGTGAGGGTGGGAGAGAGTGAGGGTGGGAGAGAGTGAGGATGGGAGAGAGTGAGGATGGGAGAGAGTGAGGGTGGGAGAGAGTGAGGGTGGGAGAGAGTGAGGGTGGGAGAGAGAGTGAGGGTGGGGAGAGTGAGGGTGGGAGAGAGTGAGGGTGGGAGCGAGTGAGGGTGGGAGAGAGTGAGGTTGGGAGAGAGAGTGAGGATGGAGAGAGTGAGGGTGGGAGAGAGTGAGGGTGGGAGAGAGTGAGGGTGGGAGAGAGAGTGAGGATGGAGAGAGTGAGGGTGGGAGAGAGTGAGGGTGGGAGAGAGTGAGGGTGGGAGAGAGTGAGGGTGGGAGAGAGTGAGGGTGGGAGAGAGTGAGGATGGGAGAGAGTGAGGGTGGGAGAGAGTGAGGGTGGGAGAGAGTGAGGGTGGGAGAGAGTGAGGATGGGAGAGAGTGAGGGTGGGAGAGAGAGTGAGGATGGGAGAGAGTGAGGGTGGGAGAGAGTGAGGGTGGGAGCGAGTGAGGGTGGGAGAGAGTGAGGATGGAGCGAGTGAGGGTGGGAGAGAGTGAGGTGGGAGAGAGTGAGGGTGGGAGAGAGTGAGGATGGGAGAGAGTGAGGGTGGGAGAGAGAGTGAGGTGGGGGAGAGTGAGGGTGGGAGAGAGTGAGGGTGGGAGAGAGTGAGGGTGGAGAGAGTGAGGTGGGAGAGAGAGTGAGGGAGGGGAGAGAGTGAGGGTGGGAGAGAGTGAGGGTGGGAGAGAGTGAGGGTGGGAGAGAGTGAGGATGGGAGAGAGTGAGGGTGGGAGAGAGAGTGAGGTGGGAGAGAGTGAGGGTGGGAGAGAGTGAGGGTGGGAGAGAGTGAGGGTGGGAGAGAGTGAGGGTGGGAGCGAGTGAGGGTGGGAGAGAGTGAGGGTGGGAGAGAGTGAGGGTGGGTGAGTGAGTGGGGAGAGAGTGAGGGTGGGAGAGAGTGAGGGTGGGAGAGAGTGAGGGTGGGAGAGAGTGAGGTGGGAGAGAGTGAGGGTGGGGAGAGAGTGAGGGTGGGAGAGAGTGAGGATGGGAGAGAGTGAGGATGGGAGAGAGTGAGGGTGGGAGAGAGTGAGGGTGGGAGAGAGTGAGGGTGGGGAGAGAGTGAGGGTGGGAGGAGTGAGGGTGGGAGAGAGTGAGGGTGGGTGAGAGTGAGGGGTGGGAGAGAGTGAGGTGGGTGAGAGTGTGGGTGGGAGAGTGTGAGGGTGGGAGAGAGTGAGGGTGGGAGAGAGTGGGTGGAGTGAGTGAGGGTGGGAGAGTGTGAGGGTGGGGAGAGAGTGAGGGTGGGAGAGAGTGAGGGTGGGAGAGAGTGAGGGTGGGAGAGAGTGAGGGTGGGAGAGAGTGAGGGTGGGAGAGGTGAGGGTGGGAGAGAGTGAGGGTGGGAGGAGAGTGAGGGTGGGTGGAGTGAGGGTGGGAGAGAGTGAGGGTGGGAGAGAGTGAGGGTGGGAGAGAGTGAGGGTGGGAGAGAGTGAGGGTGGGAGAGAGTGAGGGTGGGAGAGAGTGAGGGTGGGAGAGAGTGAGGGTGGGAGAGAGTGAGGGTGGGAGAGAGTGAGGGTGGGAGAGAGAGTGAGGGTGGGAGAGAGTGAGGGTGGGAGAGAGTGAGGGTGGGAGAGAGTGAGGGTGGGAGAGAGTGAGGGTGGGAGAGAGTGAGGGTGGGAGAGAGTGAGGGTGGGAGAGAGTGTGAGGGTGGGAGAGAGTGAGGGTGGGAGAGAGTGAGGGTGGGAGAGAGTGAGGGTGGGGAGAGAGTGAGGGTGGGAGAGAGTGAGGGTGGGAGAGAGTGAGGGTGGAGAGAGTGAGGGTGGGAGAGAGTGAGGGTGGGAGAGAGTGAGGGTGGGAGAGAGTGAGGGTGGGAGAGAGTGAGGGTGGAGAGAGTGAGGGTGGGAGGAGTGAGGGTGGGAGAGAGTGAGGGTGGGAGAGAGTGAGGGTGGGAGAGAGTGAGGGTGGAGAGAGTGAGGGTGGGAGGAGAGTGAGGGTGGGAGAGAGTGAGGGTGGGAGAGAGTGAGGGTGGGAGAGAGTGAGGGTGGGAGAGAGTGAGGGTGGGGGTGAGATGGAGAGAGTGAGGGTGGGGGAGTGAGTGAGGGTGGGAGAGAGTGAGGGTGGGAGAGAGGGTGGGGGAGAGTGAGGGTGGGAGAGAGTAGGGTGTGGGTGGGGGGAGAGGTGAGGGTGGGAGTGAGGTGGGGGGAGAGAGTGAGGGTGGAGAGAGTGAGGGTGGGAGAGAGTGAGGGTGGAGAGAGAGTGAGGGTGGGAGAGAGTGAGGTGGGAGAGAGTGAGATGGGAGAGAGTGAGGGTGGGAGAGAGTGAGGGTGGGAGAGAGATGAGGTGGGAGAGAGTGAGATGGGAGTGAGTGAGGGTGGGAGCGAGTGAGGGTGGGAGAGAGTGAGGATGGGAGAGAGTGAGGGTGGAGAGAGTGAGGATGGGAGAGGTGTGGGTGGGAGAGAGTGAGGGTGGGAGAGAGTGAGGGTGGGAGAGAGTGAGGGTGGGAGAGAGATGAGATGGGAGAGAGTGAGATGGGAGAGAGTGAGGGTGGGAGCGAGTGAGGGTGGGGAGAGAGTGAGGGTGGGAGCGAGTGAGGGTGGGAGCGAGTGAGGTGAGAGAGAGTGAGAGTGGGAGAGAGTGAGGGTGGGAGAGAGAGTGAGGGTGGGAGAGAGTGAGGGTGAGAGAGAGTGAGGGTGGGAGAGAGAATGAGATGGGAGAGAGTGAGATGGGAGAGAGTGAGGGTGGGAGCGAGTGAGGGTGGGAGCGAGTGAGGGTGGGAGCGAGTGAGGGTGGGAGCGAGTGAGGATGGGAGAGAGTGAGGATGGGAGAGAGTGAGGGTGGGGGAGAGTGAGGGTGGGAGCGAGTGAGGGTGGAGCGAGTGAGGGTGGGAGAGAGTGAGGGTGGGAGAGAGTGAGGGTGGGAGCGAGTGAGGGTGGGAGAGAGTGAGGGTGAGAGAGAGTGAGGATGGGAGAGAGTGAGGGTGAGAGAGAGTGAGAGTGGGAGAGAGTGAGGATGGGAGAGAGTGAGGGTGGGAGAGAGTGAGGGTGGGAGAGTGGGAGAGAGTGAGGATGGGAGAGAGTGAGGGTGGGAGAGAGTGAGGGTGGGAGAGAGTGAGGGTGGGAGAGAGTGAGGGTGGGAGAGAGTGAGGGTGGGAGAGAGTGAGGGTGAGAGAGAGTGAGGAGTGGGAGAGTGTGGGAGTGGGTGAGAGAGAGTGAGGGTGGGAGAGAGTGAGGTGGGAGAGAGTGAGGGTGGGAGAGAGTGAGGATGGGAGAGAGTGAGGGTGGGAGAGAGTGAGGGTGGGAGAGAGTGAGGTGGGAGAGAGTGAGGGTGGAGAGAGTGAGGTGGAGAGAGTGAGGGTGGGAGAGTGAGGTGTGAGGTGAGAGTGAGGAGGTGGGAGAGAGTGAGGGTGGAGAGAGTGAGGGTGGGAGAGAGTGAGGGTGGGAGAGAGTGAGGTGGGAGAGAGTGAGGGTGGGAGAGAGTGAGGGTGGAGAGAGAGTGAGGGTGGGAGAGAGTGAGGGTGGGAGAGAGTGAGGGTGAGAGTGAGAGTGGGAGAGGGAGGATGGTGAGAGAGGTGAGAGTGGAGAGAGTGAGGGTGGGGGAGAGTGAGGGTGAGAGAGAGTGAGGGTGGGAGTGAGTGAGGGTGAGAGAGTGAGAGTGGGAGAGAGTGAGGATGGGAGAGAGTGAGGTGGGAGAGAGTGAGGGTGGGAGAGAGTGAGGATGGGAGAGTGAGGGTGGGAGAGAGTGAGGGTGGGAGAGAGTGAGGGTGGGAGAGTGGTGGAGAGTGAGGTGAGAGAGAGTGAGAGTGGGAGAGAGTGAGGATGGGAGAGAGTGAGGGTGGAGAGAGTGAGGGTGGGAGAGAGTGAGGGTGAGAGAGTGAGGGTGGGTGAGTGAGGGTGGGAGAGAGTGAGGTCGGGGAGAGAGTGAGGGTGGGAGAGAGTGAGGGTGGGTGAGAGAGTGAGGGTGGGAGAGAGTGAGGGTGGGAGAGAGTGAGGGTGGGAGAGAGTGAGGGTGGGAGTGAGTGAGGGTGGGAGAGAGTGAGGGTGGGGAGAGAGTGAGGGTGGGAGAGAGTGAGGTGGGAGAGAGTGAGGGTGGGAGAGAGTGAGGGTGGAGGGAGAGAGTGAGGGTGGGAGTGAGAGTGAGGGTGGGAGAGAGTGAGGGTGAGAGAGTGTGAGGTGGTGAGAGTGAGGATGGGAGAGAGTGAGGGTGAGAGAGAGTGTGAGTGGGAGAGAGTGAGGATGGGAGAGAGTGGTGGATGGGAGAGAGTGAGGATGGGAGAGAGTGAGGGTGAGAGAGAGTGAGGTGGGAGAGAGTGAGGATGGGAGAGAGTGAGGGTGGGAGAGAGTGAGGGTGGGAGAGAGTGGAGGGTGAGAGAGAGTGAGGGTGTGGGAGAGAGTGAGATGGGAGAGAGTGAGGGTGGGAGAGTAGTGAGGTTGAGAGAGAGTGA